>NC_142869.1:180740000-181365000 GCF_051225735.1 Oryctolagus cuniculus | reverse complement strand
GGACATAGTTCTTGTCCTCAAGGAGGCCATGACCTAGAAGAGGAGCTCTGAGTCTCACAAACCACAGAATAAAAATGCAAACACACAACACTGGTGCTGAGTCATGGCCACGTTTAAGACCTGAATCACTTTACAACATTTGAAGCTAGGTCCAGATTTTCCGTAGTTCACGAGGTTTCTGAATCAATTTAGGGGTTGCACGTTTGCTCTGGCCTGTGTTCTACAGCTCAGCATGGAGTTCTGCCTTTGTGTTGCAGTTGGGACTCTCAGCTGCCCGGCTTCACCTTCAACGACCAGTTCCTCTCCATTTCCACTCGCCTCCCCTCACAGTACATCTATGGCTTTGGGGAGACCGAGCACACAGCTTTCAGAAGAAACATGAGCTGGCATACGTGGGGAATGTTTGCTCGCGATGAGCCCCCGGCGGTGAGTACGGAGGAGTAAAGTTAGTAAACGTATTTTAATTCTTCTGGAACCCGATTCCTCGGTTTTTCCTTGTTTAGATGAACCCTGCTCTCAGCCACAGAGGCCACAACAGGTCATGCTCCTTTATCCTTTAAAGGCATGTATTTTGCCCTGTGAACTATGCATTTTATTGATTTCACAAACCTTTATTTAACATATCTTATGTGTCATCCAGTTGCTAAGTGCTTAGGTACATGTTTCATAAGACACTCCCTGTGTTCTCCAGAGGCTTATAGGCTAGAAAGACAGATCAGTGCAGAAATAATGGTGGCATGGCGCAATCAGTGATATGAAAGAATGGTGTATTAGGAAGTAAAGAGGCTTGGAGGAGGAGGACACAGCTTTTATTTTGGGTGAGAGGGAGAGTCAAGAAAACGTGATATTGAGCTGAATCTTTAACACTGGGGACAAGATTACTGTTGGGTTATTATGTGGAAACAATTTTCTCATTTTTATTGCCCTTATGATTTTTACTACCAGTACAAGAAGAATTCCTATGGTGTGCACCCCTACTACATGGGCCTGGAGGAGGATGGCAGTGCCCACGGAGTGCTCCTGCTGAACAGCAACGCCATGGGTGAGACTAGGCGCATTCTCCTGCACCTTCACAAATGCCTGTGAATGCTCTGTGGGACCCAGGACGTCAGCAGTAATAGACAATCTTAAGGGCAAGGAAAATGGGACAAATTCATGGAGCTTCCATTCCTTCGTGCATTTAATCCGGATTTACTGAAAATTCTAAACCAGGTGTTAGGTATAGAATTGTGATGAAACACGGCCCCTACCCTTGTGTAACCTTATTTTACTGACATTTTGGCTCATTTCACAAAGTGATGTTTGGGGTGCCTGTAAATCCATCTCTGATTCCACTGGCTGAGGCAAGACTTTCTAAAGGAGGTGGGCATTAAAGAACAAGAGTGAAACCAGCGAATTTTAGGGCAGGTTCCCCCATCTGGGTGATTGACAGCTCCAGGAATGCTCCTCATGTATTTTATTTTTAAAATTTTGTTACAGATATAACACTGCAGCCCACTCCTGCCCTGACGTACCGCACCACAGGAGGGACTTTGGACTTCTATATCGTTTTAGGGCCAACCCCTGAACTTGTAACTCAGCAATACACTGAGGTTGGAAGTGATTCTGTGCACTGATTTTTATTTGGTATTATTGTTATTTTCTTAGCAGTGAGATAAGCCAAGTTTTTATTATTATTATTATTCTTGGGTTATCATTGTTATCTTTCCTAAAAGTCAGATTTTAGGGTTATAGGGCCATCCTTGCATGTTAGCATCCTACGTGTCTCTGGATTATTTGCTAAATAGCGCAAGAATCTCTCATCAGTAATAATCATCCAGTCCCCGGTTTTTCTAGCAGAGGCTGTAGACTATCAGGAAGCTTCAACTACATTTTTTTTTTTTTAATTCATTCCCCGTCTCCACGGTTGTTCTGCATTTATTTGACTTGTTTCTCTTGAGCTGAGCATCTTGCATCAGGTAGTACTCAATAGAAATACTCAAGTTGCTTCAAGTATAAGCCAGATACCTTTCCTTACTTAAGAAATCTTCCTGGATCCATTTTTCTTTTTATTCTAGTTGATCGGTCGGCCAGCAATGACTCCATACTGGGCCTTGGGATTCCAGCTGAGTCGCTACGGATACCAGAATGTTGCTGAAATCGCCAGTTTGTATGATGCAATGGTGGCAGCCCAAATTCCTTATGTATGACACCCTCACTCAGCCTGCGGCTTCATTAGTTATGTGAATGTATAGCTAATTGTATATAACAGCTTCATAGAGACACTACTGCTGTGGCTACTCAGAAGGAACAAAATGTAGCTATGGGACTAGTGTTGTATGGAATACATTGCTTCTTGTTTCCTGCTACCTTTCAAATCCGACTCAAAGCTGAGAGTTGCATAGGTCTTTCAGCAGCAAGGGATGTGATTGGAGGATATTGATATTCACTGCCTCTTGGCAGGGATGCAGTAGCCGTGGCTGGGCGTTAGCCATCACTCTGGGGACTCATAAGGGAGATTTTGGAGAGATGGATATGAGGTGACAATGAAAGCAAATGGATGAATCTAAACATTCACTTTCTAAAACACATACACACTTCTTCAAATCCTACAGTGACAATATAGCACCCAGAAAAGCCTCAAGAAATATGGTCAGTTACTGTCAACAAGCAGAATTCCACAAGCAGCTTGGTCTCTGTCTTACAGTTACCAGACTTGCATCACTCATTCCCTTTCTCCACTTTGAATTCCCCTCCTGAGGTGGTGGAGGGTGACTAGTGATCTGTAGATGAGAATAAAATCAAGTGCTACGATGCTCTTGTCAAGCATAGTTTGACATATGTATGCAGGGATAACTTTTTTTCTCAAGATATACAGTCTTACTCTGTGTACTTATTATACAGAAATTAGAAAATATCAGAAAATTTCAAACTGAAAAAAATCCATAGATTACTTTGCCAACACAATCAATGCTAATAATATGTTGGTTCATTTTCTTCTAAGTTTTGCCTTATGCACAAGTCTCTGTTTCTCCAAATAATGGTTATTCAGTCTTAAGGTCATGTCAGGAGATTATCACCTTTGTCTAAAAGGAAGAATCTTTCTTTTTCTAAGTCTTAAACCACTTTAGCTACAGATCCACAATCACAAACTGGGTGAGCTTCATGTGTAGTAAGCTGGGTTGCTTTACATGTCTGTAATTTTATATATTACACATTATCTTATAACTCTCTAGAATATATATATATATATATACATTCTAGGATAAATATATATTCTGTAAAGCTATAATAGAAAATTTTATAATCGAATATTATTTTATAGTTTTCCAAAATATATATATTCCAAAATATGTTTTATGTGATTTTTATACATCATGCATTATTATATATATATATGCATATATTCTGGAAGCTATATGTATATATTCCATATATATGTGATATATATTCTGGAAAGATATAAAATAATGAACTTCTAAATATGATTAAATTCAGTAAGATTACTATAGGAAAAACAAACGCATACAAGTGTTTTGTGTTTCTAAGAGACATCTCTTAGAAATGCCCTTGCATGTTTCCATTAGCACTTTGCTAGGTCCCTGGCATTTGAGATTTGAAGAGTGGGAATGAATTGAGGGAAGGAAGCAGGAGAGAGTTCCAGCTGGTGGAGCAGAGGGAGAAAGCGTGGGGCAGATGAGCCGCAGGCAGGAATCAGGAAGAAAACCCAGTGAGCACAATTGAAAATCCAGTGTGGAGAGGTAATAAGGTGAGAGGTTAAGGGGGCCCAGGACCCGGTCCTGACAGAGCAGGATCCCAGATATCTTGCTTGTTTCTCCCCTCAGGACGTCCAACATGTAGACATGGATTACATGGACCGGAAACTGGACTTCACCCTCAGCCCCAGCTTTCAAAACCTGAGTCTGCTGATGGAGCAAATGAAGGAAGATGGCATGAGATTCATACTTACTCTGGTGGGTATCGAGGTGGATTAGATTCCAGTTCTATAGTCATGGTTCAAAAATAGTACCATTGAGGGAAACTGGATGAAGGAGACCTCTTTGCACATATTCTGCAACCTGTAAACCTGTACTTTTCTATAAGGTTTCAAGAAGTGAATAAAGGAATATAACTATAAGTAGTTTTTAAAATATGACAATTTATAATATATATAATTTATATATGTAATTATATATAATTTATAATTTATAATATATATAATTTATAATATATAATTTATATATAAATATATAATAAATATATAATTTATAATATTTAATTTTGTAACTTGTGTCACTTGAAGGTAACTTTAAAAAAAAGGTTTATTTGTTTGAAGGGTGAAGTTACAGAGAGAGACTGAGAGACAGAGATCTCACATCCATTGGTTCTCTACCCAAATGGTGGCCAAAGGTCAGGACTGGGCTGGGCTGAAGTTAGGAGCCTAGAATTCCATTCCAGATCTCCCTTGTGTGTAGCAGGGGACCACGCACTTGGGTCATCTTCCATTGCTTTCCCAGGAGCATTAGTAGGGAGCTGGATACGGAGTGGAGCAGCCAGGACTTGAACAGGTGCTCATATACGACGTGGGCATTGCAGATGACAGCTTAACCTGTGTGCCACAGCACCAGCTGCCGGAATCCATAACTTTTTCCTACTCTTCCCTTAGGACAGTGAATATAACACCACCAACAGAGAGCTTCTCACTTAGTTCTTTCTCAGAAGGAAGAGCTGTGCTGTCTGTTTGCCTTCGGGCATTACAAACCCCTTATGTAGGTCATCACTCAGCCATGGTTACCATCAAGGAACTTATCTCTCCTTACTTAAACTCATAAAGAATTGAGTTAATATTTAGAATACTAGTTTATTATTTTACATTGGAAGATTGATCTTGGTAAATACAGAAGCAGTTACCTGCAAATGATTCTCCCTCTACCTTCCAAAATTAGTATTACTTGCTGACTTCTTTTTCATTGATTCATTTATTCAAATATTTGGATAGAACTGGCTATTTGAAAAATCACTGTTCTAAAAGTTATGTGTGTGTATGTATATCCTAAATTAGTGAATACAATGTTCTTTTTCTCAGGAATGTAAATTTTTTTTAATCTAGTGAAAGACAGCTAACATTTAAAAAAACTTGGTGGCAATTCAAAATTGTGAAACTGCATACTCTGCAAGGTATCCAAAAAGTTCATGAAAAATGAAAAATCTGTGCATGGATTTCAAAAAATGTTGTCCCTAGACAGACTTACCTATGAATTAAAACTTTGATGTTTCGTAAATACTTTTGTATCACACAGACTAATTGGAGCAGGTAAAAGACACACTGAAGAAGAAATATTGATTTGGCTGGACAAGTTAGGTCACAGAATATAGTAAAGTCTCACTTTCTAAAGGAAAGTGCTACTGCATTCTGACAATGGAATACATTTTTTAAATGTGCTTGAGGGTAATGTCTTATTAACCTGGTTTATCTCCAGGAGTTGTTTCCAAATATCAGTACCCTTTTTTTCTTCCATGATTTTTATGGAGTAACGCCAATATATTCTTTTATCTTTCAACTCACTGTCAACATAGATTTTTATGTCATTGACAAAATCACTCATGCTGTGTCATATTTCAATTTCTGTAGGATTTTCATTTTCTTTCATTGGTTCTGTCTTTGGTTGGTTACTTTCTGTAAAATATAAAGACTCTATTTGTTGACACAGATACCTTTCAAAGAGATGGTGCTTCATAATGGTTGCACATCATATTTTGGGTAACTGTGGCACCCACCTGTTTCAATTCCTTAGGGTGGCACACCCAGTAGACATAAGATAAGTTATCCATGGCTTTTGAATTTTATTTTACTGGTACTGCGATTCGTCATTTGTGACACCAGGATTCATTAATTTTGGGGGAGGAACTTCCTTGTAGATGTTTTTCTCACACTGGTGGTTTGATGTCCTTTCACCACAGGACCCAGCCATTTCTGGTAATGAGACACAGTACCTCACGTTCACTAGAGGACAAGAAAATGATGTGTTTATCACATGGCCTGACACGAGTGACATTGTCTGGGGAAAGGTATGGCTTGGGGGGTGGCGCCTATATTTAATTAACATTACCTTGTATTGACTAAAACAGTCTCTTAATAAAACCTTGGAAAATATGTTGGGCAATTAATAAACTATGATTGAAGACAATCTGCCTGATACCAAGTAGCTCAACAAACAATAACAAAGCCAAGGTAATGGGTCTAATCTCCCAGGCTATTTTTGAGTGCTCTTATTGCCTGGGAATATTCAAATACCGTCATCCCTTACAGATTCCACTTAACAAACATTAAGAGTCCCTCTGGGAGGGATTTTGAAATCTACGTCTTCCAGCCACCCACACTCAAAGCACATTCATCCTCGACTTGGGATGATTAATTAGCTTCTGCATCTAAATAAATCACTACGTCGTGCAGAGTCCCCCATTTCTCTTGTCTTTTTAACCCCTTTTCTGTGGTCAAAGTGCTGATTTCATATGTGTGATACAATAACATTTTGGGGGGACCTCCTAACTCTAGGTAATAGTAGCTCTTGAACCTGACTCAAACCTAATTCAAACTCTGTTCTTTATTATGCTATGCTACTTACTATTGTTCTGGGTATACGCCATGCTCACTTTCAATGTTGCCTTTTCGGCTTACTCAGATAATATCTATACTTGAAGACCAGCTTAAATCATACCTGTTATGAAGCATTCAGCAGCTATCGTAGCTCCTCCTATTTTTCCCTTTTCTGTTTCATTTCCCTAAGAGATTATGACATACAGTTCAGCACTTATGTATATAACCATCTATGAACTCTTAGAAAACAAGCACAACTGATTACCTAAATCTCAGCAGATAAAAATACTGGAAGAGCATATAGTCAGTGTTCAATAAAGGTTTGCTAATTGTATTAGTTAATTAGTGTACATAGTTAATTTCCTGTAATTATAGATGGACTTGCTAGATAGTATGACAGTATAGCTTTGTAACACTATATATTCTTGGGGTCTCCAATAAGTCATAGTATTTTGGCTAAGTTCATGGGCAATTGATGGAAATCAATCTTATTTAGAGTAATCCTTCACATTTAGCTATAAAGGGGATTTTTAAAAATATTTATTTTATTTATTTGAAAAACAGAGTTACAGAGAGAAGTAGAGACAGAGACAGAGGGCTTCAATCTGTTGGTTCACTTCCCAGATGGCCGCAATGGCCGGAGCTGCGCCAATCCAAACCCAGGAGCCAGGAGCTTCTTCTGGGTCTCCCATGTAGGTGCAGGGGCCCAAGGACTTGGGGCATCTTCTGCTACTTTCCCAGGCCACAGCAGAGAGCTGGATCGGAAGTAGAGCAGCCGGGACTAGAAGAGGCACCTACATGGGATGCCAGTGCTTCAGGCCAGGGCTTTAACCTGCTGCGCCACAGCGCAAGCCCCTTTATAGGGAATTTTACTATAGGTTTGTGACAGGTAGACCAGACAGTTGAAAGTAATTTTAAAAAGATATGTTTAAAACAAATTTAGCTAATGTTAATTTCAAAAATGAAAGTTTAAAAATGTACAGAATGAATAAAGAGACCTCAACATAACTTACTTTCACTTAAAATAATTTCGTATATTCAGCCTTTATAATTTAATATGTGACAAAATCTCCCAGCATTTTATGAAGATACATATCTTCAGAGTCTATCATGAAATCTCATCTCTATGTGATGACTTTTAAAGCTTTAACTTTTTGTTCTTTTTCTCCAGGTTTGGCCAGAGCTGCCCAATGTAAATGTGAATGGATCTCTTGACAATGAAGCTCAGGTTAGAATACAATTGTACATGGATTTTTGTCTACCTTCCTCTAAGCGAGTTGAGTTGTATCTGTTTTATCCTAATGGATAAGTGTCTTAGCTTTACTAAGCAGCTCTAACTTGAGTGTCCTTGTTTGCTGGTAATTTCTTGGCAGAAAAAGTACCTCCTATGAAAAACTCAACAAACAGCTAAAATAAAATGTATAGAAGGAACTTACTGATGGAACCCACTCATACATATGCCATTTAATGCATTGCAATTGATTTGAATCCAGCATTGCTTGGAAAAGAATGAAAAAGTCTAGAATGTTTTCACTAGAGGGACATTCTTTATGAAAGTACTGGATTTTAATGAATTATCTACATACAAAAGAAAATACAAGCCAGTTGAAAGCAGTACTGGCCTTAAACTCACCTTTGCTACCACACCAGCCTGGCATCAGCACCCCTACTCTCTGCAGCTCACTCTTGCCTGGATGAGGGATTCTCCTTCAGTTCATTTAGCCAGTCTAGAAAAAGCATTTGTATTTCTAAAGTTCAACTGTTTCGACATTGATTGTTAATTTCCAGTTACTATGATTTAATGTCTAGTCTTACAGGAAATCCTATGTTTAAAAGGGACTTTAAAGCTATTTAACCTTCTTCCAAGAAAATAATGAAATCAGCCTTCCCCAGTCTCTGTGTCCACTAAACTCCGTGTTACAGCAGACCTCGGGTTACTTCCGAAACTGAACTGGACAGACACACATACCTGTTCCTCTCTCCTTCCTGGTCCTCGGATTCTCCCTCCCAGGGAGGCTGGGGCCCCACCCTGAGCGTGTGTGTTACTCTTACAGTGGTCCAGGGCCCACGTTGCTTTTCCTGATTTCCTGAGAAATAGCACAGCTGCGTGGTGGAAGAAAGAAATACAAGAGCTCTACACAAACCCTCAGGAGCCAGAGAAGAGCTTGAAATTTGATGGGTTGAGGATTGTAAGTGCACCCTTAATTGCTTTTCTTTGGAATTGTTGGTAGTGAAAATGTGGAGTGGCAATCCAGAGACTGGCAAAGCAGGGAGCTGGACCACAAGGGACCAAAAGAAGGGAGATTGTTACAGAATCTGGGTGTTGAGACCAGGCAATGCTATAATTACTGTGGTCTACCTAGCCATACTTTATCTCGGGGGAGTTAGAGCCAGTGGAGGAGCTGTGCCACTGCTGCAGATGCCAGAGCATGAGAGAGAGGAAAAATTCCCGGGGTCCTCTTACCTCTCATCCTCCAGTCTCTCACCAGCATCCCCTGTTGGCCAATTAGTGAGGCAGCCTGAGAACCCTTTCTACAGTAGAGGGCAGAGCTGGGACCCACAGGACAGCCATCAGAGAGGTAGACACTCACTATGGGACTGACGCAGAATGCTTTCAGGGGATGGCTTCAGAGACCTGTTTAGACACGTGTTACACAGGCTGTTGGCCTTAGAGCCAACTTACAGCAGGGATTTTTTAGGTCTAGAACATGTGTCCAAGGCACATGTGTTTGTGCTTTTCTGTTGTTTGAAAGCATATCAATATTTTGATTGCCTTCCTGATTGCCCAGTGGCCTGAAATCTTAAACAAGTTCTGGGCCAACTCTGAGGAACTGCTCAAAGATGGACTGAGCTGGCATAAGCTTGATATTCATCCAGAGACAAACCTATAAGGTAATGGGCAGTCCTGGGGACTCCCTGACATTTGATTGTTCAGGAGAGATAGGCAGAAGGTAGAATATGAAAGTACATTAATCAACCAAACAGCAGAATCAGTGAAGAGATGTGGGTGGCACTGATCACAGCAGTTACTAGTAACTCCAGGGTATTTTTGCAGGAAATTTCTGCAAGAGGGAATGCTACAGCTGGATAACTCAAAATAATGAACACTTATCCAATACTTGCCTTGACCAGGGTTGTGTCCTACTTACCATAGTCCAACATACAAAATTGTAACCTTTCCCTTGATAGGGGAAGCAATGACCATCCCTTCAGGAGCTCTTACTCTTTTCTTCTAAAAAGAATTTACTCCAAATTTGATTTTGTTTCCAGATTTGCATATGTTATACACAAGTTTTTGGGGATCTATCTGCAGCAGAAAGTGAATTGCCTTTCCTGTGCATAGTCTAGGCTGATAACAGAATTATTCTAAGCTGTCAGAGTAACAAAGTGTAGAGGAAGACAATAGTCACCACTGGATAAAGATGGAGTGAACAATCCACGCGTGGAGAAACGAAGACTGGCTTCCTGAGTGGGCATGTTTCAAGAGATTTCCTGGATCCAGGCTCCAGGATTATCTCAGCCTTTTTCTCACTGTGAAATAATCTTCCTAAATTTAAAAATACCAGGTAGTCTGAAGAGTGTACCACTCCACCTAATCTGACACGGATATTCTTAGAGTCCATTTTGGTCACTGCTAGGAATTGAAGAGAGTAATTGAAGCCACTTGGAGGACCGAGGGCTTCAATTATGACACGTTCATTTCCCTGAGGTCAGTGGCCTAAATAGCCAATGCTCTACTGCCCCTCACATCACAGAACTGTTTTTGCTCACTCATTTCAGGACATGAACGAGCCATCAAACTTTGTGGATGGATCTGTCAATGGCTGCCGAAATGATATTCTTAATAATCCACCCTATGTGCCATGTATGTAACATGATAACTTCCTCAAATTACTTCCCTAATCAAACACCTTGAAACTTTCCTCTTTACTGTCAAAGCAAAGTCTAATTTTTGATATAGAATGTATTGTTAATCATGACATAAAACCCCAAATTGAATTATCTCAAATAAAAAATGTACTACTAATAAAAATTACTAGTAAATAATGAATAAATAAATTACTAATCAAACACAAAAATAATGACAGGATTGTGAAAGGCCCTACATGGTGATTGGTACATTTGATTACTTTGATCATTGTAAGCTGACTGTTGAAATTTTAAAGACTTCTGTATGCAAACACATATGCACACACAAAGGAAAGAAAGAGAGAGAATGAGAGAGGTTCTTTTGATCATGTAATAAAATCTAGTCCATGAACTCTCTCATGTCAGCAGATACTTCATAAAGGATGTTCCCCATTTGTACTCTGACACAAACAGAAATAGGATGTTGGAATCACAGGATTCTCAGAAAGCTGGGTCTTTACATCTTGCAGGACCCCAAGGAGGGAGGTGACTCACTTTATAGAAGTGGTGCACCAGTAATTTGGGGGACAGAATCTAGACTCCAAGTTCCTTGAGGGTCACTGCTATGCTGCCTGCCCATGGCTCGCTAAGTCACTCGTTAGTGCTCTTCTTCCTCTCTGATTTAATATTTAAGTATCAAGCAAGTGCTGACGACTCAGAAAGATTTACACATTTTCATACCAAGTTGATTAAAAATAAGATCTTTTCCCTTGAGGACATTACCATCTAGTGGATGCCACAGTCCTGACAACAAGGATTTATTCCAGTGACAAATCTGCTAGTACTCTATAAACCAAGAGTTGGAACAAAAGGAAGGGTGTTTTCCCCAGTTCTATACCCTGTCCATCTTTGGCTATAAAGTCACATGATGTTGATTTTGTAGAGCTAAAAACTTGGGAAATTGGACCTGTTATTGGTTTCAAAGTTATTGATTGAAATAGAGAAATGCTAAAATGATAGGCATTTCTAAACAATGTGCAAATCAAGTTGCTTGGGAAATAATGGATCATTTCTGTTCAGACCTGGAGTCCAGGGGCACGGGCCTGAGCAGCAAGACCCTGTGCATGGAGAGTGAGCAGATCCTGCCAGACGGCTCCCGTGTGCGGCACTATGACGTGCACAGCCTGTACGGGTGGTCCCAGACCAGACCCACCTACGAGTGAGTGTTTTCATCACTGGTAGCAAAGATAACTGTACACATTGTTGCTTTTTCTCTTGTTAGACTTCTGTTGTGCTCCTATCAGCGTTATTCTGATTAAATGGATGTATGTACAAATTCCATGCAAGATTCCCCAAGCAGGTACAACAACTGAGCCTATTTGTCAAGTAGATTGCTAAAGTCACCTATTTGAGCTGCGCAGTTGGTGGTTTTTTGTATATTCATAGAGTTGTGCAGTCATCTGTAAAATGTTAAGACAATTTTCACCATCTCCAAAGGAAAATCCTGATCCATTAGCAGTCATTCTCATATTTTTTTTCCATGTCCTAAACTCAAGTCACTACTAATCTACCTTCTGTATATATGGATTATTATTCTGGATATTTCATCTGAATGAAATCACACAGCGTGTGGTCTTTTGTGCCTGAGTATTGTGTGTGTGTGCGGCGTGTTTTCAAGATTTATCTCTTGGGCCGGCGCCGCGGCTCACTAGGCTAATCCTCCGCCTTGCGGCGCCGGCACACCGGGTTCTAGTCCCAGTCGGGGCACCGGATTCTGTCCCGGTTGCCCCTCTTCCAGGCCAGCCCTCTGCTGTGGCCCGGGAGTGCAGTGGAGGATGGCCCAGGTGCTTGGGCCCTGCACCCCATGGGAGACCAGGAAAAGCACCTGGCTCCTGGCTCCTGCCATCGGATCAGCGCGGTGCGCCGGCCGCAGCGCGCTGGCCGCGGCGGCCAATGGAGGGTGAACCAACGGCAAAAGGAAGACCTTTCTCTCTGTCTCTCTCTCTCACTGTCCACTCTGCCTGTCAAAAAAAAAAAAAAAGATTTATCTCTTAGCATGCATCAGTATTTCGTTTCTTTTTACAGATCAATAATGTTCCATTGCATAAAGATGCTATATTTTCTTTATACATCCATCAGTTGGTGAAAATTCAGGTTGTTGTTTTCACTTCTTGGCTATTTTAAATAGTGATGCTATAAACATTTTTTAAAGATTGATTTATTTGAAAGGCAGAATCACAGAGAGGCAGAGGCAGAGAGAGAGAGGTCTTGCATCTGCTGGTTCACTCCTCAAATGGCCACAATGGCCAGAGCTGAACTGACCCTATCTGAAACCAGGAGCCAAGAGCTTCATCCAGGTCTCCTACATGGGCACAGGGGCCCAAGCACTTGGGTCATCCTCCACTACTTTCCCAGGCATGCTAGCAGGGAACTGGATTGGAACTGGAGCAGTTGGCACTCAAACCAACTCCTATATGGGATGCCAGCACTGCAGACTGGTGCTTTAACCCGCTGTACCACAGCGCTGGCCCCAGTGCTATAAACATTTAACACTTACGAACTTGGAGGCAGCAATGTAGCATAGTGGTTAAAGCCATCTGAGATGCTGGCCTCCCATATGGGTGTTGGTTTATGTCTTGGATGCTCCACTTGCAATCCAGCTCCCTGCTAATGACTTGGGAAAAGCAACAGAAGATGGTTAAAACATCTGGGCTCCTACCCTCAATGTAGAGATTTGGATGATGTTCCTGGCTCCTGGCTTCAGCCTGGCTCAGCCATTGTGGCCAACTGGGAAGTGAGCCAGCAGATGGAAGATCTCTCTCTCTCTCTATCTCCTTCTCTCTGCCTCTCCTTCTCTCTTCAGCATAACTCTGACTTTCAAATAAATAAATAAATAAATCTTTTAAAAAAATCTTCCATCCCCTGGTTCACTCCCCTGATGGACCAGGCCAAAGTCAGCAGCCAGGAGTTTCATTTGGATGTCCCGTGTGGATATAAGAGCCCCAAACACTTAGGCTGTCTTCTGCTTTTTCTAGGCCAGAAGCAATACCTGCAATCTAAAGTCCTGCTTGAACCCATTTCCTCCATGAAAACCTCTCGGATGACTCTGTCTCTCCTAATCCCCTTTTCTCTTAACTCCCAAGCTTACACTGTGGCCCACATTTTAAGTTACCTCCTCTAAGCACCTTGTGCAGGGTAAGGACTGTGTCTTATCTGCAACTCTGTTCAAGCACTGACCGACGGCCGCTTCCTCTTTGTGTGCCCCTGAGTGCTATGCTGATGTGAGAGCTCAGTACACATGGGATCAGTGTGTGGATTTGCATGCTGGCCTCTCCCTCTGCTGGCTTTGAGGTCCACAATATGCCCTGCTACGTAAGCTCTGTGCTTTTGCTTTCTCCTCAGGGTCTCAACTGTGCCTTCCTGTGTTGATTCAGGTTATTTGTGCATTTGCTTCTCTGACCACTGTTTCACCAGCTCCCTGGCAGGTGTCCCTTCCCGGTCCAGTCTCCTGTGTGTTACTCCTAGGGTGGCGTTCAGTCATCTCTCTTTCACCCCGTGCAGCCCTCTCTTGGATCAGCACCCACACACTGAAGAGTTTAAACACTTTCTGAATGCAGATGACTCTCCAATCTATGGCCCCAGCACAACCTTCTCTCTTGAACTTCAAGTCCAGAATTCCCACAGATGTCATATTCCTGTCGCCCCATAGACATTTTTTGTTTTGTTTCAAGAATGTTTTGTTTAGAATGACTTCCTCAAAGGACAGGGAAGTCACAAACACGTGGTTTTAACGTTCATCGTACATTGCAATTCCCTTTTGTCACTCTAACAAATGCTGACTTGTCTCTGTAGATTTGCATGTTGGAGTTGGATACCTACATCTTGCTCTACAGTCAAAGCCCATTGGCTCCCACATGGAGGAGATAGGCTGCTATTTAGATAATTGTGCCTGAAGCACCAGAGAGTCACTCCTTACAGAATAATGGAAGAGCTAGGATTGCTAGATTTGAATGAACAATCCTGGCAAGCAAGTATCCAGTGGAAAATTTAGCAGTTACATTAGTTTAATCTTCTGTGCCTGACATACAAAGAATAAATGTAACCTTTCTTGGTGGTAAAAATATCTGGTACTTACCAGGGCCATAATATCTTAAGAAAGATAGGAAATCCTTTGCCTATTTTAATTATTATTTATTAGCCAGAATAAACAGGACATAGAAAAAGAAGGAAGTGTGGCCCTGAGATCACATTTCCCAGTGTCTAATAAATATTTCCTAGCAGACATCTTACTAACAACTCAAATTTAATATGTCGCAAGGTGAGCTAACTTCTTTCCCATATTACCCTCCGTTCCTGGAGGTCTGATTCCTCACCTGTGAACCCAGAAGTCTGAATTAAGAGTCTTGCAAAGGGCCTTGCTGGCGCTCGTGAGTTCTTTATTGATGTGAATGGAACTGGGCTGAGATAGTCATTCGCTGCTTTGTTCACATTCATGCTTATTCTACTCACATTCTCCCTTATGCTAGACCTCTGCCTTATTCAAGGTCTTCACTGCCTCTCACCTAGATTCTTATAAAAATCTAAGTGGTCTTCCACCCCTATTCCTTCACCACATATGCACACATATACATACACACACATATGTATGCATGTATATATAAACATACTTCCAATCTGTATGTGGTTAAATCTATACCTCCTCCCTCACTGTGTTTTGTTTATTGCTTTTATTCTCCAAAATTCCATTTCCCTGTAGAAATCAGATTGTATTTTTTTTTGTTTGCTATAATAAGAGTATGTGTGTGTATGTAGTATCTTCATCCACTTCTGGATTTCTTTTGGTGTGAAATATTGGAAGTGAGCTAAGTGGAGCAGTTTTCCTTATAGTAAGTAGCTCTTTTCCTGGCTTCATTTATTGGATAGTGCATCTGTATTTATTGATTTGTAATGCTTCCTTTAACAAAAATTTGGATTGTATACATACTAGAGTCATTTAATAGATGTTCTCTTTTGTTCCGTTGATTTTTTCTCCTAAAGAGTTGTCTATTTTCTGACTGGAGATACGTGTAGACAATTTCTCTTCAATCAAATGAGATTTAAATGTCTTTTTTGAATATTTGCCCATGTGTGCAAAAAATATCCTGCATGGGAGAGTGAATATCACGAAAGGGCTATGGTCGTATAGACTTTCATTTGGATCCTGGCTCTGCCTCCTTTCTCTTCCAATGACTAAAACAAGTGATCTAACTTCTCTGAGCCTTAGTATCCCAACAGTAAAAGCAATATAAGGAAGTCTTCCTCATGAAGAGGAAGTAGCTCTTTTTGTGAGATAGTACACACGAACGTGACGAGCCTAATTCCAGCAGAGGAGAAAGGTTCCATTAAATCGCAGTTCTACTCCTCAGCCCCAGATAACTATCTAACTGGACTTTTCTTTAAGAATGAAATCATGTAGCAGAGATCAGTCTTCCTCCGGTTGTCCTGCTGAGACTTTGGTTGGGACTTTGGCCCCACTGTTCGTCAGCAGATGTTTTCTGGGCAGGAAAGCATTTGACTCTGAGTGGAACAGCTCTGCCACCCCACACAGCAAGCTGCAAGTTCTCTCTGTGATGCAGCTCTATGACTGTCCAGGCTCGTGTCCACCTTCAGTTCACCTCCTTGTTCCTCTCCACCCAGAGCCGTGCAGGAGGTGACGGGACAGCGAGGGATCGTCATCACCCGCTCCACGTTCCCCTCTTCTGGCCGCTGGGGTGGACACTGGCTGGGGGAGAACACAGCGGCGTGGGACCAGCTGGGGAAGTCTATCATTGGTGTGTGATGTTCTTCCTAGGGCCCTCTGTATCTAGATCATCATCAAGATTGGACTTTTCTAGGGATGTTTTAATTTATACCCACCTTTCAATATTTTCATCATGAATTCCCAAGGCTTTCTAACAGGGCAAGGAAAAGCCAGGTCTGTCTTC
This sequence comes from Oryctolagus cuniculus, assembly GCF_051225735.1. Lineage (NCBI taxonomy): Eukaryota > Metazoa > Chordata > Mammalia > Lagomorpha > Leporidae > Oryctolagus > Oryctolagus cuniculus. The sequence goes on along the minus strand of NC_142869.1, from coordinate 181,348,611 downwards.
CCCAAAGTGTTTCCATATTCCACACAGCCATATCTTCTCATTGCAGGTATGATGGAGTTCAGTCTCTTTGGAATACCTTATGTAAGTCAAACAGAGGCCATCACTAATTACCCAGTCACATTTCAGTGTGTCTACAACCCACTGGAGTCCCACCCCATGCTCTGATTTTTGCATCTTCTCAGACAGGAGCAGACATCTGTGGGTTCTTTGGAGATGCTGAATATGAGATGTGCATTCGCTGGATGCAGCTGGGGGCCTTTTATCCATTTTCCAGGAACCACAACACCATCGGGACGAGGGTGAGTCAGCAGTTCCTGCAGCAGGTGCTTCGCAACCTCCCAGCACAGCTTATTTTGAACCCACAAGGTCATTCTACTTCCTCCCTGAGAAAGGTCATACAAATCATTGGGACCTCCGTTTTCTAGAATATCCACCAAGTTTAGAACCTCAGAGTTATTGACAATTTTTGAGTATGCTTTTTCTCACCTCCTGGGGTGTTAATACCCATGAGGAGAGAATTTATTATGTCTCCCCCATGGAACTAAAATGTAAAAATCCATTCTTTTAAGCAAATCGCATTTATATTTTATTCAAATCCATTGATGAAATGTCAGTGCTTCATAAAGAATGATTGATTGTGCCACACATACACAGGGCTAAGGCTGGACCTGGGCAGGAGACACAGAAATCAATAACAAAGAAGAACCAAGAAGCTCTAGTTCTGAGAGCTTTTGCAGGGAAAGGGGTGGCCAGACCTGAAGGGAGAAGCGGTGGGGAAGATGTGTGTGGAGGAAATGCTCACTGATCCTTCCTGACATCACCAGGGTGTAGTGAAGGAAAACCAGTCGGTTCTGTGCTCTTTGTTAACTTAGAGACAAGATCCTGTGGCATGGAACTCAACCTTTGAGATGGCCTCACAAAAAGCCCTGCAGATCAGATACTCCTTGCTGCCTTATCTCTACACGCTGATGTACAAGGCTCACGTGGAGGGCAGCACTGTCATCCGACCTCTTCTCCACGAGTGAGTAGAGACTCTCTCCCTTGTAGCACTCCTCTGCGAAGGTTGTAGGAGTTCAGGGATAAAGATTTCACGCTTACCTTTTCAGGTTTACAAACGACAGCACAACGTGGGATATAGACCAACAGTTCATGTGGGGCCCTGCCATCCTTATCAGCCCTGTGCTGGAAAGTGTGAGTTTTTGCAGTAGATCAGAAACCCTCCAATCACTAACGGTAAGGTACAGGAGAAGTGTTTTTAGATCATCCTGTGTTGTTTCCGGTGAATGCCTTCCTACTACCCCTAAAGGAAAACTTTTCCTTTTTCTGAGATCCTCTCCAATGAAAGTTTCACACCACTAGTTGATTGCTATTTTTAGAAATTTGTCATCTTGTATGGTTTTACAGTAATTTTTAAAAAATTATTTCTTGTTTTTTTTTTTTTTTTTAAGATTTTATTATTTGAGAGGTAGAGTTACAGACAGTGAGAGGGAGAGACAGAGAGAAAGAAAGGTCTTCCTTCTGCTGGTTCACTCCCCAAATAGCTGCAACGGCTGGAGCTGCGTCGATCCGAAGCCAGGAGCCAGGAGCTTCTTCTGGGTCTCCCACGTGGGAGCAGGGGCCCAAGGACTTGGGCCATCTTCTACTGCTTTCCCAGGCCATAGCAGAGAGCTGGATCGGAGTGGAGCAGCCGGGTCTTGAACCAGCGCACATGTGGGATGCCAGTGCCGCAGGTGGAGGATTAACCTACTGTGCCACGGCACCTGCCCCTGTTGTGTGTTTTAATAAGAATTCTTCTGGATCATCCTTAATAAAATCTTGTACATTCTTAAATTGCTAATAAAATTCCCTCTTTGCCTTACTCTAGAGAAAGTGTCTTAAAAATTGAAATTACACTATTTCCTTCCTGGAATATTCATAATGATGTTTGATTTTATGTTTCAGAACACTTTTGCGATCCGTGCCTATTTCCCTCAAGCCCTTTGGTATGACTACAGCACGGTAAGAATGAACAAATGCATGGTTTGTTAAAACCGGATTAATCTGGCACTCTCTACTGACTTCCAGGAACATATGTTCTAAGAAAGTAATTTTCAACCTTCTAAGCCTTGGCAATTTTTTAAATTTTATTTAAGGTATAAAAATTTCATGTATTTCATATATACATATTTAGGAACATAGTGATACATCGCACATTACCTTCCCTCCCACTGTCGCTCCCCCATTCGCGGAGGAACGACACAGGACCCTGCACTGTTCTTTTGTCTGCCCGGCCCTTCCCGGGTTTGCTGCTGGTCCTTCCCGGGTTGGCTGCTGACTGTGGAGGGGCGGCACCCCCTGCCACTTTCCCCGCTTCCGCGGAGGAGCGGCACACCGCCGGCCGGCTCTCTCGGGGGCTGCTCAGGTATTCCTTCAGATGTTCCTGGTGCATGTTGTCTCTCTCCTCCTTTATAGTCCTCTTCCACCAATCCATGCTCTGCTACCCACATGCCGAGCACACTGCTCTCCTCCAATCAGGAGCAGGATCAGCTCCTGCAGCTCATCAGTCAAATTGGTGAGAGGCAGCTGCGTAGAAGTTTACTCCTCCCCAGCACCATATTGTGGGAGAGCAGATGCATAGAATAAGTCTTAATTCCAGTAACTTAGTCTGGTCTCAGTTGCTCCCCACATCCCACCCTGTTCCTACCCTTCTTCCTCCTCCCTCTCCTATTCACACTCTTAATTTTTATGAAGATCTATTTCAGTTTACTTTCTACTTGTAAGATTAACTCTGCACTAAGTAAAGAGGTCAACAAATAGTGTAAAGAAAAAAGCACTTGCTCAACAGTAGAGACAAGGGCTGTAAATGGTCATCGAATCTCAAAATGTCAGTTTCACTGCAATACATTACATTTTAGGTACTCTGTTAGTTAACATAGATCAGGGAAAACATAAGGTATCTGTCTTTTGGGGAATGGTTTATTTCTCTAAGTATAATGGTTTTAAGTTACATCTATTTTATTGCAAATAACAGGATTTCATTTTTTTTATTGCTGAGTAGTATTCCATGGTGTGTTTACACCATAAGTTCTTTTTCCAGTCATCAGTTGATAGACATCTTGGTTGATTCCATATCTTAGCTATTGTGAATTGAGGGACAGTGAACATGAGGGTACAGATAACTCTTTCATTTGCTGATCTCATTTGCTGTGGGTAAATTCCCAGGAGAGGGATGCTGGATCACATGGTAGGTCTGTATTCAGAGATCTGAGTTATCTCCACACTGTCTTCCACAAAGGCTGAATCAGTTTACATTTCCACCAACAGTGGATTAGAGTACCTTCCCCCCACCTCCTTGGCAGCATTTATTATTTGTGGATTTCTGTATGAGAGCTATTCTAACTGGGATGAAGTGAAACCTCTTTGTGGTTTTGATTTGCTTTTTACTAATGGCCAGTGGTCCTGAAAATTTTTTCATGTGTCTGTGGCCCATTTCTTAATTGGATTGTTTATTCTGTTGTTGTTGACTTTCTTGGGCTCTTTTTGGATTCTGAATAATGATCCTTGATCAATTTCATAGTTTGCAAATATTTTCTCTTATCTGTGGTTGGCTCTTCACTTTGCAGGCGTTTCTTTTTTTTTTAGGTTTATTTATTTATTTAAAAGTCAGAGTTACACACAGAGAGGCAGAGGCAGAGAGAGAGAGAGAGAGAGAGAGGTCTTCCATCCACTGGTTCACTTCCAAATTGGCTGCAACAGCTGCAGCTGCACTGACAGGAGGCCAGGAGCCAGGAGCTTCTTCCAGGTCTCCCACATGGGTGCAGGGGCCCAAGGACTTGGGCCATCCTCCACTGCTTTTTCCAGGCCACAGCAGAGAGCTGGATCAGAAGTGGAGCAGCCGGGACTCAACTCCGAATCCATATGGGATGCCGGCACTGCAGGCGGCAGCTTTATCCACTATGCCACAGCGCCGGCCCCGGGTGTTTCTTTTGCGGTGTAAAAGCTTCCCAGCTTGATGCCATCCCATGTTTCTATTTTGGCTTTGATTGCCTGTGCTTCTGGGGTCTTGTCCAAGAGCTCTTTTGCTATGCCAATGTCTTACAGACTTTCACCAATGATCTCTAATAATCTCTGATAATTTGGTGATACTAGGTCATGGATTTAGGTCCTTCATACATTTTGAGTGGATTTTTGTGTAAGATGTAAGGTAGGGCTCATGCTTCATACATCTGCATGTGGAGATCCAAGTGTTCCCAGCACCATTTGTTGAAGAGGCTGTCCATGCTCAAGAGATTGGTGTTAGCTCCTTTGTCAAAGATATGTTGGTTAAATACATGGGTTTGTTTCTGGACTTTCTATTCTATCCATTGGCCTACACATCTAATTTTTTTCTAATACCAGGCACTCTTGGTTATAACTGCCTGCCCTGTAGTATGTCTTTAAATCAGGTATTAGGATGCCACCTGCGTTGTTTTTGTTGTATAAGATTGCTTTAGCTATTCAAGATCTCTTGTGCTATCATCATTCATTCTAGATCTGAGAAGAACTTCATGGTAATTTCATTGGTATTACATTGAATCTGTAAATTACTTTGGGCAGTATATACATTTGGATGATATTAATTCTTCCAAGACACCAACACGGAAGATTTTTTTCCCATTTTTTGTGTGTCTTCCTCTATTTCTTTCTTTAATGTTTAATCTTTGACCACCTTGGTTAAATTCCTTCCAAGGCATTCAATTTTTTGTAGCTATTGTGAATGGACTTCATCTGAGAAGTTCTTTCTCTGCATGACATTGTCTGTGGATACAAAGGACATTGATTTTTTATGTATTAATTTCATATGCTGCCAATTCACCAAACTCTTTTATGAATTCCAATAGTCTCTTAGTGGAGTATTTTGGATCCGCTATATATAGAATCATATCATCTGCGAATAGGGATAGTTGGACTTCCTTCTTTCCAGTTTGTATCCCTTTATTTCTTTTTCTTGCCTAATGGCCCTGGCCAAAATTTCCAGGACTATATTGAATAGCAGTGGTGAAAGTGGGCATCCTTTTCTGGTTAGGGATATTAGAGGAAATGCTTCCAGCTTTTCCACATTGAATAAGATGCTGGCTGTTGGTTTGTCATAAATTGCCTTTATTGGGTTGAGAAATGTTCCTTCTATACCCAGTTTGCTTAAGGTTTTCATCGTGAAAGCGTGTTGTCTTTTATCAAATGCTTTCTCTGCATCTACTGAGATAACCGTATGGTTATCTTCAGTTTGTTAATGGGATGTATCACACTGAGTTGCGAATCTTGAACCATCCCTGCATATCAGAATAGATTCCATTTGATCCTTGTAAATGATCTTTCTGATGTGTTGTTCACATTCAACAACTGGTATTTTGTTGAGGATTCTTGCATCTATATTCATCTGGGATACTGGTCTATAGATCTCTTTTTCTGTTGCTGCTTTTTCTGGTTAAGGAATTTAGGTGATGCTGGCCTCACAGAAGGAGTTTGGGAGGATCCCCTCCATTTCAGTTGTCTTAAAAATCTTGAGAAGAATTGGAATTGTTTATTCTTTGAAAGTCTGGTAGAATTCAGCAGTGAAGCCACTGGGTCCTGGGCTTTCCTTTGTTGGGAGAGTCTATTACTGACTTAACCTCCTTCTTGGTTATTGGTCTTTTAGGTGTTCTGTATCTTCATGACTTAATTTAGGTATGTTGTGTATGTCCAGGAATCTATTCATTTCTTCTAGATTTTCTGATTTGTTAGCATATAGCTCTTTGCAGTAATTCCTGATGATTCTTTTTATTTCTGTAGTTATCTGATGTTACATTTCCTTTTTCAATTCTGATATCATTGATTTGGTTCTTCTCCCTCTTTTTATTTATTTATTTATTTATTTATTTATTTTTTGGCTAGTTGGGCCAATGGTATATTCTCTGAAAGTAATCTGGCATTTGTCTTGTGCACAATTTATAAACTTTTGTTATGTTTTGCTGTTGAAAGTATGACTACACTGTGTCACGGTGAAGTTTTTGGTCATGTCTATAAGCAGTTTTCGTGCCTTTTTCTCTTGGACATTTTTTCTTCCTCCAAATTAGGGAAATCTTCTGTAATTATTCCACTGAATAGGATTTCTGATTCATTCGCTCTTCCCACACCATCAGGAAATCCTAAGTCTCCTATGTTGGGTCATTTGATAGTATCCCAGAAATCTCCAACACTGTTTTTAATTATTCTAATGTCTTTCTCTCTCTCTCTCTCTTTATTTTTTGTTCTGAAAACTTTTCATCAATTTTCTTCTAACTCAGATTTTCTTCTACTTAATGAATTCTGTTGTTAAGGCTTTCAACTGTATTTTTTACTTGACACACTGAAATTTTCATTTCTAATATATCATTTTGATTTCTCTTCGCAATCTCAACTTCTTGGGAAATTTTTCATTCATGTGATGTATGAATTTCTTTAATTCATGAATTTGCTTCTCATTCCCTATGATTAATCTTTTGAGTTCTGTTTCAGGAATTTCATTAATCTCTTCATCTTCACATTCTAATATTGAAGTGTTGTGTTCTCTCGAGGGGTCATGTTGTCTTCCTTATTCTTTTTTCTTGAATTTCTGTGTTTATTTTTAGATATTTGTTGAGATACTTGTTGGCTTTTTCCTCTGATGGCTTCTGTCTTTGAACTATGGCTCTGTGACTTAGTGAAGTTTCTGTTCTTTCAGTGAATACCCAGAGGTGTGTGCTGGGTTTGGCCAGGGAGCTCTGGTCAGTGGTACAGGGAGGGGTGAGTATCCAGGGTGACACCCAGGTTGGGTGTGGTAAATCTCTTCTTTTTAGTAGGCAGGAGGGAATAAGCACCTGTGTTGGCATAACCTCACCTCCTCCCTTCCAAAGTGATCAACGCCCAGGTGCTGCATCACAGTGGGTGCAATACTTATCTACACTGCTGCATGAAGTACACAAAGATCGGTGCTATCCTCAGTGTAGACATGGGTCCCATTGCAATGACACACCCCAGGCAATCGGGGAGCTTGAGTGTGTGATTGCCCAGAGACCCAGCTACACCCTGCACCTTCTCTTGCAGTAACAGAGTTCCCACAGTTCCAGCACATAAGGTTCCCTTAGCCATGGGGTGTAGAGGACCCTCTCTGCCTACCTAGCCTGTCCTGTCCACAGAGAGGCAGACATGTCCCCACAGCCAGCTGCCTATGGGTGCTCTGTCTGGGTGGTTTGAGCCCTGGAACCTGTGATATGCTGAGAGGCCAGGGGCACCTCACAGTCCTACGTGGGTGCCCAGCCCCTTGTCAGTCTTCCCGGCAAGACTCAAAGTCAGTGGGGAATGCAAATTTTTTCTTCTAGTAGAATCCACCTGCACAAGAACTGCTGGCCACAATCCCTACTTGTTTCACAATGTTGCCTTCTCTCGGCTGATTTCCCAGTGCACCCATCGGAGCTGCTGCCACTGCTACTCTGTCAAGTTGGCATTTTGTGCTGGCCAGTTGCTTGGTACTCACACACGAATTTCTGCTGCTGTGTATGTTCAAAATGGTGCCTGCCCTCTCAGCCAGTTTCCAGGTGCCTTGGGGGGTTGGGGAGAGAGAAACCTGTACCTTTTTTTTTTTTTTTTTTTTTTTTTTTTTTTTTTGACAGGCAGAGTGGACAGTGAGAGAGAGAGACAGAGAGAAAGGTCTTCCTTTTGCCGTTGGTTCACCCTCCAATGGCCGCCGCGGCCGACGCGCTGCGGCCGGCGCACCGCGCTGATCCGATGGCAGGAGCCAGGAGCCAGGTGCTTTTCCTGGTCTCCCATGGGGTGCAGGGCCCAAGCACCTGGGCCATCCTCCACTGCACTCCCGGGCCACAGCAGAGGGCTGGCCTGGAAGAGGGGCAACCGGGACAGAATCCGGCGCCCCGACCGGGACTAGAACCCGGTGTGCCGGCGCCGCTAGGCGGAGGATTAGCCTAGTGAGCCGCGGCGCCGGCCTGTACCTTTTTTTTAATTCTAGGTTAGCGGGTACCCTATACCCTTAGGACTCCAGGCCAGATTCACACCAAACCTTCCTTTGGGCTATATCACCAGTGGCAAGAGCTGCAACAGTCTGATCTCATCTCACTCTTCAAAGCGGCATTTTCTCTGGCTCTCGGCTGCTGGAGTCGTGTGTTGTGTCTGCGCCCGTCCTGCATGGCCGCGACTTCCAAACAGATCCAGCCGCCCCTTCCTTCCCTGGGACTTGCACTGCGGTTTTCTCTCTGACTCTCCCCTGAGAATGTACTTCCTCCACTTTTTCTCTATGTATGCCTTGCCTTTCACGCAAGGTTTACTTAAATGCAGGTATCCACAAAAGCATCAGTAGATACAGTCTGAGCACCTGTATCACAGTGACACCAGACTTTTCTACAGACACAGAGAAAAGGCAAGATTTTCAGAGTTTTAAGCAAATACAAAAACCGGGTGCTTTCTCCTTAGGACTGCAGAGTTGCAACTTCCCAAGGTGCTTCATTGTAAAGGAAGGGCTCATCATAACGCGCGCGGTCATGTCGTCTGCTCACCTGCCTTCAGTCCTTGCCTCCGTCCTCCCTTCTAGGAGTCTGGAAACAACTCGACAGGCGAGTGGAGAATCCTGCAGGCTCCCCTTGACCACATCAATCTTCATGTCAGAGGAGGCTACATCCTGCCTTGGCAAGAACCTGCAGTTAACACTCACTCCAGGTGAGCAGGGGAGTTGGGTCTGAAGTGTTCACTTCGTCGAGAGACAGCTTTGCAAGTGGTGTTGTGTCTACCTGGGCTCTGTGCGTGAATAAACAACTTGTAGACAAGTGTTGGTTACATTCCGTGAGTGCTCTTGGCAGATGAACATGAAGTCAGATTTGAGGAGATCTTTGATCTATCAGGCAAAATTTTCCTTCAGGCAAAGCGTGTTTCTCTTTATACCCTAAGCAAACAGGGAATATGACTCAACTGCTTGGTTTCTAATGGATCCCCAGAAGATTCAGTGGTCATTCCAAATCCAAGGCGAGATTTTATACACTCTTACGCATGTGCACATTATACCACTTCATATATACATATAGAGTGGTTATTCATCTAATTATATGAAATACATATGAAATATGAGTAATGTAATACTTCATATGTATAATTTCATGTTTGATATATATGAAATAGTATTTACAGGTATTTATGTCTATAACTAGTTACACATGAACTAGGTTTCATATATATATGAGACACTAAATACATATTCATTGAATGAATGGATGCATGAATATGTTCACTCATTAAGGAGAGCATGTTATGTGTAAAGAGGCACATAAGACAGAAACAACTCAAGAGGAGAAAGATGAACTTTGTCCTTGAATAAGGCTGTATTCTTGGTTTTTATATGAATGGAGCTTTGAGCTGGGTGTTGAATAATGAAAAGGATGAAGGTATAAAGATTGCAGATGAGAGATATTATGGCACATTTAAAGAACCAAAGGTAAGAGATTAGTTGATCTGGGGGAATAGTAATCCATTCAGTTTAACTAGAACATAGCAAAAGGAGTGGGTGAAATACATAGAGCCCACATGGGTTAGGATCAGTTCGTGAAGGTTGTGAAAGCCAGGCCAGGTCTTTGGATTTTGTCTGTAGTAAACCTACTGAAGTGCTCTTTGTCTATTGGGTTTTCTTCCTAAGGAATTCATATATCTTATAATTTGCACATTTGTGAAGTATGTGTATTTGATGTTTGAAGGCTAAAGTTAAACCAAACATGTTATCAAATATTTAAATGTTTCTCTATTACATTTTAAGTGTCATATTTAATCTCACCTTACCTATTTTTAGAATTTTATGCACTTATTTAATATATTACCTTTATTTCTGGATAAGTAATATTTTTAACAGCCTGTTCTTCGCTTTTACAACCTACAATATAAAGAAAAATATCTCATTTTTATATGACAGTCGGCAAAAATTTATGGGATTAATTGTTGCATTGGATGACAACGGGGAAGCTGAGGGTGAGCTGTTCTGGGATGATGGACAAAGCATCGGTGAGTATGCAGTTTCCAGCGTCCTTGTCACCCTCAGAAAGGCAAACCCCAGAGGCTCGCCACGTCACTGGCAAGAACTGAGTGCTTATTTGTTTCTGTCACTGCCAGCAAGGCAAAGGTATTGAGGGATGTTTTACAGCTTTTGGACTATGACAAGCATGGACCAGGTATGGCCCCGTGTGTTTTAGACCAGGGACCTGCCCAGTGCTGTGGAGCTCCGTGTCACCGTCTCCCTCTGACAAAGCAGGATGGTTGCGGATGTCGGGCTGACAGTTAACTCATCCTCGAGGGGACACAGACGAGGCTCTGTTGTTTGGGCCAGCCATCTATACCAGGCATCATTCTCCTCCACGAAGGCCTACTCAAGACACAAATTACAGTTGGAAAATTTCTCAGTGACTCATCCATGCAATTAAATGTTTACCAAAGGACACCTCATGTTACTTTGTATGTTTCTTTTCCCAATCAAAGACATACCCGTTCTACCTTAGATAATTTGGCTTTGTCATTATAGTCAGAACAGCCTCTTCCTGCGACATTTCTTAGATACTGACACACTGTTACCAACCCTCCCTGTTCACCACTTATCCCTCGGAGAGCACGTTCTAGTGTTGCTGGATGACACATTTGCAGAAGTTATAGTTTATTTTTGACTAATGATATTTCTAAAGGATTTTTTCTTGATAATTTCTTTCATTTTAAGGATAAAGTATTCTCTTTAAAATTTGTAAAGATAGAAAACTAGAAAAAATACAATCACCTTTATATTTTTGCTATACTGCCTTTTGCTTTATATCACTTAAGAAAGTGTTTATGGTTTGTACAGGTGAAACTGTGTTGAATGGGTGAACACTGCTTATTTTCACCTGTCATGGCGGAAGCATGTCTAGTTGTCATTGTGCAGTGTTCATAAGCATCATTGTGGTGATCATGTTCTGTTGCTGCATCATGATGTATCTAATTCTCTATAATTACCCTCTACACAGGTTTTCTTTTATAAAATTAACAGTATTAATTTTAAGACTACTGTTAGAGAGGCAGAGAGGGAGAGAGAGAGAGTGCTCCTAACCAATGAGTCACTCCCCTGAATACCTGTGAGATTACTGCTGGACCAGGCTGAAGCTAAGAGCTAGGACCTCAATCTAGGTCTCTCACATGGGTGACAGAGACCCAGCCACTGAGTCACCGCTTGCTCACTACCGGAGTACACAGTAGCAGGAAGCTGGAATTAGAATTCAAACCCAGGTACTCCTCCGTGGGATGTGGTGTATCAACTGTTAGGCCAAATGCATACTCTGATACGGGATGTTTTCTTTTTTCTTTTAAGATTTATTTATGTATTTAAAATGCAGAGACGGGAAGGGAAAGAGAGAAGGAGGGTGAGAGAGAGAGCGAGAGAGAGCGAGAGCGAGCCCCATGTACCCTATACCCGGCTTCTCCTATTATTAACATCTTATATTAGTGTAATATATTTGTTATTAGTATATTATGAAATCATTAAATCCCATGTTAGTTTATTTCTCACAAGTGATGAGCCACACCCAGCTTCTCCTCTATTTTTAATCCAAGATCCCCCCCAGCCTGTAGTAATCAGGAAAGGGCCTTTTTTATCCCCAGAATATTCTGGTGTGTTTTATTATCATGAAAATAAAAGTTACATAAGGGTCATGTTTGTCTTTCGTGAGACCCATTGGTGTCCTTCTGAGAAGTGCATTTGATTTGTCCACCATTGCAGCCAAGGACCATTTAGGAAGTTATTGAATTAATTCAACAAAATAAGTCAGTGCCCAACCGGCTACTCTGCTTCTTTTTTTTTCTTGTTTTATTTTAGAAAGCTTTTATTTAATAAACATAAATTTCATAGGTACAGCTTTAGGAATATAGTGGTTCTTCCCCCCATTCCTGCCCTCCTACCCCTAAACCATCCCACCTCCTACTCCCTCTCCCATCCCATTCTTCATTAAGATTCATTTTCAACAGTTGGCACCCAAACAGACATACAAAGTATAAAGTACTGTTTGAAGACAAGTTTTACCATTAATTCTCATAGTACGACTCATTAAGGACAGAGGCCCTACATGGGGAGTAAGTGCACAGTGACTCCTGTTGTTGATTTAACGATTGACACTCTTATTTATGCCATCAGTGGTCACCTGAGGCTCTTGACATGAGCTGCCAAGGCTATGGAAGCCTTTTGAGTCTACAAACTCTATCAGTATTTAGACAGGGCCATAAGCAAAGTGGAAGTTCTCTCCTCCCTTCAGAGAAAGGTACCTCCTTCTTTGATGGCCCCTTCTTTCCACTGGGATCTCACTCACAGGGATCCTTCATGTAGATAATTTTTTGCCACAGTGTCTTGGCTTTCCATGCCTGAAATGTTCTCATGAGATATTTAGCCAGATCTGAATGCCTTAAGGGCTGGTTCTGAGGTCAGAGTGGTATTTAGGGCATTTGTCATTCTCTGAGTCTGCTGTGTGGCCTGCTTCCCATGTTGGATCATTCTCTCCTTTTTAATTCTTTCTATTGTTATTACCAGACACTTGGTCTTACTTATGTGATCCAAAAGGGCCTTCTTTTAAAGCATATTTTTGAAAACCTGAGCAGTATTGATGAGAGAGAGAGAGAGTTCCCATGCACCCTATACCCAGCTTCTCCTATTATTAACATCTCATATAAGTATAATATAGTTGTTATTAGTATATTCTATGTACTAATTCTTTATTGTTGGTATTTATTGTGGGATGTCTAGCTGCATCCTTCACCTGCCTTCCTGACTTGATGTCAAAGCACACACCATTGAGGTGCACCAACCATGTCTCTAGTTGCTGTAAAATGCCCAGAGTCTAAGTGACCAATCATTTAGGGTCCATGTTTTAGGGTGAAATAGAGACTCCTTGTGCTTATCTGAAGCTAATTAGGCCTAGATGAGTGATGTCAGAGTGAGCTAATAATGCTGCAGTTAGTGCATCAAACCAAGCCTCTATTAAAAAAAAAAAAAGCCAAGACACCCTGGCAAAAAAAAAAAAAAAGAAAATCTAAATGAAAGATCTCTGTGAGTGAGATCCCAGTGGAAAACGGGCCATCAAAGAAGGAGGTACCTTTCTCTGAAGGGAGGAGAGAACTTCCACTTTGACTATGACCTTGTCTAAATAAGATCGAAGTGGGCGAACACAAAAGGCTTCCATAGCCTTGGCAACTCATGACAAGAACCTAGGGAGATTACTGATGCCATAAACAAGAGTGTCAATTTGTTAAGTCAACAACAGGAGTCACTGTGCACTTACTCCTCATGTAGGATCTCTGTCCTTGATGTGTTGTACAATGTGAATTAACGGTATAACTAGTACTCAAACAGTACTTTACACTTTGTGTCGCAAACTGTTGAAATCTTTACTTAATATATACTAAATCAATCTTCTGTATATAAAGAGAATGGAAAATGAATCTTGATGTAAATGGAAGGGGAGAGAAAGCAGGAGATGGGAGGGTTGCAGGTGGGAGGGAAGTTATGGAGGGGGGGAAGCCACTGTAATCCATAAACTGTACTTTGGAAATTTATATTTATTAAGCAAAAGTTAAAAAAATAAACAAGTGTATTTTGAAAATTTGTAGCCATTACCTGCAAAATTTTAAATTCCAATACAAATATTTATTTGGTCTCAGTCCCTGTAACTTCCAAAATCTTTTGAAGAAAGTGTTTCTCCTTTTTACTAAAACAGATTTAGAAATTCAAACTTAACCAGTACAGTGTAAACATATATTTAATTTAAGTGTTCTATTAACAGATTTGTTACTTGCTTAACTTTTCCTTAATTATATAAGGCAATGTAATGGCTAGTTCAAGAATAATTTTAAATAGCTATGTTAATGGAATCCCATTGTTTTAAAGTTATTCATGGCCAGGCGCCATGGCTCAATAGGCTAATCCTCCACCTGTGGCACCAGCACACCGGGTTCTAGTCCCGGTCGGGGCGCCGGATTCTGTCCCAGTTGCCCCTCTTCCAGGCCAGCTCTCTGCTGTGGCCCGGGAGTGCAGTGGAGGATGGCCCAAGTGCTTGGGCCCTGCACCCCATGGGAGACCAGGAGAAGCACCTGGTTCCTGGCTTCTGATCAGCGCAGTGTGCCGGCTGCAGTGGCCATTGGGAGGTGAACCAATTGAAAAGGAAGACCTTTCTCTCTGTCTCTCTCTCTCACTGTCCACTCTGCTTGTCAATAAATAAATAAATAAATAAGTAAAAATAAATAAAGTTATTCATTAGTTGTTAAGTGAGGCTGCAGTGTTTGCTTAAGTTACATTTTCTAGCTAAGGCAAAATTTCAAAATATATTTCTATATAGTGGTGTTAATTTAGAAAATTTTGAAGAATGTTAGTTTGTTCAGGGAGAGAATATGTTGGAACACTGAATAGAGATAGGATGTTGACAAGGACTAAGACCAGAATATGAAGCAATACTGACATTTAAGAAATAGGAGTTACAGGAGCCACACCAGGAGGATGAGTAAAAGAGACATCAGCTAAGGAGTGCAGCAGCCCCTAATCTCTGCTTTTGCTTTTTGTGGTTTTAGTTACTGACTATCAACCATGGTTCAAAAATATTAAATGGAAAATCCAGAAACAAACAATTGCTAAGTTTAAACTCCATACTCTTTACAGTAGTGTGATAGACCTCAGCCTGTCCAGCTCCTGGGCAGCCAGGAATAAGCCACTCCTTTGCCCAGCACATCTGCTGTATGCACGACTCACCTGCTAATCACTTAGTAGCTGTCTTTGTTACCAGAGTGACAGCTGCAGCATTGCAGTGTTTGTGTTCAAGGAACCTTCATTTTACTTAATGAGGATCTCAAGCTGCAAACTTTCATTGTAGGACATTGTTAGAATTGTTCTATTTTATTATTGTTGCTAATTTCTTCATTTATAAACTTTACATATGTATGTACATGTAGGAAAAATCATCATACATGTGGGGTTTGACACTATCATGGGTTCAGCTCTTAGAATTTATCCCTTGTCGATACGGTGGGGCTACTACATTTGAAGGACGAGATGTGTTAACAACAAAGAGGTCTAAATATCCTGAATGACATGAGTAGATATTTAATTTGAATGTGCTACATCATTGATGACTTTAAAAGGATCAGATTCGTAAAAAGGGAAACACAAGCTGGAGTATTGGAATGCAGAACTGAATTATGAGCTGAGTATAGATACATGAGAAGCAAGTGTCTCCATTTAGAGACTTGCAACAATTAAACGTAGCACAACGGTGGCTTTGGTATAGAGTCAAGTGAAGGATTTGTCGGACCCACAGTGCCCTGGAACATACTTGTAGCCAGGGGAGTCTAGGAAATGACTGATGGAGTAAATTCTACAGAGACAGGAATGCCTGGCTCTTAGGTTGCATGGGAGAAGGAGATAAGAGGAGAAAGAGAAGAACGTAGATAAAGTTGATGTGACTTTGATCATGAGACTGTACAACGTATTCTGAGTATGTACTCTGCACGAGCAGAGTGCTATGTACCTTATTGCCGTTAACTAGGTACTATTACTGTCTCCCTTCTACAGAGTGTAAAATGGTAAGTAGCTTGCCTGAGGATGAACGCCATTAAATTCAAGAGCTGAGACTTGAGTCCATGTCAATTTGGCATGCATTCCTAACCACTCTCCTCTACTTGGAGCTTTGTCGTCATAACTATGTGAGCATTCATGGCCAAGCACCTGCCATGTCAGTGCAGAGTAATCAACCAGCAACCTTCATATTGTAACTACGGTTTACTTTCTCCTGCTTGCAACATCCTGAACCCCACCTCAAAATACCCCCTTTCACATTAACTGGAAGTGAAATATTCCTCAGCTGCTAGCTTCAGTACTTCTCAGTGATCGTCCTGATCAGTCACTGTGACCCTGCTGAGATGTTTTCTGACCAAAATGAAATGATCTGCCACAGTTGAAACAATGAGGAGTCGCTTACTCTTTTTTTTTTTTCTCTTGCTTGCAGATACCTATGAAAATGGAAACTATTTCTTGGCAAACTTCACAGCAGCTCAGGTAACAGTGCTTTATTGAATTTTCTAATCTCTGGCTACATCCAGGTGAAACATTATCAGGTAATAACGTATAAATATGATATCCCATATTTCAATGGGAGGCCTTTCCCGTGCTTACTTTTACAATTCAGGTCTGTTGGCATTAGATAAGGAAGAAGTAAGCTTTGTTTTGACAGTTATGCTGTATACCATCATTTGGCACAAAAAAAAACCTGCAATTCATGTAATTCTGGGGAAAAATAATGTCCTTGAATATGTAACATATCTTCCAGGGATGAAGAAGGCCCTGACTAGTGAAAAATGCCCAGTTGTGTTACTGCTTTATAAGCTATCATTATGCAATAATGTTGTGTAATAGACAACCTCAAAACCTCAGTGGCATTCAAGATGCATTAATTTAGCTCATGTGTTTGCAGAGTTCAGGTGATCTGGGCTGGATATGACTGATCTTGTTTGATCTTGTTTGGCTCAAATATATCTGCCATCCACCATGCATCTGTTAGGCTGAAGGGAGGCTGTTGGATGTATTTACTTGCTTAGATGTCAGGTTATATAAGATGGCCTTTTGGGAAAATCTAGGCATAATCTTTTCATGATTGTGGAAGATGGCAAAAATAGAAGTGCAAATGCCTGAGTGCTTTGAAAATTCTCCTTTTGCATCATAATATTAATTTCCCATTAGTAAAGTAAA
This sequence comes from Oryctolagus cuniculus, assembly GCF_051225735.1. Taxonomy (NCBI): domain Eukaryota; kingdom Metazoa; phylum Chordata; class Mammalia; order Lagomorpha; family Leporidae; genus Oryctolagus; species Oryctolagus cuniculus. The sequence goes on along the minus strand of NC_142869.1, from coordinate 181,331,867 downwards.
TCATGTGGCTAGGCTCAGAGGAAGAGGAGAGACAGAATGCCTGATCTAGTGGTGGGGGCCTGGTCTATGATGAAATATGGAGAGGGATGGATGAATAATTAGAGACACTAAGGCAATCAATGTACCGCATGGTGAATCATCTATTTTACTGTAATTAGACTTGGAGGGGCATTCGATGTCAAATCTAGAATCTGCTTCTCTATAGATTTTACCTTTTGAATTAAACTAGGGAATACTAGCATACAAATGCATCATCACTTTTCTGTAACAGTGTTTCAAGTATTTGAATATGGCTGTCATAAACAATTCCTATCTTCTTCTCATAGAATCATACATCTCCATGCTAACTTCACATTTACCATATTTTGTTCTTATGGCAGTTTACAGATCTGAGTATTCTGTTTGGAATGCATTTTGCTTTCATTTCTTTTGGTACCCAGAATTGAGAGCTTATTTTAGAATTATACTATCCGATATAACACTACCTAGTCACATGTGGCTAGTGAACATCTGAAATGTGGTTATTGAGCATTTGAAATATTCAAAAGCTCAGTTTGATTATAAAAATGACTCATTAATATTTTCATAATGAACACGTGCTGAAATAATATTTTGGATACATTGGATTAAACTACACTTTAAATTCAATTTTTCTTTTTAAAAAGTGAGACTGACTACTAGAAAATTTTAAATTGTGTTTGAGGGAACTTCAAATAATTCATTTAAGAGAGAATTAAAAATTAAGTTTATTTTAATGTAAAAATTTTGAAATCCATATGTAGTTTTTCATAACATGCATCCTTCATAAACTTTTCCTTTTAAAAATATTTTTAATTAATATGTAATAATGGTATATTTTTATGGGGTACAGTGCAGTATTTCAACTTATATATATGGTATAAACTGGTCAGGTAAGTAGCATAATTAACATTTCCGTTTCCTAATTTTTTCTTTATGTTTGAAGCCTAAGCTCTCTTTTCTAGTTCCTCATATAGGATATAATATATTATTGTGATCTATAGTGGCTCCATGGTACTGTGGAGCACTAGAATTCATTACTTCCATTGAACAGTTTTAGTGCATGTTAATAAATCTCCCTCTATCCCCTGTCCTCCCACCTGTCTCAGCCCCTAGTAATCACAATTCTAAATTCAGATGGATTTTTAACAAACATGAATGTTTTTTTTTCTAGAGATACAATTTATTTTTATTTGCTCTTTAGTTTGATAATTGTCAATGTGACTTTCTTTTATTCTTTTATTTTTTTGGTTTTATTTTTTAACTTTTATTTAATTAATATAAATTTCCAAAGTACAGCTTATGGATTACAATGGCTTCCCCCCTCATAACTTCCCTCCCACCCACAACCCTCCCCTTTCCCACTCCCTCCCCCCTTCCATTCACATCAAGATTCATTTTCAATTCTCTTTATATACAGAAGATCAGTTTAGCATATATTAAGTAAAGATTTCAACAGTTTGCACCCACATAGAAACACAAAGTGATAAATACTGTTTCAGTACTAGTTATAGCATTAAATCACAATGTACAGCACATTAAGGACAGAGATCCTACATGAGGAGTAAGTGCACAGTGACTCCTGTTGTTGACTTAACAAATTGACATTCTCGTTTATGGCATCAGTAATCTCCCTAGGATCTTGTCATGAGTTGCCAAGGCTATGGAAGCCTTTTGAGTTCACCGAATCTGATCATATTTAGACAAGGTCATAGTCAAAGTGGAAGTTCTCTCCTCCCTTCAGAGAAAGGTACCTCCTTACCTCCTTCTTTGATGACCTGTTCTTTCCACTGGGATCTCACTCAGAGATCTTTCATTTAGGTCTTTTTTTTTTTTTTTTTTTTGGCCAGAGTGTTTTGGCTTTCCATGCCTGAAATACTCTCATGGGCTTTTCAGCCGGATCCGCATGCCTTAAGGGCTGATCTGAGGCCAGAGTGCTGTTTAGGACATCTGCCATTCTATGAGTCTGCTGTGTATCTCACTTCCCATGTTGGATCATTCTCTCCCTTTTTTTATTCTGTCAGCTAGTATTTGCAGACACCGCATACATGAATGTTTTGAAGACCTCTTGTATATCATTTGAATTATATTTCTATGGGAGAGCAGAGATTTCCATATTGCCTACTAATTCTTTTCAGCTAGGCTTTATAGTTTTTATTGTTGTTACATTGTGTTTACTTTTGTAAACACCTAAGGTAGGTGTTTAGCACATATATAATTCTTTTGATTAACTAAGATCATCAAATTTTCAGATATGATTACCATTTCATTCTGTCCCCATCATGTATTTGCTTTTTTAAAAAGAAATACAAAGATTTGTGTACTAGTTTAACGTGTAAATCCTCTATTAATTTAAAAATGCTTGAGTTGAAGACTTTACATAATTTTCCTCACAAAACATTTTTTTCAAATGAAGCCATTGATCTAGAAGTTCTCATCTCAGTTCTATTTCTACAAATAATGAGTTACTCAATTTAGGGAGGCCACCTCGTCTGTTTGACTTGTGTTTCTTTCTATTTACTTATTGAGAACATTTCATTTCAGGATAGGCTTTGAATTTCTAAAACAAAGACTGTGTGGTATTACAAAGAATTCCTTTATTATAAAACATTACATTTACCTTACCAAAAAACAACAAAAAAAAAAAAACAAAAAAGAAAACTTCTAACTCTAAAATTTGCTCTTTTATATTTCAAAGTAATGATAAATGTATTCTTATTTTGGTAATGTTTGATGAATTTCTCCCTAGGAATCAGTGACCTGAGAAGCACTTCCAAATTTCCCTAGATTAATTCTTATTAATGTTATCTTGGCTAGTGACCCAGCTTGTAGGGGTAGGGCTAATTTGTAGCATCTGCTAATTACCATAGTGTAAATATTTCCACAGCCTTAATGAATTTAAAATTATCAATAATTATCAATTGGGTTGCAAATTTCAAGGAATTTTAACAAACAGCTCTCCCAAACTGATAGAACCAGCTCCAGCGTAACCACTTCCTTCAAGTTGTATTCCCTTTTCTTGGTTCTTCCCTTGCTTCTGGTTATCTTAACAACCACAAAAGTCCTGTTCTTCTTAAAGCCACATCTATATTTTTCTTTTTTTCTGTTACCATTGGAGTTGAGAAATTTTTAGCTTCATTCTACTGCAACTGCCTCCTTGATTTATTATATAGAATATTCATAATCTTATCTTGCTATACTAAACTAGTCTTCTTTCTCTATTTCCTCTGCACTAGCAATGGTAACCCTTGCACTCACTCTATGAATATGCCTTTGCTTAATGTATCTCTGCTGATAGGCTGATGCACTATCATTATTAAGGTTATTTCCTTTCCCATTTATAGCACCTTTATAAATCACATCCATCCTTTCAGAACTGTTTTTTTTTTAAACTTTTATTTAGTAAATATAAATTTCCAAAGTACAGTTTATGGATTAACAATGTCATTTTCCCCCCACAACTTCCCTCTCACCCACAACCCTGCCATCTCCCACTCCCTTTCCCATTCCATTCACATCAAGATTCATTTTCATTTCTCTTTATATACAGAAGATCGATTTAGTATATATTAAGCAAGGATTTCATCAGTTTGCACCCACACAGAACATAAAGTGTAAAGTACTGTTTGAGTACTAGTTATAGCATTAATTCACATTGGACAACACATTAAGGACAGAGATCCCACATGAGGAGTAAGTACACAGTGACTCCTGTTGTTGACTTAACAAACTGACACTCTTGTTTATGGCATCAGTAATCTCCCTAGGTGTCGCTCCCCCTCTTCGTGGAGGAACGACACAGGACCCTGCGCTGTTCTTTCATCTGCTCGGCCCTCCCCGGGTTTGCTGCTGGTTCTTCCCGGGTTGGCTACTATCCCTTCCACCTCCGTGGAAGGGCAGTTCCCCCTGGCCGCATTCCCCACTTCCGCAGGGGAGCGGCACACCGCCGGCCGGCTCTTCTCGGGGGCTGCACGGGTTCCCTTAGATGTTCCCCATAGATGTTCCCGGTGCATGCCGTCTCTCTCCTCCTTTATAGTCCTCCTCCGCCAATCCCAACTCGGCTGCCCACACGCCGAGTACGCTGCTCTCCAATCAGGAGCAAGTCCTACAGTTAATTGGTTGAACTGGAGGCAGCTGTGCGGAAGCTGTTTACTTCTCTCCCAGCGCCATATTGTGGGAGAGCAGATGCATAGAATAAGTCTTAATTCCAGTAACTCAGTCCAGTCCGGATTGCTCCCCACACCTAGGCTCTAGTCATGTGTTGCCAAGGCTATGGAAGCCTCTTGAGTTTGCTGACTTCGATCTTATTTAGACAGGGTCATAGTCAAAGTGGAAGTTCTCTCCTCCCTTCAGAGAAAGGTACCTCCTTCTTTGATGGCCCATTCTTTCTACTGGGATCTCACTTGCAGAGACCTTTCATTTAGGTGTTTGTTTATTTGTTTTTCCAGAGTGTCTTGGCTTTCCATGCCTAAAATACTCTCATGGGCTCTTCAGCCAGATCCGAGTGCCTTAAGGGCTGATTCTGAGGCCAGAGTGCTGTTTAGGACATCTGTCATTCTACGAGTCTGCTGTGTATCTCATTTCCCATGTTGGATCATTCTCTCCCTTTTTTATTCTATCAGTTAGTATTCGCAGACACTAGTCTTGTTTGTGTGATCCCTTTGACTCTTAGACCTATCAGTGTGATCAATTGTGAACTGAAATTGATCACTTGGACTAGTGTGATGGCATTGGTACATGCAACCTTGATGGGGCTGTATTGGAATCCCCTGGCACATTTCTAACTCCACCATTTGGGGCAAGTCCAATTGAGCCTTTCAGAACTTTTGAAAATATTTATTTATTTATTTAAGAACCAGTTACAGAGAGATGGAGAAACAAAGAAATCTTCCATGCACTGGTTCACCCCTCAAATGGAAGCAACAGCCAGGGCTGGGCCAGGCTGAAGTTAGTAGCCAGGAACTTCATCCTGGTCTCCCATGTGGGTTCAGGAGCCCAAGCACTTGGGTCATATTCCACTGCTTTCCCAAGCCATTAGCAGGTATCTGGATCAGAAGTCGAGCAGCTGGGACATGAGCTGGAGCCCACAGGGGATGCTGGCATGGCAGGCAGTAGCTTTACCTGCTGCACCTCAGTGCTGGTCCTCCTGCCAGCACTTTTGAAGTTTCAAATCCTTTCCAAATTTTTCCTTGACTACCCAATTTCCAGAGTGATTTTTTTTCCTTTTTCTTCATAACTAAAATAAATATTCGCTCTGATTTTCATTTGGCATTAATTATGTGTCATTTCATGGTTTACTTCACATTATTTTAATACTCATATTGATACTTTAAAAGCTCATGATTTAGATAAATTCTGATTATTCTTGCGACCTGTCCTTTATCTAAGTATGTTTTACTATGCTTCTTTGTTCACTTTGTGTTAATTAATGCAATGGTACACACAGAAGCACGTTCTGATTCCAAGTTATGTCATTTAGCTATGTGCCTCAGGTTACTCCATTCTCTAGACCTGATGTTTCCTGATCTGTAAGTCAGGGATAATGACTCTTGTAATTATCATTGTAATTATTAGTAATAACATAGGTAAAATAACTTTTATAATGATAGTGCATCAGCCTAATTTGGGATAATCAGATTTTTAATTTTAGCTGGTACTCAGAAAATACATCCTCCTGAAGTGTTCAACTAAAATAAAAACAACAAAACAGTACCATTAAAGTAGTTTGATGTTTCTTAACATTTTAATGTATAGCATAGTCTATCAACAATGCATGATGTGTGTGTGTTCTCTTATAGAACATCTTACAAATCAAGACCGTATACAATAGGTTTTTGAGTGACTCAAATCCACTTAATGTTGGATATATTAGAATCTGGGGTATGAACTCTGGTCATGTAAATCAAGTCAATTTCACCTATAACAACGAGCTATTCATGGAGATGAATTTTAGGAGTGACCCTTATAATCAGGTATGTCTAAAGGAATAGTATCATAATCTAATTATATTCTGAAAAATCATCAACATTATCATTTTTTATGTATATATATTAGAGACATTATAAATATGTACAATATGATGTACATAGTTACAAGTGTTGAGTAATATTGTAAAATGCACAGTGTTAGTTCTCCCAGTATAATCCAGAAATCAGTGATCAGTGGCCTGATTTAATCTTTTCCACATGTTTACCAAAGAAATTCTGCTTCCCCAGGCCATAGCAGAGAGCTGGATCAGAAGTGGAGCAGCCGGGTCTCAAACTGATGCCCATATGGGATGTCAGTGCTTCAGGCCAGGGTGTTAACCCACTTCACCACAGCGCCAGCCCCTGATATTGTTTTAATATGTTGGTTTTCCAGACTAGCAGAACAACACCAATTTACTTCTGCTTCAGAGACTAAAACTGCAAAAAGAGTGATTCCCTAAAATTGTTTGTTTTCCCTTTTTGCTAAAGCCATTTGCACTTGTAGTCATTTGATGGATTTTATAGGTTGATGAAAATTGGCAGTACAATATGGTCATCATCAAATGAATATATTCCAGCTGTGGTATAAGATAAAATTATTTGGTTAACAAAACAGAGTGACATAAAAAATAGACTCAAGGTCTGCTGTGAGTTGCTAGAATTAATTACACCAGCATTTTGAAAGATGAATTACTAATAGAATTACCAAGAACAGCCACAAAGGGAAAAGGATTACACTGTAGAATATGAAACTAATCACAAGTATGGGTCCAGTATCCCACAAGGAATGGTTTAGGAAAGTGAACATGGATTACTATAGTTTGTGTTCTCTAAAAGGTGTGAAAGATACCCGGACAAGATTTGAATTCTGAAAAGTGATCCTTCTGAACACCCAAACAGATCCTTTTTCTCTTAATACTTATGTATTTTAAATATTTTAAAATATTTGCCTCAAGCCATTGAGTTTAAAATGATTCCTTGCAAATAATTGCATATACTTAAGACTGATATAGAAAATTTTTGAATACTTTCTTCTAGAAACCATATGGCTTATCAGGTGCATGTTATCTACCAGGTACTTTATGAGCTTTTGGGAAAAGAGAAAGAATGAAACCGGATTGCCATCAGGAAGGCCAAAATCCAATGGCAAGACAAAGAGACATTAATGAACAGTAGTTTAAATAACTGCTGAGCCTATTTGTGAAGACAGTGATTCTGATGAAATGGAGTAGAAAGAAGCCCAGGCATTATGCACATAGAGCATCTCTCATATTAATCTGACAGGGAATCAACATGAACTGAAAAGGAATGTTTACACCCTGTTATTCTCAGAAAAGAATGAATATGCCATTTTTGTTACAGTACAATTTGAGATCTTACTAAAACTGCTATGTAAGATTTCAAGTACCAACTTTCTCTTCTTCTCTGGCAGACACTAACAATTCAATGGACCGACAAGAATATCAGCCTGGAAAAGTTAACTGAGGTTATTTGGACTTATGGTGATCCTATACATCCTACTTCTGCTATGACAAGTACCTTTCCAATAAGTTCTCATCCATCTCCAGTGACTACAAAGACTACTAGTTTTGAGACTATCACTAGTTCTACTACTGCAAATACTGCTGTTAGTACTACTGATGCAACAACTGGTACAGGAGTTACTAATGCACCTACTCTGTATCCTACAAGCACCAGTTCTACTGTTCCCAGTATAACCACTCCTTTCCCCACAAGTACTATCGATGCAACAACTAGTGGCCTTGATAAAACCACTTCTTTCCCCATAAGTACATTTGATGCTACAAGTAGTACCAGTGTTCCTGACACAACCACGCTTTACCCACTTTTGACTACTACTGATATCAATAGTGCAACTGTTCCCACAAAAACAACTCCTTTGACCATAATTACTACAAATCCAACAACTGTTACAAGAGATCCTGGAACAAATACTCCTTCACCTACAAATAGTGCTACAGACAGCACCAGTGCTACCATTTCTATCGTTACTCCTTTCCCCACAAATACTATTGAGGTTACAACTAGTGCTACTTCTGCTGGTACATCTGTTCCTACTGCCTCCAATACTACTATTGTAAGTAGTAATACCACCACTGCTGTCACAGCCACACCATTCTCAACCAGTATTACTGAGGCTACCACTAGCATTACTGCTGCAGGTACAATTCTGCCTTCCACAACAAGTATTTCTACTGCTAGCTCAAGTGATACTGTTCCTATTACAACCGCTCCTTTCGTGACCAATATGACTGCAGTTAGCAACATTACTGCTGTACTTGTGACCTCAACTGTAGCCCCAACAAATCCCACTGAGTTTACCACAAGTACCTTTACTCCTAACATAACTACTTCTTTCCCAACAAGTGCCACTAACATTAGCTCTAGCACAGTAAATCCTAATGCAACCATTCCCTCCTTTACAAGTACTGCTGTTCCTCTGACAACCAGTTCATCACCTCCACCTCCTAGTGATGGTACCACTAGTCCTGTGATTCCTGATATCACTACTCCTTCCTCCATGAGTCCTACTAATGATAGCACAAGTACTGCTGCATCCAATGTGACTACCTCTTCTATAAGTACTACCAGCATTAACACGAATGCTACTACTCCAGTCACAGACCTTCCTTTCCCAACAAGTACTATTGATGAAACAACTAACATTACTGTCCCTGATACATCTGCGCCTTTGGATTCAAGTACTACTCCTCTGATCAGTTATACCACCACTGCTGTCACAGCCACACCATTCTCAACCAGTATTACTGAGGCTACCACTAGTATTACTGCTGCAGGTACAATTCTGCCTTCCACAACAAGTATTACTACTGCTAGCTCAAGTGATACTGTTCCTATTACAACTGCTCCTTTCGTGACCAATATGACTGCAGTTAGCAACATTACTGCTGTACTTGTCACCTCAACTGTAGCCCCAACAAATCCCACTGAGTTTACCACAAGTACCTTTACTCCTAACATAACTACTTCTTTCCCAACAAGTGCCACTAACATTAGCTCTAGCACAGTAAATCCTAATGCAACCATTCCCTCCTTTACAAGTACTGCTGTTCCTCTGACAACCAGTCCATCACCTCCACCTCCTAGTGATGGTACCACTAGTCCTTCCTCCATGAGTCCTACTAATGAAAGCACAAGTACTGCTGCATCCAATGTGACTACCTCTTCTATAAGTACTACCAGCATTAACACGAATGCTACTACTCCAGTCACAGACCTTCCTTTCCCAACAAGTACTATTGATGAAACAACTAACATTACTGTCCCTGATACATCTGTGCCTTTGGATTCAAGTACTACTCCTCTGATCAGTTATACCACCACTGCTGTCACAGCCACACCATTGACCAGTACTGCTGAGGCTACCACTAGCATTACTGCTGCAGGTACAATTCTGCCTTCCACAACAAGTATTTCTACTGCTAGCTCAAGTGATACTGTTCCTATTACAACCGCTCCTTTCGTGACCAATATGACTGCAGTTAGCAACATTACTGCTGTACTTGTGACCTCAACTGTAGCCCCAACAAATCCCACTGAGTTTACCACAAGTACCTTTACTCCTAACATAACTACTTCTTTCCCAACAAGTGCCACTAACATTAGCTCTAGCACAGTAAATCCTAATGCAACCATTCCCTCCTTTACAAGTACTGCTGTTCCTCTGACAACCAGTTCATCACCTCCACCTCCTAGTGATGGTACCACTAGTCCTGTGATTCCTGATATCACTACTCCTTCCTCCATGAGTCCTACTAATGATAGCACAAGTACTGCTGCATCCAATGTGACTACCTCTTCTATAAGTACTACCAGCATTAACACGAATGCTACTACTCCAGTCACAGACCTTCCTTTCCCAACAAGTACTATTGATGAAACAACTAACATTACTGTCCCTGATACATCTGCGCCTTTGGATTCAAGTACTACTCCTCTGATCAGTTATACCACCACTGCTGTCACAGCCACACCATTCTCAACCAGTATTACTGAGGCTACCACTAGTATTACTGCTGCAGGTACAATTCTGCCTTCCACAACAAGTATTACTACTGCTAGCTCAAGTGATACTGTTCCTATTACAACTGCTCCTTTCGTGACCAATATGACTGCAGTTAGCAACATTACTGCTGTACTTGTCACCTCAACTGTAGCCCCAACAAATCCCACTGAGTTTACCACAAGTACCTTTACTCCTAACATAACTACTTCTTTCCCAACAAGTGCCACTAACATTAGCTCTAGTGCAGTAATTCCTAATGCAACCATTGTCTCCCTTACAAGTACTGCTGATGCTACTACTAGTACTAATGTCGCTATGACAATCAATTCATTATCAACTCCACCTTCTTATGGTGGCACTAATCCTGTTATTACTAATATCACCACTCCTTCCTCCACAAGCCCTAGTAATGATAGCACAAGTACTGTTTTATCCAATGTGACTGCTTCTTACTCTACAGTTACTACCAATATTAATACTAATGCTACTACTCCAGTCACAGTCCTTCCTTTTCCAACAAGTACTACTGATGCAGCAACTAACATCACTGTCCCTGATACATCTGTTCCCTCTGCCTGAAGTACTTCATCCCTACCAACACTACTGAGGCTAGCATTACTATTACTATTACAAATATAACTGTACCTTTCCCTACATGTTTTATTACTAGTAACTCTAATGATACTGTTACAATCTCAGCTACTTTTTTGTGGCAAATAGTTCTGATCCTATCAAAAGTACTGCTGTTGAATTTACCACTACTTCCCCTATAACAAGTCTCAATGATGTTAGCATTAATGTTATTACTTCTAATTTAACTATTTCTTTCTCTATAAGTACTACTAATGTTAGGACCTGTACTATTACTATTCCTAATGTAAGTGCTTATTCTATAAGTACTGGTTATGTTAGTATTAGTACTACTGTTCTTAAAGCTAATACTCCTTTTATAACAAACACTGCTGATTTTAGCCTTAGTTCTGGTTTTCCTGTTATAACTACACCTTCGCCTATGATTCTAGCATTACCACTCCCTCTGATCTGAGTACTTATGGTACTAGCCCTAATGCTACTCTTCGAATTACGGCTACACCTTCTACAATGACTGGTGCTCATGCTACTAGCCCTAGATTCTCTATTAGGACTATTTCTTTCTCTTAAAGTACTGATGCTGTGAATGGTACTGTTGTTATGATAACTACTTCTCCTCTAAGCATTGATGTTACTAGTACTACTACTGATGCTTCTATTACAAATACACGACTCCCTATAGTGTCTGGTAATGATTGCACTAGTAATATTATTTCTATAGTGACAACTCCTTCTCCTACTAATACTCGTGCTGCTAGCACTGATCCTCTTTCTGGTGTGACTAATCCTTTTTCTACAAGTACAAGTGCTGCTAGCATTGGCAATATTGATCCTGTTGTGACTACTCCTTCTTCTATTGATACAAATAATACTGTGTCTGATATGACTACTCATTATCAAACTCCTCCCACCACTCCTACTCCTATTCTTACTTCTATCCTCTTTTCTACTGCCCCAATTTTGAGCACATTTCCAACAACAAAAGTACATTTGCTACTTATATAATCACTAATTTTACTACATCTACTAATGAAAATAGCACTAATTTTAACACTCCAGATACAAAAACTACCATGATAATAGATGCTGTAGTTGCTGCTACCAGCAACAAATATATTACCATGAGTCCAGATACGGCAGTTACTTCTACAGCCAAATTCACCACACATACACTTCCCAATCCACGTCAATGAATTCTGTAAGCACTTTCTTACCAGAAGGAATAAGTGCTACCTACCTGAGCAGTGTTATAGTGCAGTAATACCTCTACAGATCTGGGCCATGACACCTCTCCCATCATAACAATCTCAACAGACAGCCTCAGTCTAGCAAGAACAACTACTGGTACCCTTAGCCCCACAGATACTATCTTTGTTGTGGCAACTACTGCAAACACATTAATACCTACTACTCAAGACTTTATTTCCTCTCCCCCTACCACTGCTGATGCTAAAACTGCCACAACAGACATGACACCATTCACTATTCCACATTCTGCTACTGCTAAAAACACCATCCTTAGATCACACCACATTGACTCCCACAAATTGTTCTAATCTAGGTACCAATAATAATACTATCACAAGTACTGCAGCCACTGCTATGCATTCAGTTACCACAAATATTAACAATATTGCCACTGGAAGAAGCACAAATACAGCTGCAGGATTAATTATAGTTTTTATGATTACAAATTCTACTTCTATAGAAACTACCACTCAACTCATTTCAGCTCCACCTCCTATAGGCACCCCTGGTGACACAACCACAGCTAATGCATCTCCAACTGCACTTCCCAGAAACATTTCCACTCTTTGTTCTACAGATACCCCTACCCATGCTTTAAATGCCGCCTTCACAGGCACTTGAGATACCACCACACCAGTCACTGCCAATACAAGTATTAGTCGTGCAATAGCAATTGTTTCAGATATTAAAGGTACCCACTAAAGACAATCAGTTTATGTTATGTCATCATCACAACTCTTTTCTGTTGTGAATACTTTTTGTATCACTGAGAGTACAATTGTAGTTAGTTCCTAAGACTTTGTCACTCCTCTTGTATAACCACTATAGACACTATTAAAGTTACTCTTGTAACACCATTACAGCACATACCATCACTAGAGCTACACATGGTTTCAACAAAAATTCACAAATTCAATAACAGCTTTTGATAGAGTCCCTATAAACCCTTACCCTTCAGGTACTACAGCTATTCCTACCACCAATACTATAAGCAGTAAAGGACACAGAGTAAATATTACTGATATGGGTGACTCTAGCAGTATTATAGGTAACACTGTACACACTTATATTCCAAATATCACAATAGCTTCAGACAAGATATCAGCTACTGTTCTAGATAAAGAAACTCACCATCTGATACCTCTAAGTTATAGAGGTATAACAGTTGTTATATCTGTAAATGCTGCATTGTGAGAATATATTCCTTAGTTCCTACCATTCCTGTTAGAACAATATGGGATGCTACTCCATCTACTTATATTGTAAATGCCATAAATGATACTCTTTAACCATTAGAGAAAACCAGTAGATATGGAATTTCATGATACCTATGTTTTTGCAAATATAAGTACTCTAACCATAACATTTATGGCTACTCTAAGCTCTGCAGAATTGTAGATAATTGAGATTGCATCAGTTGCATGTTTTTAAGTTTCTTAATCAAAACTTCTTCAGTAAACTCTTAGTTAAAACCAGATCTGGTGGATTGTGAAAGTTCAGCCCCGGGACAGTATTCCCAAATGTGATCCCAGGACATTTTCCAGGAAGCATAAGGTCAAATATATGTTCATAATAACACTAAGCTGTTATTTGCCTTTTATGTCTGTCCTCCCATTGGTATACAGTGGCATTTTCCAGGGACTCTATGCTGTGTGGTGTCACAGTAGATGAATATTGAAACAGATACAAGAGTCTAGCTGTCTTCTATTAAACCAAACATTAAACGGATTTCTTTTAAAATATTATTTAAGTTATACAAGCTTCATATATTTCACATATATAGATTTAGGAACATAGTGACACTCCCCCCCACCCCAGCCCCAACCCTTCTTCCTCCTCCCTCTCACATGCCTTAATTTTTACAAAGGTCTATTTACAGTTTACTTAATGATAAAAGTGTGAGACAAGTCCATTCTTACTGATTGCTTTTTGTTTTGTAAAATGTTTATTTTTCACAAGATATATTATTTATGTTAACACATAATAGGTATATTGTTATTTTCAATTAATTAAAAATAAATATTTTACAGATGACTTCATTTAAATTTCTTTGAAGTTTTATTTTTAAAAGAGAAATACGTAATCGTTGGGTATAACATGGTAGCTTTTTGCATGTATAGTTTGCTTAATGGTCAAATCAGGATAATTAGCTCATCCATCACCTCAATATTTATGATTTCTTGGTAGTAAGAACATTCAAAGTCTTCTCTCCTATCTATATTGATATGTATAACAGAATGTGTAACAGAGTTCCAGAGCTGATTCTTCTTGAACATTGTACCTGTTGTCCAACATTGCCACCTCCCCTCCTCAGCCTCTGGTAACCACCGTTCTATTCTCTATCTATGTTTTTAGATTTCACAAGTGATAAGATCATGCTGTATTTGGCTTATTTCACTTAACACAGCACCTTCCACGTTCATCCATAGCATTGCAAATGACAGAATTTCCCCAATTTTTATGGTTGAATAGTATTCTTTTATGTACATATACCACATTTTCTTTATCCATTCGTCTATGAGAACTTAAAATTTATTTGAAAGGCAGAGACAGGCAGACAGAGAGAGAGAGAGGAGTCCACCCATTAGTTTACTCCCCAAATGCCCATTACAACCAGAGCTAGGCCAGGCCAAAGCCAGGAACCTGGAAATCCATCTGGGTCTCCCTCATGGATGGTGGGAACCCAAATGCTTGAGACATGATCTGCTGTCTCCCAGGGTGTGCATTACCAGGAAGCTGGATTGGAAGCAAAGGCAAGACCCAAACTCAAGAACTCTGATATAGAATACACATGTGCCAAGCAGGGACTTAACCCTCTGTGCCACAATGCCCACCTTATTACGTTACCCTTCGAGGGTCTCCTAACCACTAACTGGCACTTCTCTGTCACAGTAGCCTAGATAAGCATGAAGCTTTTGGACTTTCAGTTTGTGGTGGAATATGGATTCCATGACACTGTGTGGGAAAAGATGATGTAAGTAAAAATCATCCTGATAGCTTTCATTTATGTGACGTCACTGTGCTTAATGTCTTACATGTATTATCTAAGTAAATATGTAAAAATAATCCTATTAGAAATATAAAGGACAGCACTGTGACATAGCAGGTTAGGCTCCCCGCTGGTGCGCCTGAGTGGGGAGAAGAGGATGGCCTGGTGCTTGGTCCCCTGCACCCACGCAGGAGACCCACAAGAAGCTCCTGGCTCCTGGCTTCAGCCTGACCCAGGCCTTGCTGTTGCAGCCATTTGGAGAGTGAATCAGTGGATGGAAGACCTCTCTCTGTGTGTATCTCTCTCTCTCTCTCTCCCTCCCTCTCTTTCTCTCTCTGTCTCTGTCTCTGTCTCCCTCTCACTTTGTAACTTTGTCTTTCAAAGTAATGAAACAAATCTTTATAAAAATAAATATAAAGAAATACTAGGGGCTAGTGCCGTGGCGCAGTAAGTTAATCCTCCACCCGTGGAGCCAGCATCCCATATGGGCGCCAGTTCTAGTCCCAATCGCCCCTCTTGCAGTTTAGCTCTCTGCTGTGGCCTGGGAAAGCAGTAGAAGATGGCCCAAGTCCTTGGGCCCCTGCACCCACATGGGAGACCCAGAAGAAGCTCCTGGCTTCTGGCTTCGGATCAGCGCAGCTCCAGCCATTGCAGCCATTTGGGGAGTGAACCAACGGAAGGAAGACCTTTCTTTCTGTTCTTTCTGTCTCTCCCTTTCACTGTCTGTAGCTCTAACTCTCAAATAAAATACAGAAAATTAAAAAATACTATTGTATTTCCATTTTTAAAGGTAATTGAATCCTAGAGAAGTTAAATTATCAGCTCAGATTTATAAATAAATAAATAGAAGAGATGAGAGACAAAACCATCTCATCTAAAGGGAGACCCAACACTATTGGATGTTATGTCATAGAGTTTTCCCTATATCTGGTAAGATTCCACAGAAGCCAAGCCCAACCAAGTGAAAAAATCCATGGATGTAGGGTTAGCAGCCTGAGTCAACACTGAACTTTGCTTTAAGGAGTCCTCTTTTTAGGTGGCAAGTCAGAAATTTGCCTGTGTGTGTGTGTGTGTGAGTGTGTGTGTGTGTGTGAGGCCTGAAGACCAGCACCTGCTGAGAAAGCTCCAGAGCCCAGCATCTGCACTTCAAAGTCCTGCTCAGACCCTGATGACCTCCCAGGTGGTCCCAGCCCTGCCCCCAAGGAAAGCTCCCAGGAGAATTCTCTCTCCTCAGGACCAAATGGGTTACCTGATAACAAGGGGCAATAAAACCTCCTCAGATGCCCTAAGGGAAGCCCCCCTACTCTGCCCAGCAAATCTGGGGAGGAATTTACTAATTTTCACCCAAGAAGCCCTTCTGCCAGGATTCTCCATCCTTTATCCTGGAGGAGAGGGGGAGGTGGGTAAACAGACTCCCTTAAAAACCTAGGGAGTCCAGATGGACTACGTGCTCAGCCCTCTGCTCTCTGCTGAGCCACCTGCCTGGCCTGCCCAGGTGTATTCTCTCCACTCAACCATGTAACCTCGCTCTCCCCTGGTCCAAGCAACTGGGCAGAGGCCCTCTCTCTGTCCCTTCTGTCCTGAGGGATGCCCTATCCCCAATTAAGCCTTATCACTGGGCTCTCTGTCTCATGCCTGAGTTTCTTTCTTTCTTTCTTTCTTTCTTTCTTTCTTTCTTTCTTCCTAGGCAGAGTGGACAGTGAGAGAGAGAGAGAAAGGTCTTCCATTGCTGTTGGTTCACCCTCCAATGGCCGCCGCGGCCAGCACACCGCGCTGATCCAAAGCCAGGAACCAGGTGCTTCCTCCTGGTCTCCCATGGGGTGCAAGGCCCAAGTACTTGGGCCATCTTCCACTGCACTCCCTGGCCACAGCAGAGAGCTGGCCTGGAAGAGGGGCAACAGGGACAGAATCCAGCACCCCGACCGGGACTAGAACCCGGTGTGCTGGCGCCGCTAGGTGGAGGATTAGCCTATTGAGCCGTGGCACTGGCCCTGAATTCTTTCTTGCATGCAGACAAGAACCCCACGGCTCCCATAGTGACACTTTTACTGTGGGAGGGTCATTGGTTAGAGCTAATCTCATTTCTTCTGCTCACAACCTCTGTCCCTCAACTCTTCTTTCTTATTTTTAAGAGAGCTCTTAGACCTTCAGGAAACTCCGTCTCCAGTGTATTGGAAAGTGCCTCTAGTTCTCCACACCTGACCACTCCTCCCTTCTGCTCCAAACATTGTATGGAAATTATTAAATGTAGCATTTGGCTGATTGGAAATGAGAAAATGAATAACGAATCTACTCTTCAAGAGAGGAGAGTACTTAGTCTTGGAAGTAGACAGAAGTCCTGGAGTGGAAGGCAGGGGCTTGGAATAAATCCTATTTCCACTGGAAAGAGAGCTAACATTACAGTACAAGTCAGGACAATGCCATGGGAATGGAGCCCACCTGGTGCCTGGATAGAAGCGTGTAGGGCCACACATCTGCCTGTGCCAGGAGGCACCGGGAGGGCATGGGCAGTCTCCATTCAGTCCAGGGGGGAAGAGTAGCAGTAGGCATCAGCTTGCTGCTGCTGAGCCTCTTATCAGACCTCATCCGTACAGTAGACTCCGTTGGACCAGATCTAAGAGTTCCATCTGCAGGCACTGTTCCTTTAGACGCACTCCCTCCAGTTTCTGCCTAGGACTGGATAAACATCTGAAACCACACCATGTATTTTCAGTCTGCAAAACACTACACAAAGGATAATTACAACTATTATGTCATTCCCTGGGCGTGCGGATGTCTCTTTCAGCTTTTTTCCTTCTCCTGCCACTCGAATCTCCTTGGGGCAGAGCAGTCTTTCCTTAGTGCTGGTACTTCGTAACTAAGACCATGCTGAGAGTCTTTTTCCAAGCTCAAGTTTTGTAAGGGAAAGTTGTTCTAAGTGGTGTCTCTAATGTGTCTCAAATTGTGCTTCGGGGGAAAAATGAGCTTTTTTTTTTTTAATATGGAACAGAGTGTTTCATTGCTAAATTAAATAACAACCGTCTCGCCTCACTTTACAAAACAGTTAATGGATGTAATTATTCCAATTTTCTATTATTTTTAAATGTTTTGTTCTTCAGCTATTTATGTTCGCTGCTATTCCCATGTTACCTTCTAGGGTGCTCTAGCTGAGAACACACTTTCTGACAAACAACAGACACAAAAGATTCTTAAAGAGCCAACGGAGTTCACGTTGCCAGTGTGCATGTTTGTGATGGACAGCATTTTATATGGAAGACGTATTTTGTCCTTGTAATATTTTCTCTGGTTTGTGTGATGAAATTAAATACATCAGAGATTCATCCTGCTCTTCTTTGTTTTTAAGATTTTATTTATTTGGGAGAGAGAGTTACAGACAGAGAAAGGGAGAAACAGAGAGAAAGGTTTTTCACCCACTGGTTCACTCCCCAAATGACCGCAATGGCCTGAGCTGGGCCCATCTGAAGCCAGGAGCCAGGAGCTTTTTCTAGTCTCCCATGTGGGTGCAGGGGCCCAGGCACTTGGGCCATCTTCTGCTGCTTTCTCAGGCCATAGAAGAGAGCTGGGTCGGTAGTGGAGCAGGTGGGACATGAACCTGTGGCCATATGGGATGCCGGTGCTGCAGGCAGAGGCTTAGCCCAGTAAGCCACAGTGCGGGCCCATCATCATGCTCTTCTAAGGCCACTGTAATTTGGTGGTGACTCATTGAATGAAGGTAGCATGAGTTCTTGGAGAGCTCTTGGTTTGTCTCCTGCCCAGCTGAGATGTGTTGCGATCCACAGTGTTCTTCCAAAGCGTCTGTCTTCAGCACTGAGGTGAGAACAGGATGCCATCTGGGCTTCAACTGCCCTGCCTCTGGCTGTATTTCTGCTCACTTATGTTTTATCAAAATATTATACAAATATTGAGATAACTGTTGGTCTAAATCATAAACACTGCATATCTATAGGGATAATTCTCATTTAAAGTATGAAAAACTGCTGGTGCTGCGGCTCACTAGGCTAATCCTCCGCCTTGCAGAGCTGGCACACCGGGTTCTAGTCCTGGTTGGGGCGCCGAATTCTGTCCCGGTTGCCCCTCTTCCAGGCCAGCTCTCTGCTGTGGCCAGGGAGTGCAGTGGAGGATGGCCCAAGTGTTTGGGCCCTGCACCCCATGGCAGACCAGGAAAAGCACCTGGCTCCTGCCATCGGATCAGCACGGTGCGCCGGCCACAGCGTGCCAGCTGTGGAGGCCATTGGAGGGTGAACCAACGGCAAAAGGAAGACCTTTCTCTCTGTCTCTCTCTCTCACTGTCCACTCTGCCTGTAAAAAAAAAAGTATGAAAAACTAAGAAAAACATCATGGTGTTTTCCAATATATTATATTTAACATTGCAGTTTAAATATTTCAATGATTGTCCCTTCTGTTGAATCTAATATTCTTCATAAAAAAATTAAAAAAATAAGAACCTGTAATCCATGCCGTGACCCATAAGCCATGCTGGATTTACTCCTTGCTTGCTTTTCTCATCTCTACCATGTCCCATCCCATTCCTGTGCATTTCTTGCCTCACACGCTATCTGTCTGTCCCCTGCATGCACTCAGCTTGCCCTATTCTGTCTCTTCCTTTCTAAAGTTTTATATAAGGCAACTAATTTCCTGCATTCGTATATACAGATTCAGGAGCACAGTGACTTTCCCACCCCACCCTCCTCCTGCCTGTGCTCCCATCCTTCTTCCTCCTTCCTCTCTTACTCCCTCTCTTAATTGTTACAATGATCTATTTTACTTCATACTCGTAACGTTAACTCTACACTAAGAGTTCAAGGAATAGTGAGAAAGAAAAAAATAGTGTTCCTTAACTGTGGAGACAGGGGATGCACACAGTCACTGAATCCTCACCAGAATTTATTTTATAAATAAAATAAAATAAAATAAAAATAATTGTTTGCTGATTTCATTCTAACTGGGGTGAGGTGAAACCTCCCTGTGGCTTTGATTTGCCTTCCCCTGATGGCTAGTGATCCTGACCATTTTTCACGTGTCTGTCATTTGAATTTCCTCTTTTGAAAAATGCCTGTTGGAGTCCTTTGCCCATTTCTTAACTGGATTGCTTGTTTTGTTGTTGTTGAACTCTCTGTAGATATTGGATATTAATCCTTTATCAGCTTCGTAGTTTGAAAATATCTTCTCCCATTCTGTTGGTTGCCTCTTCACTTTTCAGAGTGTCTCCTTTGCAGTGCAGAAGCTTCTCAGCTTGATGCAGTCCCATTTGTCAGTTTTGGCTTTGACTGCCTGTGCTTCTGGGGTCTTTTCCAAGAAGTCTTTGCCTGTGCCAATGCCTTGAGTTTCCCCAATGCTCTCCTCTGTTAATTTGATGGCATCAGGTCACAGATTGAGATTCTTGATCCATTTTGAGTTCATGTTTATATGAGATGTAATGTAGGGGCCTTGTTTTTTAACTCCATATTTCTTCCACCTTTGGCTTTGGAAGGGCTTTCCTTTCTCTGCTACTTACTTATTGACTGGCTACTTATTGCAAGTAGCCGCTTCCCTGAGACCCCTACATGTGACCTTCTCTGAGGTCCTCACACATCCCTGCCTAACCATAAGAAACAAAGTATCTCCAGAGCACTTCCCACTGCTGTCCACTCTGACTGACCAGTGGCTTTTCTATGGCTTAACCGTGTGAAACCAGAATGTGACTCCTGTTCCACCCAGGAAACAAGATTTTCAAGAAATCTGATTCTCAATCTTGAATGCATATTGGTAACATTAATAACCCACTAATGCCTAGGAACTGCCCTTGTCACCTGATATTTTTTGAAGATTTATTTATTGGAAAGGCAGAACAATACAGAGAGAGGGGAGAGAGAGCTTCTTCTTGCTGATCCACTCCCAAAATGGCTGCAACTTCCAGGTGTAGGACATGCCAAAGCTGGGAGCCAGGAACACCATTCTGGTGTCCCACATGACTGGGAGGGGACCAAGTACTTGGACCAACTTTTGCTGCCTTCCCCAGTGCACTAAAGCTGGTTTAGGAGCAAAGAAGCTGGGCCTTGAACTGGCATTCAGTAAGGGATGCAAGAATTGCCAATGGCAGCTTAAACTGTTGTGCCAAAATGCCAGTCCATCACCTGGTGATTCTAACGTTAGAGTCCTGAGTTAGTGGACTTGGACACCTTCATGCTCAGGATCAGCTACTAAACCCTGGCAGAAATTTAGATACTGCTTACAACTCTACAAAAGAGGGAGAAGAGACAGTCATCAGTTTCATGAAGGGGAAAGAAAGAGAGAGAAAGAAGTGGAGAGGGAGGTGTGGAGGAGGAAGGAGATTGAGGAAGAGAAAGGGGAGGGGACGGGAGGGGAGGGGAGGGAAGAGAAATGGGGCAAAATAGATGAGGGGTGGTCAAACATTTTGTGGAAAATTCCTATTATGAAAAACCTATGTAAGGATTTCCAATTCGTTTTTAAAATATTTATTTACTTATTCAAAAGAAGAATGACATAAGGAGAGATGGGTAGACAAGGACAGAGAGATATCTTCCATTCGCTGGCTAACTCTCCAGATGGTCACAACAGTCAGAGCTGGGTCAAGCCACAGTGAGGAATCAGGAAGTCCATCCAGGTCTCCCATGTGGGTGCAGAATTTGGGCATGATCTGCTGTTTTTCCAGGCACACTAACATGGAACTGGATTGGAACTGGAGCAAGTGAGACTCAAACCAGCATTCACGTATGGGATGCCAGCTTCTCACGCAGTGGCTTAGCCCGCTGGACCACAACTCTGACCCCAGGGATTTTAAATTCTCTTTGCATCAAAATATATCTCTTCCAAATTTTCATCTGCTTATTTATTTGCAAAACAGGGAGAGGGAGAGAGGACTCCCATTTCCTGGGATGCTCACAATGGCCAGACTTGGGCCAGAGTCCTAAACTGGGAGCCAGGAAGTCCATCCAGGTCTCCCACATGGGTGGTAGGAGCTGGGTTAGTTGATCCATCACTGCTGTCTCCTGAGGTCTGCACTGAGAGACGCTAGACTCAGGAACTGGAGCTCGAGACAGAAACCCAGTATTCCAATGTAGGACACACGTGTCTTAACTGCTAGGCTAAATGCCCACTCCTATACTTTCATTAATTCCATTTCTCATAAAGTCTTAAAAACATTATTTGAAAGACAAAGCTAGAGAGAGAGAGAGGGTGGATGGGGGGAGATGAAGGAAAAAGAGAGGGAGGAACAGAGAGGTCTCCCGTGTGCTGGATCATTCCCCGAAATGGCCTCAGTGAGCAGGGCCTCTGCCTCTGCCTCTCTAACTCTGCCTTTCAAATAAGTAAATAAATCTTTAAAAATAAATAAATCCAGCTGGCGCCGCGGCTCAATAGGCTAATCCTCCGCCCAGCGGCTCCAGCACACCGGGTTCTAGTCCCGGTCAGGGCGCCGGATTCTGTCCCGGTTGCCCCTCTTCCAGTCCAGCTCTCTGCTGTGGCCCAGGAGTGCAGTGGAGGATGGCCCAAGTCCTTGGGCCCTGCACCCGCATGGGAGACCAGGAGAAGCACCTGGCTCCTGCCTTCGGATCAGCACGGTGCGCCAGCCACGGTGCCCCGGCCGCAGCGGCCATTGGAGGGTGAACCAATGGCAAAGGAAGACCTTTCTCTCTGCCTCTCTCTCTCACTGTCCACTCTGCCTGTCAAAAAATAAACAAATATAAATAAATAAATAAATCCATGCATAGTTTTTTCCATAACATGCATTTTCCATGAACTTCTGGAGAAGATTTAAATTATTTTGCCTCGACAAGACATATTTTAGTTCCATTTCCCACAAATTCCTTGAAGTATTCTTGTATAAATGCACCCCTTAGAACTACAGACGTGTGTCATTCCCTGTAAGTTGGGGTAAATTTAAGTCCTTTCCTAATGTTTATGTCCAGACCTCATTTTCATCTGTACTTTGATTGCCTCAGATATCAGGCAGGTGCCTTCAGTCTATTTCCTCAAAGGGACATCTGCATTTCCCTTGCCTGGTGACAACAGAGAAGGCCAACAGTGACATGAATGCCTTGTGAATCAGGTGAAGCCAATTTTTCATAATCAAGAGCTTGGAAAAGCTTCCTTGATTTAAGGACAGCAAGCACCTCTACTTACACGCCATCAGACCTGGAAGTGGCGCCAGTCATTGAGAAGATACAACACAGGGATGGCAGGACTGAACGTGAACACTGAGGGGTTTGCCTAACCTCAGAACGGAGCGTCCAGAATCCTCCAGGGGGAGTGGCTGTCAGGATAACAGGTGTATTGCCTCCCTCATCCCCAGTGCACCTCACCAATCCAGAGGATGGAGATTTCAGGCTAAGGTGACATTAGATCAACGCTTGGCTCCTTAAGAATGACACCGTTTTCTAAGGCCATCCCTCTAAAGGCCTTGGGACATTCAAAATAGAGATCCCTTCGGGAGGGCATGAACAACAAGCAAGGTAACCCATGGTGTAGCTTGGTGACTTTATTTATTTATTTATTTTTGACAGGCAGAGTGGACAGTGAGAGAGAGAGAGACAGAGAGAAAGGTCTTCCTTTTGCCGTTGGTTCACCCTCCAATGGCCGCCACGACTGGCGCACCGTGCTGATCTGAAGGCAGGAGCCAGGTGCTCCTCCTGGTCTCCCATGGGGTGCAGGGCCCAAGTACTCCGGCCATCCTCCACTGCACTCCCTGGCCACAGCAGAGAGCTGGCCTGGAAGAGGGACAACCGGGACAGAACCCGGCGCCCTGACCGAGACTAGAACCCGGTGTGCCGGCGCCGCTAGGTGGAGGATTAGCCTAGTGAGCTGCGGCACCGGCCGCTTGGTGACTTTAAATCCTGAAGGAGAAGATGGTGCTGAGCTTCTCAAGGTGCATAATAAATACAGAAACGCCCCCAGAAGCTCTCCGAGAAGCCACTGCCCTTAACCCTTCCTGGAAACCGTGGTGCAGAATTTCAGCTCCCACAAATCGCTGTACTTGGTTGCTGCTCTGGGAACTTTCTGGACAAGCCTGGGCTCCAGAGGACCACCTCTCTCATGGCCATTCTCCTGCTCTCCGAGGTCAGTCCAGGCCGCTATGCATGATAGGCTCTTCACACCTGGTGGCCTGAGTTCGAGCCGTGACATTCGAGGGGGTAAGCAGGTCTTCTCACAGTAGAGACACAGGGGAGGAGAGCAGGGCTGTGTATTAAATGTTGAATTTGGGATGACTAGGTCCTTAGACTGACAAATCAAGAAAGTACCCAGTCGCCTCCCCTGAACCAAAGGCTGCAAGGAAAGAGATGGCAACAGGAAGCAAATAGAGTTCTATTTAATGTGATGTCTTGAGTATTGTTCCTACACAGGAAGTCCCTCCCTTGACCATCACCCTTCTCCCTGCACTGCACACGTGGGGCCCACAAGGAGGGCTGGGCATGCATGTCAGAAGCAGAGACAAAGAAAGCTTCCCCAAGGGCAGGTGCAGACTAAGGAGGGTTTGGCGTGCTTTCCCTCTGCTCAAGCCCATCCCTTACGGCATCGTCCTAAGGGAACTGGGCACTGGACTTCCTAAAGACTGGACTCACTGCCGCACGCTCAGCCCTGGGCTGGACTGTCAGAACACGTGTGTTCCACAAGTGCTTTTGTGGATGACTTCATCCTGTGTCACCGGCAAGCCTTTAGGGAACATTGCAATGCTCAGGCTGCAGGTTCATGGCCTGGGTCACGGGAAGGAGCACACAGACGGGGACCTAAGAGGAGTTTCTGGTTTGATGATAGGAGAGGGCTGAGAAGAGGGGCCCTGCTAAGTGACGGCAGGAAAGAGCATCAGCCCCTGGTCTGCAGTGTGCCAAGGAGCCGGGAGAGGGCACCCTGCACAAACAAGAGGGCGGTCAGGGGAAGGCACCTCAGGGTGGTAGCACTGGAGCTGGGCAAGGCCATTGGTGCTGCCCTGAAGCCCGCAGGCTTCTTGTCCTGGGGCTCCACTTTGCCTCCAGAGGACTCCAAGCAGGGCCCCCGAGGAGTGGGAGTGATGTCTGGAATCCAGCCTGTTGTGTTTTCCACAACCTCCTGCAAAACAAGGGAAAAAGTGCATAAAGCCAGAAGCCTCCCTGTCTCCTTTCGTTTCCTGAGTCCGGCCTTGGTTAGAGGCCAGAATGCTGACAGAGCTCACAGTCTAACTGGGGGGCTCTGGCCAAATCCACAGCCAAGAGCGGCAACAACCCATCTACCTCCTCAGTCCCCCTTCCCTGACAGGTGTACCCCCAACTGCTATTTGCTCATCTCATTCTGCTCTTTGCCTGTCCTTGTCTGAGACCATGCAACGCCCCTCGACCTAGAGAATGGTACCTCCTGGGACACTCACATCAATGGTCTTGATTAACACTGTCTGCTGGGCCTCCTTGCAGGCCTTCTCAGCCTTCTTAATATTCTCTGGGGTCCACTCAACGTTGTTCATAGCCATCATACCCTCCATGGGACTGCAGAGGGTAAGGATCAGGGCAGCAGAGTACAATAGCTTAGCGTTGACTTGCAGCTTTGACAAAACTTGCATCAAGTACCTCATTTGTGGCAGCCTCCATGCTATGTGGCACAAACCATAAGGGATGTCTTACAGCTTGATGAGACAACCATAATTAATTTGAGAGAAAAGAAATACTGTTAGAACTCAGAGAGGAAAATTAAAGGTAATAAGCGTGGGGTCTTCTGACTCTTTAAGGGAGTGATTCTTCATCTGCGGGCCGTGGAGTCCGAAGGGTGGGCGGAGTGATTGCAGAGATGCTGTAGTTGCCTTGAGGTTTTGTGTAAATGAAATGTGCTGCACAGACAGACGTTTTTCTTAGGAAGTCATCTCAGTGGTCTGCCAGAGTCTCAGAATCCTTACTCCCAGATGATTAAAGAGTCATGATTTGAACGGAAACACTGTCACTTCACACGTGAAAATGGCAGACCGAAAAAAAATACACCAGGACCTGACTTTCAGGGATCTGCTTATCTGCTCCCCTGAATGACCGTGGCTGTGTGGAAAGATTCCTGCAGAACTCCTGTCTTGGGTCAGAACTTGGAGAGCCAGACAGTGACAGGGACACATGTGAAGAAGGCAGGGCTGGCTAGGGTTTCCACTGAGCAATCCTGGCTCACCGGCCCGGCACTTGGTGGTTAGGTCTCCTTTTCTACACCCCACCCCCACCCCAGGATCCCTCCCGCACACCAGGATAACTTACTCTGACACCTCTTCCCCCAGCTCATGGGCCACAAAGATGATGTCAGGGTACCCGTGGCAGCTGGAGATGTTATTCCGGGGATAGTAGAAGAGGAAGATGAGGCACATCTCATTGACAGTGCTGGGACCTCCCTGAAGAAGAGCAGAAAGACGGACAAACTAATACACAAAGGCACACAGAGAAAAGAGCAGGCAGGAAGAAAGTAGTTTAGGAAGCCATTCTATCTGAGAAGTCTTTCTTTTAAAATACGGAGCCAACTCAATACTAATTACCACACTTCAGGCTTTCTCCTCTGTTCCCAGTGAGAGGACAATTATTGGCGTTATTTCCAAAGAAACATCCCATATTTCTGCCCTGTCCTCTGCATCTCCCCTGTCCTTGTCCCGTTCTGGGAAGGACTATCTGTCTCCCCACTAACATCAGTCACCCGTCTGTCCCAGTTGCACTCTGGTCTCCTGTTCCTGACACACAAATTGGGTCCCTTTTTAACAAAGCGACAACAGTTAGTTCTAAGTGAGCCTCCGTTACAAATCCAGGCGTGACTGGGTGTTTCATGTATTGACCAATCTTGTGCGACAGGAAATGGTATTTGTTTTCTTATGAATTAGGAAACTGAGCTGCAACGTTCCGAAGGTTGGAAGGCTACTAACTGCTTGTGCTGACACTCAGACCCAGGCAGCGAGAGCCCAGCTTCCATGGTCTCAGCCACATATAACACATGCATGGTCTTAGTGGCTCATTGACACAGAATTTGGGAATCCCTGTACCCATGTGAGAACATGAAAAAACTTGTGTGAATGGATAAATAGTGATGCCAGTGAAGGAAAGGAGGGGATCCAGCTGGAATAACTAGAGCCACCTAGTAGCCAAATGCAGAGGCGGGGTTCTCTTCTGGGGCTGCGGTCAAGGTGAGCTGATGGCTAGAGGGGTACTCACGAAAGTCATGGAGTCACGGTCCAGGGTCTGGTAGTGACATTCTACCAGCAGTTCATCTCCCTGGTCATTGTAAAAGAAGACAGAGTAAGGAACAGAGTTACGGGCACAATCTCAGAACTTCCCTGGTTATGGTTAACAGTGATGAGCTCTGATCCTGCCTGTCCCTCAGTTCTACTCATTCCTCCCCCAGGACCCCACCGGCTTGATCTCCACTCGAGCAGGTAAATCTCGGGTCTCCTGCAGATTGAAGTCGTAGGAATCATCTTTACAGATTGTTCGGAGTTGTGTTCCATTTCTGGAGGGAAACAAGGGTAGAAGACGTAGATGGGACGGTGAAGTCAGGAGGGGTCTACCAATAAAGACGCAGTGTGCATCATCCAATGGCGTAATTGCCCACATAAATAAACCAAAACAGTTCTTTCTTCCACAGCCCCGCTCCGTCATCTCTACTGTAGGGATAGTTCCAGCTCTTCCTGATTCTCAGCCAAACATAACCTCATGATGCAGAGTAAATAACTCTTCCTCTAACTTATACCCACACACAGAAGGCAAACCAAGGTCTTCCCTCACCTGTATTGCACAGCCTGCAGAGCCCGCCCAGCCAAGTGGGTGTGGAGCAGGTAGCCATACACCTGTATGTCAGGCACCGGGGCCCCATTCATCTGTAACAGGGAGAGGGCACACCCCACTGGGTAAGAATGTGGTCTTTTTTTTTTTTTTTTTTTGACAGGCAGAGTGGACAGTGAGAGAGAGAGACAGAGAGAAGGTCTTCCTTTGCCGTTGGTTCACCCTTCAATGGCCGCCGCGGCCAGTGCGCTGCGGCCGGCGCACCGCGCTGATCCGATGGCAGGAGCCGGGTACTTATCCTGGTCTCCCATGGGGTGCAGGGCCCAAGGACTTGGGCCATCCTCCACTGCCTTCCCTGGCCACAGCAGATAGCTGGCCTGGAAGAGGGGCAACCGGGACAGAATCCGGCGCCCTGACCGGGACTAGAACCCGGTGTGCCAGCGCCGCAGGGCGGAGGATTAGCCTAGTGAGCTGCGGCGCCAGCCTAAGAATGTGGTCTTTACCTGTTCCTCAATTTTCCTCCTTTTCAGCTTTTCCCTCTTATGACTGACGCTCACCCCCTTAATTCTTATTGAACTCTCCTGGCACTATTCCCTACCTCTGTCCTCTTGCCCACAGAGTCCTAACTCATTTTCTTCCCTGCATGACCCATGCTGGGGAATTTTCCTGAGCTCCAGATTTTAATTATTCTCAAAGTCCGGGGCTCAGGTTGTGTGGGCTTCAGGGTTAACCTGGACCTGCGATAGGGAACACGGACCTTCAGGAAGGGTGTACTTCCAGCCTCACCTCTTCAAACTTCTCTGTTTTGCACAGCCCATAGGACATGAATGACTCGGCTCCTGGGGGTATGAAGTGGATGGGGAAGGTGAAGAAGCCCAGCTGGAGGACCCCCATGTCGTATTTGCGCAACTGAGAAGTGTAGTACACGCGGATCCCCGAGGAGTCGTACAAACCTGGTGCAGAAAGTAGCAATGTCAGAAGACAAGGGAGTGGCTCGCAATGCAGACAGAGGCTTGGAAAGGCCTGGGTGGGGCTGTGAGCACCAGCAGCCAGCATCGTCTCACAACATGACCTTAACTACCGAAGGAAGCAGCCAGCCCAACAGCTGCCCTGCCATGGTCCTCTGCAGGCTCACCAGGAAGGTTGTGAAAATTGCTGTAGTGAATCTCCAGCCGGATCCACTGAGGGTCCAAGGGGGTCCCAATAGAGATGCCCACATCATCTGGAAACTGGTAACTCTGGTGGAGGGAGGGGGATTTGGCAGCATGAGAGGTCCAGGCCTCCTCCTAGGTCTCATTGTGCACCTGTCCTCTACTCCAGGCTCCCACAAGCCCAGAAATCCCTGTTACCCAGTCACGTGTATTCCCTTCACCATGCACTTTCCTATCGCAGGACTCACGGTGCCTCCAACAGCCCAGCCGGCGATGACTTGTGAGCAGAGGGAGAAGGCAGGATCTGCCCCGTAGCAGTCGCTGATGCCGGTGGGGAGCACACTGGCATTGCCACAGGCATACAGCAGGATGTGATGCACCATTGTCTCATTGTGGGGTGCCAGCTTGGGCTCAAACTGGGCAGAGAAAGGAGGGTAGAGTGTGGTCAAGACCTCCTTGTCAAATTCTACTTTCCAAGTGCAATATATTCCCAGATAAAACTAGGCTCATTTCCCACCTCTCTCTGTTTCCGTCTCTTTCATTTTTGTCTCCGTTTTCTTCCTGGATTATTGTTGTCCCCAGCTTTGACTCTTTCAACACCTGCTCCTTTAAACCTGTTCCCTGGGGGCACAGCTCCTGGACTCCCTCTGGGGACGCTCCTGGATTCCCGACTGTCTTCCTGGGTGACCAGTCACTGTGTCTAAGCAGGGTAGCCTTCATCTTTGCATTCTTCATAAAGAAAAAATGGCTCCCACACATTTGACACTTATTGTAATGTTATCTTTTTATTTATTTGATCAAACAAATCACTCAGTTGTGGAGTTAGGTGATCGGTTTCAGTCCACTCTAGACAGGCTTTGCTGACTTTCTGACAGTCCTTGACTGCAGTCTCTCCCTGCCTTTACCTTCTCCTGAGCCAAGAGAGCTCAATTCTGGCTTAACTTCTGTTTCTTACAAACAGTTACGGATCAATAACTTTTATGAAAACTTCTGCTGCATTGTGAGGTTTGAACAAAATACTGCTATGAGGTGGTCATTTGGCACAGAAGTCACGATGCTGCTTGGGATACCTGTATCCCATATGGGAGTGCTAGATCTGAATCCCAGCTGCAGTACCAATTCCAGTTTCCTGACGATGTGCTCCCTGGGAGGCAACAGGTGATGGCTCAAGAACTTGGGTACCTAGGCAGGCGCCGTGGCTCACTAGGCTAATCCTCCGCCTGCAGCACCGGCACACTGAGTTCTAGTCCCGGTCGGGGTGCCGGATTCTGTCCCTGTTGCCCCTCTTCCAGGCCAGCTCTCTGCTGTGGCCAGGGAGTGCAGTGGAGGATGGCCCAAGTGCTTGGGCCCTGCACCCCATGGGAGACCAGGATAAGTACCTGGCTCCTGCCATCGGATCAGTGTGGTGCGCCAGCCGCAGCTGAACCAACAGCAAAAGGAAGACCTTTCTCTCTGTCTCTCTCTCTCTCTCACTGTCCACTCTGCCTGTCAAAAAAATAAAAAATAAAATAATAATAATAATAATAAAAAAGAACTTGGGTCCCTGCCACCCATGTTGGAGACCTGGATGGAGTTTGCAGTTTCTGGCTTCAGCCTGGCCCCAGTGCCTACTGGTGCAGGCATTTGGAGAGTGAACAAGCATTTGAATGATATCTCTGTCTCCATTTCTTTCTCTATGTCTCTGCCTCTCAGGCAAATAAATAACAGCACTTCAAGTTCTACTTCCCTGTTCCAGAAATTCTGTAACTACCGCCTCCCCCGAGCCCTTCCTCCCCCCGATCTCCCAGCTACTTCCCTATTACTTCCTGCCAGCCATTCTCCATACATGATTCCTTTATGGTCAGCCATACCCACTGCTCGGTTCAAGCATCTCCCTCCTCCTTGACCCCCCACCCCGTATGGTTCACTGTACCTTGTAGATGTGATGCTTCTTGCTGACAATTGGGAGAGGAAGAAAGGTGCAGGCATATGTGGTGTCATCTTCTGGAATGAGGAACTGGGATAGGGAGGACCAGACTCAATGGGATGAGAGTGAGGCTCTCCAAGAAGCAGGAAGGGACAAGCCAGGAAAGTGGATTCATGCTAGACCAGCTTGGCAGACCTCACAAGACAAGAGGAGAATCAGAGTAACCTCAAGCCAAGGCTCACCAGCAGGTGGAAGAGGAGGGTTTGGCTTGTGAGGGGACAGGGGTAGGGAGCGGGGTGGCTGGGTGAGGCAGAGGAATCTTACATCAATGATCTCCAAGTCATGAATGATGGTGTCCTCGGGGACTTCCAGGTCATCAGGGTGGACTATTTGTAGCAGGAAGATGGACTTGACAAAAGTGCGCTCCCGATCCAGTTCCACAGTGTCGTTCAGACCATAGGCAGCCAGTACCCTTACGGTGTCACCCTGAGGCACAGGAGCATTGAGGCACTGGGACCCAGGAACATCGCCTTGCACCTACGCTCAGTGGTCTGTGCAAGCCACTCACTCACTCCTGGCTGCACGGAGGATGGAGAAAGCTACAGACTGGCGTCAGCATTACTCTCTTCTAGTTGTGCCCCCAAACCTGCTTTCTAGTGTTGTTGGGCAGGTCCTGTTCCCCCTCACAGTCGTTATGCCTATGTCCACATCTGTGAAATGGAAGGGTTGATCTAAACTGAGATCCCAACAATCTAAGGTGCAGTGAGGTCGGGTGGTATTCTTCAGGATGGGAGTATTGGAGAGGGTGGGGTGAGCGCGGAATTGGTGAGAGGTCCTCCTGCAGAGGACTTGTGGGTCACCAGAGGTGGAAGTCTCAGGCAGACTCTGGGAAAGCTGGGTGGGCTAAGGGTCTGAGGCACGGTGCACTGGTGCCTGATGGGAGTAAGTGCACCTCCCCAAGAAGGAAAAACTGCTGTGACAGAATGATTTTGGACCTTCCTTATTTTACCATAATGTCTTGGTCATGAGGGTCACAGGAGCGGAAGGGCCTGGAGAAGCGCATGGTGGTATAGATTCCATCTTCTGTTAGTCCCTGCAGCTCAGCATCCTGGCTCCCGTCTTCCTCCAGGGTGTCTTCATCCACCAGGTGCTGATCCTGGGATCCAGCAGAAGTCAAGGAGGAAGGGCCAGGAAGCCCAAATGGTCAGTCTAGGTGGAATTGGCTGTCCCTTTGGGTCCAGTAGAAGTCAAGGAGTAAGGGCCAGGAAGCCCAAATGGTCAGTCTAGGTGGAATTGGCTGTCCCTTTCCCTCCCCCAGGATACTAAAGCAGCAGAACGTCAGTCCACTGTATTAGGTCACTTCCTCCTGGGCAGAGCATGGCATCAGCGGGTGTTTCCTCAGGAAGAGGGATGATCCCTGTTGGTGGAGCTTCAGCACCTGACCTACCTTCACCTCACCTGTTTCAAATCTCCCCTCTGAAAACCCTAAACTTCAGTGTCCTTAGTTGTTGGAATCTCACTTCTTTTCTGAGCCATTTTTGCCATTCATCCTCTCCCGTGTGGCTCTTAGCATGCTACTTTGTACTGATAATTGACACTTCCCTATATAAGTGCTGTTCAGAGAGTGATTAATGGTTCAGTGTGGGTTAGATTGGGAGATGAGTGAGCTATTTCTTATATTAAAGTGGAGATATAATAATCCATCTTATAGCGATCCTATGGGGTTTAGCGTGCAAAGAATTTGGAGCAACTCTGAGTTAATCAAAAGCATGTAACGATTTAAAGTCATTGTCACTGCCACCGCTGCTACTGTTATTCCGCCTGATTGCATATGAAGGAAACTGAAGACACAGATGGCTCAAACAGCTCTTAGTTTTCCCCAGTGACCTGCGTTTAGTGGGCAATCAGCAACTAAGTAGTGCAAGCCTGGCTCTCACAGTCTAATGACCTCCTAGCAGCCTTGGAGACATGCACCCTGGACAGCTTTGGTAGCAAATTTTACAATGGGCCATTTCTGTAAGGAGAAATCAGCAGCCAGCCAGAGTTCTGGGAGTGCACTTGGATATGTTTGGAGAATACAGATCCTTTATGGACAAAAGCCACCCTCAACCCAACAGCGGCCCACACCCCTGAGGACGTCACCCTCAGACTTACCGAGAAATAGACGTTGCCATCAGGCAAGACTCCTCCAACCACAAGGTCACTGCCCACGAAGGTGTAGCGATTCATGACGCCTAAGCCCACCCAGCCAGCTGTCTGGACCTGGAGCTCAAAAGTGATGATCTCGGCCTCAAGGTCAAAGTCCCAGCGCAGGAGAATGACATTGGACGGACCCAGGAACCTGGAATAACGCAAGCGGGACTTGGGGCCAAGGTGTTTGCCGGGGGAGGGGGCAGTCAGGGCCAGAAGCAGGGAAAGCCTGAGCAGCAAAGCACAGGCCATGGCTCCTGGGGCCTGGAGCGTCTGTTCTGCCGACGAGCCCTCGAGAGCTCTGGGCTTATATGTGCCCCTGCCCACAGCAGGCACCATGCCACAGGGAGGGACAGGCTGGGGCTCCTCTGATCTGATTATCCCGGGCTCAGAGTGGTGCCACTTACATAACCCAGGAGGCAAGGGCTGCCCAGGGAGGGTCCAGGGCGCATTCCTTTCACTCTGGAGCTGGGTCCTGGCATGCAGTTCTCAGGAAGAAACGATTCAGGTTTTCTGCTCCAACTCCATGCAAGGGTCCAGCCAACAGAAGCTACAAAACTGAGATTTTTATTTTCAGTTTCTCCCTGCATCTCTTTCCCTTCCTCTATAACTCTGTACCTCCCCGCCTCCCTTCCTGTCCCCCACGACCATCCTTGGGTGTCATTACTGAAAATCTCCCTCCAGCAAAGGCCGGCACCCAGTTTCCTGGGCATTTCCCATTTTATCTCTGTGTAGACCTGAGGCTCTAGCTGGGAGACAGGACCGTGTGCAGACCCAGACTTTCAGCCTCCAGGGCTGTGTAGGAAGGAGAGAAGTTATTGGGAGGAGCTTTGGGGAAGGCTGTGATTTCGTCTCCTGGAGGAGTTTTTTGTGATTAAGCCCTGGAAGGACACGAACAAGTGAAGGGGCCATAATCAGCCTTCAAGGCAGGCAGGTCTGGATCAGCATCGATGTTCTCACCTCAGTGGGGAGGGTCTGGGGAGTCTAAGCAGAAGAGGGGGGGAAGTCAGGAAGAAGCATCACTTTGCTTTTGGGGTGCTGTGTGCATTTCCTGCTTGGAGTTGCCTTCAGGGAGATCACATTTGAGAGACTGCACCAGAGGGGTACCCCGATTTCTCTGCTTGCAAGCACATTGGTGCTAGGGAAACAGTAAAAGCATGAAGGACTATAGGGGTGCCGTAGAAAAAAGGGACTTTAGGGGCACTTCACTTTCAATCCCCTTAATTTTTAAGTGAGAAATGGGGGCCCTGTGGGGCAATGTGAGTGGTGTGTCATCAGCCACCGAGTCGGAGGCAGAGTTAACACAACACAAGTGCCAGGCCAGCACTCGTTCCTTTGTTCTTTTAGGCCACAGACACCAGGTGGCTGCCTGCCTCTGCGTGGCTCCTCCTGGGGGAGGAGTTGCTGTCATTTGCTGGCTGCTTCTTGGGGAAAGACAACAAGTTCTGACTCTAAGTTCAGAGTGGTTCTTGCCCAGTGACTGTCACAGCTGACTTCCTCTAACCCAAGGATCCTGGTCTCCACTACACAACGGATAGGACACGTGTCTTGAGAGTCTCCCCGGAGACACTGGCCCTTGCATGTCCGCACAGGAATTCAGCTCAAGCCAGGGTGCATAGATGCTGGGTTTTCTACCTACAGTGCACATGTTGAGTGCATGCATGTTATGGTGCTGCCTGTTGGGCTCGTTAAAGCTGCTAACGACCCAGCCCAGGTTGGTTGCTGCTACTGAGAGCATTTGAATAGCAATTGGGGTGCATCGGGGAGAGAAAGCAAATGCCCCACAGAGGCAGCCACAAGCCTGAACCCTGGGCCTGGCAGAGAAAGTCGGGAGCTAGACAGCCACCTGGAAGCAAGAGGCTTACCTTGGCCCAGGAAGGGAGCACAGCCAAGGCCAGAGCAGGCCGGCCCGGGGATGCAGTGACCTTGAGAAGCACAAGGAGATAACCGGAGTGTTGGAGACACTCTGATCCCAATCTCACCGGAGGATTAAGCTAAGCGTCCTAGGTTCACTTATTGTCATGGCCATTGGTGTTTGCTAATGGGCTTTACCCAAAGAAAACTAAACTTGCCATATCTTTATCACAGGAGATAGTTGGGCAGCTTGGTGTAAAATGTCCACTTTCAATTCCGTTAAGCTCCTGAGTTAAGTTAGGCTCTCCTATCTTCTCTTAGAATCTGGGATGTAGGGGCACTGTGCACCCAGATGATCACATTTCAAAGAAATGGTTCAGCCGCTCCTGGAAGCATGCATCTTAAAGCCAGCAGGAGGCTGATTTCACTTTTAAAAATATTTACACACATTTCAAAGGGACGGGGGAGAACTCACAATTACAAGTGTTCCCACATAAATGCTGTGAGAAAATGGAGGGGAGGGGAACCTCTTCCCTGTTCTCGTATTTCACCACGTGATTGCACTCCCAGAATCCAACACAGGGGACTGGACATGCGTACCCGTCGTGGATGCCCAGTGTGGCCCTGCAGTGACCTCTGCGTGCTGTGGTGCATGTCGGTGGGAGATGTCTGTCCAGCGCCACAATCATCAGTGGCTTGCACTGAGACGTTTGAATCCCTGGTGAAGGGTCGAGGCGCAGGTTGGGACCTCTGTTCTGGGACTATCGGAACACTGTTGGGAGGGTGCAGGGCCCAGTCCCTTCACTGCGTCCTCACTGCATGCAGCAGGTGTAGGCATGTACAGCTTGGTGCTCTGGAGGTGGGAACACACTCTTGGGTTTGATGTCAGAGCGTCAGCAAGAAGATAAACAGGATGCTGGGTTTCCTGATAAAGTCCCGCCCCGAGGAGCTTCTGACTGTCAGCCACTGATCACCAGAGCCCAGGCGGGCTCCTGTTCTCTCACTTGGCTGGCCTCGTCCCACAGTCCTGCTGGAGAGAGACTGGGGGTCACAGAATGGTGCAGCTTCCCGTTCTGTGTGGCTGGCTGCTTGTGGCTGCTGCGGATTCAGGTCAGACGGCAAGCTCAGGAGGGGAGAGGGGCCCAGTCGCGGGGTACCATGGGCAGTGGCTCCCTAACCCCTGCCCTGCCACAGCCACCCCAGGCATTACCCCTCACCTTGCCTTCTGCTCTCAGCAGTCTCCTGTCAGCATCAGTCTCGGGTCTCCCTCTGGAGGACTTAACTCACTTATTTCTCCCGAGGATGTCCACTCCATCGATCTTCGACTGGCCCTGCTGTGTATTTCAGATGCCGCTGCAAGCCTGGTGGAGCAAAGGCCCCGGTGGGTCCTCGTGCCCCGTGGACAGTCCAGGACCCTGCACTGCATCCTGAGGGATGCCCAGTACCCCTGGATGAGCTGGTATCAGCAGGATCTCCAGGGGCAGCTACAGAGTCTGGCCTCTCTGCGTAGTCCTGGGGATGAGGAGGCCGTATCCCGTCCTGGAGCAGATTACCTGGCTACACGGGTCAGTGACATGGAGCTGACGCTGCGTGTGGCCAACGTGACCCAGGGCAGAACTCTCTTCTGCACCTGCAGCAAAGACACAACGAGAAAGCTTCCTTGAGTATCTGAGTAAAAACCACATACATAGACGCCAAGCCCTCCTCCTCGGCTTGCAGGCCTCCTAAGCCTGCTTCTTCTCCACGTAGTCTGCCTTCCGGCCTCCTAACCACAAGAGATGACTTCTCCCTTTACCGTTCGTGAAACATTCTCTGCCCGAATAGCAAAGCACTTTGATTCCAGTTCTGGGGGACTTGAGTACGGATCTTGGCACTGTCACCTGCGAGCTTTGGGGAAGTCTCTCTTCTGCCCTGATCTAGTTCTGTGTCTATAAAATGCAGAAAGCACCTCCATCCAGCTCAGTGGGTTGGACAATACAACAGGGGAAGTCTTTAGAATAATGCAGTGGGATAGGACAAATGATCAACTGGCCCGGTGTTGCCCTCCGTGGGATGCATCTCTAAGAAGCATGTTGTACACTGAGGCCAGTACCAGTCCTCAGAGAAGGATTGTGGAAATGCTGGGAGGTCAGAAAAGGGGAGGGCTGGATCTCTCAACACTGCACTCACAGCCCTGGAATTCACAGCCATCTTCCCTGTGAGACCCCATTCTCACTACTTACCCCACTTCAACTTCTTGCACCTCCGTCTCGAGCTGATCTTTTAAAGCGAAGAACTCAGGAAGGACCACAGAGTGCTTTCCCCACACTGAGCTGGAAAGCTGTGAGTCAGAACTGAGTCTGTGCTTGGAATGAGGCCACCCACAGACAGGGGCAGACCTAGGAGACTCCGCCCCCAGGGCAAATTGGTGGGAACTAATGGGAAGGAGAGAGAGAGGGAGAGGAGGACGGGGAGCGGGAGGGGGAGAGGAAGAGGGAGAGAGAAAAACAAGGGCAAGAGAATGAGGCACAGGACCCCAAGCCCTGCAAAGGTGGGAGACAGGAAGAGCTATTGCAGCTAAGCCAGTCTGCTTCCGGCTGGAGCGTCTCTGTCCCGCAAGGTGCATACCAAGTGCTATAGCTGGAATATGAATTGGCCTCCTAATTCATGAAGCTATTTAAACCCTAAAGTCATGTTCATGACACTAAGAAGGCGGAAACAATCCAGTTGCAGTGTTTAGGGGTTGGGCCTCGTGGAGCACCCTTAGGTCGCGGGGCCTTGTGCCCTCAGAAGCTAGTTCTTGGGAGGGGGTTGTGATAAAGGCTGGCGTTAGGCACGGCCATGCTCTCTTTCTGCTTCCTAGCTCATTGTGGGACAGGTCCTCTCCACGCATGCCCCACTGCTATCCGCTGGCCTCACCAGATGCCAAGCCATTGAGGCCACGCAGCCTTGGATTCCAACCCACCAAACGGTGAGCCTTCTCTCTGTTTTAAGGTAGTTGCCTGCGGCGCTTGGCTGCCGTGGTGAAAGCCCAATACTCCAAGTGAGCGTCAGCTGGGAAGCAGAGTCCTGGTGACAGGAGCTCCTCAAGGACGCCTCTGGCTCTGCTGGCGGCGCAGGGAGGAGGGCAGAGAAGCTGCAGGGCTGTTTCCTCAGCGCTTGCTGTGTGGGAAGGGATTTTGCCATCAGGGGGCGCCGTCTGCCCATGGTTCTCCAGGCTCTGTGCAGTGGACGGGTTGGGGTCCCACCAGGCTGTCAGGGCTGCGGCTTCCTTATTCTCCCCTTCCTTTCCTTGTCACCCCGTATGTCATCCCTGGCTCTGTTTTCCCACACAAGGGCTCCAGAGAGGAGAGCCTGTGATGCTGGTTTGGCTCAGGGAGGGATGCCCAGACCTTGTCCTCCCTCGTCCATATTCCTGATCTTTCCTAACATACAGTGTGCTGGTGAGAAAGACGGCCGTTCCTTGAAACATGGAACTCGGAGTTTCTTCCTAGAATGCACCTTGTATGGGAAATGGAGAATTTGGGATTAATCTCTTCATAGTTCTGCTTTGTTTTCACCATGACTCTAAATTCTGAATATCAAACTTTGAGCTGCTTGTTACAGATTATGGGGCCTCCTGTGTCAGTTTGCCAACAAGTTTAGCAGAGACCAGAAATGTCCCTAGACTTAGCTGCTTCTGCCGCTCATTTTCTTCCCTGGAGCGCCCAGGGGATCGCGGCTGCTGGGTTTGAGGGGAAGAAGCCAGCAGGATGGCAGCTCTTCCTGCACACTTCCAGGGTATACTCCTCTTTCCTCTCTCCATCTCCCCTCTCCTCCAAGCTCCAGAGGACACGATGGGGAGGCCTGAGCCTGGCACAGAGCCCTGCAGACACGTGCATACCTTTGTGTTCCCTCTTCCTCCAGGAAGGGCAGCTCTGGTTGCAAATATCATCGCCAGGAGAGCCAGAGTCAGAGGTGCCAAGATCAGAGGAGATGGCAGGTCGCAGGCCCTGGGCCCCTGCTGACCGCTTGTGAACACCCACAGCCAGCCTCTCCATGGCTGGAGCCCTGGAGGCACCAGAGCTCTGAACACGCCTTTCCATCACTCCCTGGAGACCTACCAGAGGAATTCTGCTGCGCCGGACCACAAAGTGTGCCTTCCTGTCACTGCTTACCTGACGCCCTGGTGGTGGCACAGTGCAGGGCCCCAAGCAGTCACAACCTGGTGGGTTTTGTCATCTCCTCATCCTTTGGAAAGAAATACTGATCTGGTGTGTGAGTCTCCTGTTTCATACATTACTAAAGTACATCGAAAAATAAAAAAAGTACAACTTTAAAATGTATTATTTCATTATATATGTATATGTATGTATGTATACACTGTGGAATGACCATCACACTCAAGCTAACTAATGTATCCATCACCTCATCTTTTTATGTTTATTGGTGGGAAATCTTTACATCCACCCGATTTATAATACACAATACAGTAGTCTTCATGGTAGCCACTGTGTTGTACATTAGATACTTAGAGCTTATTAATCTTGCATAACTCAAATTTTGTATTCATTAACATCTCCTCATCTCCCCCTCCTTGAACCTATGGCAACCACTATTCTAATCTCTTCTCCTGCTTCTAAGAATTTGACAGTTTTAGGTTCAATATATCACTGAGATAGACCATGCTGTTTGTCTTATATTGTTGCAAATGGCAGCAATACCTTCCTTTCTACAGCTGAATAATGTTCCAGTGCACTCATATGTGTGTATATGTGTGATGGAAATTTAGATCGTGTCCATATCTTGGCTATGGGGAACAATGCTGCAATGAATATCAGGATGCAGTCATCTGTCTAGATGCTAATTTCATTTTTTTGGCTATTTACCCATAAGTGGGAATTCTGGGTTATGTGGTTGTTTTAAGTTTTTTTTTTTCAGTTTTTTTTAACTTTTATTTAACAAATATAAATTTCCAATGTACAGCTTTTGGATTACAGTGGCTTTTCCCCCCCGTATAACTT
Source organism: Oryctolagus cuniculus (assembly GCF_051225735.1). NCBI lineage: Eukaryota > Metazoa > Chordata > Mammalia > Lagomorpha > Leporidae > Oryctolagus > Oryctolagus cuniculus. Next base: position 181,292,226 of record NC_142869.1, on the reverse strand, counting down.
CCCTCTCACCCGCAACCCTCCCATCTCCTGCTCCCTCTCCCATTCCTTTCACATCAAGATTATGAACCTCTACACTGTTTTCCATAATTGAAAATGTTTTATATGCCTGCTAACAGTGCACAAGTGCTTTCTTTTCTTCACATTCTTGCCAATGCTTGTTATCTTTCTTCTTTTCCTTAATAGCTAATACAGCAGGAGTGAGGTGAGGTGATTTGGATTTGCATTTCCCTAGTGTTTGCAAGGCTGAGCATTGAATTTTTGCAGGGCTTTGTTTGATCTATTTGTACCAATGACAAGTGTACTGCTGAGATAGCAAAAGGTGCCCTGAGGGAATCTAAGAGAACTCTTAGGAGACAGTTCAGTCAGGATATCTGATTGTTCTCTTTCCTGAGGTTAACAATTCATATGGCTTTCTTGAAAGTGTGTGCTGCTCTGCTCTGATCGGCACTGAGAAGGAACAAGATGGGAGGGTGGAGAATTAACTCTTGGGGAGAAGTATCACCTAACGCAATGAGATTTTTTTCAGGGCGAGGCTAGAGTAGGAGAATAATTGTTCTCCATGAGAATTCTCACTAAAATGCTCTTCTTCAGAAGAGTTTAAAAATCACATGGACAGGATGATTTGGTCTGAAGTCTTCCTTCATCTTTCTGAATGTTTGTCTGATGGCTTCATAAACAAAGTGAATAATGGGGTCAAATATGGGTATACCTGTCCTGGATAGCTCAGGCTTACTGTACATCTAACCTGACTACTGCCACTGTTGTAAACCCAATTTGCCAGTGTGAATGCCCAAACTCAGCTCAATATAGAATGGATATATTACAGTCTTCAAGGTGTCCCATCAGCCAGGTGGTAATAGACAGTCCCCTTCCATCACAGAGGAAGTATCTTTGAAATATGAAAAGACACGGGCCGGCGCCGCGGCTCACTAGGCTAATCCTCTGCCTAGCGGCGCCGGCACACCGGGTTCTAGTCCCGGTCGGGGCGCTGGATTCTGTCCCGTTTGCCCCTCTTCCAGGCCAGCTCTCTGCTGTGGCCAGGGAGTGCAGTGGAGGATGGCCCAAGTGCTTGGGCCCTGCACCCCATGGGAGACCAGGAAAAGCACCTGGCTCCTGGCTCCTGCCATCGGATCAGTGTGGTCCGCCGGCCGCAGCGCGCTGGCCGCGGCGGCCATTGGAGGGTGAACCAACGGCAAAGGAAGACCTTTCTCTCTGTCTCTCTCTCTCACTGTCCACTCTGCCTGTCAAAAAAAAAAAAAAATATGAAGACACATTCTGGACTGGGACTTGCTTTGTTGTGGCATCATCACTGTCCTGGCATTCTCAAACTACCAAAATGTCTTATTATTACACACAAAATGCACGTGTTTGCAGCCAAGGAAGTCACCTCCGGTGCTGGCAGTGAGGCCCGTGGGTGGTGCCGATGCTTTAAGTTTATCACCAAAATTAGCTGGCCTTACATGATATCAATATGGTCTTTCTGAAACCAGTACAAACTCAGTCAAGGAAAAGTCTTCAAAGGCGAGATGCCCTACTTAATGCTCTTCATCTCTCCCATAACTAAAATTTCAGTTAACATAATAAGCAAGTCGTAGATCTCACAATTACACTTAATCTTTGCGACACAAAATACCAGCACTGTGGGTTAGGGTTTGTGGGGAGCAATCCGGACTAGACTAAGTTACTGGAATTAAGACTTATTCTATGCATCTGCTCTCCTCTGTGGGGAGCAGCTCGGACTAGACTAAGTTACTGGAATTAAGACTTATTCTATGCATCTGCTCTCCTACAATATGGCGCTGGGAGAGAAGTAAACAGCTTCCGCACAGCTGCCTCCAGTTCAACCAATAAACTGTAGGACTTGATCCTGATTGGAGAGCAGCGTACTCGGCGTGTGGGCAGCCGAGTTGGGATTGGCAGAGGAGGACTATAAAGGAGGAGAGAGACGGCATGCACCGGGAACATCTATAGGGAACATCTAGCTGAAGGAACACCTGTGCAGCCCCCAAGTAGAGCCGGCCGGCGGTGTGCCGCTCCCCTGCGGAAGTGGGGAATGCGGCCAGGGGGAACTGCCCTTCCACGGAGGTGGAAGGGATAGTAGCCAACCCGGGAAGAACCAGCAGCAAACCCGGGGAGGGCCGAGCAGACAAAAGAACAGCGCAGGGTCCTGTGTCGTTCCTCCACGAAGAGGGGGAGCGACAGGGTTGACTCGTCTGGTGATTGCAGAGCCCTTGTGAGAACAGAATTTACTGAGGCTTTGCACGTGCTTCTTTTGAGGACGTCCCTTCTCCCTGCACTGGGCTGAACGTCTCCTGCACTCCATGGGCAGCAGCCACCACCTGAAATCCTTTGTTTCTCTATGTTTAGCCCTCACCCAAAAGAAACTCCTCTTTTAAAAGCGTCAGCTAAAATTCTCTGGTGGGGACTGAAGTTGCAGAAGTAAGGTGAAACTAGGAGGAAGGAAGGAAGAAAAATGCTACAACGACAATCCGGAGGGTGGAATCCTGGGGCAGCTGGATTACAAGTGTGAATACACAGAGCAAACGTGTGTTATGGGAGTCTGTCCTCAACGCCCTGTTTTTGTCCGCTATGTCATAGGCTCCTCAGTTATTAACTGATCATGTCTCAAGCTGGCATCCAGAATCCTGCAAAATGAGTGACAAGAATCTATCTATACCCGTTGAGAGTTGCCTGGACAAGGAAATACCAAGTGCAATACCTCCCACAGTCTCCACCCTTAAATCCTTTCCCCGATCTGTGCTTCTGTGTGGGTCACTCCTTGGCAGACTTCCTTTTCCAAACACATGCATTTAAGTCACCCAAAACACATGTTGTCTAATTTAGTGCAAATAATAGGAGGTTTGGCAGCCAGAACAGCTATGGAGTGGGCTTCCCTCCCCCTGTCCCCACCATATGCCAGTTGTCAATTTGTTAGAATAAAATCCTCACGTCATAAAATGCCACGTCCAAGGAGTTTTGTTTCTCATCTTCATTTACAAAGGAATGTAATGAGCCATGCTCAATCAGCATTCTCTTCAACAGAAGTGAGACAGACACTCATGGTCCAATTTAGTTTAATTCAAGTTGGCACCCACCAAGTTGAATTCTAGGCTGGCCATGACAGGGTGCTGCAGGGCCCAGAATTCCTGCTTGGGAGCTCAGTTGCTGTGGATTGTGTTCCTAATCCAGGTCATGTAGTGAAAGATGTTGGTATAGATGCCAACATCAGCTCTCAAAATACATCCATCTGCGTAAGTCAGGATTCCATGAAGTACCCCATTGCAGACTGCGGGGGCAGCTGAGACTTCCTGCCAGGAAATTGGAAAGTAGATCACCTTTCTGGCAAAAGGTAGGAGGAACAAAAGGAGGACATCAAGGAACGGGGCTGTTACCTTGCAGGGCAGCCTCCTTCCTGGCACAATGCCCACACAAAACATGCCTTCCGTGATCTTGTGAGACTTATAGGCATCGCGACACTCCGATTTGGAGATAACCGAGACGTTCACGTTCTGCAGCGAGTCAGGCTCCTTGGCTATAAGAAGAAGAGAAATTGACCTTCTTTAAGAATTCTCTTAGGGAACAAATCTTCCCTGTCTCCTTGTTTTCCTTCTTTTGTCAGAAAGGAAAAGAGACCAGACACAGAGAAAGATCAGAACCGGCAGTTAGGACACGCAGGACACTGGAGGTTATCAGATTAGCAATTTCTTAGGATACCAGTGTCCGTTTCCTTACGAAAGTCATTAAAGTTGTTGAAGTTATATGTAAACATGAGACGTTCCTGAAAGAACATGAAACAAATTGCTTCGATTTTTTCCAGTCATTTACACATTTAAAGACTTTCCTTTGACATGGAAGTCAGAGTTTGAAGGAAATTGGAGATATCCAACTTAGCTTTTCATTTCTTAGGTCAAAAATATAAGTATTCATTTAAAAAATCTCAAAAATCAATTTTCTTAAGACTGTGTAACTAGTAAGTGGCAAAAAACTACAATTTAAAATTGAGTGTACTGGGGCAGGCATTTGGCACAGTAGTTAAACTGTCACTTGGGACACTTTCATCCCATATCAGAGTGCCTGGGGTTGAATCCACTCCTGACTCCAGCTTCCTGCTGATGAAAACCAGGAGAGGCAGCAGATGGTAGTTCAAGGACTTAGAACCTGCTGCCTCCATGAGAGACCTGGATTCAGTTCCTGGCTCCTGGTTCCAGCCTGGCCCAGCCTTCCTGTCGTAGGCATTGTGGAGTGGACTTCTTTCTCCTTCTTTCTCTCTGTGTGCCTCTCTGCCTTTCAAATCAATAAATAAAATAAAACTTTTTTAAAAAGTTGAGTATCTGATTCCTAATTTAAATTCTTTCCTTGGTATGGTCTAAAAATACTGTGAACTGTGTATATCCATGAAAAGTTTCAAATGGCAGATATTCCATTCTGAAAGAAAATGGAGAAAACAAGAACCAAGTTGCATCAATAATGTTGTGTCATTTTGTTTTCTCTACTGAAGGTGTGTGTTTATTTTAACATATTATTATTCATTTATTTATATTTTATTTATTTATATAAATATACATTATATAATGTATAAAATATATATTATTTATATATAAATATAATTATATATAATTATATATTATTTACAAAATATATTAAGTAATATATTTTATATATTATTTATATATAAATATATATTTATATATTTATTTTCTAATCCAGAAATAATTTCATAATTCTACATTTCTTTAGGCAGTAGTTCTTTAGGAAATGTTTATTTAACTGAACCAGATCAAAATAAGTTGTGATTTTTTTATAGCCACATCTCTTTTTGACTCAAGTGGCATAACCCAGAGGAACCAAACATTGCTAAGTAGAAAAACAAAACAAAGCAAAAAAAATTAAATGACCTACAAAGGACAAATAATTTCTACTTCTTGATGTAATAAAGAAAATGTACCCCCCAAGTTCTGAAGCCTTAGCTAAATAGTAGTTAACAAAAAATTGGCAAAGTGTAGAACTGCCCTGGCTGCTATAGAAAGTAGAGAGGGATGGATCTAAAAGGCTGATGAAAAATCAGTCTCTTTTCCATACAATGGTGTCAGTTGTGTGATGAATGACACTTGCATACTCAAATAAACTTACTCATGAATAAAGTTGCACTCATAAATCTTCATAAGGAACACATCATTATTCTATCTTGGTGATAGCTAATCAACTTCTCTCCCCTAATACTCACTATTAACAATTGACAGCTACAGGCAGTTAATTAGGGATTGTATAAGCACTTTGAGATGAGGTGGCAGGCAGACAGGGACTTAGAAAGCAAAGCTATCTTATGTTGCTCAAAGTCTGTTCATGAGATTTGCAATTAGAGACATAGGAGAAAGCTTAGTATCTTGTTAAATATTTTCAAATTATATATAGAAAACTTTACTAGCAATGATAATGGTAATCTCTTGTCAGTTTTAAGATTTATTTATTTGTATTTAAAAGACAAAATGACAGAGAAAGAAGGAGAGACACTCAGAGTGAAAGCATCCATCTGCTGGTTCCCTCTCTAAATGTCCTGGACTGGATCCGGTTGAAGTCAGGAGCCTAGAACGACATCTGGGTCTCTCACATGGGTGACAGGGGCCCAACTGCCTGGGCCACCTTCTGCTGCCTGCCATATGCAATAGCAGGAAGTTGGATCAGACGCAGAGCAGTCAGGACACAAACAAGTGCCCAGTTGTCTGTTTTCTGAATAAATAAATAATGTGGAGTGTGTTGACTCAAAACTCTTGGGGTTTGGCTTGGCAGTTCAGACGCGGCTTGGCATGCCCATGTCCCCTGCGGGCGTGCTTGGGTTGAGTCCTGGCTCTGTCCTGTCTCCAGCTTCCTTCTAATGCAGGCACGGGGTGCAGCAGGTGGTTGCTGTGTAGTTTGCTCCCTAACACTCATGGGGGAGACCCAGACTCGTTCCCAGGTTTGGCTTCATTCTTGCTCAGTCCTGGCTGCTGTGGGTATTTAGGGAAGTGAATCAGTGAATGGGAGCATACTTTCTTTTTCTCTCCTTCAAAAACACATACACACAAGCATATAGAGTTTTAAAATGTTTGTTTCAAAAATATTTTTCCTCTGCTTTTAACTAGGTATCCCTGCTGCAATCTTTCAAAAGGCAATTCTGATTTAACACAATAGTATGTATTTCTTAGGTGTAGTAAGTTAATATTTATTTCTTGATTCTTATGGGCTTTTAGCTGATTTATTGCTTGAAATCGCTTGAAAACACCTGATATAGCATTGCGTCTCATTTGAGAGTCAAGGAAAGTGATGCCCCAGCTGAAAATAACCTGGTGTCTCACAGCAAACTAGTAACAGAATACAAAAGGCTTGTTTCCACTGGAACCACTTCCAACATCCACGGAATCAAAGAAGACAGAAAGCTACTATGGGGAAACACATTCGAAGGTTTCTCTCAATGGTGCACAAGAAAAGAGAAAACAGATGAGAAAGGTGATTGAAGATATTAGAAGACAGCCTTGCTGGGTGGAATTTCAGAAGCTAAGAGTACAGAAGATTGGGGCTGGTCTTGTGCTGTACTGAATTAAGCTGCTGCTTGCGACGCTGGCATCCCAAATGGGTGCTGGTCGAGTCCTTACTGTTCCACTCTCTGTGCCTGGAAAAGCAGTGGAAGATGGCCCAACTGTTTGGGTTCCATACCCACATGGGAGACCCGGATGAAACTCCTGGTTCCTGGCTTTGGCCTGGCACAGCACTGGCCATTGCAGCTGCTGGGGGAGTGAACCAGCAAATGGAAGACTCTATAACTCTGCCTTTACGTAAATAAATCTTTTTAAAAATGAGTTCAGGGCCGGCGCCGCGGCTCACTAGGCTAATCCTCTGCCTTGCGGCGCCGGCACACCAGGTTCTAGTCCCAGTCGGGGTGCCGGATTCTGTCCCGGTTGCCCCTCTTCCAGGCCAGCTCTCTGCTGTGGCCCAGGAGTGCAGTGGAGGATGGCCCAAGTACTTGGGCCCTGCACCCCATGGGAGACCAGGAGAAGTACCTGGCTCCTGCCATCGGATCAGCGCAGTGCACCAGCTGCAGCGCGCCGGCCGCGGCGGCCATTGGAGGGTGAACCAACGGCAAAAGGAAGACCTTTCTCTCTGTCTCTCTCTCTCACTGTCCACTCTGCCTGTCAAAAAAATAAATAAATAAAAAATAAAAATAAAAAAATGAGTTCAGAAGACACTAGAAGCATGTTTCAATTCTGGGAAACATCATCTCAAAGTCAACAGACACATGGAACACCTTGCACTCACATTCGTCACATATGTTGTAGGCCCAGGTGGAGACAGTGCACATGGTATTCACAGGGGCAAGTCGGTAGGGCAAGTTGACCACGTTCACATAATCACTGGGTTCAATCACTCTGTTCAGCTTGATCAACATGAGGTCATAGTCAGAAGAAGAAACTGAGAAATATGGGTGGTGGATCATCTTCTCATAGCCAACGACTTGCACATCACTTTCTTCCGTGTCTGCTGGGATTGTAAGCCCCAACATCACCTGAAGCTTCCTGGAACAACATGGATGTTCAGAGGAATCTTTGTAGATGGCATCTTCATTGTCATGGCTCTTCACCCTCCCAACAGACGTTTTCTCTGCCACTGGGTGTCCCCCCAAAAGTGTTCTGAATCCCCTGTAATTGGGAGATGGCTGCAGGCAAGGGTCAAGTGTGTGTCCCACCTGTGAACTCAGAGTGGCTTTGAAGGCTTAAGACTCACGGTAGGTTGCAGTGTGCGGCTGTGAGCACCCAAAGTGGGTGGATCAGGACCCCGGTGCAGGGCAAGTAGTCAGACTTCAAGTAGACCAAGTAGGGTGGAGTGAAGCCAGTTGTATAATCTGGATTAAAGGCAAAGGAAACTGGAAAGAGAGGCAGAGACAAGACATTGTGAGATTTTTCAGTAATCACTAGAAAAAACAAAGGAAATATTTTAATTTAATTCCCTCTCTCTTCTCTAGCACTTTTATCTAAAAACTAAATCTATAAAAGGACTTACTTCACTGTCTTCGTAGAACATGAAGAAAGTGATGTTTACTCCTTGAAGTTTGGCAATAAATATTCTTCAAATTGAAACACAAGGTTTCTTAAATACCTTCCACAATTCCGTGAATAGTGTGGTAAATCCACTCATTTTTTAAAAATTTTACAACTTTAAAATATTTTAAATAGTCTTATACTTTCTCGGGGCTGGTGCTGTGGCACAGTGGGTTAATTATCCACTTGCAGCACTGGCATCCCATATGGGCGCCAGTTCTAATCCCGGCTGCTCCTCTTCTGATCCAGCTCTCTGTGATGGCCTGGGAAAGCAGCAGAAGATGGCCCAAGTCCTTGAACCCCTGTGCCCATGTGGGAGACCTGGAAGAGGCTCTGGCTCCTGGCTTCAGGTCGGTGCAGCTCTGGCCGTTGTAGCCATTTGGGGAATGAACCAGCGATGGAAGACCTTTCTCTCTGTCTCTCCCTCTCACTGTCTGTAACTCTACCTCTCAAATAAATAAATAAAAAATCTTTAAAAAAAGCTCTTATACTTTCTCCCAACAACAACGTATGCTGGAATGATATAAGTGTCATTATAAGAATAATAAAATGCTAATGAAATCTAAGAAGGGAAACCATCCATTCACTCTGCAAATAAAACAAGGAACACCCAGCGTCCACGGCTCTCCTAAAAGCCCGCACATGCCATCAAGCTGAGGAGAGTCAGGTAGGCAGTGTCACAGGAGCAAATACGGCAGGGACAGTGACAGTGGCAAGGGGCAGAGAACCAACCCCACACTTGAAGTCTGGGGCGGGGTCTCCTGTCTTGATACATCTGCCACGCTTTCCCCAGGATTTCTATTTGGGGAGGAAAGAGACCAATGTGCAGACACTCACCAGGCAGGTTCAAGAGAGCCCAGAGGAGGATATACTTCATGATGATGTCTTTCCAAGGGATGTGGTTCAGCTCAGGATCTCTTGAAGTGTGTGGAGAAGGCAGAGAAAGAAACCAAATGAGAAAAATCAAGAAGGAGTCCTAGAGCTGGAAAAATATATATCTGCTGATTTCTTCACTGGTGGGACCGCTCCAGCAAAGGTGTCGTTCAGTCGGATGATGGGGCGGTGTCATCTGTCAGAGAAACAAGAACAGAGGTCAGAGGTCAGTGATACAGGAGATAACGGTTCTAGAATTCAGAGCAAAAAATGACTTAACCTGAGAGTTGAAGTTTGCTGAGTCTCCACAGCACCCCTGTCTCTGGTCTCCCCCTTGTCGAACCCTGAGGGAGGTCCCTCTCTGAGCTACATGTAGGGTACTGACCGCTCCCACCTCTGTGATGCTAGCCCCCACTTGTGTGACACTGCTGTTCATCTCCAGTGGACAGAGCCCAGCCTGCTGGCGCTGACTTTGCTCTCTCTTTGCCTGACATCAACTTCTCTTTTAAATGTGTTGGTCCCTTCACGTCACTACTCATCCTTTATTTAAACCAACCACCCAATAGTGTATATTGTGTGTCTTACTTGTATTAAGACCTGCTTTTGCTGCTGGAGAGGTCTACAGTTAAAGACTACACTCCTTCCTCTCAGAGCTTTTAGACCAGTGGGAGTGATAGGTACACAAGTAGACACTTAGAAAAGAAACCAATCAGAAGTAAAAATTGAGGTATGCCACAGAATAGGTGAAAATAGATTCAAAACACGTGTCTGCTCAAGAATTTATATCTAAAATGTATAAAGAAACCTAAAACTCAGTAATAAGAAGGCAAAGCCAATTTAAAAGTGCCTCCCAGAGCAGAGCATACATCTTACCAACTCCATTAGTCTGCTTGGGTTGCTACATAAGATACCATCGTCTGAGTGACGTAAACTACAGCATCTGTTTTCTCACAGTTCTGGGGGCCGGAAGCCCATGATAAGGGGTTGGAAATTCAGCTTCTGATGATGACTCTCTTCCTGGGTTGTTGGCAGCCAACTTCTTGCTATGTCCTCATATGACATTTCCTCTGGCAGGCAGAAACACACACACACTACTCCTGACCCTAGGTCAAATGCTGGAAGTGATCCTGAAAAAGAAGAGTTCTGAAATAACTACTGCTGGGAATCACACAAGTGACTGACTTGAAGACTACCTGATTCTCAGTGAGTGCTGAAGACAGACTTTAAGAACTGTAAATGCCGGACACCCCAAGCCAAGATTATGAAGATTATGAAGATGATGAAATGGAAGAAATGCAAGATATGGATTTCAAAAAATTTATGATAAGAACATTTAGAAGTTTTCAAAAACAAATGCTTAAGCTACAGAAATCCTTACTCGACAGGATAGAAAATCTCTCTCGTGAAAATGAAATCTTAAGGAGGAATCAAAATGAAACACAGAAACTAGTAGAACAGGAAAATGTGATAGTGAAGATAAGTCAAAATGAAATGAAGAATTCAATAGATCAAATGCCAAACACATTAGAGAGCCTTAAAAACAGAGTCAGTGAAGCAGAAGAGAGAATATCGGACTTAGAAGACAGAGCACAGGAAAGTATACAGTCAAACCAAAGGAAAGAAGAGGATATTAGAAATCTAAAAAATATTGTTGGGAATCTACAGGATACTATTAAAAAACCCAACATTCGGGTTCTAGGAGTTCCTGAAGGCATAGAGAGGGAGAAAGGATTAGAAGGCCTTTTTAGTGAGATACTTGCAGAGAACTTCCTGGGTTTGGAGAAGGACAGAGACATCCTAGTACAGGAAGCTCGTAGAACCCCTAGTAAATATGACCAAAAGAGATCCTCACCATGACACGTGGTAATTAAACTTACCACAGTGAAACATAAAGAAAAGATCCTAAAATGTGCAAGAGAGAAACGTCAGATTACTCTCAGAGGATCTCCAATTAGACTCACAGCAGACTTCTCATCAGAAACACTACAGGCTAGGAGGCAATGGTGAGACATAGCCCAGGTACTAAGTGATAAAAACTGCCAGCCCAGAATATTATATCCTGCAAAGCTATCATTTGTGAATGAAGGTGAAATAAAGACTTTTCATAGCAAACAGAAATTGAAAGAATTTGTCGCCACTCATCCAGCCCTGCAAAAGATGCTTAAAGATGTGTTACACAGAGAAACACAGAAACATGGTCATCAATATGAAAGAAGGTAAAGGAAGGAAACCTCACAGCAAAAGATCACAGGAAGTTCAAAGCATATATTTCAAAATATCTTTGGCAAATGCCAGGGCAAAGTTACTACTTATCAATAGTCACATTGAACATTAATGGCCTGAACTGTTCAGTTAAAAGACACAGATTTGCTGAATGGGTTAAGGAACAAAACTCATCTATTTGCTGCTTACAAGAAACACATCTTTCCAACAAAGATTCATGCAGACTGAAAGTGAAAGGCTGGGAAAAGATACACCATGCCAACTCAAATGAAAAAAAGAGTGGGTGTAGCCATCTGAATATCAGACAAAATAAACTTTACCACAAAAACTGTGAAGAGAGACAAAGAGGGGCACTATATAATGATTAAGAGATCAATTCAACAGGAAGATGTAACAATTATAAATGTATATGCGCCTAATTACAGAGCACCAGTTTATTTAAAAGATTTGCTAAGGGTCATAGTCAAAGTGGAAGTTCTCTCCTCCCTTCAGAGAAAGGTACCTCCTTCTTTGATGGCCCATTCTTTCCACTGGGATCTTACTCACAGAGATATTTCATTTAGGTCTTCTTTTTTTTCCCAGGGTGTCTTGGCTTTCCATGCCTAAAATACTCTCATGGGCTCTTCAGCCAGATCCGAATGCCTTAAGGGCTGATTCTGAGGCCAGAGTGCTATTTAGGACATCTGCCATTCTATGAGTCTGCTGTGTATCTCGCTTGCCATGATGGATCGTTCTCTCCCTTTTTGATTCTATCAGTTAGTATTAGCAGACATTAGTCTTTTTTGTTTGATCCCTTTGACTCTTAGACCTATCAGTGTGATCAATTGTGAACTGAAATTGATCACTTGGACTAGTGAGATGGAATTGGTACCTGCCACCTTGATGGGATTGAATTGGGATCCCCTGGCATGATTCTAACTCCACCATTTGGGGCAAGTCCTATTGAGCATGTCCCAAATTGTACATCTCTTCCTCTCTTATTCCCACTCTTATACTTAACAGGGATCACCTTTCCATTAAAATTTAAACACCTAAGAATAATTCTGTGTTAATCACAGAGTTCAACCAATAGTACTCAAACAAAACAAAGAAAAACTACTAAAATGGATAAAGTATTACATTGAACATCAACAGTCAGGACAAGAGCTAATCAAGTCACTGTTTCTCATAGTGTCCATTTCACTTCAACAGGTTTCCCCTTTGGTGCTCAGTTAGTCAGGGAGAACATATGACATTTGTCCCTTTGGGGCTGGCTTATTTCACTCAGCATGATGTTTTCCAGACTCCTCCATCTTGTTGCAAATGACCAGATTTCGTTGTTTTTGACTGCTGTATAGTATTCTATAGAGTACATGTCCCATAATTTCTTTATCCAGTCTACTGTTGATGGGCATTTGGGTTGGTTCCAGGTCTTAGCTATTGTGAATGGAGCTGCAATAAACATTAATGTGCAGACTGCTTTTTTGTTTGCCTATTTAATTTCCTTTGGGTAAATTCCAAGGAGTGGTATGGCTGGGTTGAATGGTATGGTTATATTCAGGTTTCTGAGGACTCTCCAGACTGACTTCCATAGTGGCTTAACCAATTTGCATTCCCCCCAACAGTGGGTTAGTGTCCCTTTTTCCCCACATCCTCACCAGCATCTGTTGTTGGTAGATTTCTGAATGTGAGCCATTCTAACTGGGGTGAGGTGAAACCTCATTGTGGTTTTGATTTGCATTTCCCTGTTTGCTAGTGATCTTGAAGTGAAATGGACACAGTGACTTGATCAGCCCTTGTCCTGACTGTTGATGTACAATTTAATACTTTATCCCTTTTAGTATTTTTTGTTCTAGTTAATACTATTGGTTGAACTCTGTAATCAGCACACAATTATTCCTAGGTGTTTAAATTTAACTGAAAAGTGATCCCTGTTAAGTATAAGAGTGGGAATAAGAGAGTGGGGAGATGTACAATTTGGGACATGCTCAATCGGACTTGCCCCAAATGGTAGAGTTAGAAATGTGCCAGGGGATTCCAATACAATCCCATCAAGGTTGCATGTACCAATGCCATTTCACTAGTCCAAGTGATCAATCACACTGATAGGTCTAAGAGTCAAAGGGATCACACAAACAAGACTAGTGTCTGCTAATACTATCTGATAGAATAAAAAAGGGAGAGAATGATCCTACATGGGAAACGGGATACACAGCAGACTCATAGAATGGCAGATGTCCTAAATAGCACTCTGGCCTCAGAATCAGCCCTTAAGGCATTCGGATCTGGCTGAAGAGCCCATGAGAGTATTTTAGGCATGGAAAGCCAAAATACTCTGGAGAAAAAAAAAAGAAGAAGACCTAAATGAAATATCTCTGTGAGTGAGAACCTAGTGGAAAGAACAGGCCATCAAAGAAGGAGATATCTTTTTCTGAAGGGAGGAGAGAACTTCCACTTTGACCATGGCCTTGTCTAAATAAGATCAAAGTTGGCAAACTCAAAAGTCTTCCATAGCCTTGGTAACTCATGACTAGAGCCTAGGGAGATTACTGATGCCATAAACAAGAGTGTCAATTTGTTAAGTCAACAACAGGAGTCACTGTGTACTTACTCCTCATGTAGGATCTCTGTCCTTAATGTGCTGTCCAATGTGAATTCTATAACTAGTACTGAAACAGTATTTTACACTTTATGTTCTATGTGGGTGCAAACTGATGAAATCTTTACTTAATATATACTAAATTGATCTTCTGTATATAAAGATAATTGAAAATGAATCTTGATGTGAATGGAATGGGAGAGGGAGTGTGAGATGGAGGGTTGCGGGTGGGAGGGAAGTTATGGGGGTGGGTGGAAAACCATAGTAATCCACAAACTGTACTTTGGAAATATATATTTACTAAATAAAAGTTAAAAAAAAAGAAAGAGTCCATAAAAAAAGAACTGTAAATGATCAGTTGAGCCTTTTTATTGAAAAAATAACTCTTTCATAATTGCAGATTTGACCCTTTAAGAGGGCACTGGCACACTAGACAGTGTATCAGCGGGAGGAAACAAAGGGAATGGGCATAAGTCTGTGAGAGAAGACCACAGAGGTGTTTGTAGTTTGGAAAGAGACCTAAAAGGAAAAGATGCACATATTCCATTAATTTACCTGCATATATGGATTTGAGAACCAATATGATCTGGTGTATGTGCCAGTTATGCCAATACCTATTTATTTATGTATTTATTTTGCTTTAGAAAAAGAGGATAAACATCCAGGCTAAGAGGATATCCAAGAACCAACCTGTTATAAGTCTGCAGACACTCTGAGTTTGCTTCCTTCCCCATGGGATGGAACTCCAAACGTCTTTTTCTTTCCACAGTATGTTTTACATGTTTTCCCATCTCACTGACTCTCTGTCCATTTTGGCTTTTTAAAAAATTTTCATTTTATTTGAAAGGCAGAGAAAAAGAGACAGAGATCATCCATCCATCTATTGATTCATTTCTTTTTTTATTTGTATTTATTGACAAACAAAAATTATACATATTTATGGGGTACAATATAGTATTTTGATGCATGCATACATTTTAATGATCAAATTAGGATAATTAGCATCCATTGGTTCATATACTCAAGATTTCTTTGTAATGTGAACATTGAGAAGTCTTTCTTCTAGTTATTTAAAAAAGTGCCATATGTTATTGTTAAATATTGTTACCGTACTGTGCAATAGAACACCAATAGGATTGTTTTTAACATAAAGAAAATACCTTTTAATTCAATAAAAGCAAACCTTTCTGAGGTTTAATTTATATTTTTTGCGAAAAGTAACTTTGAAGAAGAACCCAAGAAAGGTGTATCTTTTGCAAGCCCTTAGACATTACTATAGCTTATGAGACATAGATATTTCACTTTATACATTAAAACAAGATAGATCTTTGCAAACAATTTTAGTAATTTTAGTATTAACTCTCATGATCCAACTCTTTGAGGACAGAGGTCCTGCATGGGAAGTTAGTGCATAGTGACTCCTGCTGTTTATTTAACAACTAACACTCTTATGTACAATGTCAGTGATAACCCAAGGCTCTTCACATGAGCTGCCTTGACTGTGGAAGCCTTTTGAGTCCACAAACTCTGTCAAGTATTTAGACAAGGCCATATGCAAAGTGGAAGTTCTCTCCTCCCTTCAGAGAAAAGAACTCCTTCTTTGATGACCACTTCTTTCTGTTGGGGTCTCATTCACAGAGATCGTTCATGTGGGGCATTTTATGCCACAGTGTCTTGGCTTTCCATGCTTGAAGTGTGTGCATGGTTTTTTCTGTAGACCAGAATACCTTGAGTGCTGATTCTGAGGTCAGAGTGCTATTTAAAGTGACCGTCATTCTATGAGTCTGCTTGCAGTAGCCAGAGCTGAACCAGGGCCGAAGCCAAGAGCCTCTAACTCAATCCAAGTTCCTCATTTAGGGGGTGGAAACCAAAGCATTTGAGACTGTTAGGGTGCATATCAACAGAAAACTGGATTGGCAGTAGCTGCAACAAACACCAAGCACTCTGATATGGGAGCTGGATGTTCCAAGTGGCAAATTAACTTCTGTGCCACTTGTGTGTTCTCTTTTGCCTTTTTAGCAGAGGACCCCCATGTCACATTGCCCCTTTCCTGCCTGTTTCTCCATGGTCCCCCATGTGACACTCTGAACCCCAACGTCTAGGTCACTAGAGTCTGTTTAACTCTACTGCAGCTGTGTTGGCCAGTGGACTGGGATATTCTGTGTTTCCCGACCCTGTGTCAGTGTGAGAAAAACGCTGAGCACCTGCCACAGCTCTTCTCAGGAGCAAAGCGTCTTTCCAAAGCCTGAAGCAGCTACCCATAAGTACTGGACTGCAGGTAGCATCTGAGTTCCACATCTTTTTCTCCAGTTTCCTTCCAGCTAGAAATGACTGCCTCCATGCCCTTCAAGGATCTCAAAAATGGCATACCGCACATCTCCTGATATGCAACTATGATCTCCCCCTTTTGCACACAAAATCACTGGTTCTTCTCAGATTATCTTTGGAGATTACTGTTTGCCCAGTTGCCCAAGTCAGAAACTTGGGCATTACCGCTGATGTCTCCCATTCTTTTTCTTCTCACAGTTGTTACATCAGAGTCTTGTGGGTTCTGCTTCCTCGGCAGCTCTCAACTCAGAAGTCTGATGATGTTTTATTTCCCATAATGGCTTTAATGACATGCTATTCAATGTCTACAAGAGGAGAATCCAAATTCCTTTGTAGAGTAGGTCAGCCCTTCTCTGCATGTAACCTTTGCCCACACACATAAAACATGTTTATTAAAGCTTTTTTCTGCACCTGTGGATGTTTTTTCCCTCAATTATTGTTTATTTGCATATATTTTCCAGAACATGCTACACTTTTATATACTTTTCTATCCTCCCATAGTTTATCCACCTCTTTTTAAAAGAGATTCATTTATTTATTTGAAAATCAGAGTTACATAGAGAGAGAAGGAGAGGCAGAGAGAGATTTCCCATCCACTGGTTCACTCCCCAATTGACTGCAGTGGCTGGAGCTGCACCAATCTGAAGAGAGGAGCCAGAAGCTTCCTCTGGGTCTCCCATGCAGATACATGGGCCCAAGGACTTGGGCCATTTTCTACTTCTTTCCCACGCCATAGCAGAGAGCTGGATCAGAAGTGGAGCAGCCGGGACAAGAACCGGTGCCCATATGGGATGCCAGCACTACAGGCGGTGGCTTTACCTGCTTTGCCACAGTGCCAGCCCCTGTCCACCTCTTTGATGCTACTTTTCCCCCTGATTCTGCCATCCTGTAGGTTTGGTTTTATGATTTCATGGAGCTTATTTCTGATAACCATTATAGAAATTGTCACAAAGTATTCTGCAGTTGGCCCTTGAGCAATATGGGGCGCAGACACTTCTGCAGAGTTGAAAATTCATGTATAATTTTTGATACCCTAATAATGCAATAGGTGGCGGCTATGAAATTAACATAGTAGTGCATTCTGTACTACAGTCATTTTATACAATTATGTTTTAATACTGCACATTTATATTTGTTTTCATTCCTCTCTACTGGGAATGGTGCCATGGACATTGTGTGTTTGCGTGCATATATTTTGAGAAGTTCTAGCTTTTTATAATAAACCCATTTATATTTTAAGGTAGTAAGTGATAATGTAGACTATCTACATATATTTTATGATATACCTAGCTTCTTAATTTTTTAAATATATATTGGCTATGGGTTTCATCTGTGAGGTTTTCCAGATTGTTGCAAATCTCCAAAAATAAGAAAACAGAAACAAATATGCATTTAAGTGCACCTTTGTCATTCAATTCTGTGCTGTTCAAATAAGTGTAATTAGCTAGCCAATGACAAAGACCATATTCTATTCATTCATGTATCCCTAGCAAATGCAGCACTTATTAGCAGCTGACAATTAAAACAAATTTTTAAAGAGTGGACAAATTGTTGGGATGTTGTTAAATTTCTCATCACTCTTGGAACTTGCATGATAAAAAGAGTGGAAGTCATGGTATAGGTTCTGTCAGTTTTTATTGATGCTTTCTCGTTGGATCTATTGTGGGAATCATGAAGAGATGACTTTGAGCGTATGGGAGAACAGGGGCGTCTCAGTTTTTACTCATGATTGCCATGATCCATCTTGCGTAGGGATGAATTTCTGTAAAGAAACCTTCACTTCCTAGGATGATACTGCCTTTGGCCCAAGACAAGATTCCCTGCAGCCTCCCATTGCAGATGGCTGGCGCCGCTGGTACTTCCTGCCAGAGAGGACAAACGAGAGGTCAATATGGCTTTGTCCTCATGGAACAAGAGCATAAGAAGAAATGCCAAGAACTGATGTATTGCTGCAGCAAAACCATTCCAAGGTATGGACCTATTTTTCTTAAAAGGAGACAACCCTCTCTTCACATCCACAGAGGTCTTACCTCTTTGTTCAAGATTGACTCAACCTGAGTACAAACAAAAGGGAAGGGGTAGGTGGCTCCAGTTCAAATCTCTCCCACGTTAAAAGCATGGAGGAATATTCATTAAATAAAAGTTAAAAAAAACCTGCATTATACTTCTCACAAGAAAAAAAAAAAGCATGGAGGAGGAATGAATTCCAAGCCCAGAGACTGAAGGGAGAGGGGAAAGGGGCCTCAGCTCTGTGCTCCTTCTGCTGTGTCTGCCTGTCTCCCTGTGGGAGGAAGCAGCAATACCTTAATATCAGATATGGGAATCAGAGGTTTGCCCATACACATGATGTTCAAAGTCATGTCTTGTTGCTGTTTTTGGAGTACATTCAGGCATTCTTGTGTGGGAAGTGCATGTTCGTTTATCCATGTCAAGATGTCAGCGTCACTGTCTGTGGGAAACAGAAGACGAGTGAGCTCTAGTTACCCTCCTCATCACAGGTGATTTTGTGACAATCCCCCGTTTTGTAAATAAATTCATCCCTGAGACTATCGAATGCAGGTCATGGCAGAACTCCATCCTTGCTAACGTTCCCAGATCAGAATCTTTCTGTCAGTGACGTGAATTCCCAAATCCTGCTTCATCGGTCGCCAGGTCTGTCACTGTGTTGTTCCCATGCATGATCTGTAAACCTTTTAAATAACTGTGGGAAGACTGTGTGGCACCACAAGGAGAAAGACCGTAACAAGGCCATTGTCCCCAGAATCCCCCTTCCACTTTGGGGCATCTAATTCATCATTTTTACATTTAATTATAAAGGGAGAGACTATTTTTCTGTGTACATAGCTGCTTTTATTTAAACAGCTTATCAATGGTTTCTCTGGGAGTGTAAGTGTATGTATGCACATAGATGTAATATTTCCCTCACGGATCAGTTCATTCGTCTTCGTCAGACAATTGCTCTTATACCAGCGACTTCAGGATGCAGAGGCTGTTATTAAGGTATGCTGTAATGTTCATCTCTGATAGAGAGCGTCAAGGAGGAAGGAAACCAGAGACTTGACCAGAGATTGCTGGAGTTAAGCCAAGTGTCACTTACAGATGGATACGCATGCATTTCCAGTCAAGCGCCCTCAACTAGGTTAGACCCGAAAAGGTCAGGTCATTAAGAGAGAGAGAGAGATGGGGCCAGCACTGTGGCATAGTGGGCTAAGCCTCTGCCTGTGTCACCGGCATCCCATATGGGTACCGGTTCTAGTCTCAGCTGCTTCTCTTCCAATCCAGCTCTCTGCTGTGGCCTGGGAAAGCAGTAGAAGATGGCCTAAGTGCTTGGGTCACTGCACCTGCATGGGAGACCTGGAAGAAGCTCCTGGCTTCGGATCAGTGCAGCTCTGGCCGTTGTGACCATTTGGGGAGTGAACCAGCGGATGGAAAACCTTTCTCTCTGTCTCTACCTCTCTCTGTAACTCTATCTCCACATAAATAAATAAAATCTTTTTTGGGGGGATTATGTTCATTTGTAATTTTAAAAAACATTTATTTATTTATTTTGAAAACTCAGAATTAACAAAGAGAGAGGGAGAGTCAGACAGAGAGGGAGAAGAGAGATCTTCGAGCCATTTGGTTCCGCCCCGATGGCTGCAATGGTTAGTGCTGACCAGAAGCCAGGAACTTTACCTGGGTCTCCTACATGGATGGCAGGGGCCCAAACACTTGGGTCATTTTCAGTTGCTTTTCCCAGGCTATTAGCAGAGAGCTAGATCAGAAATGGAGCAGCCAGGACACAAACTGGTGCCCATATGGGATGACTGCATTGCAATCTGTGGTTTTACTTGCTACATCACAAAGCCGGTCCCCAGTTTGAAATTTTATGGGAACTAAGTTAAGTGTAACAAATTATGTAAAATTAACTTAACTTACTTGAAATAATGAATTCCTAATAAATGTTGGGAGTTCTGCATCAGAATTTAGGGGTTTAACTCGTCACTATGATTCTGACATGCAGAGCCTACATAATAAAACTTTTCTAGGTTCGTTTTCAGATGGTATGTAATCAATTATTGTGTAACATATGAAGTGATCACTTTATTTTTTTTGACAGACAGAGTTAGACAGTGAGAGTGAGAGAGACAGAGAGAAAGGTCTTCCTTTGCCGTTGGTTCACCCTTCAATGGCCGCTACGGCTGGAACTATGCCAATCCGAAGCAAGGAGCCAGTTGCTTCCTGCTGGTCTCCCATGTGGGTGCAGGGCCCAAGCACTTGGGCCATCCTTCACTACATTCCTGGGCCACCGCAGAGAGCTGGACTGGAAGAGGGGCAACCGGGACAGAATCCGGCACCCAAACCGGGACTAGAACTGGGGGTGCCGGGGCCGCAGGCGGAGGATTAGCCAAGTGAGCCGTGACACCGGCCAGAAGTGATCACTTTAAGATATACAAAGACAAATATCATAGAAACTGCAACTTATTCACAATATACATTCATTTAAATTTCCAGGCACTTTGTTTATAAATTGAAAAATAAAGTTATAAAATACTGAGAACATGCAAGTTTCCACTTAATAATTCATTTTTATTAAATTGGTGAATTTTAAAAGTTCTCCCTTTTTGTTTCTTTTTGCAAAACAGATAAATTGAAATTTTATGGGAACTAAGTTAAGTGCCAAAAGCAGGGTTTAAACCTGATTAATACAGGACAACTTGTCTCAGTGAATACAGCTTTAACAAGCCAGTAAACCAATTTTATCCCATCACTTCATTTTCTAAATAAATAAATATTTATTTATTTGAAAGGCAGAGAGGATGAGGTGAAAGAGGAGGAGGTGGAAGAGGAGGAGGAGGTGGGAGAGGTGGAGGAGGAGGAGGTGAAAAGATATTTGCTGATTTACTCCCCAAACGGCTACAGTGGCCGGGGCTAGGCCAGGCTCAAGCCAAGTGCATGGAATTCCATCCGGGTCTCCCACATGGGTGGCAGGGACTCAAGTACTTGACCCACCATCCCCTGTTTTACTAGCACGTTCGCAGGGAGCTGGATTGGAAGCAGAGCAGCCTGGACTTGAACAAGCACTCTGATATGGAATGCCAGCATTACAGACAGCAGCTTAGCTCCCTTGGCCACAATGCTGGCCCAGCCCATTCCTTCTTAAAACTTGTCATTCAGGTATAAATGCCCTCTAATAAATGTATCTCAAAGTGCCAGCCAGGAAATAATCATGTTTCTGCATATGTAACCCATGTACGCCTCTGAAGTCCTCCCGTCCTAAACTCCAAGCTCTCTACAGCTCCATGAACTCACCAGCTTCTGCTGTGCCCAGTGGTACTGAGCCTGGTCAGAACTGTTCTGCCTTCCTACAATAAGCAATAGATTTAATTTCACCATTTTATTTCAGATGTCATGTGGTAGTTCTGTCATCCTTTGAAGATACCTGAAGAGGGCATGATTCGTTAGCCCCATTAAGTAACAGCCAACAGGGACCAACAGATGCATTACAAATCTACTTCCTTTTAAAGCCCCTTGACCAAACAGGTTGCTGCAGGCAGCAGCTCTCTGAGCTCATTCCAACTCGAGCTCACAGGGGAGCAGGATGTGTGTCTACAGCATGGGCAGTGACCATGTTTTCCAGGAGGTATGTCAAGCCAGAGGGTCACCAGCAATGTCATAATAACCAACTGACTTCACAATGAACCTGCCAAGTCTCCGCATCTGAGTGGGCACTCTTGGCTGCAGCAGTGAACAGGACAATAGCCCTCGCTCTATGGAAACTGCCCTGGTGACAGAACAAGTGATTCCCTCACCGTCTTCCCTCCTGCCAGGCTCCGTGGGAATGATTCACCATGTCTCTGCACAGGGGTGGTGTTCCTGTGGTAGGGGGTGCAAGCATCTTTTTATTTTTTATTTTTTTTGCCTCATCATATCATGTATATATTGCTTTTCTTTTCTCCACTGCTCTTACTTTAATTGAATGGTGGGGTTTCAGGAATTGTCAGTGTGTAAGTCACCCATCCACAGGATGTCTTAATACTCTCTTTGGGAGTGAGGACTTCTAATGTCTCTACCTTTATCTGAGCTGCATTCCCCAGGCCTTGGTGTTGAGTGCTCTAGAGATATTACTCTAGTTCCCTGCTCCATTTGTGGTGTCAAGTTGGCTACCATATATAAGTTTCTTTGAATGTATGGCTGACCTCCAGTCCTTGTATAAGATTCTTCGATGGTTGATGACGTTATCTCATAGTAGTTGTTTCCAACAAGTATATCTCAGCACTTTTTTCACATCTCCATCACCCCCAGCATGAAGAGTACAAAGTCAAATACTTACTATTTCTATATTCATTCCAGATCCAGGTTGGGATAAAGCAGGAATCATTGTATGGCATGGGTTCCATGGCTATGGCTATTGTTCCCACATTGCTGTTGATATCAGCAGCCTTGGAGAGTTTTATCATCATCAGATCATTTTTGAGGTATTTTGCATCAAATTCGGGGTGGGGTACAGTTAACGAGTAATTCCGTGTTTGTTCTTTCTTATTTTTGATGCTTGGTTGAATAACTCCCAGTCGGATATTAATACTTTGAAAGAGAGAAGGCAGAAGAGATGGAAAGGAATGTCAGGTTGCAAGAAATACCAGAGATCACCTTTTCCAATTATATTTCTTTACCATAAAACTGAAGGGACCTCCTCTGCTTATAAAATAATAATAGTTGCAGGATTGGGGTAAGCACATGCATATGTAAAGCCCGACATGATGTATGGAGCACTGAGAAATCTCTCAAAGCAGTCGAGTTACTGAGATTTGGGTAATCTTAGTTAGCAGGTACCAGAGGTGGCACCACAATCCATGCCTGCGCAGTTCTTCGTCTGTTCTACACTGCCTCAAGCAAATCTGGAGCAAGCCTATAGTCACCATTGTTTATGGATAGGTAGGGCCTTTCCCTGCTGTTCTAGGCGAAATCATTGTATTTGCCATGTGTTGCCTACATTTAACAGAACCTCACAAGAGTAAGGAACCAATTTATCAGTTCTCCAAATTACCATCTCCCATTGTATTCCCTGGAAAACTTCAGATCCTCCCACTTCCACTGCCAACATACACACGAGTCACTCCCTGCCAAAAGCAGTTCCTGTGATGGGTATGGATGAGAGAAAGGATCCATGATTGGGAGACAGGAACTGCCTTTAATTCCTGGCTAGTTCCAAAAAGGCACAGAGCAGTTCAATCGTGCTTGAGCATCAAGATGACTAAGAGTTGTGATGTTGAAATGAGTTTTGTACTCAAGATACTCCTCAAACTTTGAATAGATCTCATTCACTCACATACTCCCACATAGGGCAGGAACCCTGACATCTGCAAGGAACTGTGTTATTGTGTGCAGTAATCCTTTGTCCTTCCACTGTTACCCACATTATATAGCTTCTGCCTAATTCTTCATCTTATCCCGGAAATACCCTCCCTACCAATTATGCTCAGGCAACACTGACCTCCTGACTATTATTATAGGGATGTTATTATTCCTGTACCCTGGAAAATATCTCCAGGCTTTCTTCTTCTGCCTGTCTCCTCTTCCTGTTAATCTCCCTGTTCAGGGAAGACTGCCATGACCAGCCTAACTAAAGCAGAACTCTTGTTTCATTCTCATATATTACAGCTTAACAGTCATTTTCATCCTTGGTTTTTGGCCATTTATTTGCTCTGCCTTTCTTTATCTACTACAATGCAAGCTCCATAAAGAAACACATATTTCTTTCTTGTTTCCTCATTTTTTTTCAGTCTCTTTCTGTACAGTTCAATAAGTATTTGTTGAGGAATGCATGTAATTTATTCTCCATGACAGTCTTTGGACACCTATGAATCCTTTCTTAAACTACCCAAATGTGTTCTGTTTGCCATCTGGAAGAAGACTTTCCCTCCTCCTGGATCTTCCAATCTCATTAACAACATACTGAAATGCTTGGCCAGATCTACTTCGTTTGAATAGATTCCTCCAAGCTCCTAAGACAAACAACAAGGTACTTACGGTAAGGAGCAGTGAGCAGCCGTCAATACCCACTCTGGGTGGATAAGAGACCCTACACAGGGTCCTGACTTGGACTGGAGATAGACCAGGTACGGAATAGTAAATCCTGCCGAGTGTGGCTTTTCTATAAGGTTATTGTCCAGAGTGGCCCCTGGAGAAGCAAGAGGGTCATAGGTAGAAAGAGAGACAAACAATTCAAGAGACCAGAACTGACTGTGATAGTTTTCTGTAACCTGTTTTCAAAGCTAAAATCAAGTTCTTTTTGACATTTTTAAAAATCAGAGGAAATCATGCATGACACCCCAAGCTACACATTTTCAGGAAACTGACAACTGTCTTTGGTTGAGATGGAGACTAACTCAAAAGCTCATCACCCAGGGATCAAACTCTGGCCATGCTATGTATTACTTTAAAAACATTTTAGATATTAAATTTGGCTAAGAATGGGGGTAGAAAATCGAATGCTGCCTCACTCTGGTAGCGAAAGGAATGGAAATCTCGGGGCTTCCCAAGTCCCCAGCCTTGCCCATTCTCCTTTCCAGGGCTGATGACCTCTAACGGTCACTGCCCTGGCAAAGAGCCGTGCAGTTGTGCTAGAAAGTGGCAGCTTGGGAATAACAGGTCAGGAGGTTGGCCGCAGCATTGCAGGCGACAGAGAGGCACGGGCGGTGTCCTGGCATGCTCTCCAGACGCAGAGAGGCTAAGGGAGCCTGTCGGTCCCTGGGCATTGAGCATGCTCCCTCTGTTCTGACAGTTGATGATTTTGAAAACGCTCTCCCCTCCCTGTCTGTCTTAGTTGGCAGGCTGCTTGTCTTTCCAACCCTTCATCTACTACCCTGAGTCTCACCCCAGGCAGACCCAAGGCCCCAGACTCTCACCAGCTGCAGACAAGAGAATGAGCATGAAGTGGCCCTTCATGGCAGGCCACACTGCGGCCTGCCACAGATGAGTGGATCACGCCGTGAGCAGTTCTTGGGGAGACAGGTAGGGAAGAAACACCAGTGCAGGGAGAGGAGAGAAACGAGGAATTCGTTAATGTCTTCAAACCAGTTTGTATCAAGACCTGAATAGATAAGTGCAGCTGGGAGCTACCTCTGTGTGGGTGAAAGAGAGAAACACACAGGCCAACCCAAGGTCCTGTGGTCTCCTCTCTGATCCTGAAAGTCCCTGCAAGAGCATTATATATTTGCTGACCCACTCTGGCCCCTTCTGTGACATGGTCTGACTCTGTTGTCCCCTCCTCCCTTTGTGACTTTAAGCTTAACTCCTTAAGCTCCTCTCTCCTAGACGTCCTCTGCTCTTCCCAGAGACCTGCAGATTGGGGTAAAAACACATTTAACACACTTTTGCCTTTTTTCTTTTCTTCTCCTTCTAGAGATCAAGAAGTTGTGGTCCCCATGGAAGGCAGTGGCAAAATCAGAACTCAAATCTAAGTCTGCAGACTCCCTGTGACAAGGTTAGACTTCACCTGAGTTCTATGCCCCCAGGAAAAAATGGCAGTTCCGTCCTCACCTCCACCGCCATTTTGTGTTCTGAGAAATGAATTACCACAAAGGTGCTCCCTTCCCAGGTGACTTAGAGTGGACCTTCTGTCCACTCTCTCTCTCTTATGACACCAAGTAAGACTTCAGATTGCTCTGTGGATTACCTGTGACAACTGTAAAGAAATAAAGTGGTGATTTTAACAGCTGTTATTTTTCATATTTCCGTTGCTCTTTTCTGTATTTTTCTCAGTAAGTGTTGGATTTTGTCAAACAAAGCTGAGATTTGTTTTTTTTTTAGGGTTTATTTATTTATGTCTAAGTGATTTTTTTCTTTTAGATTCTGTTTATTTATTTGGAAGACAGAGTTACAGAGAGGCAGAAGGAGAGAGAGAGAGAGAGAGAGAGTCTTCCATACGATGGTTCACTCCCCAAATGGCCACAACAGCTAGAGCTGTGCTGATCTGAAGCCAGGAACCAGGAGCTTCTTCTGGGTCTCCCACGTGTGTTCAGGGGCCCAAGGACTTTCCCAGGCCATAGCAGAGAGCTGCATGGGAAGTGGAGCAGCAGGGACTGGAACTGGTGCCCATAAGGGATGCCGGCACTGCAGGCAGAGGCTTTACCTGTATGCCATGGCACCGGCCCCAAGGTTTATTTTTAAATGAAATTTCTATGATGTTTATTTCACAAGTTATATCAGGCTTTACCCCTTACAAAAATCCTTTTATCCACACCAGTCTCCGTGGAGAAAGCCAGCTGAGAGCCAAGGCAGCACAGCCGGGGAGGAAGCTTGCCGGGTGTGGATCTGCCCGCCCCACCTTGCCCTCTGTCTTCTTTTCAAAACTTTACATAGTTGTTGGCTGTCCCAAGTAAAGCTTGGTTAGGACTAGATGGACTGCTACTTTCTCAGCAGAGACAGCTGTGTTGGGCCAGGGAAACCTTGATCTCTCAGAAGTCTGCTGCCTTCAAGAGTAACCAAGATCCAGGGCAGCGCCAGAGCCCAAAGTCCCAATTCTGTGAAGTGGGAAATATTTGTTTTCCCTTGATAGAGAACTCAGGATTCATTTCTCACTTCTACGTAGGTGAAAAATGTGGTAGTAATTTTACTATTTATTAAATGTTTTCTTAAATGATCACGTGTAGGTACTTTCAACTAATATTTCCTCCTCACACCTGTTGATATATGTAGTAATAGACCTCCCACTTCATAGCTTAGCATACTGAGAAGTTTGAAGTGGCTGTCTTTCTCTGGATAAGGCACCAAGTAAGTCAGGAGTAACTTAACCCTATCAGATTGACTTCAAGACCAAGCTCCTCAACACAATGTTAACAAAAACATGAAAATGTTAGAGATTAAAGGAATTTATGAGAATATTTGGAAAATGAAATAAAATGAAGTCCCTGAAAGTCTGGAAAATATGGGAATGCTGAAGTTAGCCATTTTATTTAGCCAATATTTACACAAGTTTTGCTATTTGTCAAGAACTAGGACTAGCATTGTGGCACAGTGGGTTAAGCCATCGCTTGTGATGCCAACATCCAACATTGGAGTGCTGGTTTGAGCCCTGGCTACTCTATTTACAATCCAAATCCCTTCTAGTGCACCTGGGAGAGCAGCAGAAGATGGCTCAAGAACTTGATCCCTTTCACCCATTTGGGAGCTCCAGGATGGAGTTCCAGGTTCCTGGCTTTGGCCTGGCCAAGTCCCAAATTTTGTGGCCTTTGGGGAATGAACAAGCAGATGGAAGATCTCTTTCTCCGTTTTTCCCTTTCTCTTTGTCACTCTCCTTTCAAATAAATAAATATTTTAAAATGCTCTACACTACTTTGTGAATGTTACCTCTTTGATGCTCCTGAAAAATCTGTGTGATGGGATCCCAATTTTAGACAAGGAAACTGAAACACAGAAGTTAGGAAAGCTGCCCAAAGTCATAAGGTCACAATGTGTGTGCCACAATCAGAACTGTATAATCCAGTTTCAGAGTCTATCATGAGAATTGCACATAATATGACTGATTCACATGTTTGCTTAGTGCCCTTTAATCCATCTTTCAACATCCTTCTTTTCCTCACCCCTCCCCAGACTCTGGTAACCACAATTATATTCTTTTTAAAAAATATTTCATAATTTTCATTTATTTTTAAAAAGATCATTTATCATAATCAAATGTGATTTATCTGAGAAATGCAAGGGTAGTTTCCACATTTCCAAGTCCATAAATATCGTAAATCACATCAATAGAATGAAGAATAAAAATCACATGATTATCTCAATACATAAAAAAGCATTTATAAGATTCAACACCATTTCAGGTAAAAACTCTCCACAATTTAGGTACAGAAGGGACACACCTAAAAATTATAGAGGCTATATATGACCAGCCAACAGCCGACATCATATTGAAAGGGGAAAGCTGCAAGCATTTCCCCTCAGGTCTGGAATGGATGGCCACTTTCACCACTCATTTAAATATTACTACAAATTTTAGCAAGAGTCATTACAGAGGAGAAAGAAAGAAAAGACAGTGAAATTGGAAAAGAGGGAGTCAAGTTATCCATGTTTGCTGATGACATGATGCTGCACATGGGAAAACCTGAACACTCCACTGAAAAGCTGTTAGGACTGATAAACCAATTCAGTAAAGTTGCAGTTTACAAAACAAATACACACAATCAGTCACTTGAAAGAGAAATCAAGAAATAAATCCTATTTGCAATAGCCACAAAAAATCAGATAAATAGGATAAATTTAACCAAAAAATTGAAAGATCTTTACAATGAAAATTATCAAGTGAAATCATCAAGGACACACAAAAATGGAAAGATATTCCTTGCTCATGGATTGGAAGAATCAATGTCATTAAAATGTCTGTACTACATAAAGCAATCCACAAATTCCACGCCGTCCCTATCGAAGTACCAGTTGTTGGGGTGGGCAAATGAAAGGAGAGAGATGACCGGGGAAGTTTTCTTCCGAAAGTGCCGGCAGGCCAACTCAGCGTGTTTCCTTCATCGATAAGGATTACAACAGTCTATTGTACAGCACGTGTGTGTTCATATAACTCTAAGGTTTCTCCAAAACATGTTTAGCAAGACATGTTGGATAAGCATGTCTGGGAAAGTGGCTGCATGTCCTTGTGAAGCCAATGTTCTCACAAGGGCTCAATGCTCTTCTTGTTAGTAGATCACAAACTATCCTTAATCGGTCCCCATGGTCACCCTCTGTGTTCTAGGCAGAAAATACCTTCACTAGGAGTGCATTGGCAGAAACCTTCTTCTCCACAACCAATGACATTCCTTGCAGAATTAGAAAAAATCCAAAACTCATATGTAATCAGGAAAGTCCCAGAATAGACAAGGCTATCCTAAGCAAGAAAAACCAAGCTGGAAGCAGCCCAACACCAGGTTTCAAAGCATACGACAAAGCTGTAGTAATTAAAACAGCATAGTACTGGCATAAAAACTGACACGTAGATCAGTGGAACAGAATAGAGAACCCAGGAATTGATCCATGTACATAGAGCTGACTGATTGTTAACAAAAACTCTCAGAGCATGCACGGGAGTAAGAATGATCTCTTCAACAAATGGTGCTGGCAAAACTGGATGGATATACATAGCAGAATAAAATTAGATCCATGCTTCTCATCACAGACAGAAATCAAATCCAGATGAATCACAGACCTAATTTGAAGACCTGATAGTATGAAGCTACTGGAAGAAGATATAAGAGAAGCACTCCAAAGCCTTGGTGTAAGGGACTACCGCTTGAACAAGACCCCCACAAGCACAGGCAGCAAAAGAAAAACTAAACAAATGGGATTATGTCAAACTCAGAAATGTCTGCACAGTATAGGAAAGGGTCAATAGAGTGAAGATACATCCAACAGGATGGGAAAAATATTTGCAAGCTGCCTCTCCAACAAAGGATTAATTAATATCCAGAATATATCAGCAACCTGGGGCCTGCATTGTGGTGTAGCTGGTACAGCCATCACCTGCAACACAGATATTCCACATGGGAGCTGGATTCGGTCCTTGTTACTCCACTTGCAATCCAGCTCCCTGCTAACGGCCTGGAAAAAACAGCAGAAGATGGCCCAAGTGTTCGGGCCCCTGCTACCCATGTGGGAGACCCAGATGAAGCTCCTGGCTCCTGGTTTTGGCCTCTCTAGCCCTTGTGGCCAACTGGGGAGTGAACAAGCAGATGGAGGATATCTGTCTCTTCTTCTCTTTCTATAACTTTGACTTTCAAAATAAATAAATCTCAAAAATATTTTTAAAAAAGCAACTTAAAAAACTCAACAACAAAAAAAGCAATCAATCCAGTTAAGAAATGAGTAAAGGACCTCCATAGACAGCTTTCAAAAGAACTACAAAAGGCCAACAAATATATGAAAAAATGCTAAACATCACTAACTGTGGTGGAATGAGAGGGCCATGCCAAAATGGCTGCTGGCAACAGAAACTGCCTGGCAACAGGCTATGATTGGATGGTGTCGGAAAACACATGACAATGGAGCTACTGACAACAGGCTGTGACTGGATGGCTTTGAAAACTGCCTGGCAACAGGGTGTGATTGGCTAGGGCATAGACCGCCCCTTGACCGGATTGGCTGCCTTGGCTATATAAGCTGCTGTAGCAACTGAAATAAATGAGTCTGCAGGCAACTCACCTCAGGCCTGCTTTCACCCGATTCCCAGGGTCTGTGTGGTGACTCCGGGCCTCTTGCCCCCACCACACTCCTCCTCTCAGAACGAATCCACAGCAACAACTAGCCATCAGAGAAATGCAAATTAAAACCACAATGAAATATCACCTCATTCCTGTCAGAATGGCTAAAATACAAAAGACAGAGGGAAAAACTGCAAGCACCAGATGTGGAGAAAGGGCAACATTTATATACTCTTGTTGGGAATGTAAATTAGGGCAGCCTGTATATATATTCCCACTAAGCTAGGATCTTCTTGCTTTTTACTCATTAAATTTCTTATTTGATAAAGCATTAAAAATTTGTACTGTAATGTAAATTTAAAAGATATTGGCTAAAAAACTAAAAGAAAAAGAAACAGGTAAGAAGAGAGAGTTAAAGGGAGAGAGCCAGAGGGAGGGAGAGAGGAAGGAATACCATTATTAGTCTTAATAGCATATCTACGAACTATATTGAATCTGTTAAAAACTAATTAAATATTTGTAAAAGATGAATATTTACAAACAAAAAACCAGAAAATTTTTAAAAATTTGTGTTAATATTTAAAACAAGGGAGATATATATATATATATATAGAGAGAGAGAGAGAGAGAGAGAGAGAAAGAGAGACATCTCCCACCCACGGGTTCATTCCTCAAATGTCTGAAACAAATGAGGCTGCACCACGCAGAAACCCGAAACCAGGAAAATAATCTGGATCTCCCATGTGGACAACAGGAACCCAAATACTTGAAACTTCCCTGCTGCCTCCCAGGGTCTGCATGAACAGGAAGCTGGAATCAGTTGTAAGCTGAACCTAGGCAGTCTGATATAGGATGCATGTGACAAAAGTGGTATCTTATCCATGACACCAGATGTCTGCCCCGCCACCATTATATTCATAACTTCTATGACATCACCCTGTCTTTAGACTCCACATATTAGTGAAGTCATGTGATCCAGTCTTGTGCTTGGCTTGTTTCACTTCATGTAATAGTACCTACAGACCCAGGGGATTGAGACAGATTAGTTTTTGCATTTTCTTTCTCTCTCTCTCTCTCTCTTTTTTTTTTTTTTTTTGACAGGCAGAGTGGACAGTGAGAGAGAGACAGAGAGAAAGGTCTTCCTTTTCAATTGGTTCACCCCCCAATGGCCACTGCAGGCGGCGCGCTGCGGCCAGAGTACCACGCTGATCCGAAGCCAGGAGCCAGGTGCTTCTCCTGGTCTCCCATGGGGTGCAGGGCCCAAAGAATTGGGCCATCCTCCACTGCACTCCCTGGCCACAGCAGAGAGCTGGCCTGGAAGAGGGGCAATCGGGACAGAATCCGGCGCCCCTACCAGGACTAGAATCTGGGGTGCCAGCGCCACAGGGGGAGGATTAGCCTAGTGAGACCCGGCGCCGGCCAACATTTTCTCTTTTTTAACCTGCTACATCCACTCTAAAGCATCTGTGCTGAGACTCCATCATGTTTTTCCCTTGTCCAGTCCTAGGTATGCCTGGCATCAAGTGTAGGGATGTCTATTGCAACCCTGGCAGTGCGTGATCTACTAAATGGTGGAGATGTGGGGAAGAGCTGTTGGAGAACTAAAGCACAGTGGCACGCCCTCCACATAGAGGTCAGGAGGACAAATGATGCCTCTGCAGCCAAGACCTCTATGGCCTCAGGGTTAGCAGCTCTGCATCTCTGTGTTCTGCAAACTAGTCTACATTTGAACTTGTTTTTGATTGTGGTTTAAATTGGTACATAGTCTGGGCTGGGGCTTGTAGGGAATGGTGTTGGAGAGGTACTAAAGCTGTCCCCAGACGCATGCCTGCTATGGAAATGATATTGTGGTCAGAAAATAAGAAAGAGCTTGGAAACTGGAGCACACAGGTAGCAAAATGCAAGAAACCTGTGATTTTTAGCCCTTTCTGCTTCTAGAGATTTGTTTTTACCAGCCTTAGAGTTTCAGATAGATTAAAGAAAAGTAGAGTGAGCAGTCTGTCACAGAAGTAGCAATGCCTTGGAATAAAGTCAGCTTGTACATCCTCTAGCTATGCTATGAGCTGTTAAAATGACTGGGCAATTGATGCTAACTTTCTGCATGTAATTATCATTTGCAACATTGTGAACATGATCTACCATTAAAATACATAATAGAATATGTATCATAGCCAAATATTACAACAGCACTTATCTGACACATTAAGAATATCCAACAATCAGTCTGCAACAAAACCATGATGTAACAATGACTGCCCACCCGATACATCTTAATATTCTCAGTGTGTCAGAGTTGGGAAGGTAGTAAATGGTCAGTAAGTCTCCATTGATTAGATTAAATGACTGACTAAAGGATATTTTCAATTATCTCAATACAATATTTCATATCTTGATGCTCTTTCTAAAGCTTATTTTTATTTATTTGTTAAGTAATAGTGAAAGAGAGAGAAGGAGACAGAGAGATGTTGTCCCCATCCACTCGTCCAACCCCTAAATAGTCGGAAAGTTTGGGATTGAGCCAGCCTATAGCCAGGAGCCTAGAATTCCATCCAGATCATCCAAGTGGAAGGCAGGGGATCAACCACATGAGCTACCCTCCATTGCCCTTCCAGGCACAGTAGTAGGGCGCTGGGTTGGACGTGAAGGAGCTAGAACTCGAACCAGTGCTAGATGTCACAAGAAGTGGCTTACCCCACTGTGTCACAACTTCCACCCCTCTGTCTCCCTTCTTACTCAGAATCTCGTTCAAAAGAAAGTTCACCAACACTAAGCAAAGACCATTCTTGGACATATGTGATACGGAACAAAGGGTTTTATTTAGTTTCTGTGTCCAGGCACAAAAGGAAATTGACTAATGGGGGGGTTGTGGAGAGAAAAGGGGTTTAGTTGGCAGCGATGGTCTGCCGAATCCAGCTCACGTAGTTGCAGACCTTGGTGTAGACTCCAGGCTTGTTCTTCTGGGCACAGCCGTAGCCCCAGGACACAATGCCCTGGAGTGCTCCGTTGCAGACCACGGGGCCACCAGAGTCACCCTGTGCAAGAGAAGAGACAATCAGGGCTCTTGTTCATCAACAAGACATGAGAGGCAGGTGCTCTTTCCCATGCCGGGACCATGTTCTCAGCTGCTTATTCTCCATGGAACGCCTTCTTTGTCCTGCAAATCAAGCCTGCAGTCTCCTTACCACATCCATAGCCCTCCTACCCTGCTTCTAGTCCCTTGTCTTTCCTTAGGTACCTAGGAGACCAAGAAGAGCGAATCCAAGAGAATGCAGATGCTTCCTAACTAGCTCTTTGTAAAAGGGTTCTCTTCCACAATCTCCCTCCCTAGAGGGTGTCTGGCTATACGATCTGCACAGCGTTTTTGTGTCTCTCTGTGCAACTGACCCCAGCTATCAATATCACAAAAAGAAAATTCAAGATTGGTCCCAAAGCTGTCCCCTGCCTCTCAGCCTTTTACCATCAGTCCAGTGATAGTTTTATTATCTTCTGTGTTTCAGAAAAGGGAGAACACAGTGGAGAAGAGCAAGACGGAGTGGATGGAGGCATAGACAGAAACTCACCTGGCAAGAGTCCTTTCCGCCCTCCAGGAAGCCCAAGCAGAACATGTTGCTAGTGATCTGGTTTGGGTAGGAGCTGCGGCAAGTCGAATCAGAGAGGATGGGAGCCTTCAGGCACTGCAGGAGATCGGGGTTGTTGGCTGTGGATGGCAGGGATGAAAACAGAAAACAATTAGCCACAAGGCTCTTGAAAATTTATTCCTCAATATTTCTTCCTTTATCAATATTCCCACTCTTTCTCTCAATTTTCCAAAAACTTCTAGGTTGGGTAGCAGCCTAGAAGAATTTCCTGTGTTTACAGAACTCTTGAAGTGGTTATAGAACACTTTCCAGGTGGTTCTAATAAACAAGTTGTTCTTTCTTTGGCACTTGTATCACTTACCAGAGAATTCTAGCCTTAGAGACGTCATTTCCCATATAGGGATGTACTCTTTTAGTGACATATTCCTTGGCCTCTGTTCTTTCTACCTCCTTAGTTTTTTCCCAACACTCATCATGCCTTGATATCTTTATAATAGTTCAGGTTGGGGGATTTTATGCATACTATCAGCAAAGGAAACTTCCTGATTCAGATTTAGATATTCTCCATGACTCTCTAAATCCCTAAACTAGCCTCTGGGGCTCTCACCTTCAGTGAGACTTTGACCCTTAGCATGCCTTTCTCTCCTAGTAATCAGACTCAGCATTTCTGTCCTAGGAGATACTTACTGCCACTGCTCAGGGTGTTGCCCCAGCCAGACACAAGGCACTGAGTACCAGCAGACGCACAGGAACTTGGCAGAGACACTGCGGCCACTTTGGAGTTGAGGGAGGCAGCGGACTTCAGTTTAATCAGCATGATGTCATTATCAATTGTGGCTGAATTATAGCTGGGATGGCGGATGACCTTGGAAGAGCTAATGAATTGCTCACTGCCCTCAGTGACCTTAATGTTGTGTTCTCCCAGACGCACCTGGATTTGGCTGAATTAAAGGATTAAATGATTCTTCAGTGTTCAACTTGAGCTGCTTCTCCTTCCACTGACCTTCCAGTCATGGACATAAACACCACCCTCTTCAGACACTGACTTACAGTCTTGAGGTGCAGGTGGAGTTCTCCTTAGGGGAGTGTCACTACAAGTGCAGACTCATGGCCCACCAATTTATTGGAGTGGTCAGAAACAGGAATGGGAACTAAGCTCCCGGAAAACAACTGGGGATGAGAGGGGAGTTGGTGGAACTTTCTCAACACCTGCCATTTCTCCTCTTGATAGGGTCACTGATTATCATAGGGAGAAGAGAGGAGAGTAAGCTATATGGAGAAAACCAAGGGAGAAGAATGAATTATACTGCTTTTAATCTACTGGACACTTGATGCATTTTTGTTAATTCTACAGCCATTTTCTCTAGTTGAGCTATGATGATTAGGGTTGTGTCTTGATTAGACCCTTTCTAAGGAGACTTTCTCGCCCATTGCTTCCCTCCATGTCTTAGTACCATCGTTTGGGAAGATATCACAGAATTCTAAGGGTACCCTCTGTGCTCATGTCCCTCAGTGCCTAACACAATGACTGAAGGCGTCTCTCCCAAGGGCAACACTCTAGCTGACCCTACAGAGAGCTCTGGGAAAGATAGAGAAGCAGGTTAGGAATGTGAATATTGATTACTTACGACTTGTAGCAATGAGCTGCAGACACCACCCACTGGCTGTTGATGAGGGAGCCCCCACAGAAGTGGTAGCCAGAGTTCAGAGACACCTGGTAGGGGACGGAATTCGCCTGACAGGTGTAGCCACCTACGATCTTATCGTCATCGTCATCACTACTGGTGGGGAAAGCAACTGACAAGGAAGAGTTGAGAGAATTCTCTGTTAAATAAATCCATCTTGCAATTTCTACTTCACTAGTTCTTTCAAATCAGCATGAAAAGTACAATTTCTCTTTTCTTGAATAATCAAGGAATGGTAGTTTTGAGGTAATTTTTGGAAACTCCACTTTTCCTCACCATTTAGATACCTATATTATTGAGTGTATTTAATTTTTGATTTATGCTTTAAATTTGACAATTATGTTGTTTGTGCATGTATCAGTTCAGAAACACACACGCAAACATGCGTGTTCACAAACTCACAAAGATTGGAGCACTACGAACTGAGGATGCAATGAAGAGCAGCCATACAATTGGGTGTAAAGCATTGCAGTATTCATAGTTGTATTTGTGGTAGTTGGTAGGGTGTTGGTATGTTCTAGATAGTCCCAAGAAGTGACAGAATGGAAGCTTTTAGATGCCACCCGAGAATGCGCTGGCCAAGAGAGAAATGAGAACTTAGCTCCTTTATTCCCTCAATTTCTCTCTTTGACTCTAGTCTACAATTTTCTCTAAATCATCTGACAGAGAATTTTAAGATTTCCTTCTCCAAACCTTACACTTAGCTCAATTATCTTTCTGATGTTTATCAATTTGTTCAGGATGGCAATGTGTAGGCCACTGATTTATCAGGATTTGCCACCACTCACAAGTTTTATATGAGCCCCATTATTCAAGCATTTAAAAATGATTTTAAGAAGGAAATTTCTAAACACATGGATAACTATATTGACTCTGTATCTTGCCAATTTGGGAAATCCTATTATTAAGGATTTTAATAATATAAAATTCAGTAGTCTCAAATAGAAGTGGCATTTTTCTATTTTTTCCTCATTGAAAGACATGTTGCTTTGTATAGGAAGGACTTCAAGGCCGAGATGTCATGAAGCGTACCCAGGGGCAGGTATTTGCTGCAGTCGTTAAAATGTTGCTTGGGACATCTTCATCCCATATCAGAATGCCTGGGTTTGAGTCCTTCTCTGCCCCTGATCCTAGAATCCACTAATGCATGCAGGTGATGGCTGACGCAATAGGGTCCCTTCCACCTGTATGGGAGACCTGGATTGAATTCTGGGCTCCTGGTGTCAGCCTGGCACAGCCCTGGCTGTTTGCAGACATTTGGGGAGTGAACCAGCATATGGAAAATTCTCTCTCTCTCTCTCTCTCTCTCTCTCTCTCTCTCTCTCTCCTTTTCTCCCTCTCCCTCTCTCTTCCTCTCCTTCTCGTTCTCATTTTCAAATAAATATAAATAAATAAAGGATTAAAAACTCATCCTTGAGACTTTCCTTGTGACATATAAAATATCCTTGCTTGTTTAAACTTCTGGGTTCTGAATTATCTTCCCTTTATTATACCGGAGTCTGGCTTTGATGCTCATAACAGCCTCACAAGGAGAACAAGATTAGTCCAATTATTAATTTTAAATTCTTGTAAAAGTTAAGACAAGCACCCCCTTAATATGGACCATCCTTTCCTTTTCTCTCTTTCTTCATAGACTTCAGCGGAGCAAGTTCTGCCTCTTTATATCTTCTATCTGAGCATATCTGCTCACCAAGAATTTCTTCCAACAAATGAGATTCTAAGTATCTTTAAACATATAGGCTATACACCACTGTTTCAATATTTTAACTTCTTGGGGACAAAGACTGTCTTCAGCATTCATTGTTAGCTCTCAGGGCACACACTTACATATATGATAGACATTTTACTGATTCCTGTGTCAGAGATGCAGCAAAAATCCATCAAAAATCAATTGTAAGAGACTCACCAGCAGCCCCCAGGAAAGCGAGGAAGAGGAAGGTCTTCATGGTTGCTTACTGGACCTGGACTGGAGGATAGATTCCAGCTTTCGTCTGCAGGTATTTATACTCCCAGCCTATCAGGGCGCCAAAGCCTAAACACGTTGAGAGGGACTTCACTGGAAACACCTAATTCCAAATTTAGAATTCGATTCTTTAACAGATGGAAAATAATCCAGTCTCAAATTTAAACAACAACATGTGTCTACTTTTCCAGAAGGTTATGGGAATGGAAGGAACAAACCACCTGGTGGGAACTGTTTGCCATAACAAGAAGGTAAGTAGGAATAAGGAAAGCTACAGGTGTCCTGATTCCCAGAGAGAGATCTCCAGTGCTTGGCTGTCTCAACTGTGACCTTCTATTCTGACTCTCCTGGTGAACCCTGACCCTGGAGGTTTCACATTTGTTCTTTTCCAATTATAATCTTTGTCCTGTGATTCTGATCTAGTACACGCATGTTAACTTTCAACTGTTAGTACAAATGCTTTGTTGTCCCAGAAAATAACATTCTTATATTTAAAATTATAATAGTCAAAAAGAGAAAAGTAAAGTAATTGCAACAACAATTATCTAGAACTCACTAAATGTCAAAGACTCAAAGTTTCCCTTTCTTTGTGATTTATTTTGCTTTTCATAATTTCACCCATGAGCAATCACAGTTTGAAAACATTAATTGAAAGACCCTTAGAATAACTAATTTGCAAGTTTCAAATAACATTTATTACAGCACAGGTTTGGTAAGCTAAACTTTATCATAGGTATGTATTCAGAGGAAAAAGTCTTAAATACAGTGTTTTGTATTACACATGGTTTCACGCATTCCTGTGGGATCTTGGAACATACCCCCTCTAACAAGGTGCGGTGGAGACACTGTATTCCAAGTCCCTTACCTATATTAATTTAGCAATCGCCATAGCACCCACATAAGATACCAATCATGATCTCCTCTTTACAGATGAGAACACTGAAGCATCGCTAGTGCATCACAAGTACATGGTGGGATCAGGATCCCAACCCAACCTCAGAGTCCATGCTCTTCATCGCTAAGCGTCACTTCCTTAGGTCGCCACATGCTAGACTCAGAGATACTACAGAATTCTTGGACAGCGACCACACCACTGAATTTACAGAGTGCTTAGCATGTGGCACACACCGTGGAAGGGGTTACTTGCATCAACTCGTTCAGTTCTCAAAAACAGCGCTATAACTTCTGTGCCAGTTTTCATCATTTAGAATGTGAAGAGGGAAAGGTTAGAGAAGTCAACTGTTCATTCTCCAGTGTTGGTGGCTACAGCGTGCTCAATTCAAGGTCTGTGCCCTCAGCTGTGATGCCATGAATAGGGAAAGGGACAGCAGTCTGAGTTCTTCCAAGCTAAGAGTCCACTTCGTGGAATTTATGGGATCCTGGAAAACACAAGAACTGGGATTCTGGGCAGGAATCGCCAGATTTCTAGGGGTACAAGAGAAATACTCTGAGTAAATGATCCTCTTTGATTAGTAACCTCTAGCCCACAGTAGCAGAGCAGCCAGGACTTACATCGACACGATAAATACGCATTGATCTGGTAGAATGTAATTGCTGCTTAAGCAAGTGACCATCAGGAAGAAGTTTCTATCGCTTTTACATTTGAGATTGGACTGCTATCAAGGCAGAGTTTCTGCACCTTGGCGCTATTGACATTTTGGGACCTGGGGAACTGTCCCACCTGTTGTAGGATGTTTTCATCTTCCTTGGCCTCTAGATGCAAATGGCTCTACCCTTTCCTCTAATTGTTATGATCAAAAGTGTCCCCAGATATTACCAAGTGTCATTTGGGTGACAAACTCATCCCTAGTCAAGAACTGCAGCTAGACGGAGTGAGAGGGCAGAGAGGTTTTACTTCCAAGGCTAGAGCCATGAGAAAGTGCCTTGAGCTTTGGGACAACATAGGCACTCCAATGACTCCAAGAGAACACCACCCCTCTGTCAAAGGCAGGATTATGCCATTCATTGATTCCTAGAAATTAGGAAATCATAGGGAGTAAGGGTAAAGCAGTGCCCAGTATGAGGAAGGAAGATTCTATCAATGTGTTCAATTGTTTTCCATTGCTAACACCTCCTTCTACAAGGTGTTGAAAGATGTCTGGGTCTACATAACCTAGAACTTCCACAGAGCCTTATCAGAGATCTTGGCCTGTTTGAAAATGCAACACCTTAGAACAGAACTTTTTACAGTATTGGTCCAAGCGCTGGTATGTCATAGGATGCTCCCTCTGGTGCTCTTATCTGGGCTTTGTTACTTGCACTCTCTCTTCCAGGAGTGAGTGAGCAAGGGCTGTTAGATGAAGAGGGACGGGGGTAGGGACGCCTATCTAGTATCAATGGCAATCCTACCATCCTCCAAATACACTCAGAAGAACACTGTCCTGTCTGACTAGGGTTACGGTTTTTAGTCATGCAAAGCAAGTTGGGCTAGTTGGGACAAATGCCAAGTGATACTCCTACACTTTTTTCCCATACTACTCTCACATTTTAAAAAGTGATTATTTATGTGTTTGAAAATTAGAGTGACAGAGAGAGAAAGTTCTTCCACTTTCTGGTTCATTCCACAAATGGCTACAAGATCCCTGGGGCCTGGCCAGGCAAAACTAGGGGATAAGAATTCCATCCATGTTCTATGGATCTGGCAGTGAACTCTAGTGCTTGGCCATCACCTGCTGCCTTCCAGACACATTAGCTCAGAGCTGGGTTGAAGCAAAGGTGGGACTTGATACCCAGTCCTCTTTTATGAGATGTAGGCATCACCCATGGTGGCTTAGTGCCCACCCAGCTCTTCCATGGTTTTGTACATAAGCCATTTGGCCCTGTGTCTGTAATGTCATTTGATTTTAAGCAGATATCTGTATTTCTCATATTCTCTTTTTTGTAGTTCATGACTTTATTTAGCACAGGCATCTTGCAATCTGACTTTCAACTTACATGAAAATGCACATATGAAAAATCATATATTTTTAATTCATTTTTTATTAATAGAATGAGGACAGATTTCATGCATTCTCAAATACAGTTCCAAGAAGACAACCACACTTCCCTCCCTCACCCCAATCCCCTCCCGCCTTCTCTCTCATCTTTTCCTTCCATCAGTTTTTGCAAAGATATAATTTTAATCCACTCTGTATCACAGGCTTGATTCAGCACTAGCCATAATACTCAATAAGTAGAAAGTAGGAAGACCACACTTCCACAGGAGTATAAACAGGGACTCAAAACAACAATCATATCACAAAATGTCCCTCATTGACATGTCCTGTGTAGGGAACTTTTTCGAATGCATGTTAAACTGAGCATGCTTTTAAAATGCAAACCAGTCCTCTCCATACTATCTAAAATCACGTTGAAGACCACTAGTGATGCCCACACCAGGATTTGGGAGACCTGTTGCTAGGGAGAGAGCTGGAAACATACAGGGCCAGTGATAGTGGTGACTGTGGTGGCTGTCCTGAGTGGAAGCCGAGTGCAGCAGAGTATTTTAGGCTGTTGAGTGAATGTGATTAGATGTGTGCCCTCCTGAAGAAGTTGGGTAAAACTGAGATC
Organism: Oryctolagus cuniculus; assembly: GCF_051225735.1. Classification (NCBI taxonomy): domain Eukaryota; kingdom Metazoa; phylum Chordata; class Mammalia; order Lagomorpha; family Leporidae; genus Oryctolagus; species Oryctolagus cuniculus. Next base: position 181,251,215 of record NC_142869.1, on the reverse strand, counting down.
TGTGTGAGGAGTCTGAGGGGAATCTGTGTATCCACATGCATGTTTGGCATTTATGTTAACTGGGTGAATTAATCTCAGAGAAATATCTTTTCAATATTGTGCAGGAGCTTGGACGTGTAAGGATCCTGTACTTACAATATACTGCACACCACTCTCGAAAGCTTGACACTGGAGACTTGGGTTGGAACTTGGGTTGGATTGAAGTGTTCTGTCTGCACTTTGCATGTGCAGAATTCTGTTCTCATGATACACGTGAATTCTCTTTTTAATGATCCCAGAACATGCTACCCCAAGTGAGGGTCTCTCCAGGCTCCTCCAGTAACAAGAGCCATTAGCTTTGGGGAATGTCCATACTGGTTTTGCCCAACAGAGTGTGTTGGAACTTACACTTCTTTCCCCAGTGAATCTGTGTTTGTCACCTGCCTTTCCCAGGCACATGGCGTAGTGGCCTTGTAGAGCTATTTGAATCTGTGCTGATACCGGGGGCTGACAGGACTCCAGCAAATATACTGGCATTTACATTGGCAGGAATCGGAAGCACCAGCTTCTGGAGGTGATTCCGTACTCTGGTCCCCTGTGGACTCTGTTTTTCTTTCCATTTAGCTTCTCCATCCACTTTCCAGGCGATACATTCCATGTCAGTGTGGCCATGCAAGTCTCCACATGCTCCAGTCTGTAAGAAAAGTTTCAAACAAAATTCCTTTCCTGGAAAAGAAAATCACTAAGAAACAGGTAAAAAAAAAAAAAAAAAGAACTAAATTATCTGCCGGCGCCACAGCTCACTAGGCTAATCCTCTGCCTTGCGTCGCTGGCACACTGGGTTCTAGTCCCAGTCGGTGTGCTGGATTCTGTCCTGGTTGCCCCTCTTCCAGGCCAGCTCTCTGCTGTGGCCCGGGAGTGCAGTGGAGGATGACCCCAGTCCTTGGGCCCTGCACCCACATGGGAGAACAGGAGAACCACCTGGCTCCTTGCTTTGGATTTGCGCAGTGCGCCGGCCGCAATGCGCTGGCCGCAGTGGACATTGGAGGGTGAACCAACGGTAAAGGAAGACCTTTCTCTCTGTCTCCCACTCTCTCACTGTCCACTCTGCCTGTCAAAAATAAAAAAGTAAAAAAAAAAAAAAAAGGATGCATGTAATCAGGGCAACAGAAATGCAAAACAAAACAAAGTACAAGGCATATGCTTCTGAAATAACCTTGATGCTAACATGAGAATTTATGTTAAACTGAATTTCTAATCACTGTCACATACAGAAAATCAGCGCTAGTAAATAGAACACTCTTTTGTAGGAGAGGCAACCCCAGAAGTTGTCTCTAAGTTTCCTTGAGAACCTTACTCAGGGAAGGCATCATTGTGGGGGCATTTCTACTGCAGCTGCCTAAGAGTCTGTGTAAGATTGTTCACAAAGATCAGCAAGAATTCTCCATGAAGAGCTGGATGGTTAAATATGTTAGGCTCTGCAGGCGCCATTACCTTTCTAAGAACTACTCTGTTGTCATGCCAAGACAACATTAAGCCTGTGTAGTGTAATGAAAATTTAAAAGATATTGTATAAAAAAACTAAAAGGAGAAAGAAACATGTAGGGAGAGAGAGTTAAAGGGATTGAGCCAGAGGGAGGGAGATAGGAAGGAATAACATTATAGTCTTAATATCATATCTATGAACTATATTGGATCTGTTAAAAAGTAATTATATATTTGTAGGAGATGAATATTTACAAACAAAAAACCAGAAATTTTTCAAAATTTGTGTTTATTTTTAAAGCAAGTGAGATATATATATATACATATATATATATATATATAGAGAGAGAGAGAGAGAGAGAGAGAGGGAGAGAGAGACATCTCCCACCCACTGGTTCATTCCTCAAATGTCTGAAACAAATGAGGCTGCGCCAGGCAGAAGCCCGAAGCCAGGAACTTAATCTGGATCTCCCATGTGGACAACAGGAACCCAAATACTTGAAACTTCCCTGCTGCCTCCCAGGGTCTGCATGAACAGGAAGCTGGAATCAGTTGTAAGTTGAACCTAGGCAGTCCGATATAGGATGCATGTGACAAAAGTGGTATCTTACCCATGACACCAGATGCCTGCCCCGCCACCATTATATTCATAACTTCTATGACATCACCCTGTCTTTAGACTCCACATATTAGTGAAGTCATGTGATCCAATCTTGTGCTTGGCTTGTTTCACTTCATGTAATAGTACCTACAGCCACAAGGGATTGAGACAGATTAGTTTTCTCAGCTTGTGCCAGAGTGCATTTTCTTTTTTTATTTTTTCATTTTTTTTTTTTTGACAAGCGGAGTGGACAGTGAGAGAGAGAGACAGAGAGAAAGGCCTTCCTTTTCAATTGGTTCAACCCCCAATGGCCAAGCAGGTGGTGCGCTGCGGCCAGAGTACAGCGCTACAGCGCTGATCCGAAAGTAAGAGCCAGGTGCTTCTCCTGGTCTCCCATGGGGTGCAGGGCCCAAAGAATTGGGCCATCCTCCACTGCACTCCTGGGCCACAGCAGAGAGCTGGCCTGGAAGAGGGGCAATCGGGACAGAATCCGACGTCCCTACCAGGACTAGAATCTGGGGTGCCAGCGCAATAGAGGGAGGATTAGCCTAGTGAGCCCCGGCGCCAGCCAACATTTTCTCTCTTTTTTTTATTTTTATTTATTTTTTTGTTTATTTTTTTGACAGACAGAGTAGACAGTGAGAGAGAGAGAAAGAGAGAAAGGTCTTCCTTTGCCGTTGGTTCACCCTGCAATGGCCGCCACGGCCAGCGCGCTGCGGCCGGCGCACCGCGCTGATCTGATGGCAGGAGCCAGGAGCCAGGTGCTTCTCCTGGTCTCCCATGGGGTGCAGGGCCCAAGCACCTGGGCCATCCTCCACTGCACTCCCTGGCCACAGCAGAGAGCTGGCCTGGAAGAGGGGCAAACGGGACAGAATCCGGTGCCCCTACCAGGACTAGAACCCGGTGTGCCGGCGCAGCTAGGCGGAGGATTAGCCTAGTGAGCCCCGGCGCCGGCCCATTTTCTCTTTTTTAACCTGCTACATCCACTCTAAAGCATCTGTGCTGAGACTCCACCATGTTTTTCCCTTGTCCAGTACTAGGCATGCCTGGCATCAAGTGTAGGGATGTCTATTGCAACCCTGGCAGTGCGTGATCTACTAAATGGTGGAGATGTGGGGAAGAGCTGTTGGAGAACTAAAGCACAGTGGCACGCCCTCCACACAGAGGTCAGGAGGACAAATGATGCCTCTGCAGCCAAGACCTCTATGGCCTCAGGGTTAGCAGCTCTGCATCTCTGTGTTCTGCAAACTAGTCTACATTTGTACTTGTTTTTGATTGTGGTTTAAATTGGTACATAGTCTGGACTGGGGCTTGAGGGGAACGGTGTTGGAGAGGTACTAAAGCTGTACCCAGAGGCCATGCCTGCTATGGAAATGATATTGTGGTCAGAAAATAAGAAAGAGCTTGGAAACTGGAGCACACAGGTAGCAAAATGCAAGAAACCTGTAATTTTAAGCCCTTTCTGCTTCTAGAGATTTGTTTTTACCAGCCTTAGAGTTTCAGATAGATTAAAGAAAAGTAGAGTGAGTAGTCTGTCACAGAAGTAGCAATGCCTTGGAATAAAGTCAGCTTGTACATCCTCTAGCTATGCTATGAGCTGTTGCAATGACTAGGCAATTGATGCTAACTTTCTGCATGTAATTATCATCTGCAACATTGTGAACATGATCTACCATTAAAATACATAATAGAATATGTATCATAGCCAAATATTACAACAGCACTTATCTGACACATTAAGAATATCCAACAATCAGTCTGCAACAAAACCATGATGTAACAATGACTGCCCACCTGATACATCTTAATATTCTCAGTGTGTCAGAGTTGGGAAGGTAGTAAATGGTCAGTAAGTCTCCATTGATTAGGTTAAATGACTGGCTAAATGATGTTTTCAATTATCTCAATACAATATTTCATATCTTGATGCTCTTTCTAAAGCTTATTTTTATTTATTTGTAAGTAATAGTGAAAGAGAGAGAAGGAGACAGAGAGATCTTGTCCCCATCCACTCGTCCAACCCCTAAATAGTCGGAAAGTTTGGGATTGAGCCAGCCTAAAGCCAGGAGCCTAGAATTCCATCCAGATCATCCAAGTGGAAGGCAGGGGATCAATCACGTGAGCTACCCTCCATTGCCCTTCCAGGCACAGTAGTAGGGCGCTGGGTTGGACGTGAAGGAGCTAGAACTCGAACCAGTGCTAGATGTCACAAGAAGTGGCTTACCCCACTATGTCACAACTTCCACCCCTCTGCCTCCCTTCTTACTCAGAATCTCGTTCAAAAGAAAGTTCACCAACACTAAGCAAAGACCATTCTTGGACATACGTGATACGGAACAAAGGGTTTTATTTAGTTTCTGTTTCCAGGCACAAAAGGAAATTGACTAATGGGGGGGTTGTGGAGAGAAAAGGGGTTTAGTTGGCAGCAATGGTCTGCTGAATCCAGCTCACATAGTTGCAGACCTTGGTGTAGACTCCAGGCTTGTTCTTCTGGGCACAGCCGTAGCCCCAGGACACAATGCCCTGGAGTGCTCCGTTGCAGACCACGGGGCCACCAGAGTCACCCTGTGCAAGAGAAGAGACAATCAGGGCTGTTGTTCATCAACAAGACATGAGAGGCAGGTGCTCTTTCCCATGCCGGGGCCATGTTCTCAGCTGCTTATTCTCCATGGAACGCCTTCTTTGTCCTGCAAATCAAGCCTGCAGTCTCCTTACCACATCCATAGCCCTCCTACCCTGCTTCTAGTCCCTTGTCTTTCCTTAGGAACCTAGGAGACCAAGAAGAGCGAATCCAAGAGAATGCAGATGCTTCCTAACTAGCTCTTTGTAAAAGGGTTCTCTTCCACAATCTCCCTCCCTAGAGGGTGTCTGGCTATACGATCTGCACAGCGTTTTTGTGTCTCTCTGTGCAACTGACCCCAGCTATCAATATCACAAAAAGAAAATTCAAGATTGGTCCCAAAGCTGTCCCCTGCCTCTCAGCCTTTTACCATCAGTCCAGTGATAGTTTTATTATCTTCTGTGTTTCAGAAAAGGGAGAACACAGTGGAGAAGAGCAAGACGGAGTGGATGGAGGCATAGACAGAAACTCACCTGGCAAGAGTCCTTTCCGCCCTCCAGGAAGCCCAAGCAGAACATGTTGCTAGTGATCTGGTTTGGGTAGGAGCTGCGGCAAGTCGAATCAGAGAGGATGGGAGCCTTCAGGCACTGCAGGAGATCGGGGTTGTTGGCTGTGGATGGCAAGAGTGAAAACAGAAAACAATTAGCCACAAGGCTCTTGGAATCCTCCAGGACTTTCTAAATCCCTAAACTGGCCCCTGGGGCTCTCACCTTCAGTGAGACTTTGACCCTTAGCATGCTTTCTCTCCTAGTATTCCGACTCAGCATTTCTGTCCCAGGAGATACTTACTGCCACTGCTCAGGGTGTTGCCCCAGCCAGACACAAGGCACTGAGTACCAGCAGACGCACAGGAACTTGGCAGAGACACTGCGGCCACTTTGGAGTTGAGGGAGGCAGCGGACTTCAGTTTAATCAGCATGATGTCATTATTAAGTGTGGATGAACTGTAGCTGGGATGGCGGATAACCTTGGAAGAGCTAATGAATTGCTCACTGCCTTCAGTGACCTTAATGTTGTGTTCTCCCAGACGCACCTGGATTTGGCTGAATTAAAGGAGTAAATATTTGTTTTTAAAAAAAAAATTTTTTTGACAGGCAGAGTGGACAGTGAGAGAGAGAGACAGAGAGAAAGGTCTTCCTTTGCTGTTGGTTCACCCTCCAATGGCCGCCGCGGACGGCGCACTATGGCCAGCACATTGCGCTGATCCGATGGCAGGAGCCAGGTAGTGATCCTGGTCTCTCATGGGGTGCAGGACCCAAGCACTTGGGCCATCCTCCACTGCCTTCCTGGCCCACAGCAGAGAGCTGGACTGGAAGAGGGGCAACCAGGACAGAATCTGGCGCCCCATCCAGAACTAGAACATGGTGTGCCCGCGACGCAGGTGGAGGATTAGCCTGTTGAGCAATGGAGCCAGCCAGGATTAAATGATTCTTCAGTGTTCAATTTGAGCTGCTTCTCCTTCCACTAACCTTCCAGTCATGGACATAAACACCACCCTCTTCAGACATTGACTTACAGTCTTGAGGTGCAGGTGGAGTTCTCCTTAGGGGAGTGTCACTACAAGTGCAGACTCACGGCCCACCAATTTATTGGAGTGGTCAGAAACAGGAATGGGAACTAAGCTCCCGGAAAACAACTGGGGATAAGAGGGGAGTTGGTGGAACTTTCCCAACACCTGCCATTTCTCCTCTTGATAGGGTCACTGATTATCATAGGGAGAAGAGAGGAGAGTAAGCTATATGGAGAAAACCAAGGGAGAAGAATGAATCATACTGCTTTTAATCTACTGGACACTTGATACATTTTTGTTAATTCTACAGCCATTTTCTCTGGTTGAGCTTTGATGATTAGGGTTGTGTCTTGATTAGACCCTTTCTAAGGAGACTTTCTCGCCCATTGCTTCCCTCCATGTCTTAGTACCATCGTTTGGGAAGATATCACAGAATTCTAAGGGTACCCTCTGTGCTCATGTCCCTCAGTGCCTCACACAATGACTGAAGGCCTCTCTCCCATGGGCAACAGTCTAGCTGGCCCTACAGAGAGCTCTGGGAAAGATAGAGAAGCAGCTTAGGAATGTGAATATTGATTACTTACGACTTGTAGCAATGAGCTGCAGACACCACCCACTGGCTGTTGATGAGGGAGCCCCCACAGAAGTGGTAGCCAGAGTTCAGAGACACCTGGTAGGGGACGGAATTCGCCTGACAGGTGTAGCCACCTACGATCTTATCGTCATCGTCATCACTACTGGTGGGGAAAGCAACTGACAAGGAAGAGTTGAGAGAATTCTCTGTTAAATAAATCCATCTTGCAATTTCTACTTCACTACTTCTTTCAAATCAGCATGAAAAGTACAATTTCTCTTTTCTTGCATAAGCAAGGAATGGTAGTTTTGAGGTAATTTTTGGAAACTCCATTTTTCCACACCTTTTAGATACCTATATTATTGAGTGTATTTAATTTTTGATTTATGCTTTAAATTTGACAATTATGTTGTTTGTGCATGTATCAGTTCAGAAACACACACGCAAACATGCGTGTTCACAAACTCACAAAGATTGGAGCACTACGAACTGAGGATGCAATGAAGAGCAGCCATACAACTGGGTGTAAAGCATTGCAGTACTCATAGTTGTATTTGTGGTAGTTGGTAGGGTGTTGGTATGTTCTAGATAGTCCCAAGAAGTGACAGAATGGAAGCTTTTAGATGCCACCCGAGAATGGGCTGTCCAGGAGAGAAATGAGAACTTAGCTCCTTTATTCCCTCAATTTCTCTCTTTGACTCTAGTCTACAATTTTCTCTAAATCATCTGACAGAGAATTTTAAGATTTCCTTCTCCAAACTTTACACTTAGCTCAATTATCTTTCTGATGTTTATCAATTTGTTCAGGATGACAATGTGTAGGCCACTGATTTATCAGGATTTGCCACCACTCACAAGTTTTATATGAGCCCCATTATTCAAGCATTTAAAAATGATTTTAAGAAGGAAATTTCTAAACACATGGATAACTATATTGATCTGTATCTTGCCAATTTGGGAAATCCTATTATTAAGGATTTTAATAATATAAAATTCAGTAGTCTCAAATAGAAGTGGCATTTTTCTATTTTTTCCTCATTGAAAGACATGTTGCTCTGTATACGAAGGACTTCATGGCCGAGATGTCATGAAGCGTACCCAGGGGCAGGTATTTCCTGCAGTCTTTAAAATGTTGCTTGGGACATCTTCATCCCGTATCAGAATGCCTGGGTTTGAGTCCTTCTCTGCCCCTGATCCTAGAATCCACTAATGCATGCAGGTGATGGCTGACGCAGTAGGGTCCCTTCCACCTGTATGGGAGACCTGGATTGAATTCTGAGCTCCTGGCGTCAGCCTGGCCCAGCCCTGGCTGTTTGCAGACATTTGGGGAGTGAACCAGCAGATGTAAATTCTTTCTTTCTCTCTCTCTCTTTCTCTCCTTCTCCTTCTCCTTTTCAAATAAATAAAAATAAATAAAGGATTAAAAACTCATCCTTGAGATTTTCCTTGTGACATATAAAATATCCTTGCTTGTTTAAACTTCTGGGTTCTGAATAATCTTCCCTTTATTATACTGGAGTCTGGCTTTGATGCTCATAACAGCCTCACAAGGAGAACAAGATTAGTCCAATTATTAATTTTAAATTCTTGGAAAAGTTAAGACAAGCACCCCCTTAATATGGACCATCCTTTCCTTTTCTCTCTTTCTTCATAGACTTCAGCGGAGCAAGTTCTGCCTCTTTATATCTTCTATCTGAGCATATCTGCTCACCAAGAATTTCTTCCAACAATTGAGATTCTAAGTATCTTTAAACATATAGACTAACCACCACTCTTTCATTATTTAAACATCTTGAGGACAAAGACTGTCTTCAGCATTCATTGTTAGCTCTCAGGGCACACACTTACATATATGATAGACATTTTACTGATTCCTGTGTCAGAGATGCAGCAAAAATCCATCAAAAATCAATTGTAAGAGACTCACCAGCAGCCCCCAGGAAAGCGAGGAAGAGGAAGGTCTTCATGGTTGCTTACTGGACCTGGACTGGAGGATAGATTCCAGCTTTCTTCTGCAGGTATTTATACTCCCAGCCTATCAGGGCGCCAAAGCCTAAACACGTTGAGAGTGACTTCACTGGAAACACCTAATTCCAAATTTAGAATTCGATTCTTTATCATATGGAGAATAATCCAGTCTCAAATTTAAACAACAACATGTGTCTACTTTTCCAGAAGGTTATGGGAATGGAAGGAACAAACCACCTGGTGGGAACTGTTTGCCATAACAAGAAGGTAAGTAGGAATAAGGAAAGCTACAGGTGTCCTGATTCCCAGAGAGAGATCTCCAGTGCTTGGTTGTCTCAACTGTGACCTTCTATTCTGACTCTCCTGTTGAACCCTGACCCTGGAGGTTTCACATTTGTTCTTTTCCAATTATAATCTTTGTCCTGTGATTCTGATCTAGTACAAGCGTGTTAACTATCCACTCTAAGTACAAATGCTGTGTTGTCCCAGAAAATAACATTCTTATATTTAAAATTATAATAGTCAAAAAGAGAAAAGTAAAGTAATTGCAACAACAATTATCTAGAACTCACTAAATGTCAAAGACTCAAAGTTTCCCTTTCTTTGTGATTTATTTTGCTTTTCATAATTTCACCCATGAGCAATCACAGTTTGAAAACATTAATTGAAAGACCCTTAGAATAACTAATTTGCAAGTTTCAAATAACATTTATTACAGCACAGGTTTGGTAAACTAAACTTTATCATAGGTATGTATTCATAGGAAAAAGTCTTAGATACAGTGTTTTGTATTACACATGGTTTCACGCATTCCCGTGGGATCTTGGAACAAACCCCCTCTAACAAGGTGCGGTGGAGACACTGTATTCCAAGTCCCTTACCTATATTAATTTAGCAATCACCATAGCACCCACATAAGATACCAATCATGATTTCCTCTTTACAGATGAGAACACTGAAGCATCGCTAGTGCATCACAAGTACATGGTGGGATCAGGATCCCAACCCAACCTCAGAGTCCATGCTCCTCATCGCTAAGCATCACTTCCTTAGGTCGCCACATGCTAGACTCAGAGATACTACAGAATTCTTGGACAGCGACCACACCACTGAATTTACAGAGTGCTTAGCATGTGGCACACACCGTGGAAGGGGTTACTTGCATCAACTCGTTCAGTTCTCAAAAACAGCGCTATAACTTCTGTGCCAGTTTTCATCATTTAGAATGTGAAGAGGGAAAGGTTAGAGAAGTCAACTGTTCATTCTCCAGTGTTGGTGGCTACAGCGTGCTCAATTCAAGGTCTGTGCCCTCAGCTGTGATGCCATGAATAGGGAAAGGGACAGCAGTCTGAGTTCTTCCAAGCTAAGAGTCCACTTCGTGGAATTTATGGGATCCTGGAAAACACAAGAACTGGGATCCTGGGCAGAAATCGCCAGATTTCTAGGGGTACAAGAGAAATACTCTGAGTAAATGATCCTCTTTGATTAGTAACCTCTAGCCCGCAGCAGCAGAGCAGCCAGGACTTACATCGACACGATAAATACGCATTGATCTGGAAGAATGTAATTACTGCTTAAGCAAGTGACCATCAGGAAGAAGTTTCTATCGCTTTTACATTTGAGATTGGACTGCTATCAAGGCAGAGTTTCTGCACCTTGGCGCTATTGACATTTTGGGACCTGGGGAACTGTCCCACCTGTTGTAGGATGTTTATCGTCATCCTTGGCCTCTAGATGCAAACGGCTCTACCCTTTCCTCCAATTGTGATGGTCAAAAGTGTCCTCAGATATTACCAAGTGTCATTTGGTTGACAAACTCATCCCTAGTCAAGAACTGCAGCTAGACGGAGTGAGAGGGCAGAGGGGTTTTGCTTCCAAGGCTAGAGCCATGAGAAAGTGCCTTGAGCTTTGGGACAACATAGGCACTCCAATGACTCCAAGAGAACACCACCCCTCTGTCAAAGGCAGGATTATGCCATTCATTGATTCCTAGAAATTAGGAAATCATAGGGAGTAAGGGTAAAGCAGTGCCCAGAATGAGGAAGGAAGATTCTATCAATGTGTTCAATTATATTCCATTGCTAACACCTCCTTCTACAAGATGTTGAAAGCTGTCTGGGTCTACATAACCTAGAACTTCCACAGAGCCTTATCAGAGATCTTGGCCTGTTTGAAAATACAACACCTTAGAACAGAACTTTTTACAGTATTGGCCCAAGCGCTGGTATGTCATAGGATGCTCCCTCTGGTGCTCTTATCTGGGCTTTGTTACTTGCACTCTCTCTTCCAGGAGTGAGTGAGCAAGAGTTGTTAGATGAAGAGGGACAGGGGTAGGGACGCCTATCTAGTATCAATGGCAATCCTACCATCCTCCAAATACACTCAGAAGAACACTGTCCTGTCTGACTAGGGTTACGGTTTTTAGTCATGCAAAGCAAGTTGGGCTAGTTGGGACAAATGCCAAGTGATACTCCTACACTTTTTTCCCATACTACTCTCACATTTTTAAAAAGTGATTATTTATGTGTTTGAAAATCAGAGTGACAGACAGAGAAAGTTCTTCCACTTTCTGGTTCATTCCACAAATGCCTACAAGAGCCCTGGGGCCTGGCCAGGCAAAACTAGGGGATAAGAATTCCATCCATGTCTCTATGGGTCTGGCAGTGAACTCTAGTCCTTGGCCATCACCTGCTGCCTTCCAGACACATTAGCTCAGAGCTGGGTTGAAGCAAAGGTGGGACTTGATACCCAGTCCTCTTTTATGAGATGTAGGCATCACCCATGGTAGCTTAGCACCCACCCAGCTCTTCCATGGTTTTGTACATAAGCCATTTGGCCCTGTGTCTGTAATGTCATTTGATTTTAAGCAGATATCTGTATTTCTCATATTCTCTTTTTTGTAGTTCATGACTTTATTTAGCACAGGCATCTTGCAATCTGACTTTCAACTTACATGAAAATGCACATATGAAAAATCGTATATTTTTAATTTATTTTTTATTAATAGAAAGAGGACAGATTTCATGCATGCTCAAATACAGTTCCAAGAAGACAACCACACTTCCCTCCCTCACCCCAATCCCCTCCCGCCTTCTCTCTCATCTTTTCCTTCCATCAGTTTTTGCAAAGATATAATTTTAATCCACTCTGTATCACAGGCTTGATTCAGCACTAGCCATAATACTCAATAAGTAGAAAGTAGGAAGACCACACTTCCACGGGAGTATGAACAGGGACTCAAAACAACAATCATATCACAAAATGTCCCTCATTGACATGTCCTGTGTAGGGAACATTTTCGAATGCATGTTAAACTGAGCATGCTTTTAAAATGCAAACCAGTCCTCTCCATACTATCTAAAATCACGTTGAAGACCACTAGTGATGCCCACACCAGGATTTGGGAGACCTGTTGCTAGGGAGAGAGCTGGAAACATACAGGGCCAGTGATAGTGGTGACTGTGGTGGCTGTCCTGAGTGGAAGCCGTGTGCAGCAGAGTATTTTAGGCTGTTGAGTGAATGTGATTAGATGTGTGCCCTCCTGAAGAAGTTGGGTAAAACTGAGATCTGTGTGAGGAGTCTGAGGGGAATCTGTCTATCTGCATGCATGTTTAGCATTTATGTTAACTGGGTGAATTAATCTCAGAGAAATATCTTTTCAATATTGTGCAGGAGCTTGGACGTGTAAGGATCCTGTACTTACAAGATACTGCGCGCCACTCTCGAAAGCTTGACACTGGAGACTTGGGTAGGAACTTGGGTTGGACTGAAGTGTTCTGTCTGCACTTTGCATGTGCAGAATTCTGTTCTCAATGATACAACTGAATTCTCTTTTTAATGATCCCAGAACACGCTACAGCAAGTGGGGGTCTCTCCAGGCTCCTCCAGTAACAACAGCCATTAGCTTTGGGGAATGTCCATACTGGTTTTGCCCAACAGAGTGTGTTGGAACTTACACTTCTTTCCCCAGTGAATCTGTGTTTGTCACCTGTCTTTCCCAGGCACATGGCATAGTGGCCTTGTAGAGCTATTTGAATCTGTGCTGATACCGGGGGCTGACAGGACTCCAGCAAATATACTGGCATTTACATTGGCAGGAATCGGAAGCACCAGCTTCTGGAGGTGATTCCGTACTCTGGTCCCCTGTGGACTCTGTTTTTCTTTCCATTTAGCTTCTCCATCCACTTTCCAGGCGATACATTCCATGTCAGTGTGGCCATGCAAGTCTCCACATGCTCCAGTCTGTAAGAAAAGTTTCAAACAAAATTCCTTTCCTGGAAAAGAAAATCACTAAGAAACAGTTTTTTAAAAAAAGATGCATGTAATCAGGGCAACAGAAGTGCAAATCAAAACAAAGTAGAAGGCATATGCTTCTGAAATAGCCTTGATGCTAACATAAGAATTTATGTTAGCATTTATACCATAAGAATTTATGTTTCTAATCTCGTCACATACAGAAAATCAGCGCTAGTAAAGAGAGCACTCTTTTGTAGGAGAGGCAACCCCAGAAGTTGTCTCTAAGTTTCCTTGAGAACTTTACTCGGGGAAGGCATCATTGTGGGGGCTTTTCTACTGCAGCTGCCTAAGAGTCTGTGTAAGATTGTTCACAAAGATCAGCAAGAATTCTCCATGAAGAGCTGGATGGTTAAATATGTTAGGCTCTGCAGGCGCCTTTGTAAGAACTGCTCTGTTGTCATGCCCAGAAAGAGCTTAAATAGCATGCAACTGAATGCCTGTTGCTTCCCACTGCTCACGTGTGAGTCCTGTGGAGAAGTCTACTCCAGCTTCTGCAAGTTAAATAGACTGGTCAAAGTGAACATTGTCTATAGCTGAAAATGCTGATTGGTGAGAGACAGAGATAGCTAAAGAGACCACGGCATGGAGAAGAGTTGTCAAAGGGATGTAGCTATTCTCAAGTAACTAAAACGCTACTCTGCTAGAAAACACAGAATCATGCCACAAGGGCCAGATGACGTTACCAAGGAGAACGTCATTGTTCAATGTAGCCAAGAACTTTGTAGCCACAGTTGTACCCCATTTGTGTGGCAGCAGGAAGTCTCTCTACATGGTACGGGAAGAGATGTGTAAAGGCTGCTACCATTTCAATGGAAGATTTTCATGTTCTTTGGTAGACTTTGCTGATTTCAGTCTATCACTTAAAAAAGTTTACTTTTCATATTAACAATTATAAGTTGATTTTGAGGTGCTACAGAGCAATTTATCACTGTAGTTCCCAGTTGTACAGGTTAAAAAGAAATGAGGGTGGCAGCTCTTGCTACTCTGATCAGGGCATTGCTGATGCACTGGTGGTAGCAGCTGAGCAGAGGCCAAGTTCTCAGAGGAAAGAAAAATCTCGGGGCCGGCGCTGTGGCATAGTAGGTAAAGCCTCTGCTTGCAGTACCGGCACCTCATATAGGCGCCGGTTCAAGCCCCAGCTGCTCCACTTCTAATCCAGCTCTCTGCTATGGCCTGGGAAAGCAGTAAAAGATGGCCCAAGTCCTTGGGCCCCTGCACTCATGTGGGAAACCTGGAGGAAGCTCCTGGCTCCTGGCTTCAGTTTGGCATAGCTCCGGCTGTAGCGGCAAATTGAAGAGTGAACCAGCGGGTGGAAGACCACTCTCTCTCTCTGCTTCTCCTCTCTTTGTGTAACTCTTTCAAATGAATAAAGAAATTTTTGTTTGTTTGTTTTAGAAAAAAAAGATAGAAAGATCTTCTCTGGCCCAGTGGTCTCTAACCTGGGATCCATAGCATTGTGTAGAAGTGGCAGTTAGAAACGCAGAAAAATTTTGAATATTGGTGGAGCGCAGTCGTGTGAAGCTTTAAAATGCCTCGAACCTGGGCTAATTTATTTATTTATTTTTTATTTTATTTTTTTGACAGGCAGAGTGGACAGTGAGAGAGAGAGACAGAGAAAGGTCTTCCTTTGCCGTTGGTTCACCCTCCAATGGTCGCCATGGCCGGCCCACCGCGCTGATCCGAAGGCAGGAGCCAGGTGCTTCTCCTGGTCTCCCATGGGGTGCAGGGCCCAAGCACTTGGGCCATCCTCCACTGCACTCCCGGGCCACAGCAGAGAGCTGGCCTGGAAGAGGGGCAACCGGGACAGAATCCGGCGCCCCGACCGGGACTAGAACCCGGTGTGCCGGCGCCGCAAGGCGGAGGATTAGCCGAGTGAGCCGCGGCACCAGCCTGAGCCTGGACTAATTTTGAGCGATGTCCATGTGAGCTTCCATGAAGGCATTTTGTTGACACTTCTATGAGAGACCCGAGGCCCCCCAGAGGTGAGACAGAGGTACAGGTGGTTCCATGTACTGGCACTGCATCCAGGAAGGGTAGAGCTCCCTCAGCTGGACACCACGGTGTGGGGAGCAACTCGGACTAGACTGTTACTGTAATTAAGACTTATTCTATGCATCTGCTCTCCCACAATATGGCGCTGGGGAGGAGTAAACAGCTTCTACACAGCTGCCTCCAGTTCAACCAATAAGCAGCAGGACCTGCTCCTGATTGGAGGAGAGCAGCGTACTCGGCGTGTGGGTAGCAGAGTTGGGATTGGCGGAAGAGGACTATAAAGGAGGAGAGAGACAATATGCACCAGGAACATCTGAGGGAACACCTGTGCAGCCCCCGAGAGAGCCGGCCGGCGGTGTGCCGCTCCCCCGCAGAAGTGGGGAAAGTGGCAGGGGGAACCGCCCTTCCACGGAGGTGGAAGGGACGGTAGCCAACCCGGGAAGAACCAGCAGCAAACCCGGGGAGGGCCGAGCAGACAAAAGAACAGTGCAGGGTCCTGTATCGTTCCTCCGCGAAGAGGGGGAGCGACACCACGGTGTCTTGGATCCACGTGATGTAGGTGCAGACTTCAGTGTAGACACCATACCTGCCTTTGTGGGCACAGCCTGAACCCCAGGAAACAATGCCCTGGAGTATCACATGGCAACGCACAGAGCCATCCAAGTCATCCTGCGGGGAGAAGAGACCCTCAGAAGTACATCTGTCAAGCCCAGGACCATGAGGAGTCACAGTCCCCTGACAGGCACCCTTCCCGCTCTCGAGAAGGCCCGGGAAGACTGTGCGGCTGCTGATCAGGCCTGGTGAAGCTTTGTGACGGTGCACAGGTGCTTTAAGACACTGCACAGGACTGGGGAGCTTGGGTGCAGCCCCTTTTCACTCTCTGTGCTGCCTGTATGGGACTGTCTCTTCCTGAACAAAAGGCATGGTGATCTACAGACACCGGGTGAGAGCCAGCCATGCAGAGAAAGGGAGTTCTCCAAGACCTCCCAGTGCCCCTTTCTGCCAATTCCTCAGAGGACCAGGTACCTCAAAGGGCAGTAATAAGTCTGTATAGGCTGAATATCCCTTATCCAAAATATCTGGGATTGGGGGCTGGTGCTGTGGCGCAGTAGGTTAAAGCCCTGGCCTGAAGCATCAGCATCCCATGTGGGCGCCAGTTCGAGTCTCGGCTGCTCCTCTTCTGATCCAACTATCTGCTGTGGCCTGGGAAAGCAGTAGAAGATGGCCCAAGTCCTTGGGCCCCTGCACCCACATGGGAGACCTGGAGGAAGCTCCTGGCTCCTGGCTTCAGATTGGCACGGCTCTGGCCATTGCAGCCATCTGGGGAGTGAACCTGCAGATGGAAGACCTCTCTCTCTGTCTCTACCTCTCTCTGTAACTCTGTCTTTCAAATAAATAAAATAAATCTTTGAAAAAAAATTGGGGACTGAGAGTGTTCTAGATGTTTTCTTTTTTTTTTCAGATTTTGGAATATTTGAATTTACATGATGAGATATCTTGGGGGTGGGGCTCAAATCTAAACACAAAGTCATGTATATTTCATACATAGCTCATCACATAGCTTGGAGGCATTTGTATGCACTGTTTTTTTACTGTGCCTGCAGTTTGATTGTGACCCAGCCCGTGAGGTCGGGTGTGGAATTGTTCAATGTGGCACTGAGTCTGCACTCAAAGCGTTTCACATCTTGAAACATTCCAAGATTTCAGATTTTCAGATTAAGGATGTTCAACCTGTAATAACAACAACAGTAATGAACATGAGCACTTACTATTCTAAGCTCATTCCATATATCATGTCATTCACTCCTTAATCTCAACAGTGAGCTAGGAATTACTACTATTATCCCTATTTTTCAGAGGAAGAAGCCAAAGTGAGTTCCAATACATCCCCCCAAGACAACTGAGCCGCAGACTGGACCTCAGCTCTCCCGTGGGCTAACAGTACTCTGACTCCTGTAGCAGCAGATGCTCACTGACATAAATCTGTGAGCTCTCCAAGCCCGAGATCAGACAGCGAGCCCTGTGCTGGGGGCATGAGCTGAGCAAGGAGATGGCGTTCATGTCTTTGTTGAGATTGATGGATGTCAACAGCAGGATGTCAAGACCTGTAGCTGTGCTTTCGTATTTGGGATGCTTGATATCCTTCACCACATTGATCAATTGCTTATCACGCCTCTCAGGTCAACACGTCTGGAGCCGAGTTCATTATTTTCCTTTTCCTCTCCTGATATAAGCACACTTCCTGTATCAGTGCAATGTAACTTCATCCATGTGGCTAGTCAGACTTGAAGTATGGCAGTAAGCCTTCAGGTCACCTTCTCCATCCACTGCACTCATCAGTTATATTGAAATATGTTGCAGATTAGTCATGAGAACCCCCGACTTATCATCAAAGATCCTTCATTTATTATTCAAGTCAACCATTTGTGCCTTACTTCAAAATCACATTGAGGGGCCGGCACTGCGGCCTGGCAGGTAAAGCCACTGCCTGCATCCCATATGGGTGCCAGTTTGAGTCCTGACTGATCCACTTCTGCTCAACTTCCTGAAAACGCACCTGGAAAAGCAGTGAATATGGCCCGAGTCCTTGGGTGGGCCCCTGTACCCATGTGGGAGACCTGGAGGAAGCTCCCGGCTCCTGGCTTCAGATTGGCACAGCTCTGGCCATTGCTGCCAACTGGGGAGTGAACCAGGGGATGGTTCTCTCTCTGCCACTTTGTGACTCTGTCTTTCAAATAAATAAATAAATCTTTTAAGAAACCACATTAAATACTCTGAGTTATTGCACTCATCCTATAAGCACTTTGTTGTTCATGATTTTGCTGTACTTCATCCACCCTCCTTACCAGTGTCTTCTAAAATGCCCATTGATCACGTCATTTTCTTGTTGAAAATCCTTTAGTGATACCACACTTCAGCTTCGAAAAGTTGATGAAAATAGAACATAATGTGCATTTTCCATGATTGTTTTTGAAGGCCTCGCATACATACTCACTTGGGATATTCTCTATAAAAACCATTTAGTAAACATTTGTTGTTCAAGGACAGAGAAAGGTGAGGAAAGCTGACCTTAGTGGAGCTCAGAGGCTGCTTCCTTGTGTTCACCAAGCATCAGCGATAATCCCATCCTGAAACACCTCTGGACTTAGACAGAAGCCCCCTTAGGGTGCTGGTGGTCACTGGGGATATTCTGCCATTTGACGTGTATTTCATTTGGCGTACAGCAGATACGCCAAATGCTTTCTTGCCCTGAGAATCCCTCGGCTTTAAACTTTGCCCCTTAACCCGTTTCTGTATGTCTGTGCTCCCAATGTTGTACCTGGAGAACTAGGGCCAGATGACCAAGATAGATGCACCGCCGCGACCTCTAGGAGGAGCTGCGACTTTGTCGAAACTGCTGAGCCGGATGGGGGAAGCCAAGAGAGGCAGGTTTGAGAGAGCAAAGAAATAAAATGTTCTGGGGTCAGCGTTTGTTTCTTGTTCCGGTTGGGAGATGTGGGGACAACTCGAAGATGGTGAGTGCATTCCCTATCAAAGTTCCCCAGCCTGAGTGCCATTGTCTCAGCAGTCCAGGCTCTGTGAGAGGCAGGGGGAATCTATGGTGAGTACAGAACTATAGACTAGAAGGAGGAAAGGAGAACCAGCTGTTCATTGCAGAGTAGAAGCAAGCTGTGTGAGAAATGCCTGCAGCAGCTCGGGGGTGCATCGGTTCCTGGGAGCACGTCCAAGCATGCTCGGCTAGACAGGCCAGTCCAAACCCACCTCGTGAGGCGCAGGATGCAAAGCAGGAAGCGGGAAGAGGACGTGTGAGCTGTGGAAACCAAGAAGAGCAGAGACACCCCAAGCAAACCTTCCGTGGGGGCCGAGGAAACACATCCAGACAGCCAGGACGCTGAGAGGGACACCCGGTCTCCTCCTGTGGGTGTTGCTGTGGGCCCCAGGTTCTCCGCTGGGTGGGCCTTTGTCTCCTGGGTAGGTGAGCCCTGGGCAAGCTGAGGCATTTCTGTCCTTGGTCTCCGAGTTTTTTTTTTTTTTTTTTTCATGAAACTGCTTTCTGGACTGACCTTAAATTTGGCTTCTTACTGCCGCTGGCCCTATGGGCACTGGAATTTCCCAAATACCAAGACAACTAGTCACAGTGACGAGCAGTAAAAGAATCCCGAAGTGTGAACACCACCTGTGACATTATGTCATGGATTAGTATGGACAGAACGCTAAGAACTCACCAGCACTCACGTTCTTCTACAATTGCTGGGACTCCTTGAAAATCAGATGTCTCTAAATCACTCCACACCTGACTATCCAGACTGCTCTTACATCTCCCCTCATATAGACGCCCTGGAACCAGCAGACTCGGCCATGTATCAGCACCAGCCCCCAAAGCACAGCCTGTAGAGTCATTTTCTCCCTGTGCACAAACCTCTGGGGTCTGGCCAGGAAGCTGTGTGGTCAACATGTCCTCCTGAACTCCAACGTTATCTAGGACCTCAACAGATACCTCAGGACATGTTGGTTCATTAGATAATGCAATGCTAAATTCCATACCCAGGCACTGGACACCTGGGTATGACCTGGCTTTTTCCTGAACAAGACCATGCCTGAATTTGAATACAGGACAGATAGGCTCTAGGTGAAATTGTTCCATGGGGCTGGCGCTTTTTGTCCTGAAGCACCGGCATCCCATATGGGCACCGGTTCTAGTCTCAGCTGCTCCACTTCTGATCCAGTTCTCTGCTATGGCCGAAGTCCCTGGACCCCTGCACCCGCGTGGGAGACCAGGAAGATCCTGGCTCCTGGCTTCGGATCAGTGCAGTTCTAGCCATTGCGGCCATCTGGGGAGTGATCCAGTGGATGGAAGACCTCTCTCTCTCTCTCTCTCTCTCTCTGCATCTCCTCTCTTTGTGTAATTCTGACTTTCAAATAAATAAATAAATCTTAAAAAAAAGAAAGAAATTGTTCCAAATGTCTTCCAGTTGGCTTCTGCCCCTGGGAATTCTTTCATGAATTATTCAACACTGGCTACATCTATCCTTCTTCCAATGGGGATGTTCACTAATTTATTTTTCCGCTCAAATTAGACCTTGGACCCCAACGCTCATCCCATCTCTAATGTGCTCAGACCTTTGTCAAAATGTCCATCCCCTCAGCATGTGGCTCCGTCAGCTGCTGTCACTAAGACCGTTTGTTACATGTGGGCGGGATCACTGTGTTCTAGGTCACCCTTCCTGTCCCAGGCTCAGGGGCTCAGCTCTTCTCTAGCTTCCGATTGGACTTTAATACTTTCATGCTTGGTTCATGTTACTTCTGTCTCTTTAACCCTAATGCTAATTCTTCACATTTTGCATTAAGATCACAACAAGTAAGATGACAGGAAGGACTGCTGACATTTCTGAGCAGGAATTCATTCGTGGTGCTGCATATTCTGAACCCCGTATTCTCCTTCCTTGCACCTAACGATGGCACTTTGCTCTGCACACATCATCCAACCCCACTGACTGAAATGATATCTACAACTACACAAAGGATCCCTCTTCTCTCCTATAGATGGCGCCCCAGGGAAGATGGGTGGTGCCAGAGACACCAATAAGAAACCTGACCAATGGGAGCAGGGGGCCAAAAAC
Organism: Oryctolagus cuniculus; assembly: GCF_051225735.1. Classification (NCBI taxonomy): domain Eukaryota; kingdom Metazoa; phylum Chordata; class Mammalia; order Lagomorpha; family Leporidae; genus Oryctolagus; species Oryctolagus cuniculus. The sequence continues at coordinate 181,230,569 of NC_142869.1, read as the reverse complement.
GCCTCACCTCTGTTTGTGATGAACAGAGGACTAATTCCAGCTGTGACCTTGCCATGAATACCTGGCTCCTATGGGGGGCTACTTTTACTATCCTGAAAGCAGGTAGGCCCTTAGGATTGGAGGAAATTCTTATCTCAGGCTTACCTAAGACAATTCTATGCCATTCCTGAGGTATGTTTCTCTTCCCACAGGACACACAGATCCTGGAGTTATCCAGACCCCCAGCCACCAGGTCACAAAGATAGGACAAGGAGTGACCTTGAGATGTGATCCTGTTTCTAATCATTTATACTTCTACTGGTACCGACAGATCTTGGGGCAAAAAATGGACTTTCTGGTTTCCTTTTACAACGATAAGCTCTCAGAGAAGTCTGAAATATTCAGCGATCGATTCTCGATTGAGAGGCCTGATGGATCATATTTAATTCTGAAGATCCAGCCCACACAGCTGGGGGACTCCGCCGTGTACCTCTGTGCCAGCAGCTTAGCCACAGCCTGGCAAAAACACTGCCAGCCTGTGCACAAACTCTCAGGTGTCTGCCTCTCGCCCAGCTACCAGCACCCTTCCCTGCCCAGAGAAGGGTGTATTCTTACAGCTGTCTCCAAATAGACAGACATCTGAAATTAAATTTCCAAGGTAGGACATCTTGGGCAGAATGGCCAGAATTCGTGAGATTTGCAGATTTCTATACAGACACCACAGGATTTGACTGTTGGCTCCAAAGATGGAAGAATAGTTGCCCAGGGAGCAAGTGACCTAGATCTTCATTTTACCTCCATTTTTTTCTATTTTTGTTGAAGTTTTTGTTTGTTTTGTTTGCTTAGGGAAAAAAATAACATAGAATGTAGAGATGATTATTCAATGGAGACTCGGGTGTTTCCTTGAGAGCATGGGGGATCTGCAATGGAAACGTTCAGAAGGACACGGAGCTCAGTCCAAGGGCTTAAATGTCCATGACTTGTACGCAGGATGTGATTAAAATTAGAAGTACCTGGTGACCCTGTCAACCTGGTGTGGAGATTTGGGTTGATGACGTTAGCCCACATGAGAAAGAGCCAGGAGAATAGTAACCACAGAGGTCAATGTTTGGACACAACTTCAAGCCAGTAGAAGTCTACACAGCAGGGGGTTGGCCAGAATAAAGCTGTGCCATGCAGGAACAGAATTCAACAACAAACGTCAAGTGGCACCAGAGAAAGAGGAAGGAATGGAATCGTCACTTTCAACTTGGCATAGGACAAAATTGACTTTCTGTGTTTCAGTTAAGACTCCAGTGTTCGTGTATAGTTAGAGCACAGGGGTGGGAGAATATTTCAAAAGGAAAAGAGTGGGTTTCCTCTCAATCAGGATGAGCTCAAACAATGTATAGCAGGAAAAAACAATGTGAAGAGATCATGCCAGTAATAAACACTGCATTCATATTTCATTATTTCATGACAGTGCCACCACCATTTGAATGCTTAAAGAACAACTGATTTACTCACATGAGTTCCCACATGACTTTGCCTTGGACAAAATAATCCCATTTTATAGTGAAGGTCATGAAATAATGGGTTCATGGGACCATGGAACCCAGTTTTTTTTTTTCTTTTTGCACGTGCCTCATCATTCAGCATCCAATTTCACCGGATGAATAACTCACCCATTAACGTTTCAGCAAAGGTGCCAGTCCACAAATAACCGACATGTGCAGAGCTGGGGTGATATTCTCAAGTATGGGATATACATTGGCGCACGGGCTGCAGTATGGGGCCGTGTATACGAGGCATACCGGCAATAGCCAAGGACTAGAGGTAGGGTCACCGCACCTCTGATCGTCACTCCCAACTCTCCAAGAGTTCGTTGTGTTTCCTGACCCTGTGCTTTCAGGCTCTTCCAGATAAGAGGTCCTGACTCCTGAGGGAGGGTGATGCCTCCACCACAGGTCAAATGAGGATTTCACTGAACCTGAACTGTGACTGCGCTTGCTCAGTTTGAGCTCCTGTCACTGGGAAACCGGCAGGTAAGGATGGACGTATTTGATCTTTATGATGAGCTTATAGATTTGCTGCCTCACGATTGGAGCAATGAAAGATTTTTCTGGAATGAAGGGAACTCACTAAAATATCTCTTGGTGCTTCAGTCCCTGGTGATAGTGATAGGTTTGCAATTGCAGCAACCATGGTAGGACCAAATAAATGCATCTCAGGGCTCAAAAACACGAATGACGAAGGTCTGGGTCAGTCATCAAACAAGTAACTTAGACCACCAAAGTGAAGAGTGAGGTTGAAGAAATTATAGAATTGGTGGTGGAGAGGGGATATGATGAATATCAGTTACGACCTTGCAACCAGTGATAGCAGCAAGACTTCATACATTTCCTTAGCTTTCTGTATTTGTACAAATTGTAGCAGATTGCCACCTTGAAGATCTGATTCTTTGAATTAATGAAAGTAATGCAAGAATGGACTCATATCCTATCTTGTTGGTCCCATCGGAGATTCCCCCACAGTTATCGTGGACAATTCCATACAGACACTTACCCACTCCAAAGTCACTTCATCCTGTCCTGAATGTGGGTCTTGTGTCCCCAGAGCACTCTGCTTCTGTGGCATGAGACACATTGTTGTCCTGCATGGCACTAACACACAACAATTCAGAGATGGGAGAGTTAATGCCCTCCAAGGAAAATTTTCAACCATTAGGGAATGAGAACTGCTGGATGAAACTTCTGCATTAGTCTTAGGCTGCCAGCCTATTTATAGTGATGTACCGGTAGATATGTGGTTTTTTTTGTGTGTATTTTTATTCCTTTTGGCTTTTTTCTCTGATTTTCCATTGACATTTCTATCTGGCCTCTTTCACTGTGTCTGTTCTTTTCAACTTTGTCTATTCTTTCAAGTACATACATTGAATTCTTAACTTGGGATATTTTGTGTATTTAAGATCTAGAATTTCTAGTTAAATCTTGATTATATTTTCTTATTGTCTATTAAATCTTTCCATTTTGTCATCTATTTTGTAGAAAATGTTGCAGCAGTTTTTGAAAACTAGTGTCTGACAATTCTAGTATCTGAATCTTCTTGAATCTATGCTTGCCTGTTTGCTATTCTTCATTTTTGCTCATGCAATCTTGCTTCCTCACATGCCCAATAATTCATTCTAAAGCAGAGAATGGTACCTCGAAAACTGTAGGGAATTTTCTGCTCTAGCATTTAATTATCATCCAGAAAGGACTTGTTTCTCCCTCTACTAGGAAATTGGAGCAAGGGCGAGTCCCTTTAATTGAGCTGATGATTAAGCTGCTTTGAGGGTGGCCACTGTGATGGCTGCTCATCCTTGCAGTTAGTGTGTCCATGGAAGCTCCAAATTACATTTATTGTCTATAACACCTTTGTTACGCTTTCTTATATAGCATAATATTTACCTATTTAAAGTGTGCAGTGCAAAGCATTTCAGTACATTAGGGAGCTGTGCAGCCATCATCGCGATCAGTTCTAACACATCTCCATCCCTTGGAGATGTTGTGCTCAGTTCCAATCCGTTTCTGTTTCTAACCCCAGCTCCAACGTCTGCGGTTTTACCAGGATCTTCTCCTAGTCTGTAGTCACTGCACACTGCACACTGACCAGAAAGGGATGATGAAAGCTCCTTTAAACCTCTCCCCGCTCCACTTCCTCTTTCTTCTCAGCTACTTAACTGACGTTAAGTTGGCAAGTGGCTTGAAGGGAAATGTGGTCTGTCACACGTATCCTTTCTTTTTGAAATATTGTTCTCTTGTGTTCTTATGGCATCAGTAGCTCCAAATGCTGTCAAATATGTATCTTATATTTTGAAAACCTTTTGCAGCCATTTTTGATGAGAGTGTTTTTCTGTAACATTCCATCATATTAACTCTGAGATCCAGCTAAGTATATTTTTCCAAGGGTGGGGTACACTTGAGAATGCTTGTGTTTTGAGTGGTGGCAGCCTAAAGAGAGGGAGGAGTTAAGATCCCATCACCTATTCTAGCAGCCTTGTGTTCAATCCCATTGCTTAAGTTGTTTTCTCACGAGTGCTGGCTTTACTGATCCATGATCTTTCCATGAGGAAGAAAGCCCTCCCGATTCTTCCCAAAAAGCAGGGCTAGTGAATCTCTAGCATTTTAAATCTTTACTCTCAGTGCTTATCAACCAGGGCTCAGTTGGCACTTGGGATGGCATATTTCTAATTTGTATAGAGGTTTCCTATGCATTACATGAAGTTTAGAACCTCCAATAATAGTGGCAACCAAGATACTCCTGTGTATTTACAAATATCCCCGACAGATATGGGATATACAATATCTGGCAAAGAACACCCAGAACACTTGACTCGTGGCAGTATCTGTGAGTCTGACATTTTCCCCTAAAATTATGGCATATAGAGACTATTCAAAGGTCATGCCTTAGTCTCTGTCCCTGACCTTATTATTCCTACATTTTTAACCCTCTTGCAAGTTCCCCTGGGACCCACAGCTTACTTCCCAGTCTGGGCCTTGGACCCCGCTTTGTAGGACCTCCCAGGGTGCGTGGGAGGGGAGTCCTGGCACTGAGGTTCACTCATTTTCCTGTGAAAGTCGCTCCTAAGGGTGGAGATTCTGCAAGGACAATAACTTCACCCTTCCAGCAGCCCTTTGAGTGGCCTCATACTTCCTGGTGATCTGAAGCCCGAGTCTGGGGGACCCCATTCTTGCGTTGCCCAGACAACGGACAACAGCTTCCCCATTCATTTGCCTATGGAGGAATTGATCTGAGATGACAGGATCAGGGCTAATTACATGTATGACCCTATTTCTAAGACCTCTACTACCCTGCTGCCCTTGGTTGCTACAGGAGGACCAAGTTCTGACGCTTTCAGCCTTCTGGCCACAACAAGGCCCTGTGACACTACTAAGGGAACTCTGAGGAAGGCTGGAGGGAGCCTCTGGGTCGGAGAAGGTTAAGAGAAAGGTGTTTTTTTGGGGGGTGGGGGTGGGGGTTGTTGTTTGCTTGTTTTTTTAACAATCCTGAAAAAATGTGGTCTGCAGAGGCTGGGAGTCAAGGTTGAAGTGGGAGGGGTTAAATACATAGTCTGCATTTTCTACTGATGCACAGCTGTTGTGGTCCCAGAAAAGAACTAGCACTCCCAGATTTGTGTGTGAACCTGCATGGGCTTAGCAAGGAGGAGGGTTTGACCTGGGAAGGTGGGAGCCCACAGCAGGTGCAGGTGCAAGGAATAAAAGAGGCTCTGGGAGCTGGGCCTCTGCTTTAGCTCAGCCTGCCCCATCAAAACCTTACCAAGATGGAAGCTGCAACAGTGAGCCTGGTGGGCCAGTGGCTCCTTAGGCTCTTGCAGAGAGGGTGGTAACTGAGGGAAATCTACTTATCAGGCCAGGGAAAGCCTAGAGCCCACTCCAGAGTATCAGAGACTTGGGCAAGAAGGGCTTTTACTCTTTTTTTAAAAACTTTATTTGTTTATTTGAAAGGCAAAGTGTGACAAAGAGAGAGGGAGAGACAGAGAAAGAGATCTTCCCACCTGTGGTTTATCCCGTAAATGGTCACAACCACTGGGGTTGCACTAAACCGAACCAGGAGTCTGGAATTCCATCTGGGTCTCCCACGTGGGTGGCCAGGGTCCAAGAACTTGGGCCATTTTCCACTGCTTTCTCAGGCACGTTAGCAGGTAGCTGGAGTGAAAGAGGAGCATCCTGGACTCAGACTAGCACTCTGATATTAGATGCCAGCAGCACAAGTGGTAGCCTAACCCGTGCCACAACTCCAGCCCCGAAAGGTTTTTATTCTTGTTCACCTGCCAGGTGGTCCTCTGTATCCTGGGAGCAGGAGTTCGTGAGTGACGACAGGAAACCCCTGTTACAGCACTGAGTCAATGGTTCTATCAAAGACTCCCTTCTGGATTCCGACCTCAACTCTGTCTCCAGCTGCAAGAGCTCTGGAAGCTACATTGTCTTGGCAATCTAAAAACGCACCAAAATCATGTTTTATGCAGGTTTAGTTCTTATGAAACAGGTAGAAGTTTCAGAATATTTATGTGTGCTGCCATAAATAGTTTACCACGCTGCCTGGAGTGAATCTAGCCAAACAGTTTACAGGAAAACCATCGTCCCTTCTCTGAAGGTCAAAGTTGCAGTTAGAACAGAACAAAAGAATCTACTGAAGATAGCCAATTCAATTGTCTACACTGGAATCAAAATTTCTTACCTTTCTGTATTAAAAGTCACTTTTCAAGTTAAACAACAATTTTTAACCAAAACTTTAATCCCAAGGATTCTCACAAAAACATATTACAAATGACAGCATGAAAAAAATAATCTTGCACAGTAACTCAAAGTTCAGCTCTACAATGTACCCTTAAACTGGCAGGACATTGGTATTTTCTGAAATCTCAAATTTCCCAATAAAGACTGTTATATAAACAGCTATGTGTTCTATATTGCAATTACATAAGGAACTTATCACCTAGGCAAAGGTAAACTTTGAATATGACCTTGTCTAAACAAGATAAGAGTCGGTGAACTCAAAAGGCTTCCATAGCCTTGGAAACTCATGACTGGTGCATAGGGAGATTACTGATGCCATAAACAAGAGTGTCAATTTGTAAAGTCAACAACAGGAGTCACTGTGCACTTACTCCTCATGTAGGATCTTTGTCCTTAATGTGCTGTACATTGAGACTTAATACTATAATGAGTACTCAAACAGTATATTTTGCTTTGTGCTTCTATGGGGGTGCAAACTGTTGAAATCTTTACTTAATGTATACTAAACTGATCTTCTGTAAAAAAAAAAAAAAAAAAAAAGAAGAAATTATCAATTCCCAACTTGACTCTCACTGGGATTAAACATGACAATAGGTCTGATCTGATTTCATCATCATTTTAAAAATCATCTATTATTTTTCACTTTATGTTTGTGTGGGAGCAAACTGTTGAAATCTTTACTTAATGTATGTTAAACTGATCTTCTGTATATAAAGAGAATCAAAAATGAATCCTCATGTGAATGGAAGGGGAGAGGGAGTGGGAAAAGGGAGGGTTGAGGGTGGGAGGGACGGTATGGGGGAGAAGCCATTGTAATCCATAAGCTGTACTTTGGAAATTTATATTCGTTAAATAAAAGTTAAAAAAAAGTCACTTTTCAAATATGCTGAAAATTAAAAAGAAACTAAAAAAGCAGGAATACCCACTTATACACTCAATATTAAATATTTGGAATGACCAACATTAATTAAATGCTTAGGAATTCAAGGTCCTCTTGGAATTCCCCTGGAAAACATCTACATATTTTCCTAATAACAAAGTTAAAAAGACATAAAACAACTTTTTAATAAATAATGCTTATGCGTTACAGTATTACATTTGATTGTGTTAAATGCTGATTTCAAATAATCCAGATTAAATATTTATAGTTCATATAACAATGGAAATAATAAATGTAAATATTTAAGTAGATAAGTCAGAATTCAACAGATTTCACATTATTTGACTATTTCAAGTAGTCAAATAATCCAGACTGATGACTTACAAAGTTGATACTCAAATGGCCTGCAACAGGACATCCCCTTCGGTTTCTATCTGAATTTCCACTTGGAAAACTGGCAGCTGTTGGTCCACCTGCGGACATTTGATTGCGTGAGTGGGTGTGTATGTTGACCTTCATATTTTTTTCAGAAAGGAAAATGATTGTTTTCAGGGCCAGAACCACCAATAGTAACTAGGAGGCTGCTGAGCAAACAGAACGAATGCGATGGCCCTTGTTCTCTTGAAAACCTGGAAAACTTCCGTTGAACACTAATGAAGAGAGAGAATCTGATGTGTTGAGATTTTCACGACACTCTATACGTGTCCAGGTAACACGAATGAGGAGAGAGAATCTGATGTGTCTATACGTGTCCAGGTAACACGAATGAGGAGAGAGAATCTGATGTGTCTATACGTGTCCAGGTAACACGAATGAGGAGAGAGAATCTGATGTGTTGAGATTTTCACGACACTCTATACGTGTCCAGGTAACACTAATGAAGAGAATCTGATCGGCACTCTATACATGTCCAGGTAACTAAATCTGTTGGAGGTTCTCTCCATCCTCTCTGCCAGGGCACACAGCAAACTTTCCCCAGAGCTCCTAGGGAGCTGGCAGAGGGAGACAGCTCTGCCAGGTGCAGTCATGTTCTCGTGGCAATCGTAGGAAGCACAGACAGCAAGGGAGGCTTTGTTTTGAGAATGGGAGAAAGATTTTGCTCATAGAACACAACATGCATGCCTTTCCCATTAAGACACAAAATCCTTGGGGAACAGCCCAAATACAAAGGGGTTACATATTGGATAGCCAGAGTGGGCATTTGGCACAGCAGTTAAGACACTGCATGGGGCATCTACATCCCATAGTTGAGTATCTGAGTTCAAGCCCCACTCTGCTTCTGATTGCAACTTCCTGCTAATGCATGCTTTGGGAGGCAGCAGATGATGGCTCAAGTACTTCAGTCTCATTCATTTGGGAGACCTGGTTTGAGTTCCAAGCTCTGGAACTTGTGATAACTTGGGGAGTGAACCAGCGGGTGGAATATTTTATGTGTCATCTGTCTCTCTGCCACTCAAATAAATTTTAAAAAATAGTAACTATTGGATAGCCAAGACCATGACCAGTGTCCCAAGCACATATCAGATATCACCCAGCCCACCTTTCCGTGCATTTCTTCTCTCCATGCCAGTTACTGTATTTTCTACCTCATTCACTTTCTTGCCTGAAGCCTGTCTCTTGTCTGGAACTCCAGAGTTAGCCCCCAGTCCTGTATGAGAAGATACTCCCTTCTCTGAATTAGCCAACTCTATCACCATACAAGGTGCAAAGAATCAATTTATTCGTTCCCTTCTATGTTTTTGAGCAATTCCTGATAGACAATAAAAAATTCTTGATTTCTAATTCTTTGTAAAAAACATACACCCACAATCAGAAGTAGCATTATCTCATGTGAGGCAAGTGCCTTCGTATCAGTTTCATTTCAGCATCTCTCCCAGAGCTCCTGCACATGACTTGACCGAGAACACTTGCATCATATAGTAGGATAAATAACTATTTGCAATCTGCTCTTTAAGAGTGGTCATCTCTTGATGTGGTTATCGTCACCATCACATACAGCCTCTTGTCATTTCACTTTATTCCCTCCTTCCCTTCCTTCTTCCCTTTGAAAAGCTCTTTTGTGCAATGAGGTGGGTACAAGGGATGCTGGATGAATAAGGCCCACACCCAGGGCTGTGCCTGGTGATGCTCTTAGAATCTTAGAGGTGGACAGAGTGTTGTCAATTGCTTACTGAAGCTCATTGTTTTACAGATGGCGGACTGGGTTTCTGTGTAATAATACTGATTGTATTCCTGGCCTCGATGTGACATGCATTTTCTATCCCTATTCCAGGCAACCGTTCATTTCTTTTTACACTCATGTAAGCACCATGAAAGTGAGAGAATCCATGTGTTGTCTCATTCACGCTTGGCACTGAGTGGTCATTCAATGGCTCTACCCAATAAAGTGCACTTGAAGCTCCTGGATGGACAGGGGTCGTTTTTCTGCCGTTCACTGTTGTATTCATAGTGCTAGTTCTGTGTTAGATAAAACACAAAATCTCATTTTGAAATCAGACGCTTTTCTGGTGATCTTAGTCCCTGGTCTTACACCAGCTGGTTACTTAGCTGGGTGCTCTGGGATCTGGGCTGAGTGCTGTGCCTCACTGGCCACCAGGAGGAGCTGTGACCCTACCAATCTCTGTGGCTGGGTGGAGAAGACAGGCTGATAGAGGAGCAGGACCCTTGGAGGGAGTGAGGGTGCTTTCTTTAATGGAAGATTTGGAAACATTTGAAGACATTTTGGTCACAACTGGGGTAGGGGGCTATAATAGGCATCGTGTAGGTAGAGGCTGGTGATGCGACTGAACGTCCTACGGTACCCAGGAAGGCCCCTGACAGCAAAGCATTACTTGGTGCGGTCACTGTCGCTCATTCTGCTTGTTTCAGACGGAGGGTGATCCAGAGACAACTCAAGGAAGCAAACCGTTGCACGTGATGTTCCCTGCTTTCCATGCTGCTCTGTTCTCTCACGGCCGGTGGGCTCCCAATACAAAGAAGAGTGACTTCTTCTCTAGCAGCCTCCTTGCAGCAGAGCCCACCTCACTCCGCCCCTCAGACAGTGCCACAGGGAGCAAGACTTCAGCACAGTCCCCTCCGCTCACGAGCAGTTTGCTCCTTACTGTCACCCAGGCATGCCTTCGACAGGGCTGCAGCTCAAGTCCATCTCCTGCCGGTAACTGCAATGGCCGGGGTCGTGAGCGTTAGTCAGACGCTAAGGGGTGGATGTTTGCGTGGGAATGCCCTGCACTGTTGTTGGGAAGCCTGACTCTGAGGGTGGAGTTCAAAAGGGAGAGGAAGGGAGGAGGTGGCAGGTACTGGTCTCTAGAAATTCCAAACACACTTTTGAAAGGAGCAAAGGCCAGACATGGAAAAGGAAGAGAGCCTGTTACAGGACACGGTAAGATGGGGGGACAGGCTGTGACATCACAGACAAAGCAAAGCACCCATTGACAGTGGAGGCGTAGCTGAGCCTGCAGCCTGGTCTCCTCTCTTTGGCGGAGCAGAATCCTCAGCACGGGTGTTCTGGTCTGCCCTGACCCTACCATGGGCCCCAGGCTGCTCTGCTGGGTGGCCCTCTGCCTCCTCGGAGCAAGTGAGTTCTGGGCCCGGGTGGCATGACTCTCCTTGAATCTCTGAGCCCTTTAACCGTGTCTACATCAATGGGCTACCTTCTAGGAGTTTTCTGAATTCTGGTCTCTTCTTCGCAGGCCCTTTGGACACAGCTGTTTTTCAGACTCCAAAATATCTCATCTCACAAGTCGGAAATAAAAAGACAATTAAATGTGAACAAAAGCTGGGCTACAATGCTATGTACTGGTATAAGCAGGAGTCTAAGAAATCATTGAAGATTTTGTTTTGCTACAATAATAAGGAACTCATTTTAAACGAAACAGTCCCAAGTCGCTTCTCACCTGAATCTCCAGACAAAACCCATTTAAATCTTCATGTCAGGTCCCTGGAGCGAGATGACTCTGCCGTGTATCTCTGTGCCAGCAGTCTAGACACAGCCTTGCAGAGTCACTGCCTCCCTGTGCACAAACCTCTTGTCCCAGCCAGGAAGCTGTGGGGACAACGTGCTACCTGCTCCACAAGTCTGTGCTGTGTTCCCCCACTCCCTGTGTGGGCTGGGTAGAGTTCTATCCATCAGGATAGCCAAGAGGGAGTCCCACACTTTCTGCACACCCCACTTATCATCACAGTCACATACTTTAAATGATGGCATTGGTCCAGAAAGGGACTGTGGTCATCCTGTTGTCCTCCTTCCGCAAAACTGGGCCAGCAGGCTCGGGCACAGAAGGAAACAGGTTTTGAGTTGTGCTTTTCAGTGTGACTGAGCAGGGGAGGAAGATCCCATCATGGTGAAATGGTCTTTCTCTGATAGGGGGTCCTGGATGGGAGCGAGCCTGAAGGCGGATTTATAGAACGAGCAGGCAGCCAGGAGCTAAAGAGCAACCGTCAGAGGAGTAAAAATCTGGCTCTGCTTACTCTGCCTTTTCCGGGTCATCTCAGCCCAAGCAGCTCAAATCCAGCTTCTATCAGAATCTACAGAAGGTGTAGAGGAGGAAGAAAATCCCCTGGGGCTGGGGAAAGAGTTAGAAATGGTGACATCACCAGCACAACCACCAACCAGAGCCGAGGAGACAGAGCCCAGCCCCTTGTCCAGGGTGTCCCAGTTAGACAACGCGCAACATAGACCTGACCCTGCCATGGGCTGCAGCCTGCTCTGCTATGTGGTCCTTGGGCTCCTGGGCACAGGTAAGTCCTGGGTCCACGTCGGCTGTCCATGCTTTTTCCTTTGGCTGCAGTAACTGATATTCCTTTTGAGCTCTGTTTTGTCTCTTTCCCCCATAGTCTCCATGGACACTAAGATTACACAGACACCAAGACATCTGGTCATGGGAACAGCAAACAAGAAGTCCTTAAAATGTGAACAGCATCTGGGACATAATGCTATGTATTGGTACAAACAGAACGCTCCGAAGCCCCCAGAGCTCATGTTTCTCTTCAACTACAAAGAGCTCGTAGAAAACAATTCTGTGCCGAGCCACTTCTCACCTGAGTGCCCTGAGAACTCTCGCTTACTTCTTCACCTGGCCAACCTGCAGCCGGGAGACTCAGCCGTGTATCTCTGTGCCAGCAGCCAAGACACAGCCCTGCAAAGTCACCGCCTGCCTGTGCACAAACCTCAAGAATCCAGGAAGCTTTGAGGGCAATGGAGGGCTCGGCTGAATAGTTCCTGTAGGACTCTAAGCAGAAGTTGCAAACCAATGTGGCAACTCTACAGTCTGCGCCCCTACTTGGACAGTCAGTTTTGCTTGACTGGAACGTAACTGCTCTGTCGACTGCTAAAAAGAAAAACACTTTGGTTTCAAGATACTGTAGATGCCTTTTCCTGGCATAAAAGAAAATGAGCTTACTGTGAATTGGTCTAAGAGTTCACAGGAATCCTCTAAACAGATGCCTGTGCCAGGGCATCACACTGTGCAATGTCACAGATGGCAGGGCACAGCCCAGGACACTTCAACTCCTGCTGTGTCTGAGTCTCTTCCCAGGAACCGAGGTGCTGTTGCCACCCAGGGTCAGGCAGCCCTGAGCTCTGGACCCCGGAACAGATTTCCAAGAAAGGGCCCCAGGAGGGCAGGAGCCAGCTGCCAAAGATAGCAGGAGACCCAGCCTTTGAGAAATGGGTTTGAAAATGTGTGTTGCTCCATCTTCACCAGTTCCAATATTCTACATTCTGTTTTGCTCCTTCTCTACTTTCCCTTTTTCCCTCTCCAATCTAGACCCTGAGTCCTAGCCCTGATCACAGCTCCACATCTGCACAGACACAGACTTGCCTGTCTGCTCTCATCAGTCCAGGATGCGGAATGGAAGATTCCTCTCTCACTCCCGCTCCGTCCCTTATCCTGACTTGTCCTGGTGAGTCTTAGCGCTCAGCCCCTCCCAAGGTTGTCTCTCTACGCTGATATTTACAGAGTTATTTCCCCCTTTTTGGTCTCTTTATCTCCAACAGTTTGAATCACTGGTTCAGAGACTGATAGCTCTGGAGTGTGGCTCTCTACTAGCTGTGGGTGCAGAGTGGATCCTGGCTAACCTCTTGTGGTCTTACCCTTGGCCTTGCTGTCTGGCAGTCCAGGCTTCCCAATGGCAACTCTTGGCCATGTTGTTGAATGCAGGGACACCAAGGCCATGCTGGGGTTTTCGGTGTTTCTGTCCATGATGACACTCTAGCCGTCCATCCTGTGGGGGCGCTGCTGATTGTGTGGGTGCAGCCGAGACTGTGGTGTAACAGGGTTTCCTCCCTCACTGCTAAGCTCCAGAGTCCCAGCAGAGGAAGGGCTCAGCCCTGCCCCACTCTGCCATGGTCGGCCGCCTCTTCTGCTGGATGATCCTGGGTCTCCTGGGAGCAGGTGAATCCTGGGTGTGCTTGGGACATTCCCATCTTGTGTTTATCTGAGGACAATTCTCAACTTTCTGCTCATTCCCCCTCTGGCCTCTGCCTCCCCCACAGGACACTCGGAACCTGGAGTCAGCCAGACACCAAGCCACGATGTCACAGAGGTGGGACAGAGCACAGTTCTGAAATGTGACCCTATTTCTGGCCATCTTTCCCTCTATTGGTACCGACAGACCCCAGAAAAAGGAATGGAGTTTCTGATTTCTTTCTACAACAAGGCTCCTTCTGAGAAGGCAGACTTCTTCCAGGAACGGTTCTCAGCTGCCATACACGAGGACACACGTGCCACACTGACGATCCAGCCTGTGCAGCTGGGGGACTCTGCCACGTATCTGTGTGCCAGCAGCTTGGCCACAGCCCTACAGAGTCCCTTCCTGCCCGTGCACAAATTCCACAGCTCCTCCTGGGTCTGCAGGCTCTCAGAGCCCCTCCCACCCCTGGGGTGGGAGAGGATTGTGGTTGCGGCTGCAGATGCTTCCCCTGAAAGGCAACCATTAACTCCAACGGGCAAAATGGTCAATAGAAACAGAGACAGCTGGGGCCATGGTCTTCAGGAAGTGTCCACAGACACAGCTGAATGTGGCTGTTGACCCGAGGACGGGACAATTGTCGTCAAGAACCTCTGCCTCCTCTTTTGCTGTCTGGTTTTGTTTCTTTAGCAAAACATGCCTTCCGTCTTTCAGTGGTGGGTGACAAGCCTCCTCCATAGGAAATGTGGGGTTTTCATAAGGTGCAGGATCTGAACACCAGAACCGAAACAGTGTTCCAGGGGACAGCAGGGCAGAAGCCCCTCAGGACCCTGCAGCCAGGACAGGGAGCTGTTTGGGGGACAATGGCTTCTCATGCAAATGAGCTCATTCGTAGGTCAGCTGCTGTCGGGGAATGGGACAGCCTGGCCAGCTGTGCCCCTCCCGACATGTACAAGCACAAAGAAGTTTAGTGCTGGGCTTTTTCCACCCTGCCCGTTGCTAATTGCAAGATCCTGTTTTGACTTTAAGCATCCTGTTATTGCATGTTTCCCACACTTAGTTGGTAACATGTTTTCCGTGAATCATATATAAATAGGTGGACGGTGGGCGGGAGTGAATGAATGAACGCTGGTAAAAGACGGAGGAATGAATGAACGCTGGTAAAAGACAGAGTAATGAATGAACGCCGGTAACAGGCGGAGTTGTGAATGAACGCCGGTAACAGGCGGGAGTTATGAATGAACGCCGGTAACAGGCGGGAGCTGTGAATGAACGCCAGTAGTAAGCGGGAGTGGTGAATGAAGGAGTTGTGAATGAATGCCGGTAACAGGGCGGGCGTTCGCGACATGTAACGCGAGTCTGCTGAAAAATAAAGTGGAAGCTGAAAAGCCGATAAACGCGTCTGGTGTCTCCGAGGTCTCGCCGGCGTTAACCTATCCGGAAGGTGTACGCCTGCAAGCTGCGATCCAGGTCAGCAAGAGGACGTGAGCTGGGCAAGAGCAGACGCCACCCAGGTCCCAGGGCAGCCAGAGGCGCACAGGTGTGAATTCTCACTCTCAGCAGGACGTGCGGGAACAGAACTGACTTCTCAGAAACTGCCACCCAAGGGTTTGAGCAGTTGGCAGGGAGCACGCTACAGGAAGTGCTTCATGAAGGGATTCATTGATCGCCAATTAATACAGCAGATAGGTCTTAATTAGTCAATTGGGGAAATAAGTGGAGCACAATGTTGTGGCCTAGTTGAGTATAGACTATGGATTATATTGGATTATATGCCTATTTATCTATTCTCTAACTTATTCACTTGTTTGTTCTGTAGACTAAGAGTCCTCCATATCAGCATATGGAAAGTATGGGTTATTGCATTGAAGGAGCCCCCTGAGTCCCAGAAACAAAACTGGTCTTGACTACGCAGGGGATGGCCAGAGCCACCTGGGAAACTCACCTTCACACTGTCAAATCACTGATCCTCCAGAAGTGGCTGTGGGGGCCAGCACACAGAAACACCACACAGAATGTGCCAAAAAGGGAGATGTACATTGCCATACTTTGAGGGTGACCATACAACCTAACCATGCAAAGCAATGAGGAGGCTCAGAAGTGAAGGCGAGGTCTTGGACAACAGAAAAAATGGTGTCTGTTCACCCTCCCTGTGTCCCTTCCCCCACACTTCACCTTACAGCCCGCGGCAGGAGGAGGCTTCACCCCTGCCCTGAGCTTGCCTCTGACCCCAGGCGCCTGGCTCTCCATGCATGGGCCCTAGGCTCTTACTGCCTGGGGCTCTGGAGTGCAGATGGGATTCTCCTGTCTTGGACTTGGAGGCCTCAGTTCTAAGCCTCTCATCTGAGGCTGCAATGTTAAGCTGTACCTAGAGCTCTGGTTGCAGCTCCTGTCTGCTCTCCTAGGAGGGGTCTGTTGGCATCAACCCACCCTCCTTATACCCTTGTGTGTCAATTTAGCTGAGCAGCCACACGCAGCTCCTGGCTGCACAGAAACGGCAGCCACACAGGTGAGGTAGCTGTGCCTCAAGCAATACCAGGCTTCACCCCAGGTGTGCAAACACAGGCACGGTGACCCCACACTGACGGCTGGCCGAGGAGCCCCCGTCTCACAGGCACGGTGACCCAGGACCAAGGGCTGGCCAAGGAGCCTCCGTCTCACAGGCACGGTGACCCAGGGCCGAGGGCCGGCTGAGGAGCCCTGTCTCACGGGCACGGTGACCCCAGGACCGAGGGCTGGCTGAGGAGCCCTGTCTCACAGGCACGGTGACCCCAGGACCGAGGGCCGGCTGAGGAGCCCTGTCTCACAGGCACGGTGACCCCAGGACCGAGGGCTGGCCAAGGAGCCCCGTCTCACAGGCACGGTGACCCCAGGACCGAGGGCTGGCCGAGGAGCCCTGTCTCACCAGACCACCTTCATCAAGGCTCCCCCGGCTCAGCCTTTTGAAAAGAACAGTCCTCGATTTTCCTCCATGCGGGAAGAGAACTCTTTTTGTCTCAGGATCAACGCGGTCTCCTCTCAGCTCCGCCTTGTACCCCAGGGTCTCATCTTTCTTTTGGGCTCTAAGAGCAGCCGCATCTCCCTAACTGAAGAACCCCATTCCCTCTCACCGCGGAGCCTTCGCCTCACTCCGGGCCTCGTGTTCTGGCTAAGTTGATTCCCAGTTGCATCATCTGTGGCATAGAGATGACAGCGTTGCATAAGATGTCCAGGGCACGGCCAGTGTTCTACAGTTGGTAGGTATTCTGACTGTGGCTTTTCAGTGATGCAGCAGCACTTTCTGCAGAGGCGTCCTTGCTCCATGGACTCATACGTTCCACTGCAGGGGAGCTGGAAGCTAAGCAGGACACATGGATGGTACATGAGCCTCGTTCTAAGAGGTGTTCATGTGTTCTGGGATGGAAGGCCGTAAAAGGAGGGAGTCACAGAGCTTTATTTCTTTTCAACTCTTCATCTTCTCACCAATCTCCTCCAAACCCAGAAAACCTCCACGAAGTAGAGGGGAAAGAGAACAGTTTAATTACTGAATAATCATTGAACCAGATTGTGATGGGCATCGCAGGCAATCCACTAAGAGGTTACAAAGACAGAACAAAACCTCAGCCTTGGGGCCGGCCCTGTGGCTCAGTTGGTTAATCCTCCGCCTGCGGCACCCGCATGTCGCTCCCCCTCTTCGTGGAGGAGCAACACAAGACCCTGCCTAGGCTTCATATCCGAGTCACGGCACCATTATGTCGCTCCCCCTCTTCGTGGAGGAACGACACAGGACCCTGCGCTGTTCTTTCGTCTGCTCGGCCCTCCCCGGGTTTGCTGCTGGTTCTTCCCGGGTTGGCTACTATCCCTTCCACCTCCGTGGAAGGGCAGTTCCCCCTGGCCGCATTCCCCACTTCCGCAGGGGAGCGGCACACCGCCGGCCGGCTCTCTGGGGGCTGCACGGGTTCCCTTAGATGTTCCCCATAGATGTTCCTGGTGCATGCCGTGTCTCTCCTCCTTTATAGTCCTCCTCCGCCAATCCCAACTCGGCTGCCCACACGCCGAGTACGCTGCTCTCCTCCAATCAGGAGCAAGTCCTACAGTTTATTAGTTGAACTGGAGGCAGCTGTGCGGAAGCTGTTTACTTCTCTCCCAGCGCCATATTGTGGGAGAGCAGATGCATAGAATAAGTCTTAATTCGAGTAACTTAGTCTAGTCCGGATTGCTCCCCACACCCGCATCCCACAGGGGCGCTGGGTTCTAGTCCCGGTTGGTCCTCTTCCAGTCCAGCTCTCTGCTGTGGCCCGGGAAGGCAGTGAAGGATGGCCCAAGTGCTTGGGCCCTGCACCTGCATGGGAGACCGGGGGAAGCACCTAGCTCCTAGCTTCGGATCAGTGTAGCACACCGGCCGTAGTGGCCATTTGGGGGGTGAACCAACGGAGGGAGGACCTTTCTCTCTGTCTCTCTCTCACACACTAACTCTGCCTGTCAAATAATAATAATAAAAAACACCTCAGCCTTCCCCACAGACCAGCAGACACAGTGCTCTGTTCACAGGATGTGCAGGAACCAGATCTCAGCACAGGGTCCCCACAGCACCACTCTTCACATAGTCCATGCCTGATTTACTTGGTAAGTGTCAAGCTCATCTGTGTTAGCTAACCAGTGAAAGTAAACTTCTCACATCATTGTAAAAGAAGGTAGTTTTGCCATGTGGAGCCAAGAAACCCGTGCTCTAAGTTAAGTTCAAATCCTAAGACAGGCTCCTGCCTAAGTTAAATTAGGCTTCTAAGTTAGGGTCCCACCCACAGAAACTGGGAATAGAGGCACTATTTTCCTTGATGATATCTTTCCAAAGAAATAGCTCTGATAAAGACAGGCTTGGATCTTACAACTGACAAGTAGAGGATTATTTAGCTTTTAAAGGGATTTGCATACATTTCAAAGAGTGAAAGAAAATAAAGGTTGGAAGATAGAAGAGGAGGGAAGTGTCTTCCTTGCAACAGGGAGAATGGAGTTTTTATCTTGAATTTGTATTTGCCCTCACGCTAGTAGGAGGTATGTGGGTAGGAGGTACGAGGGTAGTTTAAGCCTGCAGCAGGTGGATCTGGGGACAAGGGCTGTGAAAGAAAAGGCTGTTGAGAGCTGCAGCAATGGTGGCCCAGGGGGTTTGCTGAGGAGTTGCCCCCACAGATCAGCCCTGGTGCTGGAGCACAGTCCTTCTTCCTTGAGGAATCATTAAGGCCTGAGCGAATGGCTGGGGCCCTGCCCCCAAGGCCAGGGAAGTACAGCCCAGGCTCCGGGGACAGGATGGTGTGACAAACACCCCATCTCCCCCATCTCTGACCCTCACCACTGTAAGCAAAGCCTGTTTTCTAGGCAGCTGGGAAGAAGCCGAGTCCCTGGAGTGATCCCGGCCAGCAGAGGGTCAACCCTTGCTGAGTTAAGTCTAAAGGGATAGGGGATTTGGAAGCAACAAGCAGCTCTGTGTAATATCAGGAGATTGAACTCTGTAAGGCAGGTCTCCTAGGGATGCCGGTATGTGGAGGCCTGGTTTCAGCACTGTTTGGATTTCCATGAAGATGTGACCTTCTTTTGTAACTGAGCTCTGTGAATATCTGATAATAAGCATTATATTTTCATAAATCATTTCAGAAAGTGCCAATGGAAAGCATGAATACAAACACATTAATAGTTGCTAACTTTAGTTAGTGTGTGAATTTTTCTAATTAATACAGTGCGGTGTCATATTAATGATTCAATTATATGCATTTTGACAAATGAGAACACTCCAACACCAGCACCCCAGCCAAGATGTGAGCCATTTCACACTGCCTCCTTGTTCCATCTTCTTCCACTCAGCACCCAGGTCGCCTCTGTATATATTTTGTCCAATTTATCCCTGAGTGGTGAACATATTATTTATGTTTTATTTATGTATGTATTTAAGAGACAGGAGGAAATAGAGGGACAGAGAGAGAGAGAGAGATTGATTGATTGATTGATTGATTGTATCTGTTAGAGCACTCCCCAGATGGTCACCACAGAGGCTCAGCCAGGTCAAAGCCAGGAGCAGGGAACCACATCTCTGTTTCTCATGTGTGTAGCAGGGACCCAAGTACTCGAGCCATCAGTGCCACCTCCCAGAGTGACCTTCAGCAGGAAGCTGAGATTGGGAACTGGAGCCAGGACTCAAACCCAGTCAGTCTAATATGGAGTGCAGACATCCCACACAGTCTTAACTGCTGTGTCAAACACCTGCCCTAGTAGCCTAGACTTGTAATGATATTACTTATGATACTCCCTTCATTTCCAGTGCCCATTGTTACTGCTCTTACACTAAAAAGCAGTTTAATTTTGTATGTATTTAACTTCCATCCTAAAACTCAACTAGACGCATGTTATTTCTAACAGCTTTTTTTTTTTTTTACATTCCTTCGGATTTTCCACATATACTCTGATAACATCTGTGACCTGTGTAAGGATTGTTAATATCTATGTTTGACTTCTACTTGCTATTTGTTCTTGCCCTGCCTTATCTGGCTGGCTAGGACCCTCAGGATGATGTGGGATAGAAGTGATGTTTACAGATACCCTTCAACTCTGCTCAGGCTTAGGGGAAAAGAACTCCATTCACTATTAGGTATGATGTTAGTGGTATTCACAGATGCTTTTTATCAAACTGAAAGTATTTCCTCTCATTCATGAATGGCTAAGTGTTTTTACCAGAATGTTGAGTCTGGTCAAGTATTTTCTTTATTAAGGTGATTTATAGCAATTTTGTTTTTTAGATTGTCAGCATGGTGAATTGTAACAATTGATTTTCAAATATAAAACTCCCACATTAGGAACAAGTTCTGTATTGTGAATTTGATTCACTTCTGTTGTGTTTAGGATTTTTGCATTTATGTTCATAAGGCATATTGGTCTGTAGCTTTCTTTTACTATAATATCTTTGATTTTAGAAAATGTTGACTTCATAGAAAGAAAATGAGAAATATTCACTTCTTGTCTATTTTTTGAGAAGTTATAGTTATTTCTTCTTCAAATTTGGTGCACTTCACTACTGCAGTTATTTGGGCTTAGAGTTTGCTTTGTGAAAAAATTTAAATAATAACTCAATGTTGTGTGTATAATTGTATATACAAATATACATTTCAAGTTTCTATATATATTTCTATTTTCTATTTTGAGCTGTAGTAGTTGTATTTTTCAAGGAATTTGTCTATTTCACTTGCTGTCACATTTATCAGCATGAAACTATTCTACCATTAGAATTTCAGTGTGCATTTCCCCAACATCTAATGGTGTTGCACACACTCTATGTGCTTACTGTCCATTTGTGTATATCCTTTACTGATATTCCTATGAACTTTTTGCCCAGTTTTTAAATTATAATGACCTATGCGAATTCTTTATACATTCTTGAGTCAGTCTTCCAGTCAGATATATGTATTGTGAAAATTTCCCTCATTTTGTAATGATAACTGGAGATAGCCCCACAGGACAATGAGAGTAGCCTTTCTTCTCCTTTTATTTTGTTCTCGATCTTCCTCCTTAGCAGGTGGTTAGCTCAGTCAGATTAGGATCTTTTAAAGAAAGAATATCAAGACCTTCAGCTGATGCCAGTAACACAGGCTCCAAATTTCCAGACAGATCCATTTATCCAGCTGAGAAGCTGTTAGCTATTCCCTCCACATATTCCGCTGCAAGTAGATGTTAAACACTCGACATCCAACCACTCTACAGATACGTGGGGCAGATGGTGACAGGTCCTCCTCTTTGTGGACGATTCCATGAGGCATGGAGCTATGCCTGGTCAAGCACATTCTGTGTGGGATAAGCTGTGGGTGGGTATTTGCATGCATTTCAATGCCGTCTGTCTGAATCTGCAGGTTGCCTTAAGCAAGCCTTATTTTACATCTACATTGCACACCGCAGTGCCATCTGCACTTGTCACTTTGTCTGATAGCACCATCACAGAATTTGGGGGCTTTGAGGAAAAAGCAATTGTTGACAATGAAGGAAATTTAATCACTTCTTGGCAGTAGTGCAAGGTAAAGGCTTTAGGACTTCTGTGAAGGGAGAATTTGCTTCCGTTTTAAATGGTGGACCAAGTCTTCCAGTCAACCACACTTGATCTGAGCCACAGGGAGAAATGTGGCTTCTGGAATCATAATTTTGGTCATGAGGGAATATTATGTACAAAGCCACAGAAGTGCAAATAGGTCCATTTGGTTTGAAACCACAGAGATTATAGTCAGAGCAATATTCCAGAACGCACTTCGATGCAAGATCTAACTGGCTAAAACCGTGTCCAATTTGTATTCTTGTGTCTGCTATTACCCCACAGGCTTCACCAAATCATTGGAAACACTCTGTGCCCGGTCGTCACTCAGCCTCTTTGTTGATGTGCAGTATTTCGTGAACATCCTTAGCCCCCATCTTTCTCTGAGAAGTCTCTCCTGACACCTGGAATGACCACATTCCTCAGACTCCTGTCTTCCCCATGTCTTCCATTCATTTGGCCTTTAACTGTACAGTTTATTGAGATAATTCCTACCACTTTCTTCTGTTTCTTTTTTACTTATTTGATCTACCTAACTGTAACCCTGGCCAGTCCCTCACTGCAAATGAGATCGTGTCATCTGAGAGCACACTGATCATTTTCTCTGTGAATTCCTAGCTCTGTAGAATTTGAGATAGCGGGATCTTCCTGGTCTGCCCATTGCAGCACTTTTATGCCCTTTCTATTCATGCTGTAGTTTTTCCTCTGATGGGATGATTGTGAGGAGGATACGGCTCAATTCAAGCAGAGCTGCCGAGTTTGTGCTGGAGAATAGGGCAGGACCTCAGCATTCTGGCTGAAAGGAGTGGAGTGCAGTGCTATGGTCGGCTGGGAAAGACCACGTGAAAAGCATGGAGGGCTGTCGACGTGGCAAGAGTAGGACGTCCAGGAAGTTACAGGAAGTGTTCCTGATTCAAGCGCTTACCAAGTTATTTGGCAAAAAGGAGGCTTTGTGTTCCGCTGAGACATGAGATGCTGCAGGAGGGGCGGAAAGGGCTGTGGGTTAGAGGAGAGAGGTCAAAGTCAGGCAGGCTGATGGCCAGCTGTTGAGTGAATGTTGGCACTGGCACGGCTCCAATCAGGAATGGGCTGTTCCTCAAAAATGAGGAAAATTAGGTAGGGAGGGAGAGGCTGGGCGAACGGAGAGTCAGCGCGGGCAGATGAAAAAGGTCTGGAGAGAGATGGTGATGATGACGGCACAGCAATGTGAATATAGCTCATCTCACCAAACTTTATACTTACAGCTAAAATGGTAAATTATATTGTGTGTATTTTAATCATAAAATTGAAGGACAGTTTAAATCATTATTTAGAAAAGATTTGCCTTGTAAAAAGATGAGAAACACCGTTTAACTGTAATTTTGACTGCAGAAAACTATATTTTGCTGTTTCAGTAGCTGGCACCCTGTTTCTTAGGAAGAAAAGATACTGTTGATGAGGATATTTACTGTAAGTGTTGGATGTGGGAGGTAAACCTGAGGCCCTTGTATTATAGAACACAAGTGGAATAACTTGAGACTCCAGGACGTCTTGGAAGGGACTATAATGGGCAAGGATGGAGTGAAATGGTGGAAAGCTGCGCCCAATGGCAGTGTCCCTAAGATCTTCAGTAATCCTGCAAGGCTCCCCAGGACCTGATGTGCACACTGCTGTCGAGGAAGGCCAGGAATGTGACATGGTAAGACAAGGTAATGTGCCAGGGCTTAGTGGAGACCAGGAGAATATGAACATGGTGCAGATCATCAGGAACCTTGAGAACAACTTTGCATGCCCATGCTTTTGGGAATTCATATGCTCTACAAAATTTCACCTGTATCTTAAAGAAGAGGGAGCATCACAAGTCTTATCTGAATTACAAACTGATTACATAAAATCTTATTCATTATAAATAGGTTAAAAAAGAAATCTGATGATAGAAAATTAATAATTTACACCAGTTCCTAATACAACAAAAGTTCAGTGTTTACCCCAAGCATTGAATTTTCCTCAAGAATCAGATACCAGGAACTTCCCCCAAAATGAAACTCCTGGAAATACTAATGTCAACTGTGTTAGGCAGGCTACTGTCAGAATCTCTGATGTGGATGTGGCTGACCCTGTTATTCCTATGTGTTAGAAAACGCCTACATTCTGAATGAAAATGCCTGTCTTCACAGTATACTGAGCTTGCTTATCTAAAATCCTTGGTCCATCTCGTTCAAGAACTTGCTTTCTGGGGATCTGTGTTAACCGCTGGTTAGCGCTTTAGTCTGCTCAGGCTGTGATAACTAAATACCATGAAAGGGGTGGCTTATCAACCACAGGCGCTTATTTCTCTCAGTCAGGAAGCTGGGGAGTCCATAGCAAGGCACCAACAGATTCCCATGTCTGAGGAGGGCCCCTTTCTGATTCATAGATGTGCCTTCTCATGGTGTCATCACACGGTAGAAGGGCTAACTCCTTTTGGGTTCCCTTTCAAGGAAGCTGATCCCAATCTTGAGACTTCTGTCCCCACGATCTAGTCACTTCAAAACGTTCCACCTGCTGATATCAACACATTGTTAACTGGGTTTCAACATATGAATTTCCTGGGGGTAGGAGGCAAACATTCAGATCACAGCAAGTATCTGTCTTTTGGAGTCCTTGCTATCCCTTAATGGTATCATGTTTCTGCTACTGATTTCTGCAACTAAAATGCAAATAAGATTTTCCATTGCAAGGAGAGAGTCAGACAAGAGCAGAACTTAAATTATTTCCATCCTGCCTAAGATGCCAGCTGTCGCTCCCCCATTCGCGGAGGAACGACACAGGACCCCGCGCTGTTCTTTTGTCTGCTCGGCCCTTCCCGGGTTTGCTGCTGGTCCTTCCTGGGTTGGCTGCCGACCCCTCCACCTCCGTGGAAGGGCGGCTCCCCCTGCCACTTTCCCCACTTCCGCGGGGGAGCGGCACACCGCCGGCCGGCTCTCTCGGGGGCTGCTCAGATGTTATCCGGATGTTCCTGGTGCATGTTGTCTCTCTCCTCCTTTATGGTCCTCTTCCACCAATCCCAACTCTGCTACCCACATGCTGAGCACACTGCTCTCCTCCAATCAGGAGCAAGATCAGCTCCTGCAGCTTGTCAAGTTGGTGAGAGGCAGCTGTGTAGAAGCTGTTTACTCCTCTCCCAGCGCCATATTGTGGGAGAGCAGATGCATAGAATAAGTCTTAATTCCAGTAACTTAGTCTAGTCCGAGTTGCTCCCCACACCAGCTCCCTGATAATGGCCTGGGAAAGCAGCAGAAGATGGGTCAAGTGTTTGGGTCCCGCCACCCATGTTGGAGGTGTGGATGAAGCTCCTGGATTTGGCCTGAGCCACGTTGGCCATTGTGGCCATCTGGGAGAGTGTACCAGAAGATGAATGATTGCTTTCTCTGTCTCTGTCTCTCTGTAGCTCTGACTTTCAAATAAATAAGGATGTCTTTAAAAAGAAAAACAAGAAAGGAAGAGAGAGAGGGAGGGAGGGAAGGAGGAAGGAAGGAAGGAAGGAAGGAAGGAAGGAAGGAAGGAAGGAAGGGAGGGAGGAAGGAAGGAGGAAGGGAGGAAGGAGGGAGGAAGGAAGGAAGGGAGGGAGGAAGGAGGGAGGGAGGAGGGAGGAAGGGAGGAAGGAAGGAGGGAGGGAGGAAGGAGGAGGGAAGGAGGGAGGGAGGAAGGAGGGAGGGAGGAAGGAGGGAGGGAGGGAGGAAGGGAGGAAGGAAGCCCACAACTCTCATATTTCAAACACCTTTATGATTTTTATCCAAGTTTCTTCTTCTCTGAAATATAGTGACTATTTATCATCTCTGAAACTATCTGAGATATTCTAAGACACATCTCTGAAACTATGTTAGATAGTCTATTTTGTTTCTTCTCACAGTTAAAGATTGACTAGTAACCTAGCAATTTTATCTGACTGAATTCAAAAATTGCTGGTTATTCTTTATCAGAGGAATATACTTTTCTTTAGTGGAATTTAAGTTTATATTTTTATGCTTCTGTTTTAAAACTTTTTCAAAATGTATTTGAGAGGATGGCAGAGAGAGAGAGAGAGAGAGAGAGAGCCCGCTCACTGGTTCCTTTCCCAAGTGCTCCCAACAGCTGGGGCTGAGTTAAAACTGGAGCCCAGACCAGGAACACAATGCAGGTCTCCCACATGCGTTACAGGAACCTCATCGCTTGATCCATCACCCCTGCCTCCTCAGGTTCACATTGTCATGACCTACAATGAGCAGCTGGACTGGAAATAAACCCAGGCCCTCCACTGTGGGGTGCAAGCATCTGAACCTCCGAATAGCTGTCTCCTACGTTTTTGTACCGCAGGATGCTTATGTAGACACTTCCCTTTATCCATGTTAGAAACTGTAATAGACATGTCCGCTGCTGTTCCGACAGGTTAAAACGAGTCACGTATGCAAACAATTAACAAAGGTTAGGTAGTCACAGAGCATTTCCCTGTGGACTTGAGGGACTCCTTCCCCTTCATATCTGCAGACATTCTTCCAAGTGGCATCTGGTAGGAGGCGCTCGTCACTGATCATAGCTCATTGCCCCATGGACTGGGGCCAGCCCATGTCTGATGCAGGTGGGACTCCTCTCAGTGACAGCTAAGGGCATTGCTTGCTTTTGGACTTTCCTAGAAAGACAAGAAATAGCTTACTAGAATAGCTGCAGTTATGTTATAGGATGCAATATTAAAAATTTAAAATCTTACCAAAATTGTAAATACACGATGAAATTTGGAATTGAGATAAGCTAATTCAGAATCATCAAATGAAAGTAAGTTTCAGAAGCTGAGTCCGTGATGGATTATCTTTTCCTCAAGAGCTGCTGCTTGTTTTTTAATCTTCTGAAAATTCACATTGACTCCTCCTCCCTAGCTTACTAAGTACAGGGTCAGATACTCAGGCATTCAAGTAAAAAAAAAAAAAACTCGCTTTGCCACGGCTTCGGAGCTGGACATCTGAGACTGGAGTGAAAGCATGTCAGGGGCCAGTGAGGGCTCTCTTCCTGGCTTGGTCATAGCCAGCTTCTTGCTGTGTCCTCTCATGGTCAGGAGACAGCAAGCAAGACCTTTCCTCTCTCTTTCTCCCTTTTAAATCTTTTGAGATGGACAGGGAGAGAATGCTCCCATCTGCTGGCTAACTTCCCAAATACCTGCAGTAGCCAGGGAAGGGCAGTCAAAGCCAGGAGCTGGACACTCCAGGTGTCCTCTGTTCATGGCAAGAACCCACCCACTCGAGTCATCACTGATGCCTCCCAGGATGTACAAAAATGCAAAGGTGGAATCTAGAGCAGAGCCAGGACTCAAACCAGGACTCTGATGTGGGAAGCAGGCATCTCAAGTGGTATTTTAAGGACAAATGCCCACCCCTCCTGTACCTTCTTATCAGGGACATTAATCTTATAGGACCAGGACCTCACCTTTATAATCCAATTTAGCTTCAATTACTTCCATAAAAGTCCCCTCTCCAAACATCATCACCTTGGTGCTTGAGCTTATCATATAGGGAGCCTGGGTGGGGGTGGGGTAGGACTCAAACATTCAGTCCACAAAAAAGAAAACCCCATGTTACACACCAGTGGACCACACGGGGGCACTGTGGTCCCATGGAGCGCCACAGTTCTCAGGGGAGCAGTCCACTGAGCTGACTTCTGAGACAAGGAGAGTTGAAGAGCAGCTTTGATGACGTGCACACAGATGTGAAGGTATGCCGCCCAGTGGGGAGCCATGAACTTCAGCTACACCATACCTATGGAGTCTTTCTGAGGTTGTAAGGAGGAACGCAAGGTGGGGGCTGGGGTTGGGGAGTCTGCATCCCCCGAGCAGAGACACAGGAGCAACTGTCTCTAAACAGAAACAAAGGATCCATGAGGGCGCACATGTGGCCTCAGCCCAGCCCAGCCTACGGAGGGCCAGCCCGGTTCTGGATATGTGAGAGGCCTTGCAGGACAAAACAGAGGTCCTCAATGAGGAGAGCCAGGGATGTGACGAGGAGGCAAGGTACACAGGAGCCTGCAGACCATGACATCACAGCCCAGCATCCAATCGGAGAATAGATGCCCAGACCGCCAGCCCTCAGAGGAACAGTACGCCTATAAGCTCAGCCTCACCGTCCCACGGGCTCCTGGTTCCTCTGCTGTGTGGCCATTTGTCTACAGGGAGCGAGTGAATCCTTGGTAATGTGGGACATCTCTGGGGATATGCCGTGGCCAAAGGAACTACTGGGCTTTCTCCTGCGTTCTTTCTCCAACCTCTCTCTCCTTATTCAACAGGCCCAGTGGGTTCTGGTCCACAGAACAGGGACACACTGGACTGCAGGAGGATTGCAAGGGTTTGACACAGGGCAGTGATATCACAGGGTAATCCTCCAATCAGGAAAACACTGACCAAGAGCTCCGCTAAGAAGACCAACCCAGAGCACAGAAAACAGCCTTGTCATCCTCCGTGGTGCCATGGCCTCCAGGCTGCTCCCCTGGGCGATGCTTTGTCTCCTGGGAGCAGGTGAGCCCTGGGGACAAGTGGGGCGCCCCCGCTCTGACTTGCTGATTCCTCCTCTTCCATAGGAGTTGAACCCCGAGATTCTCTCCAGTGCTCTCTCCATCTGTTTTTCCCACAGGCCCAGTGGAGGCAGGAGTCACACAGACGCCAAGACACCTGATCCAAACAAGAGGGCAGCAAGTGTCGCTGAGATGTACCCCAAACTCTGGACACTCCAGTGTGTCCTGGTACCAACAGGCCCCGGGTCAGGGCCTGCAGTTCCTCTTTGAGTATTACCAAGGGTCACAGAGGTCAAAAGGAAATGTGTCTGGCAGGTTCTCAGCTCGCCAGTTTTCTGACAGGCGCTCAGAAATGAACGTGAGCGCCTTGGAGCTGCAGGACTCGGCTGTGTACCTCTGTGCCAGCAGCTTGGCACAGCCCCGCGGAGTCCCCAGTGCTCTGTGCACAAACCTCCTCTCCCAGTGTGGAGCAGCCTCAGCTGACACAGCTGTGAGACAAGCCACGCAGGGGCAAGAAAACTGGTTTCTATGTGGTGAAAAGTGACACCTGGAGCTTTGCTGACACTCAAGGGTAGGGCCACCAGACCAACACATCTGGTCAGAGCAGGGGCTACCTCCGAATTTCTCCAAAACACCCTTCTTTCACTAAGCTGTGCACCACAGAGGATGAGGAAGAATTTGCGACTTTGGAACTGAAACTCTTGTAGGGCAGGAAAGTTCGTGTTAGGTCAAGCTTGCTTGACAAGTGTGTGGAGTAGATTCTAAAATCGCAGCATTGAAATTGGAGGAAGTTGCCGGCGCTGCAGCTCACTAGGCTAATCCTCCACCTTGCGGCGCCGGCACACCGGGTTCTAGTCCCGGTTCGGGCGCCAGATTCTGTCCCGGTTGCCCCTCTTCCAGGCCAGCTCTCTGCTGTGGCCAGGGAGTGCAGTGGAGGATGGCCCAAGTCCTTGGGCCCTGCACCCCATGGGAGACCAGGAGAAGCACCTGGCTCCTGCCATCGGATCAATGCGGTGCGCCAGCCACAGTGCACCAGCCGCGGCGGCCATTGGAGGGTGAACCAACAGCAGAGGAAGACCTTTCTCTCTGTCTGTCTCTCTCTCACTGTCCACTCTGCCTGTCAAAAAAACAAAAAAAGAAAAAAAAAGAAATTAAAGAAATTGGAGGAAGCCACAGACTGAGCCTAAATTCAAAAAGGACAAAAAATAAAGATGCCAAAAGATTAAAAATCAAGTTCTGTGCCACATGAGCTGTCCTCTGTATCCTTCCAAAATGTTCAATACCCAGCAACGAGATAACAACACCTATAACAAGTGGCATCACCCCACTACTTGTCCCCAAACCAGCTGCGCAGAGTGAGAGCCCTGGAGTTAGTGACCCTGGGCTCAATTTGTCTCCTCGGGACACTATCAGGTACTTCCCTAAAACACAGGGAAGGCCCTGTCGCCCTGGTCATTAGCAGGCAGGGCTCTCTAGTTTCCCCAGCACAGATTCTGCTTTTTTGAGACACTGTTCTGACAAACATGCCCCAGGACCCAGCACTGTGGTGCAATGGGTTAACGCCCTGGCCTGCAGCGACGGCACCCCATATGGGCATTAGTTCAAGTCCCAGCTGCCCTTCTTCTGATCCAGCTCTCTGCTGTGGCCTGGGAAAGCAGTGGAAGATGGCCAAAGTCCTTGGGCCCCTAGACCCACGTGGGAGACCTGGAAGAAGCTCCTGGCTCCTGGCTTCGGATCGGTGCAGCTCTGGCCGTGTGACAATCTGCGGAGTGAACAAGCAGATGGAAGACCTCTGTCCCTACTTCTCTCTGTAACTCTGTCTTTCAAATGAATAAATAAATTTTAAAAAAGGTTCCAGATCCATGCAGCTTCTGTGGTCACACAGCTCTTCCCAGGAAAGCTCTCCCCAGCCTTTGCTACACTAAGCAGCTATTTCTGTCCTCACCGTCTGTGTTCAGCTTCCTCTTCCCCTCACTCAGGGGACAGGCAGCGCTCACCTGCAAGCACCTGCCACCACTTGCCTGCCCTGACATCCCTGACCCCCCACTGTGCCTCTGCCTTTACTTTCACAGGGATCACCTAGGATATAGTCGACACTCTCTGACGTTCATGAAATGAATATGATAGTGCCCACGTATACAAAGCCCAGGGTTATCTTATTAGCTACTTCCACCCTGGAAGTCCTCTCTGCTGAAACAGAATAGATACATGTAATCACCACAGAGTATCAGTTTGGGATGCAACATATGCAATACTTCACAGTCAGGCTGGATGAGTGGCGCTGCATGGAATCTTCATGCATCTAAAGCTGGAATTTGCCAGATTTCTTTGCAACAGAGGAAATGATGTTACAGTATTGTTTATTCAGTCTCATGATCCTATAACAAAAAAAGAGAAATTTGCTACCACATTTTTAGAGACTTGATGAGGCTAGAAATATCATCAAAGGTGCTTTTAGCAATGAACCTGAGAAACTGAAGGAAACCTGGCTGTGCCTAGTAATAGTCCTTTTATCATCATTGTCAGTGAAAAGGTGCTTGTGAGTGAGTGCGAGGGTGCATGTGAGTCTGAGCGCGGGTATTTTCTTCTGGAGACTCGCTCACTTGGGTGTCGCTCCCCCATTCACGGAGGAATGACTCTAGACCCTGTGCTGTTCTTTCTGCCCGGCTCTTCCCGGCTTAGCTGCCATTCCTTCCCGGGCTTGCTGCCGGTCCCCCACTTGTGGAGGAACGATGCCATCCCGGGTTAGCTGCTAGCCCCTCCACCTCCGTGGAGGGGTGGCACCCCCCACCACTTTCCCCACTTCCACGGAGGAGCGGCACACCACCAGCCAGCTCTCTCGGGGGCTGCTCAGATGTTCCTCAGGTGTTCCTTCAGATGTTCCTGGTGCATGTTGTTTCTCTCCTCCTTTATAGTCCTCTTCCACCAATCCCAACTCTGCTGCCCACACGCCGAGCATGCTGCTCTCCTCCAATCAGGAGCAGAATCAGCTCCTGCAGCTTATCAGTCAAACTGATGAGGCAGCTGCGTAGAGGTTGTTTGGTCTCTCTCTCAGCGCCATATTGTGGGAGATCAGATGCATAGAATAAGTCTTAATTCCAGTAACTTAGTCTAGTCCGAGTTGCTCCCAGTTGCTCCCCACAGATCCCCCTTTCTTTTTATTCTTTGGCGTTGATATGCGCCTGTCTTCGGTGCCCCACGGCACACACTCTGCTCTGCTTGCTAGAGTTGCCCACAGGTGCTTACAAGCCCTACCAATCAGGCAAACCGAATCCGGGTCCTCTCATCGCCATGTTGTGAGGAGGTTTTTAGGCGCTGATCGTGCCTGTGTTCGGTGCCCTGTGGTGCATGCTCTGCTCAAGCTGCCCACAGGTGCTTACCACCTTACTAATCAGGCAGACCGAGTCTGAGCCTTCTCATTGCTGTGTTGTGGGGAGACTTATTGGTGTTGATACGTGCCTGTCTTCGGTGACCCGCGGCGCATACTCTGCTCAAGCTGCCCACAGGTGCTTATAGCCTTACTAATCAGGCAGACCGAATCCAAGCCCTCTCATCGCCATGTTGTGGGGAGGCCTTATTTTTCTCTATTTCTCTATCTCTGGGCATTCCTATTTCTCTTATTTTACTTCTATCTGTCAGCATTCCTATTTCATTTTACTTCTATACTTCTGTTTCTCTTATCCCCTCGGCTTCCCGGCGCCCACCCCGAGGCGGCTTCCCGGGGCTCTGCACAGCTTCAGCCCGCGCTTCTCTCATCTTCACGGCTTCCCGGCTCCGCGGTCTCTGTGCCTTTCACGCCCGCCCCATGGCCTCCGCGCTAGCCCTGCGCTCTCCTATCTGCTTGTGCCCTGTGCGCTTTCTCTGCTTGTGCCCCATGCGCTCTCTCTGCACTCGGTGGCTTCCGCAAATCACAACCTAGCTCACGTTTCCGCTACCAGTTTAGTTTTCAGTCTACGTTCCCCGGGCTAACCTGACGAATTCCAACCTAGCTTACGTCTCCGCTTTTTGGTTTGGCTTCCCTTCTTTTGCTCCCCGGGCTAATCTGACGAACGCCAACCTAAC
The DNA here is from genome assembly GCF_051225735.1 of Oryctolagus cuniculus. Classification (NCBI taxonomy): domain Eukaryota; kingdom Metazoa; phylum Chordata; class Mammalia; order Lagomorpha; family Leporidae; genus Oryctolagus; species Oryctolagus cuniculus. The sequence continues at coordinate 181,198,429 of NC_142869.1, read as the reverse complement.
TTACGTCTCTGCTTTCAGTTTAGTTTTTTCGCCTTTTGCTCCCCGGGCTGACTTGATGAATTCCAACCTAGCTTACGTCTCCGCTTCGGCCTACCCCTGCAGCTTCATTTTCCCTAACTTATATTTTTCTCTACCCGGTACATTTCCTAGCTTTCTTCCAACAATATTTCTCTCTCATTTCTCCTGGCTTCTCCCCACAGTCCGTATCCAAGTCTATGTTTCTTCTAGCTTTCACTTTCGCTTTCAATCTTAGATTTCTCCTAGCTTCTCCCCGCAGTCCATTTCCGAGTCTATGCCTAGGCTTTCACTAGCTTCTTCCGGCACTTTTTACATCTGGCTTTTCCCTAGGCTCTTTCTTAGTCTCTCTCCAGTATTTTCCCGCCTTTTCCCTTCTAGGTTTCATATCCGAGTCACGGCACCATTATGTCGCTCCCCCATTCGCGGAGGAACGACACTAGACTCTGCGCTGTTCTTTTGTCTGCTCGGCCCTTCCCGGGTTAGCTGCCATTCCCTCATTCGTGGAGGAACGATGCCATCCCGGGTTAGCTGCCAGCCTCTCCACCTCCGTGGAGGGGTGGCACCCCCTGCCGCTTTCCCTGCTTCCGTGGAGGAGCGGCACACCGCCGGCCAGCTCTCTTGGGGGCTGCTCAGGTGTTCCTCAGGTGTTCCTTCAGATGTTCCTGGTGCATGTTGTCTCTCTCCTCCTTTATAGTCCTCTTCCACCAATCCCAACTCTGCTGCCCACACGCCAAGCATGCTGCTCTCCTCCAATCAGGAGCAGGATCAGCTCCTGCAGCTTATCAGTCAAACTGATGAGGCAGCTGCGTAGAGGTTGTTTGGTCTCTCTCTCAGCGCCATATTGTGGGAGATCAGATGCATAGAATAAGTCTTAATTCCAGTAACTTAGTCTAGTCTCAATTGCTCCCCACACTTGGGTATGGGTCTTCTCAAAGACTCGCTCACTTGGGTGTGGGTCTTCTCAAAGACTCACTCACTCGGGTGTGGGTCATGTCAAAGACTCGCTCATTTGGGTGTGGGTCTTCTCAAAGACTCGCTCACTTGGGTGTGGGTCGTCTCAAAGACTCACTCACTTGGGTATAGGTCTTCTCAAAGACTCACCTGGGTATAGGTCATCTCAAAGACTCACTCACTTGGGTGTGGGTCTTCTCAAAGACTCACTCACTTGGGTGTGGGTCTTCTCAAAGACTCGCTCACTTGGGTGTGGGTCTTCTCAAAGACTCGCTCACTTGGGTGTGGGTCATGTCAAAGACTTGATCACTTGGGTGTGGGTCATCTCAAAGACTCACTCACTTGGGGGTGGGTCTTCTCAAGGACTCAATCACGTGGGTGTGGGTCTTCTCAAAGACTCGCTCACCTGGGTATAGGTCTTCTCAAAGTCTCACTCACTCGGGTGTAGGTCGTCTCAAAGACACTGAGTTCCTGAGGAGCGCTCAGAGGCACTTCAGAGTAGTGAAGCAAAATCAGATTCAACCAAATTTGCCTTCATTACAATAGTTAACTACTTCAGAAGTAAACATACAAAATCTAGAATCCTTCTGTAAACTCTGCTAGCATATGGGAAGAATTTAAAGCCAGAGCAGGACAAGCTGTCGGCCTCATGAGAGAAGCGTGGCTGTGAAAAGCAGTTTCAGGCCACATCTTCTGGAGATGCCACACTGGCTGTCTGTGTGCCCTGTACTGCTGGGGCTCACCTCTCCCACTAGCATGCTAACTGCAATGGTATAATTCATATTTGTTTCCTTCTGACCACGAGAGTCATTCACTTGTTGGTGGTGGTGTTGTTTGGCATTATTAGGCTTTTATAGACTAAAGGTGGATTTGAGGATCAACCCAAGTGAACCGGCATGGAAAGCAACAGCTGCCTCACAGCTGGGGCTCCTTGAGACTGGACCCCTGTCCACTCGGAGGTGCTGTGGACCCACAGTGCCACCGTGAACCCCAGGGGAGCTTAGGAGGGAGGCCCAGAAAATGGGAGTCGAAGGGAAGACTTGTCTGCTGTATCTAGGAGCTGGTGTGAGATTGATGAGGGTCCTGGACACAGGGACGCTGTACAGCAAAGGGTGAGGGTGCTGTGGGTCTCAGTCTACATGAAGGAGTGAATTTTAGTGTGCCTGCATGGACAGTGGAGGGTGAGGAAACTGGGAAATCAGTGACACTGTTTGACACTGGGAAAGCAGTGTCAAACCAAGGGCAATGGAGCTAGAATCCACAAGAAAGGAAAGAAGGATGCTGTGGGCCTGTGGGGCCTGTGGTCAACCCCACCATCTTCAGGTCAGAGACTGGAAGGGGCAGAAACACAAGGAGTAGCAGAGCCAGGGTCTCACCTGGGAGCAGTGGGCCTCTGTGGCCTGCAGGGACAGCAACACCAGAGCACTGCACCACAGGCCAGTGTCCTACCCAGGTGACAGGAGCGTCAGAACCTGAGGACACTCCCCCCCACCTCTGCTTTAGGAGGTGCCTTGGGTTCCTGATGCTGCCATGGGCTCCAGGCGCTGTGCTGGGTGGTCCTGTGTCTCCTGGGATCAGGTGAGCTCTGGGCACAGCTGGGAAACCTCTGACCCACGTTTGCCATCTTTAAAATGCAGGTCTGCTAGACTGGCTCCAGCAAGAGGATTCCTCCTTGGCCCTGTCACTGTCTCCTGTCCTGAAGGCCCAGTGGATTCCAGAGGCATTCCAGAACACCTGATCAACAAAGGGACAGCAATTGAGACTGAGATGCTCCCCTACCCCTGGACACCTTTCTATGCACTGGTACCAGCAGACCCCAGCCAGGGCCAGCTCCTCTGGGTATTACAGTGGGGAGCAGAGGGGTAAAGGAAATTCCCCGCACAGCAGTACTGGGACTATCGCTCTGAACTCAGCCTGAGCTCCTTGTGCTGGGGACTCGGCGTGTGCCTCTGTACTGCGGTGTGGCACAGCCCTGCATGGTTGCCAGCCTTCTGTACATACACAGTTGGGGGCATGTCCAGGAAGGTGCCATGGTGAGGAGCCGCTAGTCAGGGAAAAGCAGCCAAACCCTTCCTGGATCTCACTGCGACCTCCATGTCTGATCAGGGCTAATTACAGAGAATCCTGCTGGGTAAGAACTACGCATTGTCTGTGTGTCTGTGGAAACAGCTCTTTGGTCCCACATGTGGTAACTGGCTGACTCTTCCTCCAACATCTCTGCCCCCTGCTCTGTAGATCTGTTACCTTCTCAGGTCCTGAGTCACGTGATGTGGAGGTCATATGTCTCGTTTGACAGCAACACCTCCTTCCATGGTGCATCCAAGGAACATATGACTGCAAGGAAAAGCAGCACAACGGATCCTCATTGTAATGAAAAATGAAGATGGGATTTTCTGCACTGCAGCCATGTTTGGCGATATGTGATGGCTCTCACTGTGGTTCCCAGCTGCACAGCAAAGGGATTGGGACATTTGCACACAAATTCCTGTTCTTACTACAAACAAGCATAAGGGAAAGAAATACACATGAGCGTTATCCCTTAATTTCCTCTGTTTATTTAGTAACATATCTGTGTCCTCTACTTTGGACATAATGTAAAAATGGGAAAAAAAGGAAAAGTGAAAAGAAAAGCAAGAAGAATATGTTTCTGGCTTGTTTAAAGTAATCTGCTTACTTTATGTATTATACAAATTTGTATTTTCCTTCTATCTTCTTTTTCTGTTAACTCTTTTTTTCCAACTCTTTGGTTATTTTGACAAAAACATTTAACATCATACCTATCCTCTTAAAAAGAGAGTTTCATTTCACTTCAATCCAATGACTAGAGGTGGACCAGGGTTATAACTCTCACTCCATCAGGCTTCCCACTGTCTCTGAGTTTCATTTGTGTCCTTTGTGCTAAGTCCCATCGATACTGCATGACCTGGACCCCAGAGCCTTGCTTGTTCTAGAAGGAAGCAGTCACATACAGAGTGGGAAGGCTGAAACAAAGCACGTGTTCCAGACCCGCCACACAACTATTTGCAGGCCTTTGGGTCAAACACTGGTAAGACTTTGAGGATTACACAGCAGATTGTTACACCACGTGTGGAATCCCTCTGGTTGTGGGCTCTGTGCAGCAAGACAGATCTGAGCTCTTGGCCTTTCATTACAGAATGCATGTCAGCATCCTACACTAGGGGTGCTCCTCACAGAATGGGGTGTCTTCCACAGACACGGGACATTCTCCTTTCTGCAGGCTGCCACCTCTCCCACGTCACACCTGCACTTGTACACCTTCCTGGTGCTGGGTCATCTGCGTGACTGACTGTGCAGACACCACTGGCCAAATGCGGGCAGACACCCGTGGGAGGTGACCGCACCTGAGGCTCCACACCTGGGAGCAAGTACCGGGAATGAGGACGGAGCTGCCCACGTACATGTGGCAGGGCCCATCTCTCAGGGCACTGACGAGGAGCAGAGCCAGTGATCCCTTAGATGTTGAAGAACATTCTGCTGAGCTGTGAGACCACATGCCGGGGAGAATCATGGGACTCGTGTAGTGTGGGGACATGAACAGAATTGCAGTCAGTTAAGCAAATTAGAAAAGGATACGTGAGGAATATTTGAGACACAGTGAAAGGTACCAGGAGCTTGTAAGGATTTTCCTTATGATAGTAGACTACAGAAACATTTAGTTAAATAAAACCCATGTAATAGCGGCATTACATTATATGAGGAATAAAATGTACATTGAGTTATAAACTACTGCACAATAATGTTAAGGAAATCTTATACGACAGATGTTGACTCAAATACATTAACGCTGTCCTGAGCTGATTGCTTGTGCACTCTGGTTTGGGCCATCTGGGGAAGGGGGCGTGGCCCCTGGTGACAGGAAGGCTCTGGTCCCAGGCAGGGAGAGAGCAGGCTCAGAATGACTCCCACAGTGTCCCATTGCTGTTCTGTCAGCAGTTGGACCAGAAGAGCCTGCTGACCACCCGCTCCCGCCATGAGTGTGGGTCCCCTGAGCTGTGTGGTCCTTTGTCTCCTGCTGGCAGGTGAGTCCAGGAAGGGCTCTCCAGGCCCGAGGGACAAGCCTTTCCACGGGGGCTGCAACTTCTGCTTCTTCCTCCTCTGCAGGTCCAGCCAATGCTGGTGTCACTCAGAGCCCCAAGTTCCAGGTCCTAAAGACAGGACAGAGCCTGACCTTGAGATGTGCCCAGGATATGAGCCATAACTACATGTGCTGGTACCGCCAGGACCCAGGGCTGGGGCTGAAGCTCATCTATTACTCAGTTGGCCAAGGCACCCATGAGAAAGGAGACATTCCCGATGGGTACAACACGTCCAGACCAAGAACAGAGGAGTTCCCCCTCACGCTGCTGTCAGCTGTCCCCTCGCAGACATCTGTGTACTTCTGTGCCAGCAGTTACCACAGCCCTGCACAGCCACCTGCTGTCTGCACATAAACCCAGGGCGGGCACTGTGACCCTGAACCCAGCGACGCCCTCATCATAGTCCCAGCACAAGAAGCAGGAGACCTAAAGACTCCTTGGGGTTGGGTGAGACCTCAGCCTGCTGTGGTGCACCTGCAGGCAGACCTGGCCAGTCTGTACGCAGCCCTGGTCTCAGCTGTCTCCACGGGGGTTCCCTGGTCTTGCTCTGATCTCCCTGGAAAGGGTGGTGATGGAGACTCCTCTGCTCCTCTCCCCATTGGCTGCGTCTGAGCTCCCTGGCATGGAACAGGATCTGCAACTCCACCACATCCATATTCTTGTCGTTCCTGGATCCACACTGCTTTCTCCTTCAAGGATTCTCACTCAGGCTCAAGCCTCAGATGATGTCTGCTGCTGCCCCGTCCCATGTGGATGCTCCTCCCCAGGCCCTACCCGGTTGTTCTTCCCACTGGCCCCATCCTTTTCCACTCCTGTAAGTCCACCAGCCCCTCCTGATCTTACTCCTTCCCGTCATAGAGACGTCTAACTGATGGATATCACCTTGCACTTACATAAGTTTAGATATTTCGCAGATGCAATTTTTTCCTCAATAACAGTCTTCTGTTGACCAGTGGTAGACAAATTTAGGATGCTCAGACTCTGAGTCCTATGGTCTCCATATTTCTGTTTCCAGTTACCACGACCAGAATCTCTGTCCTGAGATGGTGTGCTGAGTGCTTACAAGGGTGTTCACTTGTTGAACAAGCATAGCAGCATCCATCATGGAAGCCAGTTTATCTGTTGATATGGGAACTTCCAGTCAAAGTACAGCATGATGGTGTCTGCACTTGTGTGTTTATTGCTGCACTGGTCACGCAGCCACGATGTGGACTCTACCCATCAGTCCTTCGACTGGTGACAGGATAAAGACAGTGTGGGACAAATACACAATGGGATAAAGACGAACTGCTGCCTGATCAACCTGGAGTGTGTTATGTGACCTGTCAGACACAGGAAGACAAATACCACATGTCCCTCTTATGTGTCAAAGCTACCAAGTTCATCTCACAGAGGGGGAGAGTGGAACTTGGTTACCAGAGCCTGGGAGAGGTGAGTGTGAGGGAGACAAGGAGTGAGGAGGTTAACTAGTACAGGGCTGTCGTTGGATAGGAAGAATAACCTCTCATGTTCTATAGCACACAGGGTAACTCTGGTTAGCAACAACTAATTGTATATTTAAAATAACTAATAGGATTTTCAGTCTTTCCAAGGTGAAGATTTGATAAATCTCTGATGATTGACATGCCAATTACCCTGATCTGATTGTCATGCATCACAAATGTGTATGGAAATGTCACTCTTTACCCCCAAATATGAAAATACTGGAAATAGTTCATTGAAGACTGAAATAAATGACAAAGATTTTAAAAACTAAAATTCATTTCTGAATGTAACCTCCTCCACTCAAGACACTTTGTCAGCAATGATACCAGCCATGTAGTCCATCCCAGATGCACTGAGATCCTGAGAACTGGGCCATGCCCATGTGGTCTCTTGTCTATTATCAACTAAAGAAAACCATCCCTATACAGATTTTTAAGATTAGGAAGCAAAAACAAGACAAGAGAAGCCAGATATAACTCAAGGTGAATACCTAATGATGTCCCATTGAAACTCTTTCTATTTTATTTGAATTAGAGAGAGAGAGAGGGAGGCAGTTAGAGAGAGAAAGAGGGAGAGATGGAGAGAGAGAGAGAGAGAGAGAGAGAGAGAGAGAGATCTTCTATCTGCTGGTTCACTCCCTTAAAGGCTGCAATGACTAGGGCTGCAATAGGCTGATGCCAGGAGCTCGGACCTTCTTGGTCTCCCACGTGGGTGCAGAGTGCCCAAGGCCTTGGGCCATCCTCTGCTGCCTCCCCAGGCATATAATCAGGGAGCTGGATCAGAAGTGGAGCAGCCAGCACTGGAACATGCGCCCGTGCGATGCGACATTGCAGTCAGTGTCTTTACCTACTGTGCCACAACAACAGCACAGAAACTCTTGCATAATTGCCATTGTTTGGTGAAAGAAATGAGCAGGACCATTGTGGTGTTGGAGAAGGATTCTCTGGTGAATACTCACTGTGCTTTTTCTGAGAAAGATATGGCTGACTTTCTCAAAATCTCTCCTAATAAGATGATATTCTCTGATCCTTCACAAAGACAACAATAAAAGGACCTGAGCATTTCCAAAACTGTTTCCTTAAAATTGTCCTTAAAATGTATTTAAGTATTTGAAGATACTTTGAAGAGTATTTGAAGAGAGACAGACAGAGAGAAAGATCTTCTATCCGCTGGTTCCCTCGCTGAATGGCTGCAACAGCTGGAGCAGGGCCAATCCAAAGCCAGGAGCCAGGAGCTTCTTCTGGGTCTCCCACATGGGTGCAAGGGCCTAAGCAGTTGGGCCTTCCTCTACTGTTTTTCCCAGGCCATAGCAGAGAGCTGGATTCAAAGAGGTGCAGCCAGGATACAAACCAGCACTCACATGCAAAGCCACAGCCTCAGGCAGAACATTAGCCCCCTGCACACCACAGCATCGGCCCCATCAAAATTCTACTTTAAAGGCAGGTAAAGATCCCAAAGGAAAAAAATGACACTAAAAACGTGAAGGAACCAATGGAAATTGATAGTCATTCTGAGCAGGTCTGATTCAGAGAATGGAGGTGGCTCTAACAGAAACAGGGGACCACACTAGACCCCGGGTTTCAGGGAAGACAGTGAGTTTCCCAACCAGTGTTTCCTATTCACAGAGCCTCTGACAGGACTCGGCAGACACAGGAGCGACTGTCGATGAGAACAGAAACCTGGACAGTCACTCTGAGAACCCAGCATCCAGACAGTCCAGGGGCAGAAGGAATGATCCATGTACGGACGTCATTAAAAGGCAGCAGACAGGTACCAAAATCAATCACCCGAATACACATGAAATGAACCCTGTGAGGTCAGGGGATTGACAGAGGAAGTGATGTCACCACGTTTGTGGTGTGTGAGAACAAGGGGCGCCCCTCCTCCTCCTCTCTCCTGCCCACAGGACTGCTCTGCAGGAAGCTCCCATCCTGCCCCGACGGCCATGGGCACCAGGCTGCTCTGCTGGGCAGTGCTCTGTCTCCTGGGGGCAGGTGAGTCCTCAGACACCATGCATTGCATCGTGGCTGTGGTGTGCACATGTGTGTATGGTGTGTTCTCGTGTGTTCATGTGTGTCTGTGTGTGTCAGTGAGGACTACAGCTGTTTTCCAACTGTGTTCCCAACTTCTGTCTCCACAGAACACACAGACGCTGGAGTCTCCCAGTCCCCCAGGCACAGGGTCACAGGGAGGGGACAGAATGTCACTCTCACGTGTGACCCAGAGTCTGGTCATGTTGGTCTTTACTGGTACCGACAGAGCCAAGGGCAAGGGCTGCAGTTGATGATGTACTTCCAAGGAAAAGATCCAGCAGACGACTCAGGGCTGCCTGATACGCACTTCTCCACTGAGAGGCCTGGGGGATCTTCCTCCACCCTGAAGATCCAGCCTGCACAGCCCGGGGACTCAGCCGTGTATCTCTGTGCCAGCAGCATAGACACAGCGTGGTGCCACCACCTCCCACCTGCACCCAAACCTCATCCTCTGTCTCCAGGCAGCTCTGAGAGACCCTAAGCAGAGGGTGTTTTGATCTTCAATGCTCAAAGGACAGAAGCAAATTTAGGGGCCTGTGCAGTGGCACAACAGGTAAAGCTTCTGCCTGCTGTGAAGGCATCTCCTATGCACAATGGCTCAAGTCCTGGCTACTCGTATCCAGCTCTCTGCTATGGCCTGGGAGAGCAGTAGAAGATGGCCAAGTGCTTGGGCGCCTGCACCTGCATTTGAAGACCCGGAGGAAGCCCCTGGCACCTGGCTTCAGATTTGTCCAGCTCCGGCCATTTTGACCAACTGGAGAGTGAACCAGTAGATGGAAGACCTCGCTCTCTCTCTCTCCCTCTCTCTCTCTCTCTGCCTTTGCTTCTCTCTCTGTGTAACTCTGACTTTCAAATGATTAAATAAATCTTTAAAAGAAAAAAAAAGATAAAAAGTAGATTTTAAGCCCTGCCATCCTTTCTCAGGAGGTGACCATGAGGAACTCCTGCCACACTGGCTGGTACCTCCAGGCAAAACACTCAGCCTTCCTGGTGGAATTTGAATTGTGCCATCCTGAATCACTCCAGGGTCAGTAGCACTGTGTCAACCAGGGGGGAATAGAGGGGAAATCTCTGTCCTTGGAATGTCAGCGACTCCTCCTGACCTTTTCTCCAGTGTTTGCCACCTTTATCCACCTGATCTCTGGTCACAGAAGCAGCACAAGTCCTGGTACTCACGTTTGAACAGGACACAGAGAGCGTGGTGGTCACTGCTGTCCTAAAATACTTGCAGCAGATTGGTTGTGGGCTGTGTCTTCCCAAGGCACTGTGGAATACTTTAGAGCCTTGGCTTTGTTCTCTGTCACTCTACAGTCTCACCTTCAGTCTTATGTACAAGTGCATTTCCCTCCAGCTTGCAACACCTGAGAAGGTTTTGTGATTTCATTACGTCCACAAGTCACCTCAACTGCGTAGCTCTTCTCCCCAGATACAGCCTGTGGAAGCAGAAGTGCCACCAGTAATTGACAAGCTCTTAAATGTAAGTCGCCTTATACATCCTTCAATTAAGTCAATGGGGTTCATTGTCCACCCTCAATTTCTCTCTGAATGAAATGAAAGGGGCAGCATGTGAAAAGCAGGTGAGCAGACCGAGAGGGAGGGAGGTGTCAGTTGCGCTGGGCTTCTGAAGGAAGCAGAGGTGACGTTGTGTTTGAGACGGTGCTCCACACACAGGGAGCAGCAGGCTGGTGCATGGGATTTGAGGAGGAGCAAACAGCAGGGCAGAGCCCAACTCACTGTGGGAAGAGAGACGTAGCTCTGGTCTTTGGAGTTGGAAAGCTGTTCTTCTGGCCATGAGATAGTGAGTTTGAAGACCCAGCTGCAATAGTGTGATTATGGAATAAATTTATGTTGGGGTGTCTGTCCTGAGCCCCAGGACCTTTGTAGGAGAAACAGGGATGAACCTCACCTCTGGGTCACAAGGTGGCGCTTCAATGCCAGTGGAACTGAGGTATTCAGGCAGAGTCTGGGAAAGAAAGGGTTAAGGAAACCATCAGCTTGGATCCCCTATTTCCAGGGTTGAAATTTTCAGTTACAGCTAAACCACTACCACAAAGCAACACGTGAGGAGGGCTCTAGGCTGAAGGAGATCCAGAGCTGAGAAACCTGACCAGGCACACTGGGTGTGAGGAACAGAACAACTGCCTCCTAAACACATGGGAAACAAAGAGGTGGGTGAGCCCTGGAGTGAGAGCATCCCTGGTGCCCTCCATCCCCCCTGGCAGGTCCTGCTGGGGGAGGACCTCACAGCCCCACCCCTCTGTCCATTGGAGAGGAGCCTGAGAGCTCTCTCAGTCCTGAGATCACAGCTTGAATGGGGACGGCTCCTTGCTGCCCTGCCACTGCCCTGAGTCCAGCACGTTTCTCCTGAGTGATCCTTGGTTTATGGGAGCAAGTGCGTTGCTGTCTCTACTTAGAAATCCTGTGAATGTTTGCAAGTCCTGGCTGCAAGCCTATCCTTTCTCTGCAGTCACACCACCTCTCCAGCCTTGAGGTCACCTAATGACTGCCTTTCCTACGGGTCTCACAGATGCTGGATTCCCCAGACACCAAGAGACGAAATCACTACACACAGGAAGAAAGATGACCCAGCAGGGTTCTCAGTGTATGAACACTAGTCCATGTTCTGGTACCAATACCGATCCATTATACAGTACAGTATTGGTAGTAGTGCCAAAGAGGATGCCACAGAAGGGCACAGGGTCCCCAGAAATAAGAGGGATCATTTCCCTCGGATTGTGGAATCGGCCAGCACCCACCAGACCTCCCTGTGCCACTGGGCAGCAGTGAGTCCAAGGCACTGCACAGCAGGCTGCTCCCTCCCAAGCACACAGCCATGGACTTGAGCTGGACTCTCCTGCCCGAGGCTACGTCTCCACCAGCAGAGAAATCTGCCCTTCCTGAGGCTCTCCCCACACTTCCCCCACAGGATCTCAGTCGGAAGGACCTGGGGCAGCAGGACCCGTAGTGTGAACTGAGGTCCAACACTGCTACCACGTGGAAATGTGGTCAGCACTGAAGGTTACTCTGCTCAGTGTGTGCCAAGCTGACACCAGGAGGCTGGAACTCCTTCTGAGTTTCCACAAAGCTGTCAGGTGCTGCTCTGAGCTCCCAGCCCAGATGGGAGTCCTTGATCATTAAATTTCTGGGTCTGCCTTCTCCCAGCATGCCTTGCTATTCACGTTTTAACCGTGCCTTCTTAGGACATGAAATTTAAATAAAATTCTTTTCCTTTCATGAAGTATAGTTTATAAATATTGTCTTTAATGGCTAGTGCCAATTCTAGGAAAACCTGCCCATACCCCATATATCAATCAATCATTCCTCTCTTTTACTTCGTCTACAGATCCACACTCGTACTCCCTTCTCTTCTTCTTACGGCTGACATGCTCCATGTCTGATATCACAGTGTAAGCATCCCTCCATTGGCCAGAGCATCTGACCCCAGCACACCTGTTCTTTGCCACTGTGCAGCCTCCTATAAAGGGCAACTATGCTTCTCTATCTTTTATAGAATAGAAACGGGAAAAACAGGGGGTCAGAGGGTGTGCACTGAATAGGGCGTCCAGAGGGAGCATCGCATGTCCACCACGTGTGTGAAGCAAGTGCCCGCTGCTGGAGTCTCGGGGCGGATGCAGAGTGACTCCTCAGAGGACGCTGCACGGGTCCTGCCTCCCCAGCCACACTGCATTTTCCTATTGCATGTTTCTCAGAGCTTCTGATGACTCCACAATGCTAACTACACAATGTTAGAAGTCTGTCATTGCTAATTGCAGAATGGTAGAAATGTGTTAGTTCTGATGAGAATGTTAGAGTTTGTGGGTTTTTTAGAGGCAAATGGCATGACATAGGGCTCATTTTCCCCTTGTGAAGTCTATTAGGTTTCTGGCAGAGTTGAGAAGGGAGAATGCTGACACTGAAATATGAAGGGTTAAGGGACTACGAAAGTGGGTAGTTCTTTGGCAATGAGGAGAGGTGGACGTGGGTCCCTGCAGGAGATGTGGGTCCCCAACAGGACTTCAGGAGAAGGCTGAGTACTTGGTGCTGTGCCTCTGGTGAAGATAAGCAGCTGTGACATGCATGCCGTTAGGAAGGGGTCTGGGGCATGGATACTGAGAACCAGAGCAGTTTCCTTTCCTGCCTCCACCTGCTCTCCTGCCCTTGCCCATCATAAGCTGAGTTCACTGGGGAGAGAGAGGAAGAGGAGGCAGTTAATGTGATCTACTGGGGCAGCCCCTGCAGGCAGGGTGATGGAGGGATAAATGTGACCTACCCAGGGCACTGCATCCCACAGTGGCTCACTCTGTGCTGCGAGCTGACCAGAGTGTGTAACTGTGTCTGAGGACTCTTTCCCCTCATAAGTTACAGACAGCCCGGGCTCCTCCTCCAGGTCAGATGGGCTCTGTGTTGGTGTCTTTGTATCACTGGGTGATCAGGGAGAGGATGGGAATGCATGCAGGCAGAGGAAGACAGAAACCTTGGTGTGAGCCCAGCATCAAGCAAAGCCCACACAGGGGATTTGATCACAGGCTCTTTGTACTCCTCTAAGGAGCAGCTGAGTGAGCTCCAGCAGACAGCATTGCAGGCAGCAGGTGGGAGGGGCTGGGGAGAGGGAGATGCGGCTTCCTGAGCAGCAACTGCCTCATCAGAGCAGCATCTGCTTCTGCCAGAGCTCCTGTGTGCAGCCTGCAGGGCACTGGGCTCAGGAGGTTTGGAGGAGGACGGCGTCAGGACAGTGACATCACAGGAGGGTCCCCAGTCAGAGAGACAGACTAAGACCAGCTCTTACAGGAGACAGTGACTCATAAGCACAGGAAACATCGCTGCCTCCCTCCTCCTCTGCACCATGGGCTCCAGGCTGCTCCCCTGGGCAATGCTTTGTCTCCTGGAAGCAGGTGAGCCCTGGGGACAAGGAGGGTGCCCCTCTCTGAGCTCCCCGACTCCTCAATCCTCCACCTCCCTTGGGCTTACACACCAAGACTCTCTCCAGTGCTCTCTCCATCTGCTTTTCCCACAGAGCCAGTGGAGACAGGAGTCACACAGACGCCAAGACACCTGATCGAAACACGAGGGCAGCAAGTGTCGCTGAGATGTACCCCCCACTCTGAGCACGACCGTGTGTTGTGGTACCAACAGGTCCTGGGCCAGGGCCTCCAGTTCCTCTTTGAATATTACAATGAGAGACAGAGCTCAAAAGGAAATGTCTCGGGCAGGTTCTCAGCTCACCAGTTTTCTGACTTTAGCTCTGAAATGAACGTGAGCGCCTTGGAGCTGCAGGACTCGGCTGTGTACCTCTGTGCCAGCAGCTTGGCACAGCCCCGCGGAGTCCCCAGTGCTCTGTGCACAAACCTCCTCTCCCAGTGTGGAGCAGCCTCAGCTGACACAGCTGTGAGACAAGCCACCCAGGGGCAAGAAAACTGGTTTCTATGTGGTGAAAAGGGACACCTGGAGCTCTGCTACCACTCAAGGGTAGGGCCAGCAGAGCAACACATCTGGTCAGAGCAGGGGCTACCGAATGTCCTCTCAGTGCACCACCGGGAAAGAGTGGCCATTTATGAATTGATGGCTGAAACACTGACGTAGAGCAGGGAGCTTCATGTGTAGGTCACACTTGTTTGATAACACTGTGAAGTAGACTCCCAAATCTGAGGGTTTGCTTTATGTAGTTGAGGGAGAAGGAACTGACATTTGGGGAAAGTCAAGGTCACAGACCATAACCAAAGAAGATAAAAAAGGACAGACTCCAGACGATTAAGTCATGTTCCATGCAACATGAACTGTCCTCTGTCTCTTTCTAAGGTTGGGCACACAGAAACGGTAAAGCAAGGCCTTGTAGCAACTGGCATCACCCACCACTGCACCCACTTGGGAACATCATCAAATACCAGCTGCCCAGTGGAAAACCCTGGAGTTCTTGACCCTGGCCCCAGAACAGTCCTCTGAGGACCCGTCAGGTGCTTCTCCAAGCACACAACAGGTCCTGTCTTCCTCAGGAAGTGCTCCCAGCTTACAGAGATGCACCTGGTAAAGTGTCTGACCATCAACCCTAGATCCACCACCTTCAGGACCACACAGCTCTTCCCAGGGAAACTGATCCCAGAGCTTCCTAAACTCGGCTGCACAGCAAAGGGATTGGGAGATTTGCTGGATACATGCAGACTTCTTGGACATGATGCAAACAAGCACAGCGGTTAGAAATACACCCCACTCTTATTCCTAAATTCCTCTGTTTGTTTAATGAACATACTTGTATTCCTTACTTCACGTAAGATATTGCTGACATAAAATACAAACTAAAAAATTAAAAAATTTAAAAATATGTTTCTTTCTGGCCTTGAATAAACTACTTAGTTTATGAATTAAATAAATTTTTTTTTCTTTTTCTTTTTCTTCTTAACTTCTGTGGAAAACTTTTAATTTTGTGTTTGTGAGAGATTATTTGAGATTTATCACTCTGTTTAGAGTTTTAAGTGAACAATACTGTATTTTTTATTTCATTTTATTTTACTAAACTTGATTTCATTTTATTTTATTTTCTGCAATGGCCAGATCTTGGCTAGGCTGGAGCCAGGAGCCAGGAATTCAATTCAGGGCTCCCACATGGGTGGCAGGGATCCAAGGACGTGAGACGTCACCTGCTGCTTCCCAGGAAGTGTTAGAGGAAGCCGAGACGGGAGCAGAGCTGGAATCAAACCCAGGCCCTCAGATGAGGGGCAGGCATCTCAGCCAGGGGCCGAGCTGCTGGCCTCCCATCTGCCCTGCACTGTGTCATCTACAGGCATGTGTCCTCTGGCAGGTGACCAGAGCTGGCTCCTGCTGCATACCTGGACTTCACACCTTGGGACAGGAACTCTGCCTTCCTCCCCTGCCGTTTCCTGGCAACCACCACTCTTCTCTGCTTCTGTGGGTCTGAGTACTGAGATACTTCATAGAAATGAACGTGTATGTGGTATTTGTCACTTTTGGTGCCACAGTGCCTGCCACGTGTTCATTTCTTAATTGATGTGCAGCTTTCCCTCCCGGAGCCAGTCCCCTAGCATAGCATGTCTCCTTCCCTGGAGTCGGCCACCTCTTCCACGGTGCCTGCACTTGCACACACCTTTGTGTCAATGGGTCATCTCTCAACTGAACAGCCACCAAAAGTCCCAGGGGACAGGCTCCTGTGGGGGGCGATTCTGCAGCGGAAGCACCATCCTTGGGGAGCAAGCACCCTGCGTGGGTATGGAGGTGCCCGGTCTGTACCTGGCAGGTGTCCCGACTGTTAGGGAATTGAGAAGAAACTGAACAAATCACCCCTTAAGTGCTGAAGTGTGTGCTGCCGAGCCTTTTAGATGAGCTGCCAGAGACCATCATGGGGCAGAGGACATCAACGGGATCAAAGGCACCAGGGGCTAAAGAACTTTCCTTAAGATTGGAGACCACACAAATGTTTAGCTGAATAGAGCAGTAGGTTAGTGGGAATGATGGGTTAAGCTTCCACCTGCGTCACCAGCATCTCATACGGGTGCCAGCTCAAGTCCCAGCTGCTTCGCTTCTAACCCAGCTCCCTGCTAATACCCTGGGAAAGCAGTAGAAAATGCCCTGAGTGCTAAGGCCCCTGCACCCATGTGGGAGACAGGGAAGAAGCTCCTGGGTCCTGGCTTAGTCTGGCCCAGCCCTGGCCATTGTAGCCATGTGGAGAGTGAATCAGTGGGTGGAAGACTTCCCTCTCTCTGTCTGTTTCTCCTTTCTGTAATTCTGTTTTTCAAATAAATAATAAATCTTTTAAAAATGAGAAATGATATCATACTGGAATAAAATATACATGGAATTATAAACTGTTACACCAAAGTGTCAAAGAAAACTTACAGACTGGTGTTGGCTCAGATCCATTCTTCCTGTCCTGAGCTGTTTGCTTGTGCATTCTGGTTTGGGCCATCTGGGGAAGGGGGCGTGGCCCCTGGTGACAGGAAGGCTCTGGTCCCAGGCAGGGAGAGAGCAGGCTCAGCATGACTCCCGCAAGTGTCCCATTGCTGTTCTGTCAGCAGTTGGACCAGAAGAGCCCGCTGCCCCGCCTGCTCTCCCCATGAGTGTGGGTCCCCTGAGCTGTGTGGTCCTTTGTCTCCTGCTGGCAGGTGAGTCCAGGAAGGGCTCTCCAGGCCCGAGGGACAAGCCTTTCCATGGGGGCTGCAACTTCTGCTTTTTCCTCCTCTGCAGGTACAGCCAATGCTGGTGTCACTCAGAGCCCCAAGTTCCAGGTCCTGAAGACAAGGCAGAGCCTGACCTTGAGATGTGCCCAGGATATGAACTATGACTACATGTACTGGTACCGCCAGGACCCAGGGCTGGGGCTGAAGCTCATCTATTACTCAGTTGGCCGTGACACCGATGCGAAAGGAGAGGTCTCCGATTGGTACAACGTGTCCAGACCAAGCACAGAGGAGTTCCCCCTCACACTGCTGTCAGCTGTCCCCTCGCAGACATCTGTGTACTTCTGTGCCAGCAGTTACCACAGCCCTGCACAGACACCTGCTGTCTGCACATAAACCGAGGGCAGGCACTGTGCCCCTGAACCCAGCGACGCCCTCATCAGAGTCCCAGCACAAGGAAGCAGGAGACCTAAAGACTCCTGAGGGCACAAATCTAGGATGCTCAGACTCTGAGTCCTATGGTTTCCATATTGCTGTTTCCAGTTACCACGACCAGAATCTCTGTCCTGAGATGGTGTGCTGAGTGCTTACAAGGGTGTTCACTTGTTGAACAGACATAGCAGCATCCATCATGGAAGCCAGTTTATCTGTTGATGTGGGAACTTCCAGTCAAAGTACAGCATGATGGTGTCTGCACTGTGTGTTTATTGCTGCACTGGTCACGCAGCCACGATGTGGAGTCTACACTAGAGTCCTGCAACTGGTGACAGGATAAAGACAGTGTGGGACAAATACACAATGGGATAAAGACGAACTGCTGCCTGATCAACCTGGAGTGTGTTATGTGAACTGTCAGACACAGCAAGACAAATTCCACATGTTCCCTCTTATGTGTCAAAGCTACCAAGTTCATCTCACAGAGGGGGAGAGTGGAACTTGGTTACCAGAGCCTGGGAAAGGTGAGTGTGAGGGAGACAAGGAGTGAGGAGGTTAACTAGTACAGGGCTGTCGTTGGATAGGAAGAATAACCTCCCATGTCCTATAGCACACAGGGTAACTCTGGTTAGCAACAATTAATTGTATATTTAAAATAACTAATAGGATTTTCAGTCTTTCCAAGGTGAAGATTTGATAAATCTCTGATGATTGGCATGCCGATTACCCTGATCTGATTGCCATGCATCACAAATGTGTATGGAAATGTCACTCTTTACTCACAAATATGAAATACTGGAAATAGTTCATCGAAGACTGAAATAAATGAGAAAGATTTTAAAAACTAAAATTCATTTCTGAATGTAACCTCCTCTACTCAAGACACTTTGTCAGCAATGATACCAGCCATGTAGTCCATCCCTGATGCACTGAGGTCCTGAGAACTGGGCCATGCTCATGTGGTCTCTTGTCTATTGTCAACTGAAGAAAACCATCCCTTTACAGATTTTTAAGATTAGGAAGCAAAATCAAGACAAAAGAAGCCAGATATAACTCAAGGTGAATACCTAATGATGTCCCATTGAAACCCTTTCTTTTTTTATTGGAATTAGAGAGAGAGAGAGGGAGGCAGTTAGAGAAAGAGGGAGAGACAGAGAGAGAGAGACAGAGATGGAGATCGAGAGAGAGAGAGAGAGAGAGATATCTTCTATCTGCTGGTTCACTCCCCAGATGTCTGGAATGCCTAGGACTGGAATACACTGATGCCAGGAGCTAGGAACCTCTTGGTCTCCCACGTGGGTGCGGAGTGCCCAAGCCCTTGGGCTATCCTCGTCTGCTTCCCCAGGCATATAATCAGAGAGCTGGATCAGAAGTGGGGTAGCCTGGACTGGAACATGCACCTGTGCAATGCGACATTTCAGTCGGTGTTTTACCTACTGTGCCACAACGCCAGCACAGAAACTCTTGCATAATTGCCATTTTTTGCTGAAAGTAATGAGCAGAACCATTGTGGTGTTGGAGAAGGATTCTCTGGTGAATACTCACTGAGCATTTTCTGAGAAAGATATGGCTGACTTTCTCAAACTCTCTCCTAATAAGATGATATTCTCTGAATCATCACAAAGATAACAAGTAAAAGGACTTGAGCATTTCCAAAACAATTTCCTTAAAATGTATTTAAGTATTTGAAGATGGAGTAAGACAGAGATCTACCATCCACTGGTTAAGTCCTCAAGAACTTCAATAGCCAGGGATGGGCTGGGCCAAAGCCAAGAGCTTAGGTCTCAAGCTGAGTCTGTCATGTGGGTTGCAGGCATTCAACTACTCAAACCATCACCTGCTGCCTCCCAGAGTGAGCACTGGCAGGAGGCTGGATTGGAAGCAGGGCTGAGACTCCAACCTAGGACTTCGGTAGGGAAGCAGGCATCCCAAGCAGCTGCTTGACAGCTGCACAAACACGCGCTACATGACTTTTACTTTGACAGGACCACTTCATTCATGAAAGCCATGGCTCCAATCCAGGGTCATCCTGGTGAAACCATGCTGCACCTCCTGGTACAAGTCTTGGAGAAGCTTCAGGACCTCCAACTCGCTTGTTTGAAATCCCATGGGAAACCCTGCTTTTGTCTGCAGCACATCTGGGGGCAGCAGGTTTGGCTCCCAGTGAGCAGAACGTTTCTTCCTAGGTGGTTTTGCAGTCAGAACTGTGGAAGTGCATCAGTTGAGGAATCCATGCTGTGGGCTGTTGTCTCTGCTGTTGGTCATCGGTTCTCTTCAGTTAGGGGGTGAACACGATTATTTTTTCTTTGTAAGTTGAGTAGATGTTCTGTCGCTGCTTGTCTTCAGCATTGTCTCACCCCTTCTTACAGAAGTCGTCCATCTGATAACTGCTGCTTTCTCTGGGACACTGTCCCCATGGGGTGTTTGTGAGTGCTGATGATTTTACCATTCTTCCACTCATTGCACCACGGGGTTGATGTTTGCTTGCTTCAGTTTCAGCAGAATTCTTGTTGCTCTGATAAAACTTTTCAAACTGGTGTTTGTCATTCTTAGTGCCTGAGATGACATCCTATTTAGTCATGTTATAAATAGTGATACAAGTTTATATATGTGAAAATTTTTTAAATCCCTGTGTAATTTTTTTGTATTACACTTTTCCTGGAATATTTTGAAGACCTTTAATATGTGCAATGCCTACATATCAGTATATAAAATGGACATAAAAACAGACAGATTCATAGAACCAGAAAGTTGAGTGGTGGTTTTCATTGCTGGATGTAGGGAATGTGAGATGTTGTTCAATGGGTTTTAAAATCTCAGTCATACATGATGGAAAAATTCGAGATCTTCTGCATGAGTAAAGCAATGTGTCCATAGTGAACAATTCTGTACACACTTAGAAATTGTTAATAGGGCGGCTTCCATGTTATGTATTTTTATTGCATGGGAACAATAAAAATTAAAAACTACCTGGCATTAGATTAATTGTGAATTAACATAAATCTACAAGTATAATTCTGATAGGCTATTTATTGAATTTTGGTGTGTAAAACATGGGAAAGTGGGATGCCATAGATTTTGAGTTTTTATATTAAATATATATTATAAATATTGCTGTTTGGAAAATAGGAAGAACATAACATGGCTTATGGCAAAGTAAGTTCTAATTTATGGAGATGGTATAGTTAGAAGGAGAGAGACACTCACAGTCTATTCTAGAGCTAACGCTGGGGCTGCCCTGAGAGCACTTTCTAATCCCTTCTCAGTAAGCTGGGGACGAGTGGCAGCCTGCAGTGCAGCGCACAGTTCCTGGACTCATCACTGGAGGAGTCTGGAGACACTTGCAAACACTGTGGACTCCGGAAGTTCTGCACTCTCAGTCTAGAGCTCTTGGGAATCCCAGGGAGCAACACCAGACAGTGTACTCCCACTATCACACTCGACCTTGGCCAAAAGGCTGAGACGCAACCTTGTGCTCCCACCATTAGTAATTAACTAAATTAATTAAAACAAAACAATAAAAATAGCATGAATAAGACACATTTGAAATAGGACAGAGATAAGATGCTACAGTTTGAAAGCTCTAAGTGACTAAAAGGGGAACTGAAACATGACAAGGAGAAAGCCTGCTCCTAACCATCAGCAAACTTAAAGAAGCCAGGGACGGCACACACATGTGTGGTCACTGAAAACAAAACTAGTACATTAAATAGCGGATTAGATGCAACCAGAGAGAACACTGGAGATGTCAAAAACAGATCTGAATTAATCACCTAGAAAAGGGCACAGAAAAATACATCTGAAATATGAAAGGGAAGGCAAAGAAAGGAAAGGAGAGGACAGAGACCTCCAGTGCAATCAGAAACCACACACCACTCTACCATGTGTGATTACGCACGCATACCAGCCCATTAACATCGCAGGGAAGCAGGGAGAATGACAGGAGTGATCTTATGTGTGATGTCAGCTTGGGATTTTCAGGAGATGATCAAAGATGTGAATTCTAGGTTTCAAGAATCCAGATAAGAACCAAATAAGATGTCATAATGAAATCATAGAACATGAGTGACAAAGGGACTTTAAGAGTTGTCAGAATGGAAAGACAAACAGACCTCCAAGGGAGAAAGCCAAGAAAGTGGGTGAAAAATAACCATTAAGTAAACATTACAGTCCCTCTTTTCTTAAGAATGAGACAGACTGTTTTAAAATATATTTTCAGGAATATAAATAAAAAAATCCTGAATTTGTTACTGAGATATCAAATTTATATATTTTTAAAGATTTATTTACTTCTTTGACTGATAGAGTAACTAACAGAGAGAGGGACAGACATAGAGAAAGATCTTCCATCTGCTGGTTAATTCCCTAAATGCCTGCAACAGCTGGAGCTGAGCTAATCTGAAGCCAGGAGCCAGGAGATTCTTCTGCGTCTCCCACGTGGGTGCAGAGGCCCAGGCACTTGGGCCATCTTCCACTGCTTTCCCAGGCCACAGCAGAGAGCTGGATCCAAAGAGATGCAGCCGGGATACAAACCAGCACCCATATGGAAAGACAAGTCCTCAGGCAGAAGCTTAGCCCCCTGCACACCACAGCATCAGCCCCATCAACATTCTACTTGAAAGGCAGGTAAAGATCCCAAAGGAAAAAAATGAGATTCCAAACGTGAAGGAACCAATGGAATTTGATAGTCATTCTGAACATGTCTGATTCAGAGAACGGAGGTGGCTCTAACAGAAACAGGGGACCACACTAGACCCGGGTTTCAGGGAAGACAGTGAGTTCCCCCTCCAGTGTTTCCTATTCACAGAGCCTCTGACAGGACTCGGCAGACACAGGAGCGACTGTCGATGAGAACAGAAACCTGGACAGTCACTCTGAGAACCCAGCATCCAGACAGTCCAGGGGCAGAAGGAATGATCCATGTACGGACGTCTTTAAAAGGCAGCCTATAGATTCAAAAATCAATCATCCGAATACACATGAAAAGAACCCTGTGAGGTCAGGGATTGACAGAGGAAGTGATGTCACCATGTTTGTGGTGTTTGAGAACAAGGGACGCCCCTCCTCCTCCTCTCTCCTGCCCACAGGACTGCTCTGCAGGAAGCTCCCATCCTGCCCCGACGGCCATGGGCACCAGGCTGCTCTGCTGGGCAGTGCTCTGTCTCCTGGGGGCAGGTGAGTCCTCAGACACCATGCATTGCATCGTGGCTGTGGTGTGCACATATGTGTATGTGTGTGTTCATGTGTGTCTGTGTGTGTCAGTGAGGACTACAGCTGTTTTCCAACTGTGTTCCCAACTTCTGTCTCCACAGAACACACGGACGCTGGAGTCTCCCAGTCCCCCAGGCACAGGGTCACAGGGAGGGGACAGAATGTCACTCTCACGTGTGACCCAGAGTCTGGTCATGCTCGTCTTTACTGGTACCGACAGAGCCAAGGGCAAGGCCTGCAGTTTATGATGTACTTCCAAGATAAAAATCCAGCAGACGAGTCAGGGATGCCTGGTGCCCACTTCTCTGCTGAGAGGCCTGGGGGATCTTCCTCCACCCTGAAGATCCAGCCTGCACAGCCCGGGGACTCAGCCGTGTACCTCTGTGCAGGCAGCTTAGACACAGCGTGGCACCACCACCTCCCACCTGCACCCAAACCTTATCCTCTGTCTCCGGGCTGCTCTGAGAACCCTAAGCAGAGGGTGTTTTGATCTTCATGACAAAAGGACAGAAGCAAATTTAGGGGCCAGTGCTGTGGCACAACAGGTAAAGCTTCTGCCTGCACTGCCGGCATCTCTTATGCACGATGGCTCAAGACCTAGTTGCTTGTATCCAGCTCTCTGCTCTGGCCTGGGAGAGCAGTAGAAGATGGCCAAGTGCTTGGGCTCCTGCACCTGCATTTGAAGACCCGGAGGAAGCTCCTGGCACCTGGCTTCAGATTGGTGCAGCTCCAGCCATTTCGACCAATTGGGGAGTGAACCAGTAGATGGAAGACCTCTCTCTCTCTCTCTCTCTCTCTCTCTCTCTCTCTCTCTCTCCTGCCTCTGCTTCTCTCTCTGTGTATCTCTGACTTTCAAATAATTAAATAAATCTTTAAAACAAACAAAAAAAGATAAGAAGTAGATTTGCAGCCCTGCCATCCTTTCTCAGGAGGTGACCATGAGGAACTCCTGCCACACTGGCTGGTACCTCCAGGCAAAACACTCAGCCTTCCTGGTGGAATTTGAATTGTGCCATCCTGAATCACTCCAGGGTCAGTAGCACTGTGTCACCCAGGGGGGAATAGAGGGGAAATATCTGTCCTTGAAATGTCAGTGACACCTCCTGACCTTTTCTCCAGTGTTTGCCACCTTTATCCACCTGCTCTCTTCAGAGCTTTGGCTTTGTTTCCCTGTCACTCTACAGTCTCACCTTCAGTCTTATGTGAAAGCGCATTTCCCTCCAGCTTGCAACACCTGAGAAGGTTTTGTGATTTCATTACGTCCACAAGTCATCTCAACTTGGTAGCTCTTCTCCCCAGATACAACCTGTGGAAGCAGAAGTGCCACCAGTAACTGACCAGCTCTTAGAAGTAGGTGCCTTACACATCCTACAACGAAAGCAATGGGGTTCATTGTCCACCCTCAATTTCTCTCTGAATGAAATGAAAGGGGCAGCATGTGAAAAGCAGGTGAGCAGATCGAGAGGGAGGGAGGTGTCAGTTGCGCTGGGCTTCTGAAGGAAGCAGAGGTGACGTTGTGTTTGAGACGGTGCTCCACACACAGGGAGCAGCAGGCTGGTGCATGGGATTTGAGGAGGAGCAAACAGCAGGGCAGAGCCCAACTTCCTGTGGGAAGAGAGACGCAGCTCTGGTCTTTGGAGTTGGAAAGCTGTTCTTCTGGCCATGAGATAGTGAGTTTGAAGACCCAGCTGCAGTAATGTGATTATGGAATTAATTTATGATGGGGTGTCTGTCCCCAGCCCCAGGACCTTTGTAGGAGAAACAGGGATGAACCTCACCTCTTGGTCACAAGGTGGCGCTTCAATGCCAGTGGAACTGAGGTATTCAGGCAGAGTCTGGGAAAGAAAGGGTTAAGGAAACCATCAGCTTGGATCCCCTATTTCCAGGGTTGAAATTTTCAGTTACAGCTAAACCACTAGCACAAAGCAACACGTGAGGAGGGCTCTAGGCTGAAGGAGATCCACAGCTGAGCAATCTGACCAGGCACACTGGGTGTGAGGGGCAGAACAACTGCCTCCTAAACACGTGGGAAACAAAGAGGTGGGTGAGCCCTGGAGTGAGAGCATCCCTGGTGCCCTCCATCCCCCCCGCAGGTCCTGCTGTGCCACCCCCTCCCAGGGAGGACATGCAGCTGGGGGAGGACATCACAGCCCCACCCCTCTGTTCATTGGAGAGGAGCCTGAGAGCTCTCTCAGTCCTGAGATCACAGCTTCAGCGGGGACGGCTCCTTGCTGCCCTGACCCTGCCCTGAGTGCAGCACATTTCTCCTGGGTGATCCTTGGTTTACGGGAGCAGGTGCGTTGCTGTCTCTACTGAGAAATCCTGTGAATGTTTGCAAGTCCTGGCTGCAAGCCTATCCTTTCTCTGCAGTCACACCACCTCTCCAGTCTTGAGGTCACCTAATGACTGCCTCTCCTACGGGTCTCACAGATGCTGGATTCCCAGTCACCAAGAGAGGAAATCACTACACACATGAAGAAAGACGACCCAGCAGGGTTCTCAGTGCATGAACATGACTCAATGTTCTGGTACCTAGACTGATCCATTATATAGCATGGTTCTGGCAGCATTGCCAAAGGGGATGCCACAGAAGGGTCCAGCGTCCCCAGAAATAAGAGGGTGCATTTCCCCTGGACTGTGGAATCGGCCAGCACCCACCAGACCTCCCTGTACCACTGGGCAGCAGTGAGTCCAAGGCACTGCACAGCAGGCTGCTCCCTCCCAAGCACACAGCCATGGACTTGAGCTGGACTCTCCTGCCCGAGGCCACGTCTCCACCAGCAGAGAAATCTGCCCTTCCTGAGGCTCTCCCCACACTTCCCCTACAGGATCTCTGTCAGAGACGTTACCCAGCCAGATCCTGGTTATGAACTGAGGTCCACCATCGTGTGAGTGTATGAGAAGGCATTCAACACTTGATCTGATTTGCTCAGCTTGTGTCAAGCTAAAGCCAGAAGCCAGGACCTCCAACGGTCTCCAAAGGGTGACAAGTGCTACGCTGAGTTCCCACCCCTCAAGGGGAGTCTTTATTCCACTGACATTACTGGGTCTTTCTTCTCACAGAATGTCCTACTTGTTCACTTTAAATACTTCCTCTTGATGAACTAAAGTTTAATTCAGATATTTTTTCCTTTATGAAGTTTAACTTACATTTCTTTTCTTTTATCAGAGGGGTGCTGAGTCATTCACAGCTGCCTGAGAAGTGTCACTGGCCCCGGATGCACTTGTCTGAAAGTTAGTGACAGAACACAATGTTTCCCTCCTCAGGATGACAGGGGTGGTTAATGTCCATTCCTGGACAACTTTCCTATCCCCAAAATAACAGTAATTCCCTTTGTCTCCTGGCCTACTGTTCACACCAGTACTCACCTTGTTCATTCCTGGCCTCAGCTGAAAACGCTCCACTTTCTAAGTCACAATCTAGCATCCCTCTCTGCCCAGCATCTGCTCGTATGACATCCATCTGCAGTCAGCATGGCGTCTCCTTACATTGGCAACTAGGCTTTTCCCCTTTAGTGAACACGAGGGGCACAAGTGCTCAGGGGTAGGAGAGTTTGTCCCGAAAATGGCAGCTGGTGGAGGCTTCGCAGTGTCCACCACGCAGAGCCCCTTCCGAGAATCCCTTGTGAGTGTCAGGAAATTTCTGGGTCTGTCTTCTCCCAGCATGCCTTGCTATTCACGTGTT
This sequence comes from Oryctolagus cuniculus, assembly GCF_051225735.1. Lineage (NCBI taxonomy): Eukaryota > Metazoa > Chordata > Mammalia > Lagomorpha > Leporidae > Oryctolagus > Oryctolagus cuniculus. Next base: position 181,172,388 of record NC_142869.1, on the reverse strand, counting down.
AACCGTGCCTTCTGAGGATCTGAAATTTAATTCAAATTCTTTTTCTTTTATGAAGTTTAGTTTATAAATGTTGTCTTTAATGGCTAGTGCCAATTCTAGGAAAACCTGCCCATACCCCATATATCAATGAATCATTCCTCTCTTTTACTTCATCTACAGTTCCACACTCGTACTCCCTTCTCTTCTTCTTACCGCTGACATGCTCCATGTCTGATATCACAGTTTAAGCATCCCTCCATTGGCCAGAGCATCTGACCCCATCACACCTGTTCTTTGCCACTGTGCAGCCTCCTATAAAGGGCAACTATGCCTCTCCTTAATTCCTTAGGGAACAGAGATGGGCAAAACGGGGGTAAGAGGGTGTGCACTGAATAGGGCATCCAGAGGGAGCATCGCATGTCCACCACGTGTGTGAAGCAAATGCCCGCTGCTGGAGTCTCGGGGCGGATGCAGAGTGACTCCTCAGAGGACGCTGCACGGGTCCTGCCTCCCCAAGCCACACTGCATTTTCCTATTGCATATTTCTCAGAGCTTCTGATGACTCCGCAATGCTAACTACACAGTGTTAGAAGTCTGTCATTGCTAATTGCAGAATGGTAGAAACTGTGCTAGTTCTGATGAGAATGTTAGAGTTCTTGTGTTTTTTAGAGGCAAATGCCATGACATGGGGCTAATTTTCCACTTGTGAAGTCTATTAGGATTCCGGCAGAGTTGAGAATGGAAACTAATGACACTGTAATGTGAAGGGTAAAGGGGCTAACAAAAGCGGGTAGTTCTTTGGCAATGAGGAGCAGTGGACGTGGGTCCCTCCAGGGAATGTGGGTCCCCAACAGGACTTTGGGAGAAGGCTGAGTACTTGGTGCTGTGCCTCTGGTGAAGATAAGCAGCTGTGACATGCATGCCATTAGGAAGGGGTCTGGGGCATGGATACTGAGAACCAGGGCAGTCTACCTCCACCTGCTCTCCAGCCCCTACTGGGGCAGCCCCTGCAGGCAGGGTGATCTGAAGGGATAAATGTGACCTACCCAGGGCACCTCATCCCACAGTGGCTCACTCTGTGCTGAGAACTGACCAGAGTGTGTAACTGTGTCTGAGGAATCATTTCCCTCATAAGTTACAGACAGCCCGGGCTCCTCCTCCAGCTCAGATGGGCTCTGTGTTGGAGACTTTGTATCACTGGGTGCTCAGGGAGAGCAGGAGAATGCAGGGAGAGGAAGACAGAGACACCTTGGTGTGACCCCAGCATCAAGAAAAGCCCACACAGGGATTTGATCACAGGCTCTTGTACTCCTCTAAGGAGCAGCTGAGTGAGCTCCAGCAGACAGCATTGCAAGCAGCAGGTGGGAGGGGCTGGGCAGAGGGAGATGCGGCTTCCTGAGCAGCAACTGCCTCATCAGAGCAGCATCTGCTTATGCCAGAGCTCCTGTGTGCAGCCTGCAGGGCACTGGACTCAGGAGGTTTGGAGGAGGACGGCGTCAGGACAGTGACATCACAGGAGGGTCCCCAATCAGGAAGAGGAAGACTAAGACCAGCTCTTACACGAGACGGTGACTCATAAGCACAGGAAACATCGCTGCCTCCCTCCTCCTCTGCACCATGGGCTCCAGGCTGCTCCCCTGGGCAGTGCTTTGTCTCCTGGGAGCAGGTGAGCCCTGGGGACAAGGAGGGTGCCCCTCTCTGAGCTCCCCGACTCCTCAATCCTCCACCTCCCTTGGGCTTACACACCAAGACTCTCTCCAGTGCTCTCTCCATCTGCTTTTCCCACAGGCCCAGTGGAGGCAGGAGTCACACAGACGCCAAGACACCTGATCCAAACACGAGGGCAGCAAGTGTCGCTGAGATGTACCCCTCACTCTGGACACAACCGTGTGTTTTGGTACCAACAGGTCCTGGGCCAGGGCCTCCAGTTCCTCTTTGAATATTATGGAGGGTCACAGACCTCAAAAGGAAATGTCTCTGGCAGGTTCTCAGCTCACCAGTTTCCTGACTTTAGCTCTGAAATGAACGTGAGCGCCTTGGAGCTGCAGGACTCGGCTGTGTACCTCTGTGCCAGCAGCTTGGCACAGCCCCGCGGAGTCCCCAGTGCTCTGTGCACAAACCTCCTCTCCCAGTGTGGAGCAGCCTCAGCTGACACAGCTGTGAGACAAGCCACCGCAGGGTCAAGAAAACTGGTTTCTATATGGTTAAAAGTGACACCTGGAGCTTTGCTGCCACTCAAGAGTAGGAGCACCAGACCAACCCATCTGGTCAGAGCAGGGGCTACCTTGGACGGTGTGCTCCAGAATGTCCTCTCAGTGCACGCTGCCTTTCAAATAAATAAAATATATCTTGGGGCCAGCACCGTGGCACAGTAAGTTAATGCTCCACCTGCGGCACCAGCATCCCATATGGGTGCCAGTTCAAGTCCTGGCTGCTCCACTTCCTATCCAGCTGTCTGTTATGAACTGGGAAAACAGAGGAAATAATCTAGTCCTTGGCTCCTGCACCCGCATGGGAGACCTGGAAGAAGCACCTGGATCCTGCCTTCGGAATGGCACAGCTCTGGTCGTTACACATGATACAAAGTCAATGGTTTAAAGTGGATGGGAAGCAGACTTTGTTATCATAAGTCAGAATGATTAACCCTGCGAGAATCACTAGTGAGTGGACATTTGCAGAATTTATGAGAACAGTAAAGAATGTGTGAAATGAACAGCAGGTGTTATTTGTATAAAAACACAGTCTGGTGCTCTCTCATCGGAGCCATGCCATCAGCCTTGCTGTGAGCGTGTCTCTCATTCCTCCCCACGCCAATGCTTCCCACACCTTTGGAACACCCGGACCTGCTGGAGCTGGCCTCCGGCACTCTAATATCTGCTAAGAATTAATTCACAGACCAAACAGGGAATGCTGTGGGTCTGTTGCGAGAAGAGGGGCAGCTGTGGGGTGCAGTTTCCAGGCTGGTTGTTTCTGTGGTCTGTAGAACCGGGGCTCACTTCTCTCCTTAGCATGCCAACAGCAATGCTGTAATCCATACTTCTCTCCTTTAGAATCAAGTGTCTGGGCTCACTCTTTTTTTTATGTTGGTCTTTAAAGCCTAAAGGTGGATTTGAGGACCAACTGCAAGTGAGCCAGGCTGGAAAACTGTAGAACGGGTGTGGAGGAGGAGCGGTGGCATCTCTGCTCCTGGTACCTTCAATCCTGAGCCTCAGAGGTGGGACTCCCTGAGACCAGACTGCTGCCTGCCTGGAGGCGCTGTGGCCCCTCAGGGACACCAGGACTCTTGGGAGGGTTTGAAGGGAGGGCCAGAAGAAGAGAGCTGAACGGAAGTTTTGGCTGCAACTTGCATTCAGGGGATGGTGTGCGTTTGATAAGAAGTCCTGCACATGTGGATACTGTCCAGGAAAGAGTGAGAGTGCCCTGGGTCTCAGTCTGCACGGAGGAGTGAATGTCTCTGTGCCTGCATGGACAGTGGAGGGAAAGAACCGGGGACAGCAAGCACGGGAGCACCAGTCAAACCAGTGCTGTTGTAGCTGGAATTCATAGAGAAGGAAGGAAGGATGCTGTGGGCCTGTGGGGCCTGTGGTCAACCCCACCCACCTTCAGGTCAGAGACTGGGAGGGGCAGGAACACAAGGAGTAGCAGAGCCAGGGTCTCACCTGGGAGCAGTGGGCCTCCATGGCCTGCAGGGACAGCAACACCAGAGCACTGCACCACAGGCCAGTGTCCTACCCAGGTGACAGGGGCTTCAGAACCTGAGGACACTCACCCTGGGTCCCTCACCTCTGCTCTAGGAGGTGCCTTGGGTTCCTGAGGCTGCCATGAGCTCCAGGCTACTCTGCTGGGTGGCCCTGTGTCTCCTGGGAGCAGGTGAACTCTGGGCACAGCTGGCAAACCTCTGACCCACGTTTGCCATCTCTGAAATGCAGGTCTGCTGAGACAGGCTGCAGCAAGAGGGCCCTGTCCTCATCCTGGGTCCTGCCCTTAGGTTCTGTTTCCTGTCTCACAGGCCCAGTGGATTCCAGAGACATTCCAGAACACCTGACCAAAGCTAAAGGACAGCAAGTGACACTGAGATGCTCCCCTACCCATGGGCACCTTTCTATGCACTGGTACCAGCAGACCCCAGGCCAGGGCCAGCTCCTCTGGGTATTACAGTGGGGAGCAGAGGGGTAAAGGAAATTCCCCGCACAGCAGTACTGGGACTATCGCTCTGAACTCAGCCTGAGCTCCTTGTGCTGGGGACTTGGTGTGTGCCTCTGTACCGCAGTGTGGCACAGTCCTGCATGGTTGCCAGCCTTCTGTACAAACCCAGTTGGGGGCATGTCCAGGAAGGTGCCATGGTGAGGAGCCGCTAGCCAGGGAAAAGCAGCCAAACCCTTCCTGGATCTCACTGCTGCTTCCATGTCTGATCAGGGCTAATTACATAGAAATCCTGCTGGGTAAGAACTACGCACTTGTCTGTGTGTCTGTGGAAACAGCTCTTGGGTCCCACATGTGGTAACTGGCTGACCTCTTCCTCCAACATCTCTGCCCCCTGCTCTGTAGATCTGTTACCTTCTCAGGTCCTGAGTCACGTGATGTGGAGGTCATATGTCTCGTTTGACAGCAACAACTCCTTCCATGGTGCATCCAAGGAACATATGACTGCAAGGAAAAGTAGCACAACGGATCCTTCATTGTAAGAAAAAATAAAGATGAATTATTAAGTAGAACAGACAAGCTGACTTGCCCCAAATGGTAGAGTTAAAAACATACCAGGGGATTCGAATTCAATCCCATCGGCATGTACCAATGCCATCTCACTATTCCAAGTGATCAATTTCAGTTCACAATTGATCATAATGAAAGGACTAAGAGTCAAAGGGAGCACATAAACAAGTCTAGTACCTGCTAACACTAACCGATGGAATAAATAAAGGGGAGAGTGATCCAACATGGGAAGTGAGATACTCAGCAGACTCATAGAATGGCAGATGTCCTAAGTAGCACTCTGACCTCAGAATCAGCCCTAAAGGCATTCGGATCTGGCTGAAAAGCCCATGAGAGTATTTCAGGCATGGAAAGCCAGACACTCTAGCAAAAGATCTCTGCGAAGTGAGATCCCAGTGGAAAGAACAGGTCTTCAAAGAAGGAGGTACCTTTCTCTGAAGGGAGGAGAGAACCTCCACTTTGACTATGACCTTGTCTAAACAAGATAAGAATCGGAGAACTCAGAGGGCTTCCATAGCCTTGGAAACTCATGACTGGAGCATAGGGAGACTACTGATGCCATAGACAGGAGTGTCAATTGGTAAAGTCAACAACAGGAGTCACTGTGCACTTACTCCTCATGTAGGATCTCTGTCCTTAATGTGCTGTGTATTGAGATTTAATGCTATAACGAGTACTCAAATGATATATTTCACTTTGTGTTTCTATGGGGGTGCAAACTGTTGAAATCTTTACTTAATGTATACTAAACTGATCCTCTGTAAAAAAAAAAAAAAAAAAGAAAAAAAGAAAGAAAATATCAACTCCCAACTTGACTCTCACTGGGATTAAACATGACAATAGGTCTGATCTGATTTCATCATCATTTAAAAAAAATCATCTATTATTTTTCACTTTATGTTTCTGTGTGGGAGCAAACTGTTGAAATCCTTACTTAATGTATACTAAGCTGATCTTCTGTATATTAAGATAATCGAAAATGAATCTTGATGTGAATGGAAGGTGAGAGGGAGTGGGAAAGGGGAGGGTTGTGGGTGGGAGGGACGGTATGGGGGGGAAGCCATTGTAATCCATAAATCATACTTTGGAAATTTATATTCATTAAATAAAAGTTAAAAAAATTAAAAAAAAAGAAAAAATAAAGATGGGATTTTCTGCACTGCAGCCATGTTTGGTGATATGTGATGGCTCTCACTGTGGTTCCCAGCTGGACAGCAAAGGGATTGGGACATTTGCACACAAATTCCTGTTCTTACTACAAACAAGCAGAAGGGAAAGAAATACACATGAGCGTTATTCCTTAATTTCCTCTGTTTATTTAATAACTTATCTGTATCCTCTACTTTGGACATAATGTAGATGGGAAAAAAAAAGGAAAAGTGAAAAGAAAAGCAAGAAGAATATGTTTCTGGCTTGTTTAAAGTAATTTGCTTACTTTATGTATTATACAAATTTGTATTTTCTTTCTATTTTCTTTTTCTGTTTACTCTTTTTTTGCAATTCTTTGTTTGGTTATACTGACAAAACATTTAACATCATACCTATCCTCTTAAAAAAGAGAGTTTCATTTCACTTCAAACCAATGACCCGAGGTGGACCAGGGATATAACTCTCACTCCATCAGGCTTCCCACTGTCTCTAGTTTCATTTGTGTCCTTTGTGCTAAGTCCCATCGATACTGCATGACCTGGAGCCCAGAGCCATGCTTGTCCTAGAAGGAAGCAGTCACATACAGAGTGGGAAGGCTGAAACAAAGCACGTGTTCCAGACCAGCCACACAACTATTTGCAGGCCTTTGGGTCAAACATTGGTAAGACTTTGAGGATTACAACAACAGATTGTCACACCACGTGTGGAATCCCTCTGGTTGTGGGCTCTGTGCAGCAAGACAGATCTGAGCTCTTGGCCTTTCATTACAGAATGCATGTCAGCACCTACACTAGGGGTGCTCCTCACAGAATGGGGTGTCTTCCACAGACGCAGGACATTCTCCTTTCTGCAGGCTGCCGCCTCTCCCACGTCACACCTGCACTTGTACATCTTCCTGGTGCTGGGTCATCTGCGTGACTGATTGTGCAGACACCACTGGCCACATGTGGGCAGACACCCGTGGGAGGTGACCGCACCTGAGGCACCACACCTGGGAGCAAGTACCGGGAATGAGGACGGAGCTGCCCACGTACATGTGGCAGGGCCCATTTCTCAGGGCACTGACGAGGAGCAGAGCCAGTGATCCCTTAGATGTTGAAGAACATTCTGCTGAGCTGTGGAGACCACATGCCGGGGAGAATCATGTGAATCGTGTAGTGTGGGGACATGGACAGAATTGCAGTCAGTTAAGCAAATTAGAAAAGGATACGTGAGGAATATTTGAGACACAGTGAAAGGTACCAGGAGCTTGTAAGGATTTTCCTTAATATTCTAGACTACAGAAACATTTAGTTAAATACAACCCATGTAATAGCGGTATGACATTCTAATTGGAATAAAACGTACATTGAGTTATAAACTATTGCACAATAATGTGAAGGAGAACTTATACTACAGATGTTGACTCAAATACATTAACCCTGTCCTGAACTGTTTGCTTGTGCACTCTGGTTTGGGCCATCTGGGGAAGGGGGCGTGGCCCCTGGTGACAGGAAGGCTATGGTCCCAGGCAGGGAGAGAGCAGGCACAGAATGACTCCCACAGTGTCCCATTGCTGTTCTGTCAGCAGTTGGACCAGAAGAGCCCGCTGTCCCGCCCGCTCCTGCCATGAGTGTGGGTCCCCTGAGCTGTGTGTTCCTTTGTCTCCTGCTGGCAGGTGAGTCCAGGAAGGGCTCTCCAGGCCCGAGGGACAAGCCTTTCCACGGGGGCTGCAACTTCTGCTTCTTCCTCCTCTGCAGGTCCAGCGAGTGCTGGTGTCACTCAGAGCCCCAAGTTCCAGGTCCTAAAGACAGGACAGAGCCTGACCTTGAGATGTGCCCAGGATATGAGCCATGACTACATGTGCTGGTACCGCCAGGACCCAGGGATGGGGCTGAAGCTCATCTATTACTCAGTTGACCGTGACATCTATGCGAAAGGAGAGGTCTCCGATGGGTACAACGCGTCAGGAACAAGCACAGAGGAGTTCCCCCTCACACTGCTGTCAGCTGTCCCCTCGCAGACATCTGTGTACTTCTGTGCCAGCAGTTACCACAGCCCTGCACAGATACCTCCTGTCTGCACATAAACCCAGGCAGGCACTGTGCCCCTGAACCCAGTGACACCCTCATCAGAGTCGCAGAATGATGAAGCAGGAGACCTAAAGACTCCTGGGGGTTGGGTGGTTGAGACCTCAGCCTGCTGTGGTGCACCTGCAGGCAGACCTGGCCAGGCGGCACGCAGCCCTGGTCTCAGCTGTCTCCACAGGGGCTCCGTGGTCTTGCTCTGACCTCTCTGGAAAGGGTGGTGATGGAGACTCCTCTGCTTCTCTCCCCATTGGCTGCGTCTGAGCTCCCTGGCTTGGAACAGGACCTGCAACTCCACCACATCCATATTCTTGTCGTTCCTGGATCCACACTGCTTTCTCCTTCAAGGATTCTCACTCAGGCTCAACCCTCAGATGATGTCTGCTGCTGCCCCGTCCCATGTGGACGCTCCTCCCCAGGCCCTACCCGGTTGTTCTTCCCACTGGCCCCATCCTTTTCCACTCCTGTAAGTCCACCAGCCCCTCCTGACCTTACTCCTTCCCGTCATAGAGACACCTAAGTGATGGATATCACATTCCTCTTACATAAGTTTAGATATTTCGTAGATGCAATACTTTTCCTCAATAACACTCTTCTGTTGAGCCGTGGTAGACAAATCTACGATGCTCAGACTCTGAGTCCTGTGGTCTCCACATTTCTGTTTCCAGTTACCACGACCAGAATCTTTGTCCTGAGATGGTGTGCTGAGTGCTTACAAGGGTGTTCACTTGTTGAACAAGCATAGGTGCATCCATCATGGAAGCCAGTTTGTCTGTTGATATGGGAACTTCCAGTCACAGTACAGCATGATGGTGTCTGCACTGTGTGTTTATTGCTGCACTGGTCACGCAGCCACGATGTGGAGTCTACCCAAGAGTCCTTCAACTGGTGACAGGATAAAGACAGTGTGGGACAAATACACAATGGGATAAAGACGAACTGCTGCCTGATCAAATTGGAGTGTGTCATGTGAACTGTCCGACACAGGAAGACAAATTCCACATGTTCCCTCTTATGTGTCAAAGCTACCAAGTTCATCTCACAGAGGGGGAGAGTGGAACTTGGTTACAGGAGCCTGGGAATGGTGAGTGTGAGGGAGACAAGGAGTGAGGAGGTTAACTAGTACAGGGCTGTCGTTGGATAGGAAGTATAGCCTCTCATGTTCTATAGCACACAGGGTAACTCTGGTCAGCAACAACTAATTGTATATTTAAAATAATGAATAGGATTTTCAGTCTTTCCAAGGTGAAGATTTGATGAATATCTGATGATTGGCATGCCAATTACCCTGATCTGATTGTCATGCATCACAAATGTGTATGGAAATGTCACTCTTTACCCCCAAATATGAAAAGAATGGAAATAGATCATTGAAGATTGAAATAAATGACAAAAATTTTAAAAACTAAAATTCATTTCTGAATGTAACCTCCTCCACTCAAGACGCTTTGTCAGCAATGATACCAGCCATGTAGTCCATCCCAGATGCACTGAGATCTTGAGAACTGGGCCATGCCCATGTGGTCTCCTGTCTGTTATCAACCTAAGAAAACCATCCCTTTACAGATTTTTAAGATTAGGAAGCAAAAACAAGACAAGAGAAGTCAGATATAACTCAAGGTGAATACTAATGATGTCCCATTGAAACTCTTTCTTTTTTTATTTGACTAGAGAAAGAGAGGGGAGGCAGTTAGAGAGAGAAATAGAGAGAGAAATCTTCTATCTGCTGGTTCATTCCCCAAAAGGCTGCAATTGCTAGGGCTGCAACAGGCTGGTGCCAGGAGTTAGGACCTTCTTGGTCTCCCTCGTGGGTGCAGAGTGCCCAAGCCCTTGGGCTACCCTCTGCTGCAACCCCAGGCAGATTATCAGGGAGCTGGATCAGAAGTGGAGCAGCCAGCACTGGATTATTAGCCCGTGCAATGCGACATTGCAGTCAGTGGCTTTGCCTACTGTGCCACAAAGCCTGCACAGAAACTCTTGCATAATTGCCCTTGTTTGGTGAAAGAAATGAGCAGGACCATTGTGGTGTTGGAGAAGGATTCTCTGGTGAATATTCACTGCGTGTTTTCTTAGAAAGATATGGCTGACTTTCTCAAACTCTCTCCTAATAAGATGATATTCTCTGATCCTTCACAAAGACAACAATAAAAGGACTTGAGCATTTCCAAAACTATTTCCTTAAATTGTCCTTAAAATGTATTTAAGTATTTGAAGATACTTTGTAGAGTATTTGAAGAGAGACAGACAGAGAGAAAGATCTTCCATCTGCTGGTTCACTCGCTGAATGTCTATAAAAACTGGAGCTGAGCCAATCCGAAGCCAAAACCCAGGAGCTTCTTCTGGGTCTCCCACATGGGTGCAGGGGCCTAAGCAGTTGGGTCATCCTCTACTGCTTTCCAGGCCACAGCAGAGAACTGGATCCAAAGAGGTGCAGCCAAATGCAAACCAGCACCAATATGGAAAGCCACAGCCTAAGGCAGAAGCTTAGCCCTCTGCACACCACAGCATCGGCCCCATCAACATTCTACTTTAAATGCAGGTAAAGATCCCAAAGGAAAAAAAAATGAGACTCAAAACGTGAAGGAACCAATGGAATTTGATAGTCATTCTGAACATGTCTGATTCAGAGAGCGGAGGTGGCTCCAACAGAAACAGGGGACCATAAAAGGCCCCGGGTTTCAGGGAAGACAGTGAGTTCCCCCTCCAGTGTTTCCTATTCACAGAGCCTCTCTGATAGACTTGGCAGACACAGGAGCGACTGTCGATGAGAACAGAAACGCGGACAGTCACTCTGAGAACCCAGCGTCCAGACAGTCCAGGAGCTGAAGGAATGATCCATGTACGGACTTCGTTAAAAGGCAGCCGAGAGATACAAAAATCAATCATCCAAATACACATCAAATAAACCCTGTGAGGTCATGGGGATTGACAGAGAAAGTGATGTCACCGCTGTTTGGTGTTTGAGAACAAGGGACGCCCCTCCTCCTCCTCTCTCCTGCCCACAGGACTGCTCTGCAGGAAGCTCCCATCCTGCCCCGATGGCCATGGGCACCAGGCTGCTTTGCTGGGCAGTGCTCTGTCTCCTGGGGGCAGGTGAGTCCTCAGACACCATGCATTGCATCGTGGCTGTGGTGTGCACATGTGTGTATGCCTGTGTTCATGTGTGTCTGTGTGTGTCAGTGAGGACTACAGCTGTTTTCCAACTGTGTTCCCAACTTCTGTCTCCACAGAACACATGGAAGCTTGAGTCTCCCAGTCCCCCAGGCACAGGGTCACAGGGAGGGGACAGAATGTCACTCTCACGTGTGACCCAGAGTCTGGTCATGCTGGTCTTTACTGGTACCGACAAAGCCAAGGGCAAGGCCTGCAGTTGATGATGTACTTCCAAGGAAAAAATCCAGCAGACGAGTCAGGGATGCCTGGTGCCCACTTCTCTGCTGAGAGGCCTGGGGCATCTTCCTCCACCCTGAAGATCCAGCCTGCACAGCCCGGGGACTCAGCCGTGTACCTCTGTGCCAGAAGCATAGACACAGCGTGGGGACACCACCTCCCACCTGCTCACAAACCTCATCCTCTGTCTCAGGGCAGCTCTTAGAGACCCTAAGCCGAGGGTGTTCTGATCATCATGGCTCAAAGGACAGAAGCAAATTTAGGGGCTGGTGCTGTGGTACAGCAGGTAAAGCTACTGCCTGCACTGCCGGCATCTCATATGCACACTGGCTCAAGTCCTGGCTGCTCGTATCCAGCTCTCTGCTATGGCCTGGGAGAGCAGTAGAAGATGGCAAAGTGCCTGGGTGACTGCACCTGCATTTGATGACCCAGAGGAAGCTCCTGGCACCTTGCTTTAGATTGTTGCATCTCTGGCCATTTCGACCAATTGTGGAGTGAACCAGCAATGGAAGACCTCTCTCTCTCTCTCTCTCTCTCTCTGCCTCTGCTTCTCTCTCTGTGTAACTCTGACTTGCAAGTAATTAAATAAATCTTTAAAAGAAAAAAATAGGAAAGAGTAGATTTGCAGCCCTGCCATCCTTTCTCAGGAGGTGACCATGAGGAACTCCTGCCACACTGGCTGGTACCTCCAGGCAAAACACTCAGCCTTCCTGGTGGAATTTGAATTGTGCCATCCTGAATCACTCCAGGGTCAGTAGCACTGTGTCACCCAAGGGAAATAGAGGGGAAATCTCTGTCCTTGGTTGTCAGCGACTCCTCCTGACCTTTTCTCCAGTGTTTGCCGCCTTTATCCACCTGCTCTCTGGTCACAAAAGCAGCACAAGTCCTGGTACTCAGGTTTGAAAAGGACACAGAGAGCGTAGTGGTCACTGCTGGTCCTAAAATACTTGCAGCAGATTGGCTGTGGGCTGTGTCTTCCCAAGGTACTGTGGAATACTTTAGAGCCTTGGCTTTGTTCTCTGTCACTCTACAGTCTCACCTTCAGCCTCATGTACAAGTGCATTTCCCTCCAGCTTGCAACACCTGAGCAGGTTTTGTGATTTCATTACGTCCACAAGTCACCTCAACTGCGTAGCTCTTCTCCCCAGATACAACCTGTGGAAGCAGAAGTGCCACCAGTAACTGACCAGCTCTTAGAAGTAGGTGCCTTACACATCCTACCACGAAAGCAATGGGGTTCATTGTCCACCCTCAATTTCTCTCTGAATGAAATGAAAGGGGCAGCATGTGAAAAGCAGGTGATCAGACCAAGAGGGAGGGAGGCGTCAGTTGCGCTGGGCTTCTGAAGGAAGCAGAGGTGACGTTGTGTTTGAGACGATGCTCGACACACAGGGAGCAGCAGGCTGGTGCATGGGATTTGAGGAGGAGCAAACAGCAGGGCAGAGCCCAACTCCCTGTGGGAAGAGAGACGCAGCTCTGGTCTTTGGAGTTGGAAAGCTGTTCTTCTGGGCCATGAGATAGTGAGTTTGAAGACCCAGCTGCAGTAGTGTGATTATGGAATTAATTTATGTTGGGGTGTCTGTCCCCAGCCCCAGGACCTTTGTAGGAGAAACAGGGATGAACCTCACCTCTTGGTCACAAGGTGGCGCTTCAATGCCAGTGGAACTGAGGTATTCAGGCAGAGTCTGGGAAAGAAAGGGTTAAGGAAACCATCAGCTTGGATCCCCTATTTCCAGGGTTGAAATTTTCAGTTACAGCTAAACCACTACCACAAAGCAACACGTGAGGAGGGCTCTAGGCTGAAGGAGATCCAGAGCTGAGCAATCTGACCAGGCACACTGGGTGTGAGGGACAGAACAACTGCCTCCTAACACGTGGGAAACAAAGAGGTGGGTGAGCCCTGGAGTGAGAGCATCCCTGGTGCCCTCCAACCCCCTAGCAGGCCTGCTGTGCCACCCCCTCCCAGGGAGGACATGCAGCTGGGGGAGGACCTCACAGCCCCACCCCTCTGTCCATTGGAGAGGAGTGTGAGAGCTCTCTCAGTCCTGAGATCACAGCTTGAGCGGGTCGGCTCCTTGCTGGCCTAACCCTGCCCTGAGTGCAGCACGTTTCTCCTGGGTGATCCTTGGTTTATGGGGGCAGGTGCGTTGCTGTCTCTACTGAGAAATCCTGTGAATGTTTGCAAGTCCTGGCTGCAAGCCTATCCTTTCTCTGCAGTCACACCACCTCTCCAGTCTTGAGGTCACCTAATGACTGCCTCTCCTACGGGTCTCACAGATGCTGGATTCCCCAGACACCAAGAGACGAGATCATTACACACAGGAAGAAAGATGACCCAGCAGGGTTCTCAGAGCATGAACATGACTCAATGTTCTGGTACCAAGACTGATCCATTATACAGCACGGTACTGGCAGGATTGCCAAAGGGAGGCCACAGAAGGGTCCAGCGTCGCCAGAAATAAGAGGGAGCATTTCCCCTGGACTGTGGAATCGGCCAGCACCCACCAGACCTCCCTGTGCCGCTGGGCAGCAGTGAGTCCAAGGCACTGCACAGCAGCCTGCTCCCTCCCAAGCACACAGCCATGGACTTGAGCTGGACTCTCCTGCCCGAGGCCACGTCTCCACCAGCAGAGAAATCTGCCCTTCCTGAGGCTCTCCCCACACTTCCCCCACAGGATCTCAGTCGGAGGGACCTGGGGCAGCAGGACCCGTAGTGTGAACTGATCCAACAGCGCTGAGCACGTGTAAATGTAGTCAGCACTGAAGGTTACTCTGCTCAGTGTGTGCCAAGCTGACACCAGGAGCCTGGAACTCCTTCCGAGTGTCCACAAAGCTGTCAAGTGCTTCTCTGAGCTCCCACCCCAGATGGGAGTCCTTGATCATTAAATTTTTCAGACTGTCTGCTCCCAGTGTGCCTTGCTGTTCACTTTCATAACCGTGACTTCTGAAGAACTGAAATTTAATTCAAATCCTTTTTCTTTTATGTGTTTAGTTTATAAATGTTGTCTTTAATGGTTAGTGCCCATTCTAGGAAAACCTTGCCCATACCCCATATATCCATCAATCATCCCTCTCTTTTACTTCGTCTACAGTTCCACACTCGTACTCCCTTCTCTTCTTCTTACGGCTGAAATGCTCCATGTCTGGTATCACAGTGTAAGCATCCCTCCATTGGCCAGAGCATCTGACCCCATCACACCTGTTCTTTGCCACTGTGCAGCCTCCTATATAGGGCAACTATGCTTCTCTATCCTTTAGGGAACAGAGACGGGCAAAACAGGGGTGAGAGGGTGTGCACTGAATAGGGCATCCAGAGGGAGCATCGCATGTCCACCACGTGTGTGAAGCAAATGCCCGCTGCTGGGGTCTCGGGGCGGATGCAGAGTGACTCCTCAGAGGACGCTGCACGGGTCCTGCCTCCCCAGCCACACTGCATCTTCCTATTGCATATTTCTCAGAGCTTCTGATGACTCCACAGTGCTAACTACACAATGTTAGAAGTCTGTCATTGCTAATTGCAGAATGGTAGAAACTGTGCTAGTTCTGATGAGAATGTTAGAGTTCTTGTGTTTTTTAGAGGCAAATGGCATGACATAGGGCTCACTTTCCCCTTGTGTTGTCTATTAGGATTCCGGCAGAGTTGAGAAGGGAGAATGATGACACTGTAATATGAAGGGTCAAGGGGCTAACAAAAGCGGGTAGTTCTTAGGCAATGAGGAGCGGTGGACGTGGGTCCCTGCAGGGCATGTGTGTCCCCAGCAGGACTTTGGGAGAAGGCTGAGTACTTGGTGCTGTGCCTCTGGTGAAGATAAGCAGCTGTGATATGCATGCCATTAGGAAGGGGTCTGGGGCATGGATACTGAGAACCAGGGCAGTCTACCTCCACCTGCTCTCCTGCCCTTGCCCACCATAAGCTGAGTTCACTGGGGAGGGAGAGGAAGAGGAGGCAGTTAATGTGATCCCCTGGGGCAGACAGTGCAGGCAGGGTGATCTGGAGGGATAAATGTGACCTACCCAGGGCACTGCATCCCACAGTGGCTCACTCTGTGCTGCGAATTGAACAGGGTGTCTAACTGTGTCTGAGAAACCTTTCCCCTCATAAGTTACAGACAGCCCGGGCTCCCTTCCACCAGGTCAGATGGGCTCTGTGTTGGTGACTTTGTATCAAAGGGCGCTCAAGGAGAAGAGGGGAATGCAGGGAGAGGAAGACAGAGAGACCTTGGTGTGAACCCAGCATCAGGCAAAGCCCACACAGGGGATTTGATCACAGGCTCTTTGCACTCCTCTAAGGAGCAGCTGAGTGAGCTCCAGCAGACAGCATTGCAAGCAGCAGGTGGGAGGGGCTGGGCAGAGGGAGATGCGGCTTCCTGAGCAGCAACTGCCTCATCAGAGCAGCATCTGCTTATGCCAGAGCTCCTGTGTGCAGCCTGCAGGGCACTGGACTCAGGAGGTTTGGAGGAGGACGGCGTCAGGACAGTGACATCACAGGAGGGTCCCCAATCAGGAAGAGACAGACTAAGACCAGCTCTTACACGAGACGGTGACTCATAAGCACAGGAAACATCGCTGCCTCCCTCTCTACTGCACCATGGGCTCCAGGCTGCTCCCCTGGGCAGTGCTTTGTCTCCTGGGAGCAGGTGAGCCCTGGGGACAAGGAGGGTGCCCCCTCTCTGAGCTCGGTGATTCCTCACTCCTCCACCTCCCTTGGGCTTACACACCAAGATTCTCTCCAGTGTTCCTTTTCATCTGCTTTTCCCACAGGCCCAGGGGAGGCTGGAGTCACACAGACGCCAAGACACCTGATCCAAACAAGAGGGCAGCAAGTGTCGCTGAGATGTACCCCTCACTCTGGACACTCCAGTGTGTCCTGGTACCAACAGGCCCCGGGTCAGGGCCTCCAGTTCCTCTTTGAGTATTTCCGAGGGTCACAGAAGTCAAAAGGAAATGTGTCTGGCAGGTTCTCAGCTCACCAGTTTTCTGACTTTAGCTCTGAAATGAACGTGAGCGCCTTGGAGCTGCAGGACTCGGCAGTGTTCCTCTGTGCCAGCAGCTTGGCACAGCCCCGCGGAGTCCCCAGTGCTCTGTGCACAAACCTCCTCTCCCAGTGTGGAGCAGCCTCAGCTGACACAGCTGTGAGACAAGCCACGCATGGGCAATAAAACTGTTTTCCATGTGGTGAGAAATGACACCTGGAGCTTTGTAGCCACTCAAGGGTAGGGCCACCAGACCAACACATCTGGTCAGAGCAGGGGCTACCTTGGACGGTGTGCTCCAGAATGTCCTCTCAGTGCACCATCGGGGAAGAGTGGGCATTTGTGATTTGATGGCTGAAACTCTTACATAGGGCACGGAGCTTCATGTGTAGGTCAGAGTTGTTTGATAACACTGTGAAGTGGACTACCAAATCCGACGATTTGCAATGGCCAGATCTTGGCTAGGCTGGAGACAGGAGCCAGGAATTCAATTCAGGGCTCCCACACGGGTGGCAGGGATCCAAGGATGTGAGACGTCACCTGCTGCTTCCCAGGAAGCGTTAGAGGAAGCCGAGAGGAGAGCAGAGCTGGAATCAAACCCAGGCCCTCAAATGAGGGGCAGTCATCTCAGCCAGGGGCCGAGCTGCTGGGCCTCCCATCTGCCCTGCACTGTGTCATCCACAGGCATGTGTCCTCTGGCAGGTGACCAGAGCTGGCTCCTGCTGCATACCTGGACTTCACACCTTTGCACAGGAACTCTGCCTTCCTCCCCTGCCGTTTCCTGGCAACCACCACTCTGTTCTCTGCTTCTGTGGGTCTGAGTACTGAGATACTTCATAGAAATGAACCTATGTGTTATTTGTCACTTTTGGTGCCACAGTGCCTGCCCCGTGTTCATTTCTTAATTGAAGTGCAGCTTTCCCTCCCAGGAGCCAGTCCCCTAGCATAGCATGTCTCCTTCCCTGGAGTCGGCCACCTCTTCCCATGGTGCCTGCACATCCTCACACCTTTGTGTCAATGGGTCATCTCCCAACTGAACAGCCACCAAAATCCCAGGGGACAGGCTCCTGTGGGGTGAGATTCTTCAGCGGAAGCACCATCCTTGGGGAGCAAGCACCCTGCGTGGGTATGGAGGTGCCCAGGCTGTACCTGGCAGGTGTCCCGACTGTCAGGGAATTGAGAAGGAACTGAGCAAACGACCCCTTAAGTGCTGAAGTGCCTGCTGCCGAGCCTTGCAGACCAGCTGCCAGAGACAATCATGGGGCAGAGGACATCAACGGGATCAAAGGCACCAGGGGTTAAAGCATTCTCCTTAAGATTTGAGACCACAGAAATGTTTAGCTGAATAAAGCAGTAGATTAGTGGGGAATGATGGGTTAAGTCTCCTCCTGGACACCTGCATCTCAAACGGGTGCCAATTCAGTCCCAACTGCTTCACTTCTAATCCAGCTCCCTGCTAATACACTGGGAAAGCAGTAGAAAATGGCCCAAGTGCTAAGGCCCCTGCTCCCATGTGGGAGACACGGAAGAAGCTCCTGGGACCTGGCTTCTGTCTGGCCCAGCCCTGGCCATTGTAGCCATGTGGAGAGTGAATCAGTGGGTGGAAGACTTCTCTGTCTCTCTCATTTTCTTCCCTCTCTATAACACTGTCTTTGGAATAAGTCATAAATCTTTTAAAAAAGAAGAATGATATCATTACTGTAACAAAATATACAAGGAATTATAAACTGTTGCACCAAAGTGTCAAAGAAAACTTACAGACTGGTGTTGGCTCAGATCCATTCTTCCTGTGCTGAGCTGATTTCTTGTGCATTCTGGTTTGGGCCATCTGGGGAAGGGGGCGTGGCCCCTGGTGACAGGAAGGCTCTGGTCCCAGGCAGGGAGAGAGCAGGCTCAGCATGACTCCCACAAGTGTCCCATTGCTGTTCTGTCTGCAGTTGGACCAGAAGAGCCCGCTGACCCGCCCATTCCTGCCATGAGTGTGGGTCCCCTGAGCTGTGTGGTCCTTTGTCTCCTGCTGGCAGGTGAGTCCAGGAAGGGCTCTCCAGGCCCGAGGGACAAGCCTTTCCACGGGGGCTGCAACTTCTGCTTCTTCCTCCTCTGCAGGTCCAGCGAGTGCTGGTGTCACTCAGAGCCCCAAGTTCCAGGTCCTAAAGACAGGACAGAGCCTGACCTTGAGATGTGCCCAGGATATGAGCCATGACTACATGTGCTGGTACCGCCAGGACCCAGGGATGGGGCTGAAGCTCATCTATTACTCAGTTGGCCGTGACACCGATGCGAAAGGAGAGGTCTCTGATGGGTACAACGCGTCCAGACCAAGCACAGAGAAGTTCCCCCTCACGCTGCTGACAGCTGTCCCCTCGCAGACATCTGTGTACTTCTGTGCCAGCAGTTACCACAGCCCTGCACAGCCACACCCAGTCTGCACATAAACCCAGGGCGGGCACTGTGCCCCTGAACCCAGCGACGCCCTCATCAGAGTCACAGAACTAGGAAGCAGGAGACCTAAAGACTCCTGGGGGTTGGGTGAGACCTCAGCCTGCTGTGGTGCACCTGCAGGCAGACCTGGCCAGGCGGCACGCAGCCCTGGTCTCAGCTGTCTCCACGGGGGCTCCCTGGTCTTGCTTTGACCTCTCTGGAAAGGGTGGTGATGGAGACTCCTCTGCTTCTCTCCCCATTGGCTGCGTCTGAACTCCCTGACTTGGAACAGGACCTGCAACTGCACCACATCCATATTCTTGTCATTCCTGGATCACACTGCTTTCTCCTTCAAGGATTCTCACTCAGGCTCAACACTCAGATGATGTCTGCTGCTGCCCCTCCCCATGTGGACCCTCCTCCCCAGGCCCTACCTGGTTGTTCTTCCCACTGGCCCCATGCTTTTCCACTCCTGTAAGTCCACCAGCCCCTCCTGACCTTACTCCTTCCTGTCATAGAGACGTCTAACTGATGGATATCACATTCCTCTTACATAAGTTTAGATATTTCGTAGATGCAATACTTTTCCTCAATAACACTCTTCTATTGACCAGTGGTAGACAAATCTACGATGCTCAGACTCTGAGTCCTGTGGTCTCCACATTTCTGTTTCCAGTTACCATGACCAGAATCTCTGTCCTGAGATGGTGTGCTGAGTGCTTACAAGGGTGTTCACTTGTTGAACAAGCATAGGAGCATCCATCATGGAAGCCAGTTTATCTGTTGATATGGGAACTGCCAGTCAAAGTACAGCATGATGGTGTCTGCACTTGTGTGTTTATTGCTGCACTGGTCACACAGCCACGATGTGGAGTCTACCCAACAGTCCTTCGACTGGTGACAGGATAAAGACAGTGTGGGACAAATACACAATGGGATAAAGACGAACTGCTGCCTGATCAACTTGGAGTGTGTTATGTGAACTGTCAGACACAGCAAGACAAATTCCACATGTTCCCTCTTATGTGTCAAAGCTACCAAGTTCATCTCACAGAGGGGGAGAGTGGAACTTGGTTACCAGAGCCTGGGAAAGGTGAGTGTGAGGGAGACAAGGAGTGAGGAGGTTAACTAGTACAGGACTGACGTAGGATAGGAAGAATAACCTCTCATGTTCTATAGCACACAGGGTAACTCTGGTTAGCAACAACTAATTGTATATTTAAAATAACTAATAGGATTTTCAATCTTTTAAAGGTGAAGATTTGGTAAATCTCTGATGATTACATGCCAATTACCCTGATCTGATTGTCATGCATCACAAATGTGTATGGAAATGTCACTCTTTACCCCCGAATATGAAATACTGGAAATAGATCATTGAAGATAAAATAAGGAAAAAGATTTTGAAAACTAAAATTCATTTCTGAATGTAACCTCCTCCACTCAAGACCCTTTGTCAGCAATGATACCAGCCATGTAGTCCATCCCAGATGCACTGAGATCCTGAGAACTGGGCCATGCCCATGTGGTCTCTTGTCTATTATCAACTAAAGAAAAACATCCCTTTACAGATTTTAAGATTAGGAAGCAAAAATAAGACAAGAGAAGCCAGATATAACTCAAGGTGAATACCTAATGATGTCCCATTGAAACGCTTTCTTTTTTTATTTGACTAGAGAAAGAGGAGGGGAGGCAGTTAGAGAGAGAAAGAGAGAGAAATCTTCACTCCCCTGAAGGCTGCAATGACTAGTGCTGGAATAGGCTGGTGCCAGGAGCTAGGACCTTCTTGGTCTCCCACGTGGGTGCAGAGTGCCCAAGGCCTTGGGCCATCCTCTGCTGCCACCCCAGGCAGATCATCAGGGAGCTGGATCAGAAGTGGAGCAGCCTGGACTAGAACATGCGCCCGTGGGATGCGACAGTGCCGTGGGTGGCTTTACCTACTGTGCCACAAAGCCGGCACAGAAACTCTTGCATAATTGCCATTGTTTGGTGAAAGAAATGAGCAGGACCATTGTGGTGTTGGAGAAGGATTCTCTGGTGAATACTCACTGTACTTTTTCTGAGAAAGATATGGCTGACTTTCTCAAACTCTCTCCTAATAAGATGATATTCTCTGATCCTTCACAAAGACAACAAGCAAAAGGACTTGAGCATTTCCAAAACTATTTCCTTAAAATTGTCCTTAAAATGTACCTAAGTATTTGAAGATACTTTGAAGAGTATTTGAAGAGAGACAGACAGAGAGAAAGATCTTCTATCCGCTGGTTCACTCGCTGAATGGCTGCAACAGCTGGAGCTGGGCCAATCCGAAGCCAGGAGCCAGGAGCTTCTTCTGGGTCTCCCACATGGGTGCAGGGGCCTAAGCAGTTGGGACAACCTCTACTGCTTTCCCAGGCCATAGCAGAGAGCTGGATCCAAAGAGGTGCAGCCAGGATGCAAACCAGCACTCAAATGAAAAGCCACGGCCTCAGGCAGAAACATAGCCCTCTGCACACCACAGCATCAGTCCCATCAAAATTCTACTTGAAAGGCAGGTAAAGATCCCAAAGGAAAAAAGTGAGACTCAAAATGTGAAGGAACCAATGGAATGTGATAGTCATTCTGAACATGTGTGATTCAGAGAACGGAGGTGGCTCTAACAGAAACAGGGGACCACACTAGACCCCGGGTTTCAGGGAAGACAGTGAGTTCCCCCTCCAGTGTTTCCTATTCACAGAGCCCCTGACAGGACACGGCAGACACAGGAGCGACTGTCGATGAGAACAGAAACGCGGACAGTCACTCTGAGACCCCAGCTTCCAGACAGTCCAGGGGCAGAAGGAATGATCCATATACGGACGTCGTTAAAAGGCAGCAGACAGGTAGCAAAATCAATTACCCAAATACACATGAAATGAACGCTGTGAGGTCATGGGATTGACAGAGGAAGTGATGTCACCACGTTTGTGGTGTTTGAGAACAAAGGACGCCCCTCCTCCTCCTCTGCTCCTGCCCACAGGACTGCTCTGCAGGAAGCTCCCATCCTGCCCCGACGGCCATGGGCACCAGGCTGCTCTGCTGGGCAGTGCTCTGTCTCCTGGGGGCAGGTGAGTCCTCAGACACCATGCATTGCATCGTGGCTGTGGTGTGCACCTATGTGTATGCGTGTGTACATGTGTGTTCATGTGTGTCTGTGTGTGTCAGTGAGGACTACAGCTGTTTTCCAACTGTGTTCCCAACTTCTGTCTCCACAGAACACACGGATGCTGGAGTCTCCCAGTCCCCCAGGCACAGGGTCACAGGGAGGGGACAGAATGTCACTCTCACGTGTGACCCAGAGTCTGGTCATGCTGGTCTTTACTGGTACCGACAAAGCCAAGGGCAAGGCCTGCAGTTGATGATGTACTTCCAAGGTAAAGATCCAACAGACGAGTCAGGGATGCCTGGTGCCCACTTCTCTGCTGAGAGGCCTGTGGGATCTTCCTCCACCCTGAAGATCCAGCCTGCACAGCCCGGGGACTCAGCCGTGTACCTCTGTGCCAGAAGCATAGACACAGCGTGGGGACACCACCTCCCACCTGCTCACAAACCTCATCCTCTGTCTCCAGGCATGTCTGAGAGACCCTAAGCAGAGGGTGTTTTGATCTTCATGGCTCAAAGGACAGAAGCAAATTTAGGGGCCTGTGCAGTTGCACAACAGGTAAAGCTTCTGACTGCTGTGAAGGCATCTCCTATGCACGATGGCTCAAGTCCTGGCTGCACGTATCCAGCTCTCTGCTCTGGCCTGGGAGAGCAGTAGAAGATGGCCAAGTGCCTGGGCGCCTGCACCTGCATTTGAAGACCCGGAGGAAGCCCCTGGCACCTGGCTTCAGATTTGTCCAGCTCTGGTCATTTTGACCAACTGGGGAGTGAACCAGTAAATGGAAGACCTCTCTCTCTCTCTCTCTCTCTCCCTCTCTCTCTCTCTCTGCCTTTGCTTCTCTCTCTGTGTAACTCTGACTTTCAATAATTAAATAAATCTTTAAAAGAAAAAAAAAAGAAGTAGATTTGCAGCCCTGCCATCCTTTCTCAGGAGGTGACCATGAGGAACTCCTGCCACACTGGCTGGTACCTCCAGGCAAAACACTCAGCCTTCCTGGTGAAATTTGAATTGTGCCATCCTGAATCACTCCAGGGTCAGTAGCACTGTGTCACCCAGGGGGAATAGAGGGGAAATCTCTGTCCTTGGAATGTCAGCAACTCCTCCTGACCTTTTCTCCAGTGTTTGCCGCCTTTATCCACCTGCTCTCTGGTCACAAAAGCAGCACAAGTCCTGGTACTCACGTTTGAAAAGGACACAGAGAGCGTGGTGGTCACTGCTGGTCCTAAAATATTTGCAGCAGATTGGTTGTGGGCTGTGTCTTCCCAAGGTACTGTGGAATACTTTAGAGCCTTGGCTTTGTTCTCTGTAACTCTACAGTCTCACCTTCAGTCTTATGTACAAGCACATTTCCTCCAGCTTGCAACACCTGAGCAGGTGTTGTGATTTCATTACGTCCACAAGTCACCTCAACTGCCTAGCTCTTCTCCCCAGATACAACCTGTGGAAGCAGAAGTGCCACCAGTAACTGACCAGCTCTTAGAAGTAGGTGCCTTACACATCCTACCACGAAAGCAATGGGGCTCATTGTCCACCCTCAATTTCTCTCTGAATGAAATGAAAGGGGCAGCATGTGAAAAGCAGGTGACCAGACCGAGAGGGAGGGAGGTGTCAGTTGCGCTGGGCTTCTGAAGGAAGCAGAGGTGACGTTGTGTTTGAGACGGTGCTCCACACACAGGGAGCAGCAGGCTGGTGCATGGGATTTGAGGAGGAGCAAACACCAGGGCAGAGCCCAGCTCACTGTGGGAAGAGAGACGCAGCTCTGGTCTTTGGAGTTGGAAAGCTGTTCTTCTGGGCCATGAGATAGTGAGTTTGAAGACCCAGCTGCAGTAGTGTGATTATGGAATTAATTTATGTTGGCGTGTCTGTCCTGAGCCCCAGGACCTTTGTAGGAGAAACAGGGAAGAACCTCACCTCTTGGTCACAAGGTGGCGCTTCAATGCCAGTGGAACTGAGGTATTCAGGCAGAGTCTGGGAAAGGAAGGGTTAAGGAAACCATCAGCTTGGATCCCCTATTTCCAGGGTTGAAATTTTCAGTTACAGCTAAACCACTACCACAAAGCAACACGTGAGGAGGGCTCTAGGCTGAAGGAGATCCAGAGCTGAGCAATCTGACCAGGCACACTGGGTGTGAGGGGCAGAACAACTGCCTCCTAACACATGAGAAACAAAGAGGAGGGTGAGCCCTGGAGTGAGAGCATCCCTGGTGCCCTCCATCCCCCTGGCAAGTCCTGCTGTGCCACCCCCTCCCAGGGAGGACCTGCAGCTGGGGGAGCACATCACAGCCCCACCCCTCTGTCCATTGGATAGGAGTGTGAGAGCTCTCTCAGTCCTGAGATCACAGCTTGAATGGGGACGGCTCCTTGCTGCCCTGACCCTGCCCTGAGTGCAGCACGTTTCTCCTGGGTGATCCTTGGTTTATGGGAGCAGGTGCGTTGCTGTCTCTACTGAGAAATCCTGTGAATGTTTGCAAGTCCTGGCTGCAAGCCTATCCTTTCTCTGCAGTCACACCACCTCTCCAGTCTTGAGGTCACCTAATGACTGCCTCTCCTACGGGTCTCACAGATGCTGGATTCCCCAGACACCAAGAGACGAAATCACTACACACAGGAAGAAAGATGACCCAGCAGGGTTCTCAGAGCATGAACAGTAGTCCATGTTCTGGTACCAATACCGATCCATTATACAGCACGGTACTGACAGCATTGCCAAGGGGATGCCACAGAAGGGTACAGCGTCCCCAGAAATAGGAGGGAGCATTTCCCCTGGACTGTGGAATCGGCCAGCACCCACCAGACCTCCCTGAGCCGCTGGGCAGCAGTGAGTCCAAGGCACTGCACAGCAGCCTGCTCCCTCCCAAGCACACAGCCATGGACTTGAGCTGGACTCTCCTGCCCGAGGCCACGTCTCCACCAGCAGAGCAATCTGCCCTTCCTGAGGCTCTCCCCACACTTCTCCCACAGGATCTCTGTTGGAGGGACCTGGGGCAGCAGGACCCGTAGTGTGAACTGAGGTCCAACAGCGCAGAGCGTGTGGAAATGTAGTCAGCACTGAAGGTTACTCTGCTCAGTGTGTGCCAAGCTGACACCAGGAGCTTGGAACTCCTCCGAGTGTCCACAAAGCTGTCAAGTGCTGCTCTGAGCTGAAAACTTCCACCTGCTCTCCTGACCTTGCCCACCATAAGCTGAGTTCTCTGGGGAGGGAGAGGAAGAGGAGGCAGTTAATGTGACCTCCTGGGGCAGCCCCTGCAGCAGGCTGGATCTGGAGGGATAAATGTGACCTACCCAGGGCACCTCATCCCACAGTGGCTCACTCTGTGCTGAGAACTGACCAGAGTGTGTAACTGTGTCTGAGGAATCTTTCCCCTCATAAGTTACAGACAGCCCGGGCTCCTCCTCCAGGTCAGATGGGCTCTGTGTTGGTGACTTTGTATCACTGGGCGCTCAGGGAGAGGAGGGGGATGCAGGGAGAGGAAGACAGAGACACCTTGGTGTGAACCCAGCATCAAGCAAAGCCCACACAGGGGATTTGATCACAGGCTCTTTGTACTCCTCTAAGGAGCAGCTGAGTGAGCTCCAGCAGACAGCATTGCAAGCAGCAGGTGGGAGGGGCTGGGGAGAGGGAGATGCGGCTTCCTGAGCAGCAACTGCCTCATCAGAGCAGCATCTGCTTATGCCAGAGCTCCTGTGTGCAGCCTGCAGGGCACTGGACTCAGGAGGTTTGGAGGAGGACGGCGTCAGGACAGTGACATCACAGGAGGGTCCCCAGTCAGGAAGAGGCAGACTAAGACCAGCTCTTACTCGAGACGGTGACTCATAAGCACAGGAAACATCGCTGCCTCCCTCCTCCTCTGCACCATGGGCTCCAGGCTGCTCCCCTGGGCAGTGCTTTGTCTCCTGGGAGCAGGTGAGCCCTGGGGACAAGGAAGGTGTCCCCTCTCTGAGCTCCCCGACTCCTCCATCCTCCACCTCCCTTGGGCTTACACACCAAGACTCTCTCCATTGCTCACCTCCATCTGCTTTTCCCACAGGCCCAGGGGAGGCAGGAGTCACACAGACACCAAGACACCTGATCCAAACAAGAGGGCAGCAAGTGTCGCTGAGATGTACCCCTCACTCTGGGCACAACAGTGTGTTTTGGTACCAACAGGTCCTGGGCCAGGGCCTCCAGTTCCTCTTTGAATATTACCAAGGGTCACAGAATGCAAAAGGAAATGTGTCTGGCAGGTTCTCAGCTCGCCAGTTTTCTGACAGGCGCTCCGAAATGAACGTGAGCGCCTTGGAGCTGCAGGACTCGGCTGTGTACCTCTGTGCCAGCAGCTTGGCACAGCCCCGCGGAGTCCCCAGTGCTCTGTGCACAAACCTCCTCTCCCAGGGTGGAGCAGCCTCAGCTGACACAGCTGTGAGACAAGCCACCACAGGGGCAAGAAAACTGGTTTCTATGTTGTGAAAAATGACACCTGGAGCTTTGCTGCCACTCAAGGGTAGGGCCACCAGACCAACCCATCTGGTCAGAGCAGGGGCTTCCTTGCTCGTTGTGCTCCAAAATGTCCTCTCATTGCATGCTGCCTTTCAAATAAATAAAATATATCTTGGGGCCAGCACCGTAGCACAGTAAGTTAATCCTCCACCTGCAGTGCCAGCATCCCATATGGGTGCCAGTTCAAATCCTGGGTGTTCCACTTCCTATCCAGCTCTCTGTTATGGGCTGGGAAAACAGAGGAAATAACTCAAGTCCTTGGCCCTTTTTTGTAGTACTAACTCCAGGAATATTTTTGAAGACCCATAACAGGATACAATTTCTAAATATCAGTTTGTAAATATGGGTGATACAGTCAAATTCATAAAGCAAGAAACTTGAATGGTGGGATCTGGGCTGGAGGTAAGGTATATGAAATGTTGGTCAGTGGGTGTAAAATCTCAGTCACACAAGAAGGAAAAGTCTAAGAGCTGTGTGTGTACAACAATGTGACTGCAGTGACCAGACTGTACACTTTCAAAAATTGGGGAATGTGAAGGTTCCATGTTACATATTTTAATTATCATGATAAAAATTACAAATTATCTTGGCATGATGTTGATTGTGAATTAGTATAAACTCTACATGTATAATTCTGAGAGTGAAGCTATTTATTTCAGTATGGGATTGGAAAACAAGGGGGAAAAAGGACAATACCTAAGATTTATATTTTATATTATTTATATACATTATACATATTTCCACTTGGAAAAACAGGAAGAACATAACATGGCTACATGGTATTACAAATTCTAATTTTGGAGATGGTATAATTAAAAGGAGAAGAGATACTCAGTTTCCATTCTGGAGCTTATACTAAAACTGCCCTGAGAACACTCTATAGCACTTAGAGACTAAGCTGTGGATTTATTTAGCAACCTGTGGTGCAGCAGACAGTTCTTGGACTCATGCATTGGAGACGTAGCCTGGAGACACTTGCAAAACTTGTGGACTCTTGAAGTTCTCCACTCTCAGTCAACAGCTCTTGGGAATGCCACAGATCAACACCAGACTAATGCTCTCCCACCACTAAGAATATGAAAACAAAACACAATAAAAATACTGAGCACAAAAATGAACCATTTGAAATACACACACCAAAGGTGGGATGTTCCAGTTGGAAATCCTCCAGTGTTTCACACCGACATTTCAATGACAGGACACAGCAGAAACAGGAGTGATAGTTGAATGAAAACAGAAACTCAGGGATTCCACATGAGACCCCAATACCCAGTAAGCAGTGGAGCTGTATGGATATTGATCCATGCACCAATGTTATAAAAAGGTGCCCCACAAATACACATAAATGAACCCTGTGAGGTCATGGGATTGACAGAGGAAGTGATGTCACCACGTTTGTGGTGTTTGAGAACAAGGGATGCCCCTCCTCCTCCTCCTCTCTCCTGCCCACAGGACTGCTCTGCAGGAAGCTCCCATCCTGCCCCGACGGCCATGGGCACCAGGCTGCTCTGCTGGGCAGCGCTCTGTCTCCTGGGGGCAGGTGAGTCCTCAGACACCATGCATTGCATCGTTGCTGTGGTGTGCACATGTGTGTGTGCGTGTGTTCACGTATGTTCATGTGTGTCTGTGTGTGTCGTAAGGACTACAGTTGATTTCCAACTGTGTTCCCAACTTCTGTCTCCACAGAACACACGGATGCTGGAGTCTCCCAGTCCCCCAGGCACAGGGTCACAGGGAGGGGACAGAATGTCACTCTCACGTGTGATCCAGAGTCTGGTCACTATACCCTTTACTGGTACCGACAGAGCCAAGGGCAAGGCCTGCAGTTGATGATGTACTTCCAAGGTAAAGAACCAGCAGACGAGTCAGGGCTGCCTGGTGCCCACTTCTCCACTGAGAGGCCTGGGGGATCTTCCTCCACCCTGAAGATCCAGCCTGCACAGCCCGGGGACTCAGCCATGTACCTCTGTGCCAGCAGCTTAGACACAGCGTGGTGCCGCCACCTCCCACCTGCTCACAAACCTCATCCTCTGTCTCAGGGCAGCTCTTAGAGACCCTAAGAAGAGGGTGTTTTGATCTTCATGGCTCAAAGGACAGAAGTGGATTTGGAGCCCCGCCACCCCTTCTCAGGAGGTGACCATGAGGAACTCCTGGCACACTGGCTGTCAGAGTGCTGAGTGGGGACCATCACGGTGCACCAGCTGCTGGGGTCCCAGAGCCAGCTCAGCACCACAGGGCACAGAGTGCAGTCAGCGGGAGCCTCGCTCAGGGCCGGGACACGCAGTGCTCTGCAGATCTGCAGACTGGGGCTGCTGCACACACACGGGCTGGGTGGTGGGCAGGGAGCAGGCGTCTGTGCCTGGGAGGGCTCAGCTCTCTCCTGAAGCCGCTGCTGTCCTGACTCCATTGCTGGTTGTGTCCACACAGCATCAGCTCCGTCCTCCTGTGGGAGGTGAGGGTCTGTGCCGCCCGTGTGACGATCATCGATGAACTCCACACCGACAGTAATTAGACCTCATTGCATGTGCCAGGTAAGCCACCTGCTTTTCTTCATCTGTCATCTTCCACTGCTCCAGCCAGACTCACGATGCTTTCACTACTGCTCCTAGTCCCACTTTTGTCCCCTTAGAAAATCAGATTTCTAGAAATTGAGGATTAATTGCAGCCCCAGTGTCTTTATTCTAAATTATTCCTCTAAAGATGAGGGGTTTTTTTTTTCACAAGAAATTCCATTTCCTTTTGTATTTATTCATTATAGTGATATAGATGGTTATGCAGTAATTATTATAAATGTAAATATTATATTGCAATATAATCATCGTCCCCAGTGTGGGTGAAGCTGCAGCTTGTGTGTGTGACACCCAAGCTATGTCAGAGCTGATTT
Organism: Oryctolagus cuniculus; assembly: GCF_051225735.1. NCBI lineage: Eukaryota > Metazoa > Chordata > Mammalia > Lagomorpha > Leporidae > Oryctolagus > Oryctolagus cuniculus. The sequence continues at coordinate 181,143,216 of NC_142869.1, read as the reverse complement.
GACTACGGATTCTGTGTTTCTGGGTGTCCTCAGACATGGCTCAGTGTCAAGCCTGGGACAGAAAGCCCCAGACCCAGCTATGACAAAGGGGCCTTAGTCTCAACACGACTGGTGGAGGACTGTCAGGTGCCCCAGATTCACTGATCTGAAATTGTGATTGTGAAGAACATGAAAATTACTTTCCACAGAGATTACTGTTCTTACTTGGATGGAAGTTATTCTGGTAATATTTTGTTCTAAACTGTTTATTTATTTGTATTTATTTATGTATTTATTTAATGTCCAGCAGGACATTGCACAAGTTCCCACATTTCCCATTCAGGATTGGGCTGGGCCCAAGCAGGAAGCCAGGAAGTGAATCCAGGACTCCGCGTGGGTGGCAGGAACTGATTTATTTGAGCAAATTACCACTGCGTCTCAGGGTCTGCGCTAGGAGGAAGCTGCTAGAAGCCAGAGCCAGGTGTGCTGATATGGGACATGCGTGTCTTTGTCCCGAGGCTAAACACCCAGCCCTCCTGGTGTCATTTTCAGTGCGCCATCATGAAACACTGCTGGTCACTTGCCCTGTGTCACCTGATTGGGAGTGAAGGCAGGGAACAGAAAGGAATTCTGTCTTGGGAATATCCTTCCAGGGACTTTCCTCCTAGGCCGTATCTGCTAATATTGTGGCCTTCATCCATGTGACCCTTGGTCATAGTAACAGGACAAGCCCTGACGCCTAGGGTTGAACAACCACAGTTGTCAACTGGTCCATGAAATATCTGTAGCAGATTGGTCGTGGTATGTGGGTTCCCAAGATTCCTTTAGGATCTTTTAGAGTGTTTGCTTTGCTTTCTGCTTCTCTCCAGATCTCACCTACAGTCTCACCTACAAGAGCAAAGTCCTTCAAGTTTGTGACACTTGGGAAGGTTGTTGAGGTTACATGTCCAGAGATCTTGTCATTTGCACAGCTCTTCAGCCTGGATGCAAGCTGTGACAGGACAAGAAACAGCAAAAATCAGCAAATTTTTACAAGTGGTCACCTGGGGCTGGTGCTGTGGTGCAGTGGGTAAAGCTGCCACCTGCAGCACCAGCATCCCATATGGGCACCAGTTCAAGTCCTGGCTGCTCCACTTCCAATCCAGCTCTCAGCTATGGCCTGGGAAAGCAGTAGAAGATGGCCCAGGTCCTTGGTCCCTGCACCCGCATAGGAGATCAAGAATCTCCTGGCTGCAGATGGACACAGCTCTGGCTGTTGCAGCCATCTGGGGAGTGAACCAGCAGTCCGAGGAGTGAACCAGCAGATGGAAGACTTCTCTCTCCCTGCCTCTATCTCTCTGTAATTCTGCCTTGCAAATAAATAAATCAATCATAAAAATGGTGGAGGGTCGCCTGACACATCCTATAACAGAGGCATTAAGGCTCACTGAGCACACCACATTTCTCTCTAACCTAATGAAAAGCACCAGAGTCAGAGACCAGGTGATCCTGACAGAGCGATGCGCCATTCATCCTGGGACTTGCAAGGAGAGAGGTGATGCCCTCCAGGAGATGGGGCACAACAAAGAACAGTGAAGTGGACCACAGGGACCTCAGAGGAGCAGAACTCATGGGCCATGGTCCTTCCCTCCTGTCGTAACTATCAGCAGTTGTGCACTATAGAAGTCACTCATTTTGTGTAGAATGCCCTATGCGGAACTTAGTTAGAAGCAATTTTATTGTCCCTGTAGACACCAATCCCTAAACAATTATTTATTTACAGATAGATAAAAATCCTATCCCCTTCTTAAATTCCCATTTTACTTCTTTATTTACAAGTTTGGGCCCATCTTGATGATAATCTCATCATCCATTCTGTTCCTTGTATCCCTTAGGATTAAAACAAATGGAAAATAGACAGGGAGAAAACTTTCACTTATTGACCAAAAGATGGCGCTGCAGAGCCACTGCAGTATCTAGGAAGAGTGGGAGAGCAGGGATGACAGAAAAGGGGAGACACATATTTGTCAGATGTTGAAGTTCTGGGTTTTAGCTCAACACCTACAGCTGTGTAAGAGGGGAGGGTCCCTAACCCTTCAATGAGATCCACAGTGGAATACCTTTGCCAGGGGATCGTGGATTTGAGGGGCAGGTGAAGACAGAGAGCAGCAGCTTCCAAAACACAGGGGAACCAGGAGAGAGGGACCTGCCCTCTAGGGAGGGGTCACCCCTCACCTCACCTCCCCGCAGGCCTGCTGTGCAACAACCTCCAGGAGAGGCTGAGCCTGCTGAGCCAGGGAGGACCTGCAGGGGTGGGGAATGAGGTCCTCGCCACAGCTCCACCTGCCTTCCATGAGAGGGGAGCCTGGCGGCTGCAGCTCTCAGTCCTGAGACACCAGCCTTGAGCTGGGAGAGCTCCCCACTGCCCTGATGCTGCCAGGGCCTTCACACTCTCCTGTGTGATTCTTAGTTTCCTGGGAGCAGGTGATTTCTTGTCTACTGAGAGACCCAGTTAACCTTGGTCATGGAGAGTCCTGGCTCAAGCCTCTCTCTTTTCTCCGTGGATGCCCACTACTTCTGAAGTCTTGAGATCACCTTCTGCTTGCCTCTCCTATAGATCCCAGGGATGGCAGAGATCTCAGAAGCCAAGACACTGAGTCACTGACCCAGGAAGAAAGATGACCCAGCAGGGTTCTCAGTGCATGAACATGACTCAATGTTCTGGTACCAATACTGATCCCAGATACAGAACACTACTGGCAGCATTGCCAAAGGGGATGCCACAGAAGGGTACAGGGTCCCCAGAAATAAGAGGGAGCATTTCCCTCGGACTGTGGAATCGGCCAGCACCCACCAGACCTCCCTGTGCCGCTGGGCAGCAGTGAGTCCAAGGCACTGCACAGCAGGCTGCTCCCTCCCAAGCACACAGCCATGGACTTGAGCTGGACTCTCCTGCCCGAGGCCACGTCTCCACCAGCAGAGAAATCTGCCCTTCCTGAGGCTCTTCGCACACTCGCCTCGACAGGATCTCCGTAGGAGAGATGTTGCCCAGCCAGATCCTGGTATGAACTGAGGTCCACCATCGTGTGAGTGTAGGAGAAGGCATTCAACACTTGATGTGACTTTGCTCAGCTTGTGTCAAGCTAAAGTCAGAAGCCAGGACCTCCAACAGTCTCCAAAGGGTGACAAGTGCTACGCTGAGTTCCCAGCCCTCAAGGGGAGTCTTTAATCCACTGACATTACTGGGTCTTTCTTCTCACAGAATGTCCTACTTGTTCACTTTAAATACTTCCTCTTGATGAATTAAAGTTAATTCAAATTTTTTTTATGAAGTTTAACTTTTTTTTTTATCAGAAGGGTGCTGAGTCATTCACAGCTGCCTGAGAAGTGTCACTGGACCCGGATTCACTTGTCTGAAAGTTAGTGACAGAACACAATGTTTCTCTCCTCAGGATGACAGGGGTGGTTAATGTCCATTCCTGGACAACTTTCCTGTCCCCAAAATAACAGTAATTCCCTTTGTCTCCTGGCCTGCTGTTCACACCAGTACTCACCTTGTTCATTCCTGGCCTCAGCTGAAAACACTCCACTTTCTAAGTCACAATCTAGCATCCCTCTCTGCCCAGCATCTGCTCGTATGACATCCATCTGCTGTCAGCGTGGCGTCTCCTTACATTGGCAACTAGGCTTTTCCCCTTTAGTGAACACGAGGGCACAAGTGCTCAGGGGTAGGAGAGTTTGTCCCGAAAATGGCAGCTGGTGGAGGCTTCGCAGTGTCCACCACGCAGAGCCCCTTCCAAGAATCCCTTGTGAGTGTCAGGAAATTTCTGGGTCTGTCTTCTCCCAGCATGCCTTGCTATTCACGTGTTAACCGTGCCTTCTGAGGAACTGAAATTTAATTCAAATTCTTTTTCTTTTATAGAGTTTAGTTTATAAATATTGTCTTTAATGGCTAGTGCCAATTCTAGGAAAACCTGCCCATACCCCATATATCAATCAATCATTCCTCTATTTACTTCGTCTACATTTCCACACTCGTACTCCCTTCTCTTCTTACCGCTGACATGCTCCATGTCTGATATCACAGTGTAAGCATCCCTCCATTGGCCAGAGCATCTGACCCCATCTCACCTGTTCTTTGCCACTGTGCAGCCTCCTATAAAAGGCAGTTATGCCTCTAGTTAATTCTTTAGGGAACAGAGATGGGCAAAACGGGGGTCAGAGGGTGTGCACTGAATAGGGCATCCAGAGGGAGCATCGCATGTCCACCACGTGTGTGAAGCAAATGCCCGCTGCTGGGGTCTCGGGGCGGATGCAGAGTGACTCCTCAGAGGACGCTGCACAGGTCCTGCCTCCCCAGCCACACTGCATTTTCCTATTGCATATTTCTCAGAGCTTCTGATGACTCCACAATGCTAACCACACAATGTTAGAAGTCTGTCATTGCTAATTGCACAATGGTAGAAACTGTGCTAGTTCTGATGAGAATGTTAGAGTTTGTGGGTTTTTTAGAGGTAAATTGCATGACATAGTTCTCATTTTCCCCTTGTGAAGTCTATTAGGATTCCGGCAGAGTTGAGAAGGGAGAATGATGACACTGTAATATGAAGGGTTAAGGGGCTAACAAAAGTGGGTAGTTCTTTGGCAATGAGGAGAGGTGGACGTGGGTCCCTGCAGGAGATGTGGGTCCCCAACAGGACTTTGGGAGAAGGCTGAGTACTTGGTTCTGTGCCTCTGGTGAAGATAAGCAGCTGTGACATGCATGCCATTAGGAAGGGGTCTGGGGCATGGATACTGAGAACCAGGGCAGTCTACCTCCACCTGCTCTCCTACCCTTGCCCACCATAAGCTGAGTTCACTGGGGAGGGAGAGGAAGAGGAGGCAGTTAATGACATCTGCTGGGGCAACCCCTGCAGGCAGGGTGATCTGGAGGGATGAAGGTGACCTACCCAGGGCACTGCATCCCACAGTGGCTCACGCTGTGCTGCGAACTGAACAGGGTGTCTAACTGTGTCTGAGGAATCTTTCCCCTCATAAGTTACAGACAGCCGGGCTCCTCCACCAGCTCAGATGGGCTCTGTGTTGGTGACTTTGTATCACTGGGTGCTCAGGGAGAGGAGGGGAATGCAGGGAGAGGAAGACAGAGACACCTTGGTGTGAACCCAGCATCAAGCAAAGCCCACACAGGGGATTTGATCACAGGCTCTTGTACTCCTCTAAGGAGCAGCTGAGTGAGCTCCAGCAGACAGCATTGCAAGCAGCAGGTGGGAGGGGCTGGGGAGAGGGAGATGCGGCTTCCTGAGCAGCAACTGCCTCATCAGAGCAGCATCTGCTTCTGCCAGAGCTCCTGTGTGCAGCCTGCAGGGCACTGGACTCAGGAGGTTTGGAGGAGGACGGCGTCAGGACAGTGACATCACAGGAGGGTGCCCAGTGAGGAAGAGACAGACTAAGACCAGCTATTACATGAGACAGTGACTCATAAGCACGGGAAACATCGCTGCCTCCCTCCTCCTCTGCACCATGGGCTCCAGGCTGCTCCCCTGGGCAGTGCTTTGTCTCCTGGGAGCAGGTGAGCCCTGGGGACAAGGAGGGTGCCCCCTCTCTGAGCTCCCCGACTCCTCAATCCTCCACCTCCCTTGGGCTTACACACCAAGACTCTCTCCAGTGCTCTCTCCCTCTGCTTTTCCAACAGACCCAGTGGAGGCAGGAGTCACACAGACGCCAAGACACCTGATCCAAACAAGAGGGCAGCAAGTGTCGCTGGGATGTACCCCCCAGTCTGGGCACAACCGTGTGTTGTGGTACCAACAGGTCCTGGGCCAGGGCCTCCAGTTCCTCTTTTATTATTACAATGAGATACAGAGCTCAAAAGGAAATGTGTCTGGCAGGTTCTCAGCTCACCAGTTTTCTGACTTTAGCTCTGAAATGAACGTGAGCGCCTTGGAGCTGCAGGACTCGGCTGTGTACCTCTGTGCCAGCAGCTTGGCACAGCCCCGCGGAGTCCCCAGTGCTCTGTGCACAAACCTCCTCTCCCAGTGTGGAGCAGCCTCAGCTGACATAGCTGTGAGACAAGCCACCGAGAAATACACCTCACTCTTATTCCTAAATTCCTCTGTTTGTTTAATTAACATACTTGTGTTCCTTACTTCAGGTAAGATATTGTTGACATAAAATAGAAACTAAAAAAATTAAAATATTGAAAAAATATGTTTCTTTCTGGCCTTGAATATCTACTTAGTTTATGAATTAAATGAATTTACTTTGTTTTCTCCTTTTCTACTGGACTTCTGTTGAAAAGTTTTTATTTTATATTGATGACATTATTTGAGATTTATCACTGTGTTTGGAGTTTTAAATAAAAATACTGTATTTTTATAGTATTTTATTTTAGCATACTTGATTTCATTTCATTTTATTTTCTGCAATGGCCATATCTTGGCTAGGCTGGAGCCAGGAGCCAGGAATTCAATTCAGGGCTCCTACAGGGGTGGCAGGGATCCAAGGAAGTGAGACGTCACCTGCTGCCTCCCAGGAAGTGTTAGAGGAAGCCGAGACGGGAGCAGAGCTGGAATCAAACCCAGGTCTTCAAATGAGGGGCAGGCATCTCAGCCAGGGGCCGAGCTGCTGGCCTCCCATCTGCCTTGCACTGTGTCATCCACAGGCACGTGTCCTCTGGCAGGTGACCAGAGCTGGCTCCTGCTGCATACCTGGACTTCACACCTTTGGACAGGAACTCTGCCTTCCTCCCCTGCCGTTTCCTGGCAACCACCACTCTTCTCTGCTTCTGAGGGTCTGAGTACTGAGATACTTCATAGAAATGAACGTGTATGTGGTATTTGTCACTTTTGGCGCCACAGTGCTGTCCCGTGTTCATTTCTTAATTGAAGTGCAGCTTTCCCTCCCAGGAGCCAGTCCCCTAGCATAGCATGTCTCCTTCCCTGGAGTCAGCCACCTCTTCCCGCGGTGCTTGCACATCCACACACCTTTGTGTCAATGGGTCATCTCTCAACTGCACAGCCACCAAAAGTCCCAGGGGACAGACTTCTGTGGGGGGCGATTCTGTAGCGGAAGCACCATCCTTGGGGAGCAAGCACCCTGCGTGGGTATGGAGGTGCCCAGGCTGTACCTGGCAGGTGTCCCGACTGTCAGGGAATTGAGAAGAAACTGAACAAACGACCCCTTAAGTGCTGAAGTGCGTGCTGCCGAGCCTTGGAGACCAGCTGCCAGAGACAATCATGGGGCAGAGGACATCAACGGGATCAAAGGCACCAGGGGCTAAAGCATTTTCCTTAAGATTTGAGACCACAGAAATGTTTAGCTCAATAAAGCAGTAGATTAGTGTTGATTGATGTGTTAACTCTCCTCCTGGACACCTGCACCTCATACGGGTGCCAGTTTGAGTCCCAGCTGTTTCACTTCTAACCCAGCTCCATGCTACTACTCTTGGAAAGCAGTAGAAAATGGCCTGAGTGCTAAGGCCCCTGCACCCATGTGGGTGACATGGAAGAAGCTCCTGGGTCCTGGCTTAGTCTGGCCCAGCCCTGGCCATTGTAGCCGTGTGGAGAGTGAATCAGTGGGTGGAAGACTTCCCTCTCTCTGCCTGTTTCTCCCTCTCTCTAACTCTGCCTTTCGAATAAATAATAAATCTTTTAGAAAAGAAGAATGATATCATTACTGCAATAAAATATACATGGAATAATAAATTGTCGCACCAAATTGTCAAAGAAAACTTACAGACTGGTGTTGGCTCAGATCCATTCTTCCTGTTCTGTTTCCTTTGCACTTTGGTTTGGGCCATCTGGGGAAGGGGGCGTGGCCCCTGGTGACAGGAAGGCTCTGGTCCCAGGCAGGGAGAGAGCAGGCTCAGAATGACTCCCACAAGTGTCCCATTGCTCTTCTGTCAGCAGTTGGACCAGAAGAGCCCGCTGTCCCGCCTGCTCCCGCCATGAGTGTGGGTCCCCTGAGCTGTGTGGTCCTTTGTCTCCTGCTGGCAGGTGAGTCCAGGAAGGGCTCTCCAGGCCCGAGGGACAAGCCTTTCCACGGGGGCTGCAACATCTGCTTCTTCCTCCTCTGCAGGTCCAGCGAATGCTGGTGTCACTCAGAGCCCCAAATTCCAGGTCCTAAAGACAGGACAGAGCCTGACCTTGAAATGTACCCAGGATATGAGCCATAACTACATGTACTGGTACCGCCAGGACCCAGGGCTGGGGCTGAAGCTCATCTATTACTCAGTTGGCCGTGACACCGATGCGAAAGGAGAGGTCTCCGATGGGTACAACGTGTCCAGACCAAGCACAGAGGAGTTCCCCCTCATGCTGCTGTCAGCTGTCCCCTCACAGACATCTGTGTACTTCTGTGCCAGCAGTTACCACAGCCCTGCACAGACACCTGCTCTCTGCACATAAACCCAGGGCAGGCACTGTGCCCCTGAACCCAGCGACGCCCTCATCGTAGTCCCAGCACAAGGAAGCAGGAGACCTAAAGACTCCTGAGGGCACAAATCTAGGATGCTCAGACTCTGAGTCCTGTGGTTTTCATATTTCTGTTTCCAATTACCACGACCAGAATCTCTGTCCTGAGATGGTGTGCTGAGTGCTTACAAGGGTGTTCACTTGTTGAACAAGCATAGCAGCATCCATCATGGAAGCCAGTTTCTCTGTTGATATGGGAACTTCCAGTCAAAGCACAGCATGATGGTGTCTGCACTGTGTGTTTATTGCTGCACTGGTCACGCAGCCTCGATGTGGAGTCTACCCAAGAGTCCTGCAACTGGTGACAGGATAAAGTGTGGGACAAATACACAATGTTAGAAGTCTGTCATTGCTAATTGCAGAATGGTAGAAATGTGTTAGTTCTGATGAGAATGTTAGAGTTTGTGGGTTTTTTAGAGACAAATTGCATGACATAGTTCTCATTTTCCCCTTGTGACGTCTATTAGGATTCCGGCAGAGTTGAGAAGGGAGAATGATGACACTGTAATATGAAGGGTAAAGGGACTAACAAAAGTTGTTAGTTTTTTGGCAATGAGGAGAGGTGGTCGTAAGTCCCTGCAGGAGATGTGGGTCCCCAACAGGACTTTGGGATAAGGCTGAGTACATGGTTCTGTGACATCTGGTAGAGAAAAGCAGCTATGACATGCATGCCATTAGGAAGGGGTCCGGGGCATGGATACTGAGAACCAGAGCAGTTGCCTTTCCTGCCTCCTCCTCCTCTCCTGCCCTTGCCCACCATAAGCTGAGTTCACCAGGGAGGGAGAGGAAGAGGAAGCAGTTAATGTGATCTCCTGGGGTAGCCACTGCAGGTAGGGTGATCTGGAAGGATAAACTTGACCTATGCAGGGCACTACATCCCACAATGGTTCACCCTGTGCTGTGAGCTCACCAAAGTGTCTAACCGTGTCTGAGGAATCTTTAACCTCATAAGTTATAGACAATCTGGACTCTACCACCAGCTCAGAAGGGCTCTGTGTTGGTGACTTTGCATCACTGGGCACTCAGGTAGAGAAGGGGAATGCAGGGAGAGGAAGACAGAGAAACCTTGGTGTGAACCCAGCATCAAGCAAAGCCCACACAGGGGATTTGATCACAGGCTCTTTGTACTCCTCTAAGGAGCAGCTGAGTGAGCTCCAGCAGACAGCATTGCAAGCAGCAGGTGGGAGGGGCTGGGCAGAGGGAGATGCGGCTTCCTGAGCAGCAACTGCCTCATCAGAGCAGCATCTGCTTATGCCAGAGCTCCTGTGTGCAGCCTGCAGGGCACTGGACTCAGGAGGTTTGGAGGAGGACGGCGTCAGGACAGTGACATCACAGGAGGGTCCCCAGTCAGGAAGAGACAGACTAAGACCAGCTCTTACACGAGACAGTGACTCATAAGCACAGGAAACATCGCTGCCTCCCTCCTCCTCTGCACCATGGGCTCCAGGCTGCTCCCCTGGGCAGTGCTTTGTCTCCTGGGAGCAGGTGAGCCCTGGGGACAAGGAGGGTGCTCCCCGACTCCTCACTCCTCCACCTCCCTTGGGCTTACACACCAAGATTCTCTCCAGTGTTCCTTTTCATCTGCTTTTCCCACAGGCCTTGTAGAGGCAGGAGTCACACAGACACCAAGACACCTGATCCAAACATGAGGGCAGCAAGTGTCGCTGAGATGTACCCCTCACTCTGGACACGACCGTGTGTTGTGGTACCAACAGGTCCTGGACCAGGGACTCCAGTTCCTCTTTGAATATTACGGAGAGTCACAGACCTCAAAAGGAAATGTCTCAGGCAGGTTCTCAGCTCACCAGTTTTCTGACTTTAGCTCTGAAATGAACGTGAGCGCCTTGGAGCTGCAGGACTCGGCTGTGTACCTCTGTGCCAGCAGCTTGGCACAGCCCCGCGGAGTCCCCAGTGCTCTGTGCACAAACCTCCTCTCCCAGTGTGGAGCAGCCTCAGCTGACACAGCTGTGAGACAAGCCACGCAGGGGCAAGAAAACTGGTTTCTATGTGGTGAAAAGTGACACCTGGAGCTCTGCAGCCACTCAAGGGTAGGGCCACCAGACCAACACATCTGGTCAGAGCAGGGGCTACCTTGGACGGTGTGCTCCAGAATGTCCTCTCAGTGCACCACCGGGGAAGAATGGGCATTTGTGATTTGATGGCTGAAACTCTTACGTAAGGCAGGGAGGATCATGTGTAGGTCACGCTTGTTTGATAATAGTGTGAAGTGGACTCTCAAACCCAAAAGTTTGCTTTATGTAGTTGAGGGAGAAGGAACTGACATTCTGGAAAGTCAAGGTCACAGACCATAACCAAGGAGGTTAAAAAAGGACAAATTCCAGACGTTTAAGTCATGTTCCGTGCAACATGAACTGTCCTCTGTCTCTTTCTAAGTTTTGGGCACACAGAAACCGTAAAGCAAGGCCTTCTAGCAACTGGTATCACCCCACCACTGCACCCACTTGGGAACATCATCAAATACCAGCTGCACAATGGAAAACCCTGGAGTTCTTGACCCTGGTCCCAGAACAGTCCTCTGAGGACCCGTCAGGTGCTTCTCCAAGCACACAACATGTCCTGTCTTCCTCAGGAAGGGCTCCCAGCTTCCCAGAGATGCCCCTGGTAAAGTGTCTGACCCTCAACCCCAGATCCACCACCTTCTGGGACCACACAGCTCTTCCCAGGAAACTGATCCCAGCACTTCCTAAACTCAGCTACACAGCAAAGGGATTGGGAGATTTGATGGGTAAATGCAGACTTCTTGGACCTGATGCCAACAAGCGTAGGGGAAAGAAATACACCCCACTCTGATTCCTAAATTCCTCTGTTTGTTTAATGAACATACTTGTAAATTCCTTACTTCACGTAACATATTGCTGACATAAAATAGAAACTGAAAAAAAATTAAATAATTGAAAATATATCTTTCTTTCTGGACTAGAATTAGTTACTTAGTTTATGAATTAAATAACTTTGCTTTCTTTTCTTTCTCTTTTTCTGCTTAACTTCTGTGGACAACTTTTTATTTTGTATTTGTGACAAGATTATTTGAGATTTATCACTCTGTTTAGCATTTTACGTGAACAATACTGCATTTTTCATTTTATTTTATTTACTATACTCGATTTCACTTCATTTTATTTTCTGCAATGGCCAGACCTTGGCTAGGCTGGAGCCAGGAGCTAGGAATTCAATTCAGGGCTCCCACAGGGGCGGCAGGGATCCAAGGACGTGAGACGTCACCTGCTGCCTCCCAGGAAGCGTCAGAGGAAGCCGAGACGGGAGCAGAGCTGGAATCAAACCCAGGCCCTCAGATGAGGGGCAGGCATCTCAGCCAGGGGCCGAGCTGCTGGGCCTCACATCTGCCCTGCACTGTGTCATCTACAGGCATGTGTCCTCTGGCAGGTGACCAGAGCTGGCTCCTGCTGCATACCTGGACTTCACACCTTTGCACAGGAACTCTGCCTTCCTCCCCTGCCATTTCCTGGCAACCACCACTCTTCTCTGCTTCTGAGGTCTGAGTACTGAGATACTTCATAGAAATGAACCCATGTGGTATTTGTCACTTTTGGTGCCACAGTTCCGGCCCCGTGTTCATTTCTTAATTGAAGTGCAGCTTTCCCTCCCAGGAGCCAGTCCCCTAGCATAGGATGTCTCCTTCCCTGGAGTCGGCCACCTCTTCCCACGGTGCTTACACATCCACACACCTTTGTGTCAATGGGTCATCTCTCAACTGAACAGCCACCAAAAGTCCCAGGGGACAGGCTCCTGTGGGGGGCGATTCTGCAGCGGAAGCACCATCCTTGGGGAGCAAGCACCCTGCGTGGGTATGGAGGTGCCCAGGCTGTACCTGGCAGGTGTCCTGACTGTCAGGGAATTGAGAAGGAACTGAGCAAACGACCCCTTAAGTGCTGAAGTGCGTGCTGCCGCGCCTTGGAGACCAGCTGCCAGAGACAATCATGAGGCAGAGGACATCAATGGAATCAAAGGCACCATGGGCTAAAACATTTTCCTTAAGATTTGAGACCACAGAAATGTTTAGCTGAATAAAGCAGTAGAAGAGTGGGGAATGATGGGTTAAGTCTCCACCTGTGTCACCCGCATCTCATACTGGTGCCATTTCGAGTCCCAGCTGCTTCGCTTCTAACCCAGCTCCCTGCTAATACCCTGGGAAAGCAGTAGAAAATGCCCCGAGTGCTAAGGCCCCTGCACCCATGTGGGAGACGCGGAAGAAGCTCCTGGGTCCTGGCTTAGTCTGGCCCAGCCCTGGCCATTGTAGCCATGTGGAGTGCGCATCAGTGGTTGGAAGACTTCCCTCTCTCTGTCTGTTTCTTCCTCTCTGTAACTCTGTTTTTCGAAAAATAATAAATCTTTTAAAATGAGAAATGATATTGTACTGTAATAAAATATAGATGGAGTTATAAACTGTTGCACCAAAGCGTCAAAGAAAACTTACAGACTGGTGTTGGCTCAGATCCATTCTTCCTGTCCTGAGCTGATTCCTTGTGCACTCTGGTTTGGGCCATCTGGGGAAGGGGGCGTGGCCCCTGGTGACAGGAAGCCTCTGGTCCCAGGCAGGGAGAGAGCAGGCTCAGAATGACTCCCACAAGTGTCCCATTGCTGTTCTGTCAGCAGTTGGACCAGAAGAGCCCGCTGTCCCGCCCGCTCCTGCCATGAGTGTGGGTCCCCTGAGCTGTGTGGTCCTTTGTCTCCTGCTGGCAGGTGAGTCCAGGAAGGGCTCTCCAGGCCCGAGGGACAAGCCTTTCCACGGGGGCTACAACATCTGCTTCTTCCTCCTCTGCAGGTCCAGCCAATGCTGGTGTCACTCAGAGCCCCAAGTTCCAGGTCCTAAAGACAGGACAGAGCCTGACCTTGAGCTGTGCCCAGGATATGAACTATGACTACATGTACTGGTACCGCCAGGACCCAGGGCTGGGGCTGAAGCTCATCTATTACTCAGCTGGCCAAGGCACCCCTGAGAAAGGAGACGTTCCCGACGGGTACAACGCGTCCAGACCAAGCACAGAGGAGTTCCCCCTCATGCTGCTGTCAGCTGTCCCCTCGCAGACATCTGTGTACTTCTGTGCCAGCAGTTACCACAGCCCTGCACAGACACCTCCTGTCTGCACATAAACCCAGGGCAGGCACTGTGCCCCTGAACACAGTGACACCCTCATCAGAGTCGCAGAACGAGGAAGCAGGAGACCTAAAGACTCCTGGGTGTTGGGTGAGACAGCCTGCTGTGGTGCACCTGCAGGCAGACCTGGCCAGGCTGCACGCAGCCCTGGTCTCAGCTGTCTCCACGGGGGCTCCCTGGTCTTGCTCTGAGCTCTCTGCAAAGGGTGGTATTGAAGCCTCTCAAGCTTTCTTTTTCTCCTCATTGGCCCAAGGCTGAGCCCCTGGTGTGGAACATGAGCTGTAATTCCTACGCATCCGGGCTCCTGTCTCCATCAACACCACCCTGCTTTCCCTCTCAGTATTTTCCCCCAAATCCCACCCCTGGTGTGATGTCTGCTGCTGGCAGACATGTGTAATCACATGTGTAGTCCTGTGTGGTCAATCACCGCCACTGCCCTAACTTGCTGTTCTTCCCTCCGCAGCCCTCATTGCCCTCCCCAGCCTTGCTATCAGCTCATCCTCTGAACCTCGCTCCTTCCCGTTACAGAGACAAATGTGTTTCCCCTGGCTTGATGTGGGGGTTCCCCAGCATTTTTTTCAATGTGGGAATTGGGTTAAAGCCCTAGCCTGCAGCATCAGCGTCCCATATGATTGCCTGTTCATGTCCCAGCTCCTCCATTTTCAATCCAGCTCTCTGCTGTGGCCTGGGAAAGCAGTGGAGGATGGCTTAAGTCCTTGGGCCCTGCACCCATGTAGGAGACCTGGAAGAAGCTCCTAGCTCATAGCTTTAGGTCAGCTCAGCTCTTGGCTTTGTGGCCATTTGGGGAGTAAACCAGCGGATGGAAGATCTCTCTCTTTCTCTCGGTCTCTACCTCTCTTTGTAAATCTATCTTTCAAGTAAATAAAATAAATCTTTTTAAAAAATATTTATTTATTTTTAAGGCAAAGTTACAGAGAGAGAGAGAGAGAGAGAGAGAGAGAGAAAGATCTTCTATTTGCTGATTCACTCCCTAAATGGCTGCAATGTCTGGAGCTGGGCCTGTCTGAAGCCATGAACCATGAGCTTCTTCCAGGTCTCCCACATTTGAGCAAGCGGCCAAGTACTTGGGCCATGTTCAGCTGCCTTCTCAGGCACCTTGGCAGGCAGATGGATTGGAAGTGGAGCAGCCGGGACTGGAACCCATGCTCACATGGGATGCCGGTGTCGCAGATGGAGGCTTCACCCACTACGCCCCCACACTGGCCCTGCTCGTCAGCATTTTGACCTCAGCAAAATCATCCCCTCCTGAGGGAAGTCTCCTCTCTCTTCATGGCCGAGGTCCTTATCCATCACATAAGTTTTCATGGTACCATGTGTCTGTCGGTCAGTAAAATTTAACCCACTGGAATTTTCCAACATACCTGTCAATTATTATTATACTTAGGTCAATTTTTAAAGCTATTTACTTATTTGCAGGGGACAGTGGAGAGGAGGGAGAAAGGGAGAAAGAAAGAGGTCTTCCATCCACTGGTTCACTCCCCAAATGTCCCTCAGGCCAGTGTTTGTCCACTCTGAATCCAGATGCCCAGAGTCCCATTCTGGTCTGCCATGTAAGTGGCAGGAGCCCGAGCCACTTCCACTGCCTGCCTAGTGAATTAGCAGCATCTGTACTGGAAGCAGTACAACTGGGAGCCAACGGGCATTCCCACGTGGGATGCTAACCTTGCAGGATCTTAGGACACTGAGCCACAATGCCATCCCCTGGCTCAACTGTACATTCTACGAGGACCAAGACTGTGGCTGTTGCCTTTACTAACAACAGTTCCCTGCGCAAGGTGTGAGCCCATCTCACAGAGAAGGGAGGCGTGGATGAACCAACACCCAAACACCATGGATCCCACTTACCCAGGCAGAGATGGAGCTCAGCTGGGGGAACCCTGCCCTTAGATTGCTGGGCTCCGTGGTCCTGATGAGATGGGAAATCTGCCCTGTGCTGTCAGACCTGGGTCCAGGCTTCCTCAAAGCTACGGCGCTACATTTCCCCCAGATGTCTGTTCTCCTAGAGACTCCGTCTCTGCGATCAGTCTACTCAGACCAGAACCACTTCCGGAACGTCCTGCTTCATGTCTGCTTCCTTGGGACACTTCCACGCACCACAAGCTCTATTAGTCAGGTTGCCACAAATAAAAGCTGAGCCCCTTGGAACACTGTTGGACATTAGACCTGGCGCAGATGTGGGAGGTGCTGGGGAGGGAAAGGCCTGGGAGGGAGTGTTGGAGGCTCGGGGGGGCGGTCAGCCCTCAGGCCTGTGACGTGAGAGCATGGGTGGCAGGACCATGAGGAGCGGAGCATGCCCAGTCCTCCCTGGGGACCTTGAACAAGGAGCATAGGGGAAGTCCCTGGGAACCTGCTCCTGAAGATAAGCTGCGGCTTCGGCTGTTGCTTTGGCTGCGGCTGTGGCTGCTGCTGCTGCTGGGTGGTGACCCCGCTGTGGACGCACAGCTGGGTGCCTGAGCGTAGGGCTTGCCACCATTGCTAGCATCTGGGAAGACAGTCTGGACTCCATGCACAGCAGAGGAGTCCTTTGGTCTGCTGGTCACCTCTGTATCTGTTTGCCACGGTGTCTCATGGCTGGACCACTGTGGCCTTCCAGGCATAACGGTGACTGTTTTACATATATCATCCACTTTTCATTCAAATGCCTCCTTACCAGAAACTAAAGTGGAGGGCAGTTCTGGAAAATGTAGCTTCCAGCATTTGCTAAGAGTGGATCCTCTGAATGAAACATCTCTTCACAGACCTACTTCTTGTCTAGATTTCTCTTTATCTCAGGAAGTTGTGGATATAACTGGGTGTCTGCTATCGGTGTTCCAGGGCTCGACTACAGATTTCCTCCATGATTCTAGTGAGAGCCTTCCGCCTACTCAGATGTAGGGCTCTGTCTCATGTTCCTACCTCCCTCCCCATGAGGTTCTGTGATGGTGGACCCCAGCTCCTTGTCAGAATAAAGCTAGCGTTGGAGACAGTAGACAATAATCTTGTCCCTAGGTTACTTCCTGGGTCCAGTTCTGTTGTGCACAAAAGCAAGCACTCTGGTTTGTTTTGAGATCCACTCTATGAACAATGCCCATGATGGCGAACCCCAAGTTCAGCCCTCAGGGCTGAGTGTGCAGCCCTGCACTTCCATGATGGTGGGAAGAACGCAGTGCTGTAGAAAAGCCTTCTCCTCTTACAGACCTGGCCCAGAACAGGACAGGGCAGAGAGGGCTAAAGAGCTCAGAACATGTCTGAGATGAGTGGAGGGCAATTTCTAAGACCATTCTTCCTGCTACTGACCACACTGAGTCAGTGCTAAGACACCCAGGCCACTCTTCCCGACAGCTTGGCTGAGTACTCAGCCATCCACCATCCTCCAATAACAGGACAGATAATTCAGATACCAGCCTCCTTCCTGCAACCCCTCCACGTATATTGCTGTTATCAGGAAACACCTCTGCTCTTCCTGGCCAGGTCTAACCGGGCAGCTTCAACTCATGGTTAATATGACTTCTAAGTATACTCAAAGGAGAAGAATGCTATCAGAGTGATGAATATTAAGTTGCTCTGTGAAGAACTTGAGTTGTGTAGTAAATAGAATGCCTTTGCTCCATAATAGACTAAATTGGCCCATGGTAGAATAAATCTGTGATGCTAGGACTTCGGGTCTTTTGGTTTCCCTATTTCACTTTCCAGTCCCATTGAATCTCTCTCTGCCTGAGTTGCCCTGCTAGGGGCTTAGCAAAACAGCACTCAATTGTTGAACAAACCTAGCAGCATTTGTTTGTGGGAGCCAATTTATCAGTTGGTTTGGGAATATCCAGTTCAAATATGACATGCTCTTAACTGTACTTGCATGTTGATTGCCACACTAATCGTAATATCCAAGAGATGAAATCATGCTAAGTGTCCATCCACCAATGAGGGGTTCAGAAAATGTGGTCAAATACACAATGAATAACAATTCAGTCATAGGAAGGATGGACTCTGTCATTTGCAGCAACGGGGACAAAACTGGAGGGCATTATGTTGCATGAACTATCAGCCACCAGAAGACAAACACCACATTGATACAGGCAGGCAGATAGGATTAAATTGATTTAGATTTGCGAGCTGGAGACCCACCGTCACCATGTCCCCTGTGTGATCTCATGCCTCTACCTGACCTCACCTGTATGCCCACCTGCAATCAGATCAGGTAACCACTCCCCTGTGGAAGTGAGTAAAAGGCCTGGGGCATGCTGGGCCCACCCTTCGTTGTCCTGGGCCTGCAGGCATGCAGTCCTCTGGCCTCTGTTTTCCTGCCCACGCTATGCTACTTGTGGCTGCTCCTAATCACACACCTTGCTGCACGTGGCTCCCGGTCTGCTCTCTGCCTGGGATGGACCCAGTTTATGCTTCCAGAATTTTTTTCTCCCCTAAATAAACCCTCAATTTCCTGTGTATTTCTTTCATTGAATAAGTGGTAAAAATGGTAAAACTTTACCTTGTCACCTGGTTTATTCGAGCTGATATTCAGAATGCTTATCTGGACAGAAAGAAAGAACTCTCAAAATATTAATATTAAAATTACTAAGCTATTTGATTTCAAGATGTTCTCATTTATATGTAGAAGCTAAAAAGTCTACTACATATTAGTGGATAGTACAATTGTGGTTATCAGAACCTGGGAAAGAGTTACACAGAGAGAGTAAGAGAGGCGAGAGAGAGAGAGAGAGAGATCGTTCATCTGCTGGTTCACTCCCCAATTGGCTGCAATGGCTGGAGCTATGCCAGTCTGAAGCCAGGATCCAAGAGCTTCCTCTTTGTCTCCCACTTAGGTGCAGGGGCCCAAGGACTTGGACCATCTTCTACTGCTATCCCAGGCCATAGCAGAGAGCTGGATTGGAAGTGGAGCAACCTGTGCCCACATGGGATGCTGGCACCGCAGGCAGAGGCTTTACCACTGTGGCACAGCGCTGGCTCCCTGGGATTTTTTTTGAAGCATCAATGATTTCACCCCTCTTCCACCCATATTTCACCATGAATTTGATGTTTGCCCACAGAATTTTGCCATTCTCGGAAATCTCCTCAGCTGCCTTAAATATCTGACCCCATGTTAAAACATACTAGATAGGAATTTTACAGAGAGACATGTATTCCAGATTTTACATTTGAAGCACTTAATAAACTTTAAAGGAATACCTAGGAATACAGGCAATGGAGCTTGACATTTAGACATAACTAGAATTTAAGATGTATAATATCACACAATAGGACAAAGCAAATCTTTGGGATCAAGTTTTACCATTAATGTTAATACTGTAGCTCTTTTGAGAACAGAGGTCCTACATGGAAAGTTAGTACAGAGTGACTCCTGTTGTTAATTTATATTTTTTGACAGGCAGAGTTAGACAGTGAGAGAAAGAGACAGAGAGAAAGGTTTTCCTTCCATTGATTCACCCCCCAAATGGTTGCTATGGCCAGCGCTGTGCTGATCCAAAGCCAGGAGCCAGGTGTTTATTCCTGGTCTCCCATGTGGGTACAGAGCCCAAGCACTTGGGCCATCCTCCACTGCACTCCTGGGCCACAGCAGAGAGCTGAACTAGAAGAGGAGCAACCGGGACAGAACCGGTGCTCCAACTGGGACTAGAACCTGGGGTGCCAGCGCCGCAAGCAGAGGATTAGCCTAGTGAGCCATGGTGCCAATCTACCTGTTGTTAAATTAACAATTAACACTCTTACGTGTGACGTCAGTGATCACCTGAGGTCCTTGACCTGAGCTGCCTAGGCCATGCAAGCCTTTTGAGTTCTGCAAACTCCATCAGTATTCAGACAAGGCCATATGCGAAGTGGAAGTTCTCTCCTCCCTCTGGAGAAAAGCACATCCTTCTTCGATGGCCACTGTTTTCCACTGGGGTCTCACCCAGGGAGGTTCTCCATGTAGGGACACTTTTTGCACAAGTGTCCTGGTTTTCCACACCTGAAATGCTCTTGTGGGCTTTCTTAGCCAGACCAGAATGCCTTTGGGGCTGATGTTGAGGTCACTGAGTGCTACTTAAAGTGATTACCACTCTATGAGTCTGCTGCACAGACTCCTTCCCATGTTGGAGCTATGTTCCTATGCTGTTACTCCTCTTTGGTAGTTAACACTTGATCCTACTGACATGGTCACTTTAGCACTGAATCCCACCTATAGGATCACTTTAAAACTTACGATGTTACCATTACCATCTAGCGCAGGGGGATTTGTGATCCCATAGCAAGTTTTAAACTGCACCCTTAGAAGTAAGTCCATAAGAATGCATGTAGAGCTATACAGCTTTACAGTCTCTCTGTAGGACCTGAGAACGTAAAACACACACAGCTCTTCATGAGCTTGATTATCCTTAAGCATTTCACATGGACACGTTGTATTAGCTATAATTCCTTAATCCCATCTAGCTGAAGGGTCTTCCAATTATTAAGTGTAGATACTTCAGAGAGTCTCCAAAGAAGCAGATGTAGAACTACCCATAGTTAAATCACCTTGTAACCCGGGGAGACAGGCGGTAAATAGGGCTAAGCTTTAGCCCAGTTGTATCTCTGATCATCTACCTTAACAAAAAATCTGACATCTCAGTGCTACTATGCCTATTATAGAGCTTAATCCAAGGAATATAAACCACCCAGTCTGAGAAATGCCATTTCAGACTGTTAGAATACCACTCCGGATGCGAAAATAACAAACTGGAATGAGGTGTATCCACTCTGAAGACAAAAATAAAAGATTAAAATAATTAAAATATTATTTAATCCCACTCCAGAGGTGAAAACAACAAACTGGAATGAGGGGTTTCTGCTCTGAAGATGAAAATTAAAAAATAAAATATAATTTAACCCTGCTCCAGAGGTGAAAATAACAAACTGGAATAAGTGGGATCCGCTCCAAAGGCAAAAAAAATAAATTAAAATAAAAACATGTGGTGGGCCATGGGGGCCGCCATCTTGGGGCGGAGTCTGTTGCCCATCTTCCTGTGAGGGCAGAAGTTCCCATGGTGGGCCGCCATCTTGGGGTGGAAGTCCATCCCTCCACGACAGGAAGTAGAGCGCCTTCCATATTTGAAGCTCCCCCTCCCTAACACTAACCCGTTTCTAAGCAACCAGACCGGTTCTCCAACTCGAAATTAGCAATTGAAAGCTCTTATGATAAGGCCCAGGGACTAGGAGAAATGTTATGGAACTTTTTTTAGCTGCTGATACTAGTTAAAAACTTAACCTTTGAAAAGCAAGTAAATTGTCTTTGAAACACACTACAACCAATCTAGAATCTTTAAGAGTTTTTCCTCCTTGTAAATCTCTTTCATCTCTTATTACATTGCACTAGTAACAACATCAAAGTCCTTGAAGCCAGAAACTGTGAAAAAAAAAAAAAAATCCATGCCTTCCTTTTTGAAAGGTACCAGCAAAACAAAAGAAAAGAGAAAGTAAGAAAAAAAATCTCACTTGTTTTTTGCATGAGCTTGCTGCTCTTCTCCACCAGGGTGCGGTGGCGCTAGCCTCACTCCACGTGGTCAACTACTGCACTAGGCTCCTCTCCTCTCAAACATCTCAGCTTGCTTTGAGCCTGTTATGGCTGCCACCTTTACACTCCAGCAGGGGGAGGCTAGCTCAAGACGCAGGTGGAAGTGCAGTTCCCTGTGGGTCGCCCTCTGGCAGACCCAAAACTGGGAGGCCAGATCCAAGGCCCTCACTGCGCCCAGATCTGGGGCCACTTCATACCGCAAGTCTGGCCATCCTATCCCTGTCTTGCAGCCAGCACCAGGGCGTGGTCTTCCAGCTCACAAACCTAATCTGTTTTAACCTGTATGCCTGCTGTTATATCTTAATGTTAGCCGTCGCAAAGCACACCGGACACCGGAGTAAGGGAAAGGGTTTATTGGGGAACACCCTACAGACCAGAGTGAAGGGGCGGCGAAGGAAAAAGAGGAGACTGTAAGAGAGAGAGACAGAGGAGGGAGAAGAGAGATGAGAGGAGGAGAGAAGTCAAGAGAGGCCAAGAGAGTGCAGGAGAGAAGGACCAAGAGAGCACAAGGAACAGGGCCTTTTAAAGCTTTGCCTGAGGGCAGGTGGGGAAGCAGGAGCTTCCCATTAGGATGGGGGTGGAGCCTGGCGCAGGTAGCTGGGCCATGAGGCCAGCTGGCTACAACTGCGCCAGTTTCCTAACACCTGCCTACTTCAGGATCAGCGCAGCTCCAGCCCTTGCGGCATCTGGGGAGTGAACCATCAGATGGAAGACCTCTCTCCCTCTCTCTCTCTCTGTAATTCTGACTTTCAAATAAATAAATAAATCTTTTTTTAAAAGGAACCAGAAAGTTGAGTGGTAGTTTCCAGGGCTGGAGCTAGGAAAATGAGATGCTGTTCAATGGGTATAAAATTTCAGCCATACAAGATGGAAAAGTTCTATGGATCTGCTCCATGAGTACAACAGTGTGACCAGTGAAAAATTCCATATACTCTTTATTTTTATTTTTTATTTTTATTTTTTGACAGGAAGAGTGGACAGTGAGAGAGAGAGACAGAAAGGTCTTCCTTTGCCGTTGGTTCACCCTCCAATGGCCGCTGCAGCCGGCGCACTGCGCTGATCCGAAGGCAGGAGCCAGGTGCTTCTCCTGGTCTCCCATGGGGTGCAGGGTCCAAGGACTTGGGCCATCCTCCACTGCACTCCCTGGCCACAGCAGAGAGCTGGCCTGGAAGAGGGGCAACCAGGACAGAATCTGGTGCCCCGACCGGGACTAGAACCCCATGTGCCGGCGCCGCAGGTGGAGGATTAGCCTAGTGAGCCGCAGCACGGGCCTCCATATACTCTTAACCAGCTGTGAAAAGATTAGCTTCCATACTGCTACAGCTGAAACAGCAACAACGAAGAAGAAGATATTATTACCTTGGTTCTTCGACTCACATGGAGGAGTTTCCAAGCAGAGAGTTTTAAAGAAAGATTAATTAAAGTCCTCCAGCCAGAGTGGCATGGAGGGGGGCTCCAAGAGAGGGAAAAACCTGAAGGGGCCTATGGGCCTGGGGTTTTAAGAATATTTGGGGGGGAAGTCTTATCAGTTTGACATTCAGTTACAAGGCAGGGACAAAACCCATCAAAAGACCTGATTTTCAATGCTTTATGCTGTCTGGCTTGTGATATAGAGCCATCAAAAGGGTAGGACACCTAATTTACTTTACAATAAACCGGGGGCTCAGACTGGAATCTCCCTTGCTATTCTCATGATAAGATTGGAAGCTTTGAAGGAGTGGGCAGGCAGTTTTGATTTGCTAAAGCAACCCTTGGGGGACAGCAAGCACTATGTACCCCAAATTTCCACTGGGACCTCCCTGACTGCCTATTAACCCATCGGACCTCTCACAATATCATTTACTTTTATTACTGTGATATAATTCAAGAACTATATGGCATGACGTGAACCTGAATTAGTGTGATGTCTATAAATATAATTCTGATACTGAGGCTATTTCTTGAAGTCTTAGGGTTGGAAAAAAGAAAATGGGGAGAAACGTATAGATTTTTTTTTTGACAGGCAGAGTAGACAGTGAGAGAGAGAGACAGAGAGAAAGGTCTTCCTTTTCCGTTGGTTCACCCCTCAATGGCCGCTGTGGCCAGCGCACTGGGCTGATCCGAAGGCAGGAGCCAGGTGCTTCCTCCTGGTCTCCCATGGGGTGCAGGGTCCAAGCACTTGGGCCATCCTCCACTGCCCTACCAGGCCACAGCAGAGAGCTGGCCTGGAAGAGGGGCAACTGGGACAGAATCCGGCACCCCGACCAGAACTAGAACCTGGTGTGCGGGCGCCGCAGGCGGAGGATTAGCCTATTGAGCCATGGCGCCAGCCTAAACTTACAGATTTTTAATATCTTACCTGCATGGCATTATAAGCTCTAATTCATGGAGACGGTGTAATTAAAAGGGAACAGGTCATCAGGATTCTATTCTAGAGCTGGGGCTGCTCTTAGAGCACTTTATAAAACTTGGAACTGTTAGGTAGGAAGTCAGACATGAGCTTATGTGTGTGTGACAAAGGCCTACAGAGAAGACGTCTAGGTACAGCGTCTGCATCTCAAAGTCATCGATAGCCTTCCAGGGGCAACCCAGCATCTGCACTTCAAACACCCTGCCCTGGAGCCCGATCTTCCAGGGGTCCTGCCATCCTTCCTCTAACCAGGGCCTCACCAGCCAGGCTTCCTCCTGCCTGATAACTTCAGGGGGAAACTTAGAAAGGAATTTTTAGTATTTACATCCAAAAAGTCCTTTGTTCCAGGAGGAGAAGATGTGGGAAGGCAAGACCCATCCCCTCAAAAACCCCTGGCCTCAACTGGACAGCACGCTCAACCCTCTGCCTCTCTGTGAGTCCTCTGCCTGGCCTGCCCAGGTGTATTCTCCACTCAACCATGTAACCTCACTCTCCCCCAGTCTGAGTGACTGGGCACTCTCTCTCAGGTTCTGTCTGGAGAGGTGCCCATCCGTTCTTATGGATGTCCCTGCCCTAATAAGCCTTGCTATTTTACTTTCCACTTACTCTCTGTCTCACGCCTGAGTTCTTTCTTGTGCAAAGACAAGAACCCTGCAGTTCTCTGGTAACAGAACCAGTACTGGAGACTTGGGCACCCCAGAGGGCAGCAGACTTTTAGGTTCATGCATTTGAGAAACAGGCTGGAGGCACTTGCAAAAGTGTGCACTCTCAACCCAGGCATTTTAGGGATTTTATGGATTAACGCCAGACAAATGTACTACCATTAAGGATATTAAAGCAACACCAATCAGAGGCAATGAGCACAAACAAGAAATATTTGAAATAAACAGTCTGAAGATAAGATGTGATAGTTTAAAACACTTGATAAATGACTACAAAGGGAACTAAAGCATGACAAGATCAAAAAGAGACTGTCCAAGACCACGAAGTAACTTAAACACGTCTTCTCACTGGACACCCAGGTGAGAAAAATGTAATTGACTTTAAAGCCTGGCAAGTCAACAGTGGATTAGATGTGACTGAAGAGATTACTGGTGGCATGAGATCTGAATAAGCTACCGGGAAGGTGGTACAGCAAATTAAATACGAAATACGAAAGGGCAGTTGCGGGGGAGGAAAGGAAAGGTGAGACACAGCATTCTGTTATGTGTTGTTATGTGTGTTACAACCACCGCTGCTTCAGACACAGAAACAAGGATAACGTTGCTGCTGTGGGCTAGGTGGGTCTAAAAACCCCTACTCCAGGCTCTTGCCTCTTACCTAGAGAAGCATTCTATGTACAGGCACAAATATGACTTACCAAGTGCTAAAGTTTATTAAAGTGGGCCATGTCCAGGAATAGAGGTGAAATAGGCAGGCATATGGGCTAAAATTGATCAGATTTGTGAACTGGAAGACCAAGCCTTTGCCACGCCCCTGTGTGACCTCATTCCCCTGCCTGGCCACACCTGGGTGCCCACCAGCCAATCAACTTACTTAACCACTCCCCTTTGGAAGTGGGTTAAAAGCCGGGACACAGTGTGGCCCAGCCCTTCTCTTCTTCCCTGGCCTCTTGCCAGGAGGGGGCTTGCTGTAGCCCCATGCTTCCAGGGCGCATAGCCTTCAGGCCATGTGCTCCAGGCTTCCAGGCCTAGATGCTCTTCCACGTGGCTGGTTCCTGGTGCTCGATATGAACCCCCATTCACCTCTCTCTCTTAATAAACCTCTCACTCTCCTATGCATCTTCCTCACTAAATAAAAGCCTAAAACATACCATGCCGCCTCGTTTATCTGTGCCGGTATTTAGAATTCTTCTCTAAATATTAGAAAAGAACCCTCTTGGGCTTATTAATATTGGGGATTTATTGATAAGCTTGTGGTGAAATCGTATGGCACCCCAAATTCCGGTAGCATATGTGGTCCCCCAGATGGCACTTCTGGGGAACTTGAAAGGGCCACATTTTAGGGTAGATTTTAGGGGGTCATGTCCGATTTCAGAGGGAGCCAGGAAGGGAAAAGATGAGAGAAGGAGATATTCCAACCACATGCCTGGGAAGAGAGCTTGCCCCTCCCACTGCCAGGCCTCTAATGAGCTTGGAAAGGGGCGTGGTTACATGGTACTGCTCCCAGGTTGGGGAGGTACATCCTGGGGGATGGGTCATTTGATTGACAGGATAGGATTACATGGGGTGAGGGGGGTGTGGCTTCCAGCTCATGGCCTAATCTAGCCACCTGTCCTATCCTGTATCAACAGGAGTGATCTTGTGTGTGATGTTAGTTGAGAATTTTCCAGAGGTAATTAAAGTTCTAAGAAATCCTGGACTTCAAAAATCCAGATGAGTCCCAAGTAAGATGTCACAGTGAAATCATAGAACGTGAATGAGAAAGGGGGGATTTTAAGAAGCAATCAAAATAAAAAGATAGAGAGCTCCCCAAGGAATGGACTGAAAACTCACTAAAAATTGAGAAAGGGAGTAAAAAATAACCATTAGCTGAAAATTGCAGTCTTCATCTACTCCAGAGTGGCACTGATTTTTTAAAGCATGTTTTCAGGAATATAAATTTTAAAAAAACCTGAATTTGCAACTGAGATATCTTTCAAAATTATACTTTAAAACATGGAAAATGATCACAGGATAAAATATGAACTGCAAAGAGTTGAATCTGATAGTCAATTTCAGCACTGTGATTGGGTGAATGAAGGTGTCTTCAAATGAAATACGGTGCTCACCCGAAATCCTGCTCTTCAGATAAGGCAATGAGTTCACCCTCTGGTGTTTCATATCTACAGGGTCACTGACACAACTCAGCAGACAGAGGAGTGACTGTCCCCAGAGAACAGAAACCCAGAGAAGCAATTTGCAACTCCTGTATATGGGCAGCACTGGGCCCAAAGTGATGACTCACGCACTAACGTTGTTAAAAGGGAGCTGGGGGCCGGCGCTGTGGCATAGCAGGTGAAGCCGCTGCCTGCAGTTTTGGCATCCTCTGTGGGCACCTGTTTGAGTTCTAGCAGCTCCACTTCCAATCCAGCTCTCTGCTATCACCTGGGAAAGCAGCGGAAGGTGGCCCAAGTGCATGGGTCCCTGGGCCCAAGTGGGAGACCTGGAGGAAGCTCCTGGTTCCTAGCTTCAGGTTGGCATATCCGGGGCCATTGCAGCCATTTGGGGAATACGCCAGAGGATGGAGGACTTTCTCTCTCTCTCTCCTCTGTCTCTCTGGATCTACCTTCCAAATAGATAAATAAATCTTTTTGTAAAGGTAGCTGACAAATATTTATGTCAGTCATCCAAGTTGTCATACAAAATGAATTCTGTGCTCCTGGGGTATTGGGATTTGACAGAGGAAGTGATGTCACCTGCACACCACAAAGAACAGGAACACGCCTCCTCCTCTGCTTCCGCCAACAAGGACCGTAATCTGCTGGAGCCTCCCATCTCAGCCTGACTGCCATGGGCACCAGGCTGCTCTGTTGGGCGGCACTCTGTCTCCTGGGAGCAGGTGAGTCCTCGGAACACCAACAGTTTTATTATGTGGTGTGTTCTGTGTGCACACATGTGTGCCTTGTATGTGCACATGTTTGAGTGTGTGAGTGATGAATACAATGTTTTTTCTTTTCTGTTCCCAACTTCTGTCTCCACAGAACACACGGACACTGGAGTCTCCCAGTCCCCCAGGCACAGGGTCACAGGGAGGGGACAGAATGTCACTCTCACGTGTGACCCAGAGTCTGGTCATGCTCGTCTTTACTGGTACCGACAGAGCCAAGGGCAAGGCCTGCAGTTGATGATGTACTTCCAAGGTAAAGATCCAGTAGACGAGTCAGGGATGCCTGGTGCCCACTTCTCTGCTGAGAGGCCTGGGGGATCTTCCTCCACCCTGAAGATCCAGCCTGCACAGCCCGGGGACTCAGCCGTGTACCTCTGTGCCAGCAGTTTAGACACAGCGTGGCGCCGCCACCTCCCACCTGCTCACAAACCTCATCCTCTGTCTCCAGGCAGCTCTGAGAGACCTAAGCAGAGGGTGTGTTTTTGATCTCAGACTTCAAGTGAAAGTAGATTTGGAGCCCAGCCAACCCTTCACGGGAAGTGACCCTGATGAACTCCTGCCACGCTGGCTGTAAGTATTCTGGGTAGGAAATCATGGCTCCCTGAGAGCAAGGATGACCCCAGAGCCAGCTCAGCACAATCGGACAGAGAAAGCACGCCAGCCTCCCCGCAGGGTCAAGGCAGGGAGACTGCTGCAGATCTGGGGGCTGCGCATGCACACACACGCACACACACGCACACACACACACTCACATACACACTCACACACACATGCACACACTCACATACACACGCATACACACTCACATACACACGCATACACACGCACACACGCACACACTCATACACATGCACATACACTCATACACACACTCACATACACTCACACATGCACACTCACACACTCACACACATACACTCACACACTCATACACACATGCACACACACACATACACACACACTCACACACTCACACACACACTCACGCACACACACACACTCTCACACACTCATACACACATACACACTCACACACGCACACACATGCACACTCATGCACACACACTCACACATACACTCTCACACACTCATACACACATGCACACACTCACACACACAC
The DNA here is from genome assembly GCF_051225735.1 of Oryctolagus cuniculus. Taxonomy (NCBI): domain Eukaryota; kingdom Metazoa; phylum Chordata; class Mammalia; order Lagomorpha; family Leporidae; genus Oryctolagus; species Oryctolagus cuniculus. The sequence continues at coordinate 181,115,013 of NC_142869.1, read as the reverse complement.
TCATACACATGCTCACACACACACCCACACTCACACACGCACATACACTCACACATGCACACTCACACAAACACACACGTGCACACTCAGGCACACACGCACACACTCATACACATGCACATACACTCATACACACTCACATACACTCACACACGCACACTCACACACATGCACACTCATGCACACTGACACAAACACACACATGCACACTCTCACACACATGCACACACTCATACACATACACACACGCACACACTCACACTCACACACGCACACACACTCACACACATACACTCTCGCACACACACACCCTGTATGATAGCAGACAGCGGGCAGGCCTCGGCCCTGCACTGGCTGGGGTGTTGTCCTCTCGAAGGGCCGAGGTCCATCCTGGAAGCCTCTGCCTTCCGCTGCCTTGGAGCTGTCTCCACAGATCAGCTCCGTCTCCTGGCTGAAGTGAGGGTCTGCGCAACTCTTGCGAGAGCAACCAAACAACACAACACTGACAATAAAACTTCATCTCATCTCCTACTCTAAGCCACCCGTTTCTTTTTAAAGTTTTCATTTTCCACCTGCTCCTCTCCTGATGGTTAGATTAAAGGATGCTTTCACTACTGCTACAATTTTCTCTTTTTTCCTATGAATAAATCAGATTTTTAGAGATGGAGGATGTTAATTGCTACCCAGACTTTCAATTTTAAACAATTTTCCTGAAGAGATTTCCTCACAGTAATATCACAATTTCCTTTTTGTTTTATTCATTATAGTAACAACATTGTGATATAATATTTGTTATAAATATAAGCAATTATTGCCATCATATAATCTTTGCAACTGTGGGTGAAGCTGCGGTTTGTTTCTACAAAACCCAAGCTCTGTCAGAGTGGATTCAGCTATGTATTGTGAGTTTTGGGGAATCCTCAGAGCCCAGTGCTCCAAGCCTTGGATGGGATCTCACAGACCCAGCAATGACAGAGCAGCCCCGAGTCTTACACAGCTGGCTTGAGGAGTGTTAATCTCTCCACATTCACTTAAGAAAACGTGCAGTGTCTCAGAACACAGAATTTCTTCCTCAAAGATGACTGTTCTTTGCAGGATGGCATTCCGGTAGTGTTTTATTTTATTCTTTTTTAAAATTCTATTGACTTATTTGTTTCAGAGAGAGAGAGAGAGAGAGAGACATCTCATCTGTCCGTGGATTCCCAGAATTCTCACGATGCCCAGCAGGGTTGGTCTGTGCCCAGGAAGGAAACCTGGGACTCCAGGTCTCCCGTGTGGGTAGCAGGAATCCAATTATTTGAGCCATCACTACTGCTTCCCAGGGTCTGCACCGAGAGGGAGCTGGAGTGACAAGCCAGAGCCGGGCCTTCTAGTGTGGAACCTGAGCCTTTACCTGTGGGCTAAACACTCGCCTCTCTTGGAGGTATTTTCATTGTGCCCTCTTGAAACACTTCATGTTCAGCTGCCCTGTGTCACCTGGGAAGGCAGGAGAGGGGGAAAGAAATCTCTGTCTTTGGAATGCCATTTCAGGGACTTCCCCCTAGGTGTTGTCTCCAACTTTTGTCACCTTTGTCCACATGACCTCTGGTCCTGACACTTCGGATTGAATGGAGCACAGACCACAGCTCTGGATACTGGGCCATAAAATGTTTGAGTAGATTCATTGTGGGATGTGGGTTCCTGAGCTTGCTTGTGAATATTTTAGAGTTTTCTTCACTTTCTGTTCCGCTCTACAGTCTTACCTATAAGACAGCAATACCTTTAAGTTCATGGGAGCTGGGGAGATCTTTGTGGCTGACTGATGTCCAGAAATCATTTCAATTACGAGGCTCCTCAGCCCAACTACAACCTGTGACAAGAAACAGCAATACTGAGCAAGCTTTAACAGTGGTCACCTTACACATCCTATGACGAAGGCGCTAAGGTTCATTGTCCACACCTGATTTTCAGCCCAGTCGAAATGCAAAGGACCAGCATTAAAGGGCAGGTGACCTAGTGAGGAGAGGGGTGTGTCAGTCACCTCGAGATTCTAAAGGAGGGACACGTGCCATTCTGCCTGAGACAGGGCCCAACAAACAAGGAACAGTGGCTTTCCCCATGGAAATAGGGGAAGAGCGAATAACAGGAGCATGCCTAATTCACCAGGGGACGGAAACGTAGGAGCCAGTCCCTGGAGTTGGAAACAAATCTGCTGTGAACAGACATTGTGAAAGAAAAGTTTTCCAGCCGAGTTGGCTTCCTTACAGAACTGCTGTGCACTGTATCTGTTTCCTTAGCTCGTACCCCTCCTCTGCTTCTTCCAGAATCATCCGTTCCCTCCTGCAGCTCACATCAGTAGATGCACATCACACAAGTCATCCACTTAGTGCAAGATGCCCTTGGAGATTCTTGATTCCACACAACGTTATTTTACCCCTTGTGATGATGTGCTTAGAGCTATCCTATACCTTTCTTATATTCCAACTTTAATTCCTTATTCACAGATTTGGCCCGCTCTTGAAGATAATTATCTGCCCAATTCAGTGCAGTTCTTAGGCTATTGTAGAAGAAACAGGGACAAAACTTAACTTATTGGCCACAAGATGGCGCAGCAATGCCAGTGTGGCTAAGACACTAGGCAGAGCCTGGAGCGCACTCAGAAGGGAAAGGGTTATGAAAAACCTGGGCTTGGATCCCATAATGGGCAGATGTCGAAGTTTTTGGTTATAGCTAAATTACCTACAGCTAAGTAAGAGGTGGTAGGTCCCTTTACACTTTAATGAGCTCCACAGTTGTGGCAGGGCAGAGTTGATGGGAGAGGCAGGTGCAGACAGAGGAGCAACTGCCTCCAAGGACCATGGGAAGGCAAGGGGCTGGGGTGTGCCCTGACGCGAATGTGTCCTGCTGCCACACCTCGTCTTGCAGCCAGGCCCTGATCTTACAACCTCCAGAGCAGTGGCTGATCCTACGGGTCAGTGACAAGGAGCCATGGGCCAGTGAGGAAATGCAGGGGTTGGGGCGTGACCTCACAGCCCTCACACCTGCCTGTCCTTTAGAGAGAAGCTCACAGCTGCAGCTCTGGGTCCTGAGATCAAAGCACTCACCCGGGAGAGCCCCTTTCTTGCCCTGAGCCTGCCAAGGGCCCCACAGGCTCCTTTGTATGAGCTCTGGTTTCTACTGAGAAATCCTCTTACTTGGTTTGCGAGTCCTGGCTCTATGCCTTTCCCTTGCCTTAGCAGAGTCATACTACTGCTGAAGTCTTGATGTCACCTTTTGCCTGCTGCTGCAACTGGAGTCACCCAGTTGCCGAGATTCCATTTCATACACACAAGAAGGAAGATAACTGGAGCGTTCTCAGTGTTTGATCCATTATCCAGTGTTCTGGTACCAGCAAGATGCAGGACAGAAGCCAAGACTGATCCGTTACTCAGCAGCATTGGCAGCCCTGACAGAGGGGTGCTGCGAAAGGGTATAGAGGCTCCGGAAGCAAGCTGCAGCATTGCTCCCCGACCCTGCAATCGGCCAGCACCAGCCAGACCTCCCGGTCCCTCTGTGCCTGCAGTGAATCCACAGTGCTGCCAAGCCAGCTGCTCTCTGCACAAGCAGCAGCCATGAGCTTGCAGCTGGCTCTTCTTCCCGAGGCTCCTGCCTCAACTGAGAGAAAGGGCTGCCCTTTGGGGATTCTTCCAACATGGCCCAGCAACAGGATCTCCGCGAAGGGCCTGGTGTAACAAGAACCTTACGGAGCTGAGGCCCATCAGTAAGTGAGCATGTGGAAATGCAATCAACACTCAGTGTCACTTTGCTCAGTTTGGAACATTCTAGTCTTTGTACAGAGCAGATGAATAGGCATTTCCAACCTAAAATCTGCACTTCCAAGTCGAAATCACCCAGGCAATCTGAACTCCTAAGAGAGATGGGGTTCTCCAAGTTTAAACCTATTACAAAGTCACCTCAGATTTGGCTTCATTTGATACCAAACAAGATACATGTAGGAAAAAAAAACCTCAGTGACAAGTTATGGAACACACAAGCACTCAGATCATTGGCGACTTACTGGTAGACATTCCAACCAGAAGCTCGGGATCTAGAACCATTCAGCTGGCAAGGTGATGGAAAAAGAGGCAATGCGCTTCGTTTCTTCCGAGGACCTATGGGAAGAGAGCAGTGATCTGAGTCTTCTGAGGGCATATTAAGGAAGGAACTTATTCTTACCGTTAGTTGGACTTGGTTTAGTCCATGAGCCTTACATTTTCTTGTGAAATATTACAGAATGCTACTGAGCAGCTGTTTTGTCTTCCTGCAGGCTGTAACCCTCCTTAGCGCCTGTGGGTAGAAGCACAGACTCATCAGCAAAGCTTCTTGACTGGGGACGCATTAATGCCAAGATTGGGAGTTCCTCAGTGGGCTTCCCAGGAAGTGAGGATCCCATGCGACTATGTTGTGTGTCCCTGCAGCCCTCCAGAAGGGTTTGTTGGTTCACTTTAGACCCTGTATGCAAAGAGGGGAACAGGCTGCTTGCTTGGCAGAAAATCGATTCTCTGATTGGTCAGTCTGCTATAAATTGGACCTGAAGTCTGAACAGTGAAACTGATAAATGGCCAATCTCCCAACTTATGACATTTATAGATTTTTATGGAAAGTGAAATATGTCAACAGCCTTTGGGGATTTTTTTTCATTTTATTTCTCCATAGCTTTCTTCTAACAACAGATTTTTAACTGTTTCTGGGCAAACTTGTCAGTCCAGTTTATTTGGATCTAAATTTGGGTGTTGTATATTTAAATCACTGAGCCCATCACCCATCTCAATATTTCGTGTAGACTTGTGAGTATTCAGATCTGCTTATTTTATGTGATAAATTTCTAAATTGGACTGTATAAAATTCTAGCATATAGGGTCTGGCATGGTTGCACAGGGTGTTAACCAACTACTTGCGATGCCAGCATCCCAGCTGAAGATGGCCCAACTATTATTTGAGCCCATGCCACCATGTGGGAGACCTGGTTGAAACTCCTGGCTCCTGGCATTGGCCTGGCCAAGCCCCAGCCATTGTGGCCATCGAGTGAGTGAATCAGCAGATGGAAGATTCTCTTTCTCTCTGTCTCTCCTTCTTTCTGTAACTCTGCCTTTCAAATAAATATTTTTTAAAAGAATATAAGCATAAATTTGACTCCCATCTTTTATGCAATTAATTAATTTGCTTTATAGTAATATGTTATTAAGGTATAGATAATAGAGAGTAAATTGCTTGGGGCCAGTGCTGTGGCACAGCGGGTTAATGCCCTGGCCTGAAGCGCCTGCATCCCATATCAGCGCCGGTTCGAGACCCAGCTGCTCCACTTCTGATCCAGCTCTCTGCTATGGCCTGGGAAAGCAGTAGAAGATGGCCCAAGTCCTTGGGCCCCTGCACCCACATGGGAGACCTGGAATAAGCTCCTGGCTCCTGGCTTCGGATCAGCTCAGCTTTGGCCATTGTGGCCATTTGGGGAATGAACCAGAGGATAAAAGACTTTCTCTCTCTCTCTCTCTCTCTCTCTCTCTCTCTCTCTCTTGCTCTACCACTCTATGTAACTCTTTCAAATAAATAAAATAAATCTTTTTAAAAAGATTTATTAATTTTTATTTAAAGGCAGTGTGACGCAGAAGGAGAGAGAGAAACAAACACATAGAGAGACATCTTCCATCTACTGGTTCACTCCCCAAATGGCCACAGTAGCTGAGGCTGAGCCAAGCCAAAGCCGGGAGCCTGGAACTCTATCTGAATCCCCCACGTGGGTGGCAGAGCCGTAAGTCCTTAGGCCAACTTCCACTTTCCTTCTCAGGTACATCAACGGGTAGCTGGACTGGAAGCAGAGTAGCTGATGCTCAAACTGGCGTCACAATAGCGGTTTGGATGATGGTGTTTCAAGCAGTAGCTTAACCCGCTGGGAACAGAGGCGACCTGAGATAAACACTGATTCCTACCACTGTGGGTTAGTTTTGTCAGTTCTTGAACTATGTAGAAATGGAGTCACATGTCACTCTTTTTGATTAACTTTTTTTTTTTTTTTTGACAGGCAGAGTGGACAGTGAGAGAGAGAGAGAGACAGAGAGAAAGGTCTTCCTTTGCCGTTGGTTCACCCTCCAATGGCCGCCGCGGCCGGCGTGCTGCGGCCGGCGCACCGCGCTGATCCGATGGCAGGAGCCAGGAGCCAGGAGCCAGGTGCTTCTCCTGGTCTCCCATGGGGTGCAGGGCCCAAGCACCTGGGCCATCCTCCACTGCACTCCCTGGCCACAGCAGAGGGCTGGCCTGGAAGAGGGGCAACCGGGACAGAATCCGGCGCCCCAACCGGGACTAGAACCCGGTGTGCCGGCGCCGCTAGGCGGAGGATTAGCCTAGTGAGCCGCGGCGCCGGCCTGATTAACTTCTATTTTTCAAAAAAATAATATTTTTGAAATATCCTCATGTTGTCTTGCATATCCAGAGATTATACATTCTTATTACTGAGTCATATTTTGTCATCTGAATACACATAGGTTTAGTTATCTTGTGGAGGAGTATATTGGTTATTCCAAACTTAATCTATTATGATTAAAGTTGCTTAGAATATTCTTGTACAATTCTTTGTTGGTAATTTTGTCTAGGTCCCCTAAGTGTAGACAGAAGGGTGCAATGACCGAGTCATCAGATAGATTCATGTGTAGGTTTGTTGGGAGCAGTGAACAGCTTTCTAAATGGCCAAACCAATATACTGTACTAAGGGATGGGCGTTCCCTTGGCTCCTTGCTTTTACCATAGCTTGCTCGGCTTTTCCATGTTCTTTAGGGAACAGTGAGAGGCACAATTGTTGGGGTAGGAGAGTGTGTCCTGAAGATGGCTTCTTTAGGGAGCATCACGGGGTCCACCACATGCGTGCACAAATCAGCGTTGCAGATTTCCCCAAGAAGGAGTAGGGAAGGATGCGGAGGGAGTTCTTGTAGGATCCTCTTCGGATTCCAAGGCCCACGTCACACTTTATTTTCACACAGCATATGTCTCCAGGCTTCTGTTGCGTCAGTAATGCTAACGGCACGACGGTAGAACTTGTGATATTAGTAATCACAGAATGTTAGAAACTTTGTTACCTCCAACACAGATGGATCGTGCTTGTGTTATTTTTTTAAGGGCAAAATAAATCCTCCAAGGCTCAGGTTCCCTTGTGCGGTCTATCAGGGCTCCTGCAGAACTGAGAAGAGAGAGTAACGGGATTACTTACTAAGGTGTGGCAGGGTTAGGGGCTATGGTAAGTGGCAGCTCTTTTCACATTGGCCTACAATAGAGCAGAGATGTGGGTTCTGGGCAGCTGGGGGCTGGGGCTTTGGGAGAAGACCGACTACAAGGTGGTGTGCCCTCTGGTGGACAAAAGCAGCCGAGACATGCATTACTTTAATAAGGGGTTGGGGCATGAATACTGAGAACCAGGGCAGTCTCCTTTCCTGCCTCCACCTGCTCTCCTGCCCTTGCCCACCATGAGCTGAGTTCACTGGGGAGGGAGAGGAAGAGGAGGCAGTTAATGTCATCCCCTGGGGCAGACAGTGCAGGCAGGGTGATCTGGAGGGATGAAGGTGACCTACCCAGGGCACTGCATCCCACAATGGCTCATCTTGTGCTGCGAGCTGACAAACTTGTGTAATTGTTTCTGGAGAATTTTCATTTAATTTATTTGAAAGGTAGAGTTACTGAAAGAGAAGTCTTGTATCTGCTGGTTCATTCTCCAAATGGCCACAACAGATGGGGCTCAGCCAGGCCCAAGGCAGGAGCCAGGAGCCTCTCCCAGGTCTCCCAGATGGAGGCAGGGGCCCTAGCACTTGGGCCATCTTCCACTGCTTTCCCTGGTGCATTAGTAGGGAGCTGGATCAGAAGTGGAACCACAGGGTCTTGAACTGGTGCCCACATGGGATGCTGGTGCTGCTGGCAGTGGCTTAACCCACTAGGCTACAATGTCGGCCCTGTTTCTGGGGAACCTTTATGCTCATAAGTTACAGATGACCCAGGCTGCCTTTACCTGAACAGCTGGACTCTGTCTTGGTGACTGCATCGCTGGCCACTGAGGAGAGGGCAGGACCTGCTGCCGGGAGAAGAGAGTAGGGGAATAATCGCAGCTCTTTACCGACACCTGCCTGCAGGTATGTGCGTTACCCGACAGCATGACAAGCAGCAGGTGGACAGCGAGCAGGGAGGGAGATGGAGCCATGCACGGGGGCAGCACAGGCTGAGCAGCAGCTGCATCATCGGGGGCTTCTCCCCTAGGCCAGCTCAGGTGTGTGGGGAACATGGGACTTCAGCAGCCCTGAGGAGGATGACATCCGACAGTGACATCACAGGATGGTCCCCCAATCAGGACAAGCAGACCAAAACTCAGCTCTTCCCAACCCCGAGCACAAAAAACGTTGGGCTTTTTACTGCTGTGCCATGGCGTGCTGGCTCCTCCCCTGGTCTCTGTTTTGTCTCCTGGGAGCAGGTGAGTCTTGGGGACAAGGAGTGCATCCCATTCTGAGCTCGCTGCTCCTTGATCCTCTACTCACCTTCGGGTCACTTTCCTAGGCTCTCTCCAGCACTCGTATCCGTATGCTTTTCCCACAGGACCAGTGGAGGCAGGAGTCACACAGACGCCAAGATACCTGATCCAAACAAGAGGGCAGCAAGTGTCGCTGAGATGTACCCCTGACTCTGGACACAACCGTGTGGTGTGGTACCAACAGGTCCTGGGCCAGGGACTCCAGTTCCTCTTTGATTATTACTTAGGGTCACAGAATGCAAAAGGAAATGTCTCGGGCAGGTTCTCAGCTCACCAGTTTTCTGACTGGCGCTCTGAAATGAACGTGAGCACCTTGGAGCTGCAGGACTCGGCTGTGTACCTCTGTGCCAGCAGCTTGGCACAGCCCCGCGGAGTCCCCAGTGCTCTGTGCACAAACCTCCTCTCCCAGTGTGGAGCAGCCTCAGCTGACACAGCTGTGAGACAAGCCACCGCAGGGGCAAGAAAACTGGGAGGTGCCGTGGCCCTCGGTGACACCAGGACACCTGGGAGGGTTTCCGAGGCAGAGCCAGAGAGGGGAGCTGAAGAGAAGACTTGGCTGCTACTGGCATCCGGGGGTGGTGTCAGTATGATAGGAGGGTCCAGCACACATGCACAGTGTCCAGGGAAGGGTGAGAAACCCCAAGAAGGAGTTTCTCTGTGCCTGCAAGGACAGTGGAGGGTGAAGATCTCAGGACAGCAAAGGCTGGAGAACCAGTGTTGACCCAGGAGCGAAGGAACTGGAAGGAAGGAAGGATGCTGTGGGCCTGTGGGGCCTGCAGTCAACCCCACCCACCTTCAGGTCAGAGACTGGGATGGGCAGGAACACAAGGAGTAGCAGAGCCAGGGTCCCACCTGGGAGCAGTGGGCCTCCGTGGCCTGCAGGGACAGCAACACCAGAGCACTGAACCACAGGCCAGTGTCCTACCCAGGTGACAGGAGCGTCAGAACCTGAGGACACTCACCCTGGGCCCTCACCTCTGATCTAGGAGGTGCCTTGGGTTCCTGATGCTGCCATGGGCTCCAGGCTGCTCTGCTGGGTGGTCCTGTGTCTCCTGGGAGCAGGTGAGCTCTGGGCACAGCTGGGAAACCTCTGACCCACGTTTGCCATCTCTGAAATGCAGGTCTGCTGAGACAGGCTGCAGCAAGAGGGCCCTGTCTTCATCCTGGGTCCTGCCCTTAGGTTCTGTTTCCTGTCTCACAGGCCCAGTGGATTCCAGAGACATTCCAGAACACCTGACCAAAGCAAAAGGACAGCAAGTGACACTGAGATGCTCCCCTACCCCTGGACACCTTTCTATGCACTGGTACCAGCAGACCCCAGGCCAGGGCCAGCTCCTCTGGGTATTACAGTGGGGGGCAGAGGGGTAAAGGAGACGTTCCAGCAGAGCAGTTCTGGGACTATCGCTCTGAACTCAGCCTGAGCTCCGTGTGCTGGGGCTCGGCGTGTCCCCTGTGCCAGCGGTGTGCCACAGCCCTGCATGGTTGCCAGCCCTCTGTAGAGCAGTCCTGTCTCCGAGGGAGAGGGCATGGTAGAGTGCGGCTCGCCGTGCTGACTCAGGCCCTGGGAAGCAGTCAACCTTCCCACACTTGCTGCTGCCGCCATATATGATCTGTTTTTACTGCTCACAGGAGTTCCACAGGGAAGTACTATTTGCCAGTCTGTGCGTCTGTGCGAATGCACTTTTCTTGGGTCCCATATTTAGTAGCGGACTGAACTCCCTTCCTCGGACATCTCTGCCCCGACTCTGTCTCTCTCTGCCCTGCTCTCTCCAGGTTCCGATGGCAGGATGGGAGGTCGTCCATCGTATGTGACTGTCGTAGCCTCTTCTCTGAGAATCCAGGAAACACAGGACCACAGGGAAGAGCATCTGTTGATGCTGTATTTGCTTGACAAGAGGCGTGCTTTGTCCATCACTGTGGCCATCCTCAGGTCATTCGACCTCTCATGGAGGTTCTCTGCTGCACAACCAAGGTTTTGGGAGGTTTCCTAGGTAAAGGACAACCAAAGAGAAAAAAAAATACGAGCTACTGTTATTCCTTAATTTCTTATATTTGTTCATTTAATTAACATAGTTGTGCTGTCTACTTTGTAAAAGGTATTGTTGAGATAAAATAGACCATGAAAAAGAGGAAAAATAATTGTTTTTTTTCTGGTTATTTAGAATGATTTACTTAATTTAGGAATTATCCAAATTTGCTTTTTGTTCTCTTCCTCTTTTTCTGCTTCTCTTTGCAAATTTTTTTTTCAATAATGTAATTGCGGTAAGAAAATGTATCATGACATACATCCTTTGGCAGCACACTTTATTATTTCGTTTCATTTTACTACAATGTCCAGAGCTGGGCCAGGCTCCATAACTTGTTTGCAGGCCTGTTGCTCTAACACTGCTAAAGATTCAAAAACAGAAGTGCGCTGGTCTCTATAGCAGCATTCAGAAAGAGTTAGAGTTTAAATAAAACCCAAGAGGTGCAGGTGTCTGGGGCAGGGGTTTAGACCCAACTAGGGATGCACACAAGGCCTGCTGGTACCTGGGTTCTAGTCCTGGCACTTTCACGTTCCTACTCCCACGCACTCTGAAAGGGAGCAGGTGAGCACCCAAGTCCTTGGGTCCCTGACACCCAACATGGGAGATCCAGATGCGGCCCCAGATTCTGGATTGGTGACCCGGGCCTCGCTTCTCAGGGAGGAAAGAGCACATGCAAAGGCCCAGAGGTGGCCCAAGATCTGTGTCTGCCAAGGCCATCCAATGTGTGCACAGGGAAAGGTGGGCAGGGGGCAGGCGAGCAAAGGTCCCCAATGTGAGGGGAGGAGCTGAGTCCCGCCCTGAAGAGGACAGAGCCCGGCAATGCTGGGAGTCCACACTTTGGGCGTCTGGGCATAAAGAAAATCCACACCAGGGAGCAGACGGGGGCAACAAGCCCGCCACCACGTCCCCGGCCTGCTTCTTGCTTCCCCAGCCCTGCCCCCGGGTGAAGGACAATCTCAGCGGCTGTGTTTTACTATCAATCTCCCTTCTGGGACCCAGGGTCCAGGGAACCTGAGCGGTAAGCAGCAAAGACTCACGGATTTGTTCGAGGCCACAGATCAGGGAGGAGAACACGTCTTGGGGAAAGGGCCAGGATACTGGACATGACCAGTTAGGAAATGCGGAAGCAAGGTCAGGAGAACCAAGCCCACTGCAGGCCCCACGTAGGCCACCTCAGTGACTCCCAACAGCACCACTTCTGGGGACCTTGTCATTGTGCTGTGGGCATAGGGCAGGTGCATGCATGCCAGCAGGACCTGTGTTCCCATTGCACCTCTGACAACAGTAGCCAGATCACATGTGTGCTGGGAGCTCACACAGAATATCTGTGTGTCTGCCCTGCCCACGGCTCACAGCCTCGTCGCATCAGGATCACCAGGAATCATTTGTCACTCCTGGAGGTGACCTTGAGATTTCTCTGAAGTCCCTTTTCCCTCTAACTTCCCAGAGATCCTCCAAGCATGGTGTGCCTGCTCGCTCAAGCTGAAGCACTCACAGCCCTGATTCTGTCCCGGAAGGTGGCAGAACAGTAAAAGGGCTGTGGTCCATCTTGGCAAAGCATCCGAGTTACCTTCAGATTGGAAAGAACTGATCACGAACTAAGAACAATCTCTAATCCCCCAGGAGGATGGAGTTAAGACATGTAGATGGATGTGGAGAGCTCCGGGCCCACAGCTTCCCCGGGTGGCCCCCGAGGGGCCCTCTCCTCTGCAGACAGCCCCCAGCTCTCCTCTCAGCTCCCTCCTGTTTGCACAGGTACTTTTGGGAGGCCAGGGTGTGGCCAGGTGCCCCATTGTCCTGACACTTGCAGAGAAAACCTCGGCACAGGGCCCGCCCATGTTCTCTGCTGGACCCAGGCCACAGCTGGGATTCCTGCCCAGCTCCCACCTGCAGCTGCCTGAGTCCACACCTGGCCAATCCCGCACACTGTCATGTCAGGAACCTTGGCCCTCGGGGGTGGGGTCTTGTTCTCCATTGGCAGTGCAGGTGCACATTGGGTGTGGACACTCTCAGCTCTGCCTCCATGCACATCACTAATGACAGGACCTTCCTGCTGTGTCACACATCCAGGGACCCTCCTTCCTGTGCAGGAGCAACCGAGCAGGTCCAGGAGGTCAGGCTTGGTGTGAGCCCCAGAGCAACGAGTGGGGTTGCACTTGTCCCAGTGAGATCCATCTGGTAGTCAAGTCCATGAAACCGTGCCAAGGTGCACACCGGGACCCAAACACCACACCGGACCAGTTCCATGGATACAGTTAAGAATTTTATTTGGCCGGCGCCGCGGCTCACTAGGCTAATCCTCCGCCTAGCGGCGCCGGCACACCAGGTTCTAGTCCCTGTTGGGGCGCCGGATTCTGTCCCGGTTGCCCCTCTTCCAGGCCAGCTCTCTGCTGTGACCAGGGAGTGCAGTGGAGGATGGCCCAAGTGCTTGGGCCCTGCACCCCATGGGAGACCAGGAGAAGCACCTGGCTCCTGGCTCCTGCCATCGGATCAGCGCGGTGCACCGGCCGCAGCGCGCCGGCCGCGGCGGCCATTGGAGGGTGAACCAACGGCAAAAGGAAGACCTTTCTCTCTGTCTCTCTCTCTCACTGTTCACTCTGCCTGTCAAAAAAAAAAAAAAAGAATTTTATTGATGAGAAGACAGAAACGCTCAAGCAAGCGAGAGTCCTCAGGCAGCTCAGCTTGCACACCGAGGTAGGCTGCCTGGGGGCCACCTTTCGGCTGCGGGGGCCAGGGCCGCTGGCTGGGGCCGGCAGGCAGCAGGCACATGGGAGGAATCTCATGATCCTCCTGCCAATCCTCCTGCCCAGCCCCTGCCGGCCCTTGCTCGGGACGAGGCCGATGCTGAGGTCCCAGCCTCCTCAGGCTCGGCCGCTGGGACCTCTGGCACCACCAGGGGCAGACTGCTCCTGGGGCTGGGGGTGGAGGGGGCGGCCACAGGGACGGGCTCGGAGGCTGGGCTGGCACCAGGGCTCCTCTCCTGCAGCTGTCCAGGGAGGGAAATGGCCAGCACAGGGGCAGCAACGGCAGGCTCCGGCTCCGGCTCCGGCTCCAGCACCAACTCTGAATCCGACTCCGCCTCTGACTCGGACTCCGGCTCAGGCTCTGGCTCAGGCTCCCTGTGTCCCTGAGGTGGCAGGGGAGGGCAGGTGAGAAGGACAGGTATGCTCTGGACCTCGCTCATGCCCACAAAACCATGAGGCTGTGCAGGGAGACCACAGCCAGAGCCGCATTCTGCAACAGGGTTGCACCTGCTCCAGGCTCCGGGAGTCCGGCTGCAGGGCCATCCAGCTGGATCCTCCAGGGCCAGATGGCAACGAGGCTCTAGCGTCCAGCAGCAGACCCAGGCCTGCCAGGTACTCCTGGGCCTCTGGGTCCTCGGGAACCCCCAGGGGCTGCACCACGGTCACTTCCTCGCCCTCAGCTCCTTCTAAGGGGTCAAACCACCATTGCTGGCAGGCGATTTTTGCTATAGGTCTGCCGCAGGGGTCCTGGCTGAGCAGCCAGCTCAGGAGCTCCTGCAGGGCTGGGCTGACCACACACGGGAGCCCGTAGCTCCCCCTCTGGATGCAGTCCCACAGCTCTGCCCGGTCCTTCCTGTAGAAGGGATGGCCCATGCCAGCATGGCAAAGAGGATGAACCCCAGGCTCCACATATCCGAGGCAAACGCGTCGTAGGGCTCCTGCAGGACCACCTCGGGGGCACTGTACTCTGGGGTCCTGCAGAAGCCCTGCACCAGCTCACCCTCAGGCAGCTGGCAGCTGAGCCCAAAGTCCTCCAGCTTCATGTTGAGCTGCGAGTTGGAAGTTATCTCTCCCTCCTTCTCCCTCACTCTTGCCACCCTTTCTGTCTGTTCCCTGCCTTCGCTCTCTGTAACTGCGACTTTCAGAAAAGAGAAGCTCATTCATCCTGTAAAAGAGAGTGGAGCCCTAGTCCTGTGATCCCCATCTCTTTATACTGAACAAGGACCTTGAAGTTTGAACATGAAGTTTGGAGGGACATGGACAGTTCTCACCACTAGATCTGCTCAGCATGAAGGGGATCTTTGCGGTTGAACAGCAGGACCCCGGGCTGGAAGCCAAAGCCATAAAGAAAGAAGATCTCTGGGAAGCCTAATTGTCTGGTAGGATCACATTGTGCTGGGTATGTGCATTGGAAGAGTGTACTATAGCCCTTAACTCTACAAGTATTGCATGCTACTCCCAAATTTAAAAATACGCTTCAATTTCTTTCATCTGTGATTCTTAGGCTTCGTTGTAGAGATCTTTAGTCTCCTTGATCATGTTTAGTCCTGGGTATTTTCTTTTTCTTTATTGTAGCTCTCGGGCGTGGGATTGCTCTCTAGGTTTCTTTTCCAGATAATTCACTTCGGTGTGTAACAGTGCGACTGGTTTTGTACACTGACTTTGTTGCAGCTTTGCTAAATGTCTTAGTTCTGTCAGCTTTTGTGTTGCGCCTTTGGGGTTTTCTAAGATCATGTCATTTGCCAACAGTGATGATTTGAATTCTCCTTTCCAATTTAGAGGTCCTTTATTTTTCTTGCCCAGTTTCCCTAGGTAGGCCTTCCAGTATCATGTTGACTAAAATTTCAAAAAATAATTTGTG
Source organism: Oryctolagus cuniculus (assembly GCF_051225735.1). Classification (NCBI taxonomy): domain Eukaryota; kingdom Metazoa; phylum Chordata; class Mammalia; order Lagomorpha; family Leporidae; genus Oryctolagus; species Oryctolagus cuniculus. The sequence continues at coordinate 181,099,863 of NC_142869.1, read as the reverse complement.
TAGATTTTATTTTTTTAATTTATTTGACAGGTAGAGTTATAGACAATGAGAGAGAGAGACAGAGAGAAAGGTCTTTCTTCTGTTGGTTCACTCCCCAAATGGCCGCTATAGCCAGCACTGCATCAATCTGAAGCCAGGAACCAGGTACTTCCACCTGGTCTCCCATGCGGGTGCAGGGGTCCAAGCACTTGGGCCATCCTCCACTGCCCTCCTGGGCCACAGCAGAGAGCTGGACTGGAAGAGAAGCAACTGGGACTAGAACCGGCACCCATATGGGATGCCAGTGCCACAGACGGAGGATTAATCAAGTGAGCCACACCGCCAGCCCCTTATGTATATTTTAGTGCCTTTTAGCATTGATCTGGAATTTCCAATGTCTAGAAATATATTTTCATTTCAATGCATATTGTTCATTTTTAACCTGAATTTCTCCTTATAGAAATCAAATTATGATAGATAGAATTAAAAAGGAGAGAATTATCCAACATGGGAAGTAGGTTACACAGCTGACTCATAGAATGACAAATGCACTTAACAGCACTCTGACCTCAGAATCAGCCCTTCAGGCATTTGGATCTGGCTGAAAAGCCCATGAGAGCATTTCAGGCATGGAAAGCCAAGACACTGTGGCAAAAAAATGGTCACATGAAGGATCTCTGTGAGTGAGATCCCAGTGGAAAGAAGTGGCCATCAAAGAAGGAGGTACCTTTCTCTGAGGGAAGGAGAGAACTTTTACTTTACTTATGTCTCTGTCTATGTGCTGATGGAGTTTATAGACTCAAAGGGCTTCCATGGCCTTGGCAGCTCATGACAAGAGCCTTGGATGATCACTGATGTCATAAATAAGTGTGTCAATTGTTAAATCAACAATAGGAGTCACTGTGCACTTACTCCCCATTTAGGACTTCTCTCCTTAATGAGTTGTACTATGAGAATTAACAGTAAAACTTGTTTTCAAACAGTACTTTATACTGTGGGGGGGGAGTGCAAACTGTTGAAATCTTTACTTAGAGTTGGTCTGCTGTATATAAAGATAATTAAAAATGAATCTTAATGAATAATGGGATGGGATAGGGAGTAGGAGGTGGAACAGGAGTTGGGGGGGAGGGAGGCATGGGGGAAGAACTGCTATGTTTTCCTAAAGCTGTACCTATGAAATTTGTATTCATTAAATAAAAGCTTTCTAAAAAAACATGTAAAACAAAACATCAGGGAGAACTACTGTATAACTTTTTCTTTAAACATTAAAGAATTTTATTAACAATAAAAAAGAAATCAAGTTATTAAAAAAAAGAATTTGAGGATTACAACAAGAGATTGTTAAGCCAAGTGTGAAATCCTTCTAAGTGTAGGCTCTGGGCTACAAGATAGACCTTTGACCTCCTCTGTGTTTATCAACTAACGAATGTCAGACAGGGGGTGTTCCCCATCAAATGTGACGTCTCCAATAGAAACAGCACTTTTTCTTTCGTTGGAGTCCGCCGTGTCTCCCCTCGCCACTCCTGCATCTTTGTGGCCGTCTGCGTGACTGAACAAGCACCAACGGCCAAAGGTGGGAGGTGATTCTTATGCAGAAGCGCCGCTCTCGGGGAGAAATACCCTGAGTGACCACGCAGGGCTCCAGGCCACACGGGCATGTGGCCCAGCTGTCAGGGAAATGACAGGACATGGAGCAAATGACCCCACAAATGCTGAAGACCGTGCTGCTGAGCTCTGGAGACCAGATGCCTGAGAACCATGTAGGCAGAGGACATGAACAGGATTGTGGTCAACTAAGCAAATTAGAAAGGGCACTTGAATGAGTAATTTGGGCACAGAGTGAAAAGGAACCAGGTGGTTGTAAGGATTTTCCTTAAGATTCTGGACTACACAAATATTGAAGTAACTAAAACCAGTGGACTACTGAACATTATAGTCACAGGAACAAAACATACATACAGTTATAATTTCTTCCACAGCAGCATCAAGGAAAACTTACAGACTGGCGTTGGCTCAGATCCATTCTTCCTGTCCTGAGCTGATTTCTTGTGCACTCTGGTTTGGGCCATCTGGGGAAGGGGGCGTGGCCCCTGGTGTCAGGAAGGCTCTGGTCCCAGGCAGGGAGAGAGCAGGCTCAGAATGACTCCCACAAGTGTCCCATTGCTGTTCTGTCTGCAGTTGGACCAGAAGAGCCCGCTGTCCTGCCTGCTCCCGCCATGAGTGTGGGTCCCCTGAGCTGTGTGGTCCTTTGTCTCCTGCTGGCAGGTGAGTCCAGGAAGGGCTCTCCAGGCCCGAGGGACAAGCCTTTCCACAGGGGCTGCAACATCTGCTTCTTCCTCCTCTGCAGGTCCAGTCAATGCTGGTGTCACTCAGAGCCCCAAGTTCCAGGTCCTAAAGACAGGACAGAGCCTGACCTTGAGATGTGCCCAGGATATGAACTATGACTACATGTGCTGGTACCGCCAGGACCCAGGGCTGGGGCTGAAGCTCATCTATTACTCAGTTGGCCTAGGTACCCCTGAGAAAGGAGACCTTCCTGATGGGTACAACGCATCCAGACCAAACATAGAGGAATTTCACCTCACACTGCCGTCGGCTGTCCCCTCACAGACATCTGTGTACTTCTGTGCCAGCAGTTACCACAGCCCTGCACAGCCACCTGCTGTCTGCACATAAACCCAGGGTGGGCACTGTGCCCTTGAACCCAGCGACACCCTCATCAGAGCTCCCAAGGAACCAAACAGGGAAGGCAAGCCTGGGAAACATAGCTTCCAGCTTCTTCTAGATTGACTTACAACTCAAGGCAGGCTGGCCCTTCCTGCCATGATTTCTGGCTTCTCTGTGTCTCAGGTGAGCGTGGTCATAACTGGAAGTTTACCCGACGACAGCCATTCCTTCCAGGATTGTGCCCACAGTCTTCCTCTTCCTCAAAAGCAGGGCTCCGTCTCATGTTTCTACCTCCTTCCTCGTGAGTTTCCATGGTGAGGAATTGCACGGAGCCCAGCACCTGGTCGGAGTATGGGCTTCAGTGGAGATAGTTAAGGTAATCTTGTCCTTATCTATCTTCCTCTGTCCAGCTCTGTTATATTAAAAGCAAGCTGGCTTCTTGCTGCACACTGTCCTATGAACATCATAGATTCACAGCTGATCAGCTGGAGCTGGGAGAGGAAGCGCTAAGAGCCGAGTGCGTGGCCCTGCATTTCCCTGATGGTGAGAATATCGTGCTATAGAGATGCCTGCTCCTCTTGCAGACTTGGTCCCACAACAGGAAAGGGCAGAGAGGCTTAAAGAACCCAAAAAATGTCTGAGATGATTGAAAGACAATTTCCAGGATGATTCTTCCCTCTACTGTCCACACCGTGCCCCTGGCAAGACATGCCAGGCCATTGCTCTGTGCAGGATGGTTGAGTATCCAGGACATCACATGTCCCAGCATCTTCTAGTTACAGGACGAAGTGTTCAGACACCACCTTTCTGTCTGTGCCCTGCTGATCAATCATGTGAAACTTGATCTTGCCAAACCTCTCTGTCTTACTATGGCCAGGTGTAGCCAGGCAGATTTCATTCATGATTAACATGATTCATTAACATATTCAAAGGAAAACACATGCCTTCAGAGGGAAGAACATTAATTTCTCTTCAAATAATTTTTAAGTTATGTAGTAAACTTTTTGTAGAATACTTCTGTTCCATTATAGTCTTAAATTGACCAACTGTAGCATAAAGGTAGGATGTTAGGACTTTGGGTCCTGTGGTTTCCATATTTTAGTTTCCAGCTACCCAGTCCAGGACAATCTCTGTGTCTGAAATGATCTGCTTTGGCTTACAAAAGAGCATTCAACTGTTAGGTCAGCACAGTCCCGTGGATCTGTGAGAGCCAGTGTGACGATTGGTGTACGATTTACCAGCTCCAATGTGACATGCTGTTATTTGCACTTGCGTGTTTATTGCTGCACTACTCATAACAGCCAAGATGTGGAATCTACCTAAGTGTCCATCAGCAAGGGAAAGTAGGGAAAGTGCAGCACATATGCACGATGAATAAGAATTCAGCCATAAAAGATAAAAATCTGTCATTCATCGCAGTGTAGATGGAACCGAAAGGCATTATGTTAAGTTAACTGTCGACACACTGGAAGACGGATGCAACTTGTTCTCACTTACATGTAGAAGCTAAAAGATGTCTCTCACAGAAGTGGAGAGTAGAATCATGGTTACCAGGGCATGGGAAGGGTGTGGAGGAGGAAGGGAAGGGAAGAGGACGTTAGCTGGTACAGGACAGCAGTTGCATAAGAGTAACTTCTAATGTTCTAGAGCACATCAGGAAAGCTGGAGCTGGCAACAACTAAGTGTGTAATTTAAAGTAGTTGTGTACCCAAGGAAATAATAAGTGTATGAGGCGACTGAAATGTTAAGTACCATACGCTCATCATTACATATTACATATATGTACTGAAATGTCACGCTGCACCCCATAAGCAAGACTTCAAACAGTTCATGGAGCAATGAAATAAAGACAAAAATTTTTAAACGTAAATTTTATTTTTTTGAAGATTTACTTACTTATTTGAAAGTCAGAGTTACACAGAGTGAGAAGGAGAGGCAGAAAGAGAGAGAGAGAGAAAGAGAGAAACATCTTCCATCTGCTAGTTCACTCCCCAGTTGGCCACAATGGCTTGAGCTGTGCTGATCAAAAGACAGGAGCCAGGAGCCTCCTCTGGGTCTCCCATGCAGGTGCAGGGGCCCAAGGACTTGGGCTATCTTCCATTGCTTTCCCAGGCCACAGCAGAGACCTTGATCAGAAGTGGAACAGCCGGGACTTGAACTGGTGCCTATATGGGATGCCGACACTGCAGGCAGGTGCTTTACCCGCTACATCACAGAGCCTGCCCCTAAAATTTATCTTTTTTTTAAAGATTTTATTTTTTTATTTGAGAGGTAGAGTCACAGGAAGTGAGAGGAAGAGACAGAGAGAAAGGTCTTCCTTCCGTTGGTTCGCTCTCCAAACGGCCACAATGGTCAGAGTTGTGCTGATCCGAAGCCAGGAGCCAGGAGCCTCCTCACAGCCTTCCACGTGGGTGTAGCGGCCCAAGGACTGGGGCCATCTTCCACTGCTTTCTCTGGCCACAGCAGAGAGCTTGATCGGAAGTGGAACAGCCAGGAATCGAACTGGCACCCATATGGGATATTGGCACTGCAGGCGATGGCTTTACCTGCTACATCACGGCGCCAGCCCCTAACATTTACTTTTTTTTTTCTTTTTAAAGGCAGAATGGACAGTGAGAGAGAGAGACAGAGAGAAAGGTTTTCCTTTGCCATTGGTTCACCCTCCAATGGCCGCCATGGCCGGTGTGCTGCGGCCAGCGCACCGTGCTGATCCGATGGCAGGAGCCAGGTACTTATCCTGGTCTCCCATGGGGTGCAGGGACCAAGCACTTGGGCCATCCTCCACTGCACTCCCTGGCCACAGCAGAGAGCTGGCCTGGAAGAGGGGCAACCGGGACAGAATCCGGCACCCCGACCAGGACTAGAACCCGGTGTGCCGGCGCCAAAAGGCGGAGGATTAGCCTAGAGAGCCACGGTGCCGGCCACATTTACTTCTTGACTTAAGCTCCACTGAGTTCAAGAGTGTTTTGTAAGAGATGACCCTAGCCATTGAGTAATGAGCATTGAAGCACTGAGATCCTGGGAAGTCAACCATGTCCATGCAGTCTCTTGTATACTATGCCCTGAAGGAAAACCAAAAGCTGCCAGACAGGACACAAGGAGGATGCCTAATGACTTCCCATGGAAACTCTTGCGCACTATTGCCACTGTTTGATAAGAGAAATGAGCAGAAGCTTGCTGTGGTAGAGAAGGACACCCTGGTAAAAATGTCCAGTGCTTTCTCTTACAGAATTCTGGCTTTCTCAAAACAGTCTCCTAACCAGCAGCTGTTACTGTTCTTTTACCCTCCAGAAAGTCAATCAGCAAATTGACTTGATGTTTCCAAAATCTGTTGGGGGGCCAGCGCTGTGGCACAATTGGTTAATCCTCCATTTGTGTTGCTGGTCTCCAGTTCAGGTCCCAGCTGCTCCTCTTCTGATCCAGCTCTCTGCTGTGCCTTGGGAAAGCAGTGGAGGATGGCCCAAGTGCTTGGCCCCTGCACCCACCTGGGAGCTCCTGAAGAAGCCCTTGGCTCCTAGCTTCAGACCAGCTTAGCTCCGGCTGTTGTGGTCATTTAGCAAGTAAACCAGTGGATGGGAGACCTCTCTCTCTCCCTCTCACTGCCTATAACTCTACCTCTCAATAAACAAATGTGTTAAAAAATACTGTTGCCATGATCTTTGGTTTTCTAAAATTTATTTATATATCTGAGAGGCAGAGAAAGACACAGACAGAGAAACAGACAGATATTTTCTATCTACTGGTTCACTCGTCAACGTCTACAACAGCCACAATGGACCAGGACACTCAGGAGCCTAGAATTATATCTAGGTCTTACACATAGGTGGCAGGGGTCTAACTAGTCTAGCCATCCCCTGCTGCACCCCAGTGTGTCCACAGCAGGAAGCTGTATTGGAAGCAGAGTTGGGACTCACACCCAGGTCTCTGACAGGAAGCCAGGCATGCCAAGCAGTAACTTAACTGATGCACCAAACCCTTGCCCTATGACCTTTGCTTTCAACTGGTCCACTTTTGCTTTGACTAGACCACACCCATTTCTTTATAGCCATTGTTTAAATTCAGAATAATCTTGGTAAAACCATGTTTCACCTCTTGTTACAAGTCTTGGAAGAAATGCTTCAAGAACCTGGATACTACTTGTTGAAAATTGCTTTGAGGGAGATTCCAAGATGGCAGAAAGGCATACTGCTCTAGGCTAGGGAAAAATAGAAGAAAAAAAAAGTCAAGGAATTTCATTCTCAGGGGAGAGTTAGAGAGAAAACTGCAATGGAAATTCTACGGAAGGAAGAGGAATGCCATGGTTTGCTGTGGAAAGTGGAGACGCACAGTGCAAACACAGACACAACATACAACCCCAGTAGTCAAGAACCAGAGAAAGTGTCCGCTATGGAGAGTGTGGTGAGATCAGACTGCAGCAGCCCCTGCCACTGGCGATGTAGCAGGAGGGAGATCATGGCGTAAGTCCTATCTAGAGCCCTAAGGGGGCTAGGGTACCCGCTGACACACTGAACAAAAAGGGGCACATTTCTTTCTCTCAATCCCTACCCACCCACTACCCAATGGCACTTGGAACTGGCTGAGAGAGGGCAGACACCATTTTGGGGATAAACAGCAGCTGCGGAAGCCCTTGTGCACAGCCCTAGCAACTGGCTGGGCCAAGACATCATCTTATCAGCAGTGCCAGCGGATGCACGCACCCGGCAATTGGCGGGAAGAAAGCAAGATTCTGTCAGTAGCTCTTCTGCCTGCATGAGATCCAGGAATTCTAGACTTTGAGTCTGGCTGGCAGGATTGACAGGGGGCTGGGCACCCACGTAGGACTGCGAGGTGCCCCTAGCATCCCAATGTGTCACAGGTGTTGGGGCTCAAACCACCAAGGCAGAGTGCCCACAGGCAGCTGGCTCCGGGAACGTCTCTGCCTGTCTGTGGACAGAACAGGCTAGCAGGGTGGACTGGATCTTCTGCACTCCGTGACTGTGGGAGACCTGAGTCCTGTGACTGGGAACTCTGTGATTGCATGAGAGGGTGCAGGGCATAGCTGGGTCTCTGGGAAGTCAATGTGAGTGGTGCCACACGCTCAGAGATCCCTGACTGCCACAGTGGGTCACTGAAATAGGATCTGTGGACTTCACAGATCCTTTCAGTGGTTCATACAGCATTGCAGATGAGTACTGCACCCACTGTGGGCTAACGCCCAGGCTTTCATCACCTGGGAACAGAGGAAGTGAGGGTGTGATTATATTAACAGAGGTGAACATACTCTCCTTTCTGCTAAAAAGAGATCTACCATGCCCTACCTGAGTGTCACCCTGGACACTCCACCCACCCCGGAGCACTGGCCAGTTTCCTGGCCACACCCAGCACACACCTCTGAGTATTCACCAAAAGAGAAGACACCCCACTAAGCCACAGAGGGATAGTTCAAAGACAAAATCCATCAGAGGAAGAAAACAAGAAATATTTGCACAAATGCCTGAAAATAAACAGAAATTCAAGAAAAAAGAATAAGAAAGACAACATGACTCCCGCCCAAAAGAACACAATAAAACTTCAATATTAGACTGTGAAAATCAAGAGAATGATGAAATGCCTGAAATGAATTCAAAAGATTAATCATAGGATTTCTCAGAAGCAAAGAGAAACAAATACATGAATTATAGAAATCCATATAGAGTGGTCAGCGCTGTGGAATAGTGGGCTAAGCCTCCATCTGCAGTGCTGACATCCCATTTGGGAGCAGGTTCATGTCCTGGCTGCTCTTCTTCCAACCCACATCTCTGCTATGGCCTGAGAAAGGAGTAGAAGATGGCCCAAGTGCTTGGGCCCTGCACCTGCATAGAAGACCTGGAAGAAGCTCCTGGCTCCTGGCTTTGTATCAGCCCATCTCCAGCCACTGTGGCCATTTGGGGAGTGAACCAGAAGATGGAAGACCTTTCTCTCTGCCTCTCCCTCTCTGTAACTTGACCTCTCAAATATATAAATAAATCTTAAAAAAAAGATATTGGCTGGCTGAATGGATTAAAAAGCAAGACCCAGCTATTTGCTGCCTATAGGAAACACATCTCACCAGCAAAGATGCATGCAGACTGCAAGTGAAAGTGTGGAAAGATATTCTATGCTAGTGGAAACCAAAAAAAGAGCCATCCTAATATCACACAAAATACACTTTAACACAAAAACTATTAAAAGAGACAAAGAAGGACACTATGTAGTGACTAAAGGATCCATAAATGTATATGCACCCAATGCTAGGGTGCTTGGCTATTCAAAAGAAACGTTAATGGGTCTAAAGGGAGACATAGACTCCAATACAATACTAATGGATAACTTCAACAACCCTCTTTCATCAATGGATAGATCAACTGGACAGAAAATCAACAAAGAAACAACAGAGCAGTTCAACACTATGGACTAAATGCACCTAACTGATATCTACAGAATCTTTCATCCCACAGTTGCAGGATTCACATTCTTCTCATCAGCGCATGGAATTTTCTCTAAGATAAACCATATGCTAAGTCATAAAGCAAGTTTCAACAGATTCAAAAAATCAAAGTCACACCATGCATCTTTTCTGACTGCAATGGAATGAAAATTGGAAATCTGGAAATTAACAACTCAAGAATCTCTAGAAAATATGTAAAAACATGGAAACCAAACAACACAATCCTGAATTAACAGTAGGTCATAGAAGAAATCAAAAGGGGAATCAAAAATTCCTGGACAGGAATGAAGATGACAATGCAACATATCAAATCTTATGGAATGTAGCAAAAGCAGTAGGAAGAGGGAAGTGTATAGCAATTGGTGCCTACATCAAGGAATTGGAAAGGCACCAAATAAGAGAGCTGTCAATGCATCTCAAGGACCTAGGACAATAACAACAAACTAAACCCAGATTAGTAGGGGGAAATACATAATTAAAACTAGAAAAGAAATAAGCAAAATTGAATTAAAAAAAAACACAACAGATCAGTGAAATGAGAGCTGGTTTTTTGAAAAATAAACAAAATTGATACACCATTGGCCCAACTAACCAAAAAAGAGGGAGAAGAGCCAAATCAATAGAATCAGAGATGAAAAAGGAAATGTAACAACAGATACCACAGAAATAAAAAGAATCATCAGGGATTACTATAAAGAGTTATATGCCAAAAAATTGGAAAATCTAGAAGAAATGGATAGATTCCTGGACACATACCACCTACCTAAATGGAGCCATGAAGATATAGGAAACCTAAACAGATCAGTAACCAAGACAGAATTTCAGTAATAAAGACCTCCCAACAAAGAAAAGCCCAGGTCTAGATGGCTTCACTGCTGAATTCTACCAGACATTTAAAGAACTAACTCCAGGTCTTCTCATGTTATCCAAAAACAATTGAAAAGGAGGGAATCCTCCCAAACTCCCTCTATGAGCCAGCATCACCCTAATTCCTAAACCAGAAAAAGAAATACAAAGAAAGAGAACTATAGACCAATATCTCTGTTGAAAATAGATGCAAACGCTGCTTTTACTGTATCCCATAAGTTTTGATATGTTGTGTTGTTATCCTCATTTACTTCCAGAAAGTTTTTGATTTCTCTTTTGATTTCTTCTATGACCCAGTGTTCATTCAGGAGCATGTTGTTCAGTCTCCATGTGTTTGCATACGCTCTAGGGATTCCTGAGTTGCTAATTTCCAACTTCATTCCTCTGTGGTCTGAGAAGCTGCATCGTATGATTCTAATTCTTTTCTGTGTGGGTGCAAACTGTTGAAATCTTTACTTAATATATACTAAATTGATCGTCTGTATATAAAGAGAATTGAAAATGAATCTTTATGTGAATGGAAGGGGAGAGGGAGCAGGAGATGGGAGGGTTGCAGGTGGGAGGAAAGTTATGGGGGGGTGGCCATTGTAATCCATAAGCTGTACTTTGAAAATTTATATTTATAAAATAGAAGTTAAAAAAAGAAAAGAAAATATATGCAAAATCTTCAAAATATACTAATAATTGAATCCAACAACACATCAGAAAGATCAAGTGGAGCAAGTGGGATTTATCCCTGGTATGCAGGGATGGTTCAACATCCACAAATTAATAAATGTGATACATTACATTAAAAACGGTAGAACAAAAACCATACGATTATTTTAATAGATGCAGAAAAAACATTTGATAAAATAAAATATACTTTAGTGATGAAAACCTTATGAAATTTGGGTATAAAATGAAAATTCTTCAACATAATCAAGGCAATTTATGAAAAACCCACAGCCAACTTCTTATTGAATGGGGAAAAGTTGGATGCATTCTCAGTAAGATCCAGAACCAAAAAAGGATGCTCACTATAGTCCTGGAAGTTTGAGCCTTAGCCATTAGGCAAGAAAAAGAATCAAAAGGATACAAATGGGAAAGGAGGAAGCCAAACTATCCCCATTTACAGATTACATGATTCTTTATATCAGAGACCCAAAATACTCTACTAAGAGACTGCTGGAACTTATAAAATAGTTTGGTAAAGTTGCAGGATATAAAATTAACGCACAAAAATCAATATCCTTTGTATACACAGACAAGGCCATGTCTAAGAATGAATTTATAAGGTCAATCACATTCAGAATAGCTACAGAAATTCAAATAGTTTGGAATGAATTTAACCAAGGACGCTTCAAATATCTCTACAATGAAAATTACAAAGCATTAAAAAAAGAAATAGAAGAAGACACAAAAAAGGAAAAAAATTTCTGTGTTCAAGCATTGGAAGAATTAATATCATTAAAATGTCCACACTATCAAAAGACATTCTTCTCAAATCTAGAAAAAAAATGATGCTAAAATTCACATGGAAACACAAGAGATCCTGAATAGCTAAAGCAATCTTATACAGCAAAAAATAACACTGGAGGAATCACAAAGTAAGATTTCAAGACATATCACAGGCAGTTATAATCAAAACATCCTGGTACTGTCAAAAAACAGAAACAGAGCAATGGCACAGAATAGAAACTCCAGAAATCAATCAATACATCTACAACCAACGTTTCTTTAAGCAAGTAGCTAAAATCAATCTCTGGAGCAAGGACAGTCTCTTCAACACATGATGCTGGGAACACTGGATCTCTGCATGCAGAAGTATGAAATGAGGCCCCTACCCTACACCTTACACAAAAATCCAGTCAAAATGGATCAATGACCTAAATCTATGACCTGATAGCCTCAAACTACTAGAGAACATCTGAGAAACTCTGCAAGACATTGGCATGGGCAAAAACTTCTTGGAATAGACCCCAGAAGCACAGGCAATCAAAGCCAAAATTGACAAATGGGATTACACCAAGTTGAGAAGCTTCTGCCATGCAAAAGAAACACTCACCAAAGTGAAGAGGCAACCAACAGAATGGGAGAAAATGTTTGAAAACTATGAAACTGATAAAGGATTATTTTCCTGAATCTGTGAAGAGCTCAAGAAACTCAACAACAAAACAAACAATCTAGTTAAAAAATTGGCAAAGGATTTGGACAGGCATTTCTTTAAAGAGGAAATCGAAACGGCTTTCAGACACAAGAAGAAATGCTCAGGATCACTATTCATCGTGGAAATGTAAATCAAAACCACAAGGAGGTTTCACCTCACCCCAGTTAGAATGGCTCTCATACAGAGTCAAGAAACAGTAAATACTGATGAGGATGTGTGAACAAAGATACCCTAATCCACTGTTGGTGGGAATATAAATGGGTGAAACCATTGTGGAAAGCAGTATGGAGATACCTTAGGAATCTGAAAATAGATCTACCACATGACCCAGCCATCCCACTCCTGGGAATCTAACCAAAGGATATGAAATCAGCAGATGAGAGAGTTATCTGTACCCTCATGTTTATTGCAGTTGAATTCACGATAGCTAAGATAGAGAATTAACCCAGATGTCCATCAGTTGATATCTGGATAAAGAAATTATGGTATGTATACACTATGGAATACCACTCATAGGCAGAAAAAAATGAAATCCTTTTTTTGCAACAAAATGGATGCAACTGGAAATCATTATACTTAGTGAAATAAGCCAGTCCCTAAAAGATACCATACGTTTCCCAATCTGTGATAAATAATAGAGCACCTAAAAGGTAATCTATAGAGAGAAATTGACTTTTGAGATTCAATGATCATTTATAACCCTTGTCTCTACTGTTGCCGAACAGTGTTTTCTTCATACTGGTTGTTGAACTCTTTACTTAGTGTAGGCTTAATCTTACAAAAAAATTGAAAAAAGATCTTTGTAAAAATTAAGAGTGGGAATGGGGCGGGGGAGAAGGGTGGGAGTATGGTCAGGAGGGAGGGTGGGGGGAAACATCACTGTGTTCCTGATACTGCATATAGGAAATACATGAAATCAGTATACCTCAGGTAAAATTTTTACAAAGGAAAATTCCATTGAAACCCCTGCTTTTGTCTACAGCTGATCTGGATGCAACAGGTTTGGCTCTCAGTGAACAGAACTTTGCTCCACTGTAAGTTTTCACTCAGAATTGTGTGAATCAGCAGAGTTAGCCATGACGTTGGCTGCTGCTCACTGGTTCTCGTCAACTATGGCAGGAACAGCTGTATCGTTCCCTTGTAAACTGAGTGGACGCTCTGTTGCTGCAGACTTCATTGTCAGCATTGTCGCCATCCTTTGTGAAAGCAGTCACCCATCTGTAAACTGCTAATTTCTTATTTATTTATTTATTTTTTGACAGGCAGAGTGGACAGTGAGAGAGACAGAGAGACAGAGAGAAAGGTCTTCCTTTGTCTTTGGTTCACCCTCCAATGGCCGCTGCAGCGGGCGCACCGCGCTAATCCGATGGCAGGAGCCAGGTGCTTCTCCTGGTCTCCCATGGGGTGCAGGGACCAAGCACTTGACCCATCCTCCACTGCACTCCCTGGCCACAGCAGAGAGCTGGCCTGGAAGAGGGGCAACCGGGACAGAATCCGGCGCCCCAACCGGGACTAGAACCCGGTGTGCCGGCGCCGCAGGCAGAGGATTAGCCTAGTGAGCCGCGGCGCCAGCCATAAACTGCTAATTTCTTTGGAACATTGTCCCCACGAAGTTCTAGTGAGTCTCAATGATTCTACCACTTTTCCACCCACATTTCACCGAGAATTTGTTCTTTGCTTCAATTTTAGCAGAATTCACGTTGCTCTGATAAATCTTTTCAAACTGTGCCTTGCCATTCTTACTGTTTGGTCATGTTATAATAAGTTAGTACAAGTTTTTGTTGGTGCACATTTTTTGAAACCCATATGTAATTTTTTCATAATATTCATTTTCATGAATATTTTGAAGATCATCCATATGTGAAATTACAACATATTAACTTAAAATGCACTTTTAAATAGTCAAATTCATAGAACTAGAAAATTGATTTTTGGTTTCTGGAGCTGGAACTAGGAAAATGAGATGTTACAGTTCAATGGATATAAAATTTCAGTCCTGGAGGATGGAAACATTCCAGAGATCTGTTGCTTGAATATAGCAGCATGACTAGAAAGACACTGAGCACACATAAACATTTGTTAATAGGGTATTTTCCTTGTTGTGTATTTCTATTGTATTATAAAAATTAAAATTAAAAACTACACGAAATGACGCTGAACCTGAACCAGTGTAAAGTTCCAGACACAATTCTGATAGTGAGGCTATTTCTTGATGTTTCAAGGTTAAAAAAAGGGAAACAATGAAGAATTGCCTGTAGATTTTGAACAGTATGACTACATGGCATCATAAGGTGTAATTTATCGAGCTGATATAATTACAAGGGGACAGATAATCAGGATTCTATTACAGAGCTAACACTGGGACTGCTCTTCGAGCATTTCGTAATACTTGGAACTGATACTAGATACTTTTTGGCAACACAGAGTATAGCAGATGTTTAGGCTGATGCATTTGAGAAATAGGCTGGAGACGCTTCCAAAACGCATAGCCTCTTGAAGTTCTGTGCTGTCAATCCAGGCCTTTCAGGAACTTCATGGGCGACACAGACAAATGCACTCCCACCACCTCGAATATTTTACAAAACAAGAAATCCTGAGCACACACAAGAGATACTCGATGCAGATAGTCCGAAGATCAGATGTGGTGGTTTGAAAAGCTAGATTTAAATGACTACAAAAAGTAATTGGAACAGACAAAGAAAAAAATACTATGCAAAAACATCAAGTAACTTTAAAAAAAGTCATCATATCAGATGTCTAGAATGATTAATATAATCGATGAGAACAAAACTGGTAGATTAAATAGCAGATTAGATTGACTACAGGGGTTATTGATTACATCAATGACAGATTGGAATGAATTGCCTGGAAAGTGTACAGAAAATTAAATGTGGGACCGGCACTGTGGTGTAGCAGGTAAAGCTGCCACCTCCAGCACTGGCTTCCCATATGGGTGCCGGTTTGAGACCTGGCTGCTCCTCTTCCGATCCAGCTCTCTGCTATGGCCTGGGAAAGCAATAGAAGATGGCCCAAGTCCTTGGGCCCCTGCACCTGTGTGAGAGACCTAGAAGAAGCTCCTGGTTCCTGGCCCTGGCTTCAGATCGGTGCAGCTCTAGCCGTTGCAGCCATCTGGGGAGTGAACCAGCAGATGGAAGACCCCTCTCTCCGTATCTCCTTCTTTCTGTATGTAACTCTGACTTACAAATAAATAATAAATAAATGTTTTTTTAAAGAAAATTAAATGTGAAATATAAAAGGGAAGTTAACGTAAGGGAAGGAAAGGAGGCCTCTCAGGTACTGGAATATACACGTTACTATTTGTGGATTACAAGTCATTCATGTACCTAAAACAGAAACAGAAAGAATGACCGGACTGATCTTGTGTTTAACATTAGGTGAGACCTAACTCTTGGAATTCAAAAATCCAGATGAGTCCCATGTACAAGATGTCACAAAGAATTCATGGAACATGAATGACAGAGGTGAGATTGTAAAAGTAGTCAGAATGAAGATAAAGGGCTCTCTAAGGAACAGACTGAGAGAACAGTAATAATCAAGAAGTGATGTTTGGAAATTAACTAAAAATTGCAGTCCTCATACACTGAAGAGTGAGACTGATTTTTCGAATGTTTTCATGAACTGAAATGAAAAAAAAAAAACCCTGAGTCTGCAACTGATGTATCTTGTCATAATTATACTTTAAAAAAGATGTAAAATGAACCCAAAGAAAAGTATGAGCTTAAATTTGTGAAGGAATCAGTTGAATTTGATACTCATTTTGAGCATGTGTGGGGGTGATTACAAGAAATCCAGCCTCGCAGAGAAGACAGAGTTCAGCTCCTGTGTTTGCTATCGGCAGTGCTGCGGACAGCACTCGTGAGAGGAGTGACTGCGTAGTGTTCAGATGAACTCAGAGATGCAACGTGAGTCCCTGGTATCCAGGTAGCACTGGGGCCAAAAGTGATGACCTATGCACGGATGCTGTTAAGTCAAGAGCTGACAACTGCTTAAGTCAGACACCCAAGTGCATATAAAATGGGTCCTACCGCCTTGAGGTCAAGGAAACTGAGAGGAAGTGATGTCACCATGAAAACCACTGTGTGGGAACAAGGGGCACCCTCCTCCTCTCTCCTGCCCACACGACTGCTCTGCAGGAAGCTCCCATCCTGCCCCGACGGCCATGGGCACCAGGCTGCTCTGCTGGGCAGTGCTCTGTCTCCTGGGGGCAGGTGAGTCCTCAGACACCATGCATTGCATCGTGGCTGTGGTGTGCACATGTGTGTGTGCCTGTGTTCATGTGTGTTCATGTGTGTCTGTGTGTGTCAGTGAGGACTACAGCTGTTCTCCAACTGTGTTCCCAAATTCTGTCTCCACAGAACACACGGATGCTGGAGTCTCCCAGTCCCCCAGGCACAGGGTCACAGGGATGGGACAGAATGTCACTCTTACGTGTGACCCAGAGTCTGGTCATACTGTTCTCTATTGGTACCGACAGAGCCAAGGGCAAGGTCTGCAGTTGATGATGTACTTCCAAGATAAAAATCCAGTAGACGAGTCAGGGATGCCTGGTGCCCACTTCTCCGCTGAGAGGCCTGAGGGATCTTCCTCCACCCTGAAGATCCAGCCTGCACAGCCCAGGGACTCAGCCGTGTACCTCTGTGCCAGCAGCTTAGACACAGCGTGGCGCCGCCACCTCCCACCTGCTCACAAACCTCATCCTCTGTCTCGGGGCAGCTCTGAGAGACCCTAAGCAGAGGGTGTGTTTGCTCTCACACCTCAAGTGAAAGTAGATTTGGAGCCCAGCCAACCCTTCACGAGAAGTGACCCTGATGAACTCCTGCCACGCTGGCTGTTAATGTGCCGGCTGGGAACTACCACGGCTCGCCAGACACCAGGGATCAGCAGGGCCAGCTCAGTACAACAGGGCAGGAAGTGGACGCCCCTTCTCCTACAGGGTCAAGGCAGCAGTCTGCTGCAGACTTGGGCGCTGCGCACACAAGCTGTGGTCGTGGGCAGAAGGCAGGGGCGGCCTCTGCACTGGCTCGGGCATCTGTGCTCTGGAGGCGCTGAGGTCCACCCTCAGCACACTCTTCCTCCGGAAGCCTCTGCCCTCCTGGCTGCACGGGAGCTGTCTCCACACAGCGTCAATTCCGCCTTCCTATTTGAAGTGAGGGCCTGTGCAGCGCTTGTGACAGCAACTGGTGAACGCAACACTGGCAACATCAGACTTCATTTCAGAGCCAGCGTTCTGGTGCAGTGGATAACTTGCTGTTTGCGACTCTGCCTTACCATGTACGAGTGCCAGTTACACTCCTGGCTCTCTGCTATGGCCTGAGAAACAGCAGAAGATGGCCCAAGTCCTCAGGCCCCTGCCACCCACCAGAGAGCCCCAGATGAAATTCCTGGCCCCAGCTCAACCTGGATGAGCTCTCTCTATTGGACTTTTGGGGAGTGAACCAGCGGGTGGAAGATCTCTGTCTCTTCCTCTCTCTGTGTCACTCTGGCTTTCAAGTGAACAAATGAATCTTTATTAAAAAAATACTGCATCATACCAACCTTAACCATTCATTTCTTTTCATTTTTTATTTCCCACTGCTCCTGCCCAGAAGGTTTCAACTAAAGCACGCTTTTAATATTGCTCCAATTTCTCCTTTTTTATCTGATTTAATCAGATTCCTAAAGATGAGGATTTTAATTGTTATCAGAGACTTTTGATGTTAAGTAATTTCCCTTAAGGTGAGTTTTTTCACAGTCAATACCCCCTTTGCTTTTGTTGTTATTCATTATAATAACAAACACATTGTTTTAATAGTGCTAGCTATAAATATAACAACAAAAACTACACTTATTGGCCACAAGATGGCGCTGCAGTGCCACAGGGACTCCGTTTCCAGGAAGAGCCTGGGAGAGCAGAAAGAAAGGAAAGTACTAAGAAAGATTTTGGCTTGCATCCAGCATTGGGCAGATGTCGAAGTTTTCAGTTACAGCTTAGCTACCTCCAGCTATGTGAGAGGCGGGAAGCCCCTCAACACTTGAATGAGATCCACAGTTGCAGAATTTGGGCGGGTATCCTTGGTGTGAGAGGCAGGTGCACACAGAGGAGCAACGGCCTCCAAGACCATGGGAGAGCGAGGGGGCGGGGTGTGCCCTGAAGTGAGTGTGTCCTGCTGCTACTCCTCATCTTGCAGCCAGGCCCAGGGGGTGGCTGATCCTACTGAGCTCAGTCGTAGGGGGCCCTGGACCAGCAAGGAGTCAGGGTTAGGAGAGCGACATCACAGCCCTAGTGGACTGTGCCTTGGAGAGGAGCTTAGGCGCTCCAGCCCTCACACTGAGATCACAGCATTTAGCTGGGAGGGCTCCTTCTTGCCCTGACCCTGCCGTGAACGCCACACTTTTCCTCCGTGGGATTAGTTCCCTAGGAGCTAATAAGTTCTGGCTGCTACTGGAAAACCCCACTAATGTGTTTGCAAGTCCTTGCTTGGTTAATGGGTTGGCAAGTCTCTTTCCCCAGCAGATGCACACTACTTCAGTCCCCTGGGTGCTGGAGTCATCACGATGCCAAGATACAGTATCCCGCATTCAGGAAAGAAATGGCCCTGTTATGTTCTCAGAACCTGAGCCATTATCCAGTGTCTGGTACCAGCAAGACGCAGGACAGGGCCAAGCCGATCCATTACGCAGGCAGCGTTGGCAGCCTACACTGCGTCCGCAGCACTGCACGGCCAGCTGCTCACCGCACACATGGAGCAGCCACGAGCTTGAGCTGAACCCTCCTCCCCGAGGTCCCCATCTCAACAGAGAGAGAACACTGCCCTTGGTGGAGCCCTTCCCAGGTGTCCTCCATCAGGGGGCCTTGTGCAGCAGGAACCTTAGCATGAGCCGAGGTCCGGCACGTGTGAGCCTTAGAAATGCAAGCGACACTTAGTGCTATTTTGCAAAGTTTGGAACACTCTGGTCATAGTGGAAGGCAGAGAAGCAGTGGCTTCCAACATGAAATTTGTATTTCATTTGCTTTTGAAGAGACAAGAACAAAGCAGACAGCACCGGAGCAGTTTGAACTCTTTAAGTGATGTGGGGTTTTGCAAGTTTAAAGCGATTACAAAAAGTCACCTTGCCGTTCATCCCATTGAATATCAAACGAGAGTCCTCTGGAGGAAAAAATCTCAATGACAAGCTATAAAAGCACAGGTACACACAACACTGAGGACAATGCTAGTAGACACCCAGATCAGAACACCAGCCGGCAGGATCCTGCAGGAAGAGGCCGCGCACTAAGTTCCTCCCACGACCATGTGGGCGGGGAGATGAAGGACGGAACTTGATTCTTACCATTACGTTGGCTCAGACTAACATCCGTAAGTTTCCATTTTTTCTTATAAAATATCATAGAATAATGCTTCACAATTGTTTTGTTTTCCTGCAGGCTGTATCCCTCCTTAGCACCCATAGGTAGGCGCCCACACCATGAGCAAGGTTCCTTGTCTGCGACCCATGAACTCCAAGACTGAGCAGGCCTCAGCTGGGCATGCCTGGGGGTCCAAATCTCCTGGGTCTATGCTGTGCCCAAGCACACCCCTGCAAGGCTGCCAGCGGAGTGTGCTGGCTCACCAGGACCCAGCACGCAGAGACCCCGGAGCAGCCTGCTGGCTTGGCGGAAAATCAGTTCACCGATTGGTCAGTCTGTCTAAGAGCTGAGCCAAAAGCTGAACGGTCAGACTGACGAAGGCCCACTCTCATGACCTACGACGTCAGCTTCATGTGATCATGGAGTGAAAGCAGAGCCTTGAGGATTTGTTCCCCACGTTTTGTTCATCTACAGCTTTCATTCAGCGATCAATTCTCAGCTATTTCACAGCAAACGTGTCACTCCAGCTTATTTGGATCCAAATTGTGTATTTTCGTCATTGAGTCCATCTCACATTTCAATACTTCATGTAGATTTCTGCATGGTCACATATGCTTATTTTTGTGTGATAAATTTCTAAATTGGATTGTATAACAGAAATATAAATTCGGTTCCCATCACCTATGCAATATAGGTGCTTTTTAGGAATATGTTATCGATGTATAAGTAACAGTCAGATGCTTGATAAATTTAGACAAGTGTGCACACCAGTGCAATCCTAACTAAAATCACAATAAAGAGCACGTGCATCACCCAGAAGGTTTCTTTCAGTTCTTTTCCAATTTCTTTTTTAAAAATTTTATTTATTTGAGAAGTAGAGTTACACACAGAGAAAAGGAGAGGCAGAGAGAAAGATCTTACATCACTGGTTCACTCCCCAAATGTCCACAGCAGCTGGAGCTGAGCCGATCCGAAGCCAGAAGCCAGGAGCCTCCTCCGGGTCTCCCACGCGGGTGCAGGGGCCCTAGAAGTCTGGCCATCTTCTACTGCTTTCCTAGGTGCATTAGAGGGGAGCTGGACCAGAAGTGGAGCAGCCTGGATTTGAACTGAAGCCCATATGAGATGCCAGCACTGCAGGCTGTGGCTTAACCTGCTGTGCCACCAGGCCTGCCTTTTCACTTTCTCACAGCTGCCTTTGGATGAGCTGAGGTTTAATTCATAGTTTTTTCCCTTCATGAAGTCTAGTCTCTGCTTTTGCATGGTTAGTGTCCATCCTAGGACAGTGTTGTCTGTCCCCAGGGTGTCAGCCCTTCCCTTCTTTCACTTGGCCCAGTGCTCCACTCTCACGCGTCATTTCCTTAGTCTTGTCATCGTCCAGAAATGCTCCACCTCCCAAATCACAAACGGACTTCTCACTCTACCCAGACTCGATCCCTAACATCCGACCTCTGACACTGGACGTCTCACTCTACCCAGACTCGATCCCTAACATCCAACCTCTGACACTGGACGTCTCACTCTACCCAGACTCGATCCCTAACATCCGACCTCTGACACTGATTCTCACTCTACCCAGAGATGATCCCTAACATCCGACCTCTGACACTGGACTTCTCACTCTACCCAGAGTCGACTCCTATCATCCCAACCTCTGGTACTGGATTCTCACTCTCTAAGCAGGGTGGATCCCTATCATCCGACTTCTGACACTGATTCTCACTCTACCCAGAGATGATCCCTAACATCCGACCTCTGACACTGGATTCTCACTCTACCCAGAGACGATCCCTAACATCCGACCTCTGACACTGGATTCTCACTCTACCCAGAGACGATCCCTAACATCCGACCTCTGACACTGGATTCTCACTCTACCCAGAGTCGATTCCTATCATCCCAACCTCTGGTACTGGATTCTCACTCTACCCAGAGATGATCCCTAACATTCGACCTCTTGACACTGGACTTCTCACTCTACCCAGAGTCGATCCCTAACATCAGACCTCTGACACTGGACTTCTCACTCTACCCAGAGTCGACTCCTATCATCCCAACCTCTGGTACTGGATTCTCACTCTCTAAGCAGGGTGGATCCCTATCATCCGACTTCTGACACTGGATTCTCACTCTCTACACAGAGTCGATCCCTAACATCCAGCCTCTGACACTGGATTCTCACTCTACCCAGAGTCGACTCCTGTCATGCCAACCTCTGATACTGGATTCTCACTCTCTACCCAGACTCGATCCCTAACATCCGACCTCTGACACTGGACATCTCACTCTACCCAGAGTGGATCCCTATCATCTGACCTCTGACACTGGATTCTCACTCTCTACCCAGAATCGATCCCTAACATCCAGCCTCTGACACTGGATTCTCACTCTCTACCCAGTGTCAATCCCTATCATCTGACCTCTGACACTGATTCTCACTCTCTACCCAGTGTCAATCCCTATCATCTGACCTCTGACACTGATTCTCACTCTCTACCCAGTGTCAATCCCTATCATCTGACCTCTGACACTGGACTTCTCACTCTCTACCCAGTGTCAATCCCTATCATCCGACCTCTGACACTGGATTCTCACTCTCTACCCAGGGTGGATCCCTATCATCCCACCTCTGACACTAGATTCTCACTCTCTACCCAGGGTGGATCCCTATCATCCCACCTCTGACACAGGAGCTTGCCACCCAGAGCAGCCATCTTTTATACCCTGTTCTTTAGGGAACAGTCAGGGGCACTGCTGTTTGGATGTGTACTGAAGAATCCTTCTGGGGGGGGGGCGGAGCCAAGATGGCGGAATAGTGAGGGCGCGCACCGATAGTCCGGGAAAATTTAGTTTAATAAAAGGGGAGTTACGGTAGCCGCAGAAAATAGAACCAAACAAAAATTGCAGGGGAAACCCTTCTGAATGGAGCAGGCGTGAATCGGACGACCTACTGGGAGAACAAGGTCGCCCACCGCACGGAAGCAAAGTCGCGGGACCCAGCCGCAGAAGCCCCAGGGTCTGCGCGACAGTGCTCCAAGGAGAGTGCACGCCACACAGAAAACAGCGGGGAGACTTGAGACGCTCAGGGCTCCGAGTCCACACATCAGCGCTGGAAGGGGAGGTGAGCTCAATAACCCGAGACATTGGTGGGGAAACGGGGGTCAGAATCTAGAGGGGGGCCGGAAAGTGCAGCAAACTCACCACCGGAAAGAAGGAAAAAAAAAAGCTTTGGGGTTTCTCTTCCCCCTAACCTTGCAAAGGTTACAAGCCTGCAAGACTTGAAGAATTCCCAAGAGACAAAGAGCAGGCCTCCTCTTTGGATTTACATATCAGTGGGGGAGAGTTAAGGAACTGAGTCACTACAATTCAGTAGCCTAGGCAACCCAGTGGGAGTCCAGAGGAGCCAAAGACTGGAAGCTAAATACCATCAATTCTGCACAGCCCTGCCCTGCAGTGTTACTTACCCCCTGAATAAATAAAATAAATAAATAAATAAAAAGAGAGAGATTTACCACGCATAACCTGAGGGTGTCACCTTTGCACACCCTTAACCTGGAAGAACCAGGCAGAGCTCTCAGGCCCCACCCATCTCAAGCCTCCAAGGCTCCTCCAACAGCAGGCAGTCCACTTAACACGGACACAGTATAAAAAAAAAAAAAAAAAGAAAAAAAAAAAAGCGCACAGTGACGCAAGAAGAATTAACTATGCCGAGTAACAAACACAGAAATAGAGGGAGCAAGATCAACGATGACACTATGATGCCTCCAAATAAGCAAAACACCCCAAGCCAAGAGTATGAAGATGATGAGATAGAAGAAATGCAAGATACGGATTTCAAAAAATTTATGATAAGAACATTTAGAAGTTTTCAAAAGCAAATCCTTGAACTACAGAAATCCTTAATGGACAAGATTGAAAATCTTTCTCGTGAAAATGAAATTTTAAGGAAGAGTCAAAATGAAACTCAGAAACTAGTAGAACAGGAAAGTGTAATAGTCAAGAGAAATCAAAATGAAATGAAGAGCTCAATAGATCAAATGACAAACACATTAGAAAGCCTTAAAAACAGAATGGGTGAAGCAGAAGAGAGAATATCGGACTTAGAAGATAGAGCACAGGAAAACATACAGTCAAACCAAAGAAAAGAAGAGGAAATTAGAAACCTGAAAAATATTGTTGGGAATCTACAGGATACTATTAAAAAAACCAACATTCGAGTTCTAGGAGTTCCTGAAGGCATGGAGAGAGAGAAAGGATTGGAAGGCCTTTTTAGTGAGATACTAGCAGAGAACTTTCCAGGTTTGGAGAAGGACAGAGATATCCTAGTACAGGAAGCTCATAGAACCCCCAATAAACATGACCAAAAGAGATCCTCACCACGACACGTGGTAATTAAACTTACCACAGTGAAACATAAAGAAAAGATCCTAAAATGTGCAAGAGAGAAACGTCAGATTACTCTCAGAGGATCTCCAATCAGACTCACAGCTGACTTCTCATCAGAAACCCTACAAGCTAGGAGGGAATGGCAAGACATAGCACAGGTGCTAAGAGAGAAAAATTGCCAGCCCAGAATATTATATCCTGCCAAGCTCTCATTTGTGAATGAAGGTGAAATAAAGACCTTTCATAGCAAACAGAAATTGAAAGACTTTGTGGCCACTCGTCCGGCCCTGCAAAAGATACTTAAAGATGTGCTACACTCAGAAACACAGAAACACGGCCATCAATATGAAAGAAGGGAAAGGAAGAACACCTACCAGTAAAAGAGCATGGGAAGCTCAAAGCATATACTAGAAAATATTTTCCGGGAAAATGGCAGGGCAAAGTCACTACGTATCAATTGTCACATTGAACATTAATGGTCTGAATTCTTCAGTTAAAAGACACCGTTTAGCTGACTGGCTCACAGAACACAACCCAACTATTTGTTGCCTACAAGAAACACATCTCTCTAACAAAGAGGCATGCAGACTGAAAGTGAAAGGTTGGAAAAAGATATTCCATGCCAACAGAAACCAAAAAAAAGCAGGTGTAGCCATATTAATATCAGACAAAATAAACTTTAATACAAAAACTGTTAAGAGAGACAAAGAGGGACACTATATAATGATTAAGGGTTCAATTCAACAGGAAGATGTAACTATTATAAATGTATATGCACCTAATTACAGGGCACCGGTCTATTTAAAAGATATGTTAAGGGACTTAAAGGGAGATTTAGATTCCAATACAATAGTACTGGGGGACTTCAATACTCCACTCTCAGAAATAGACAGATCATCCGGACAGAAGATCAACAAGGAAACAGCAGATTTAATTGACACTATTGCCCAAATGGATCTAACAGATATCTACAGAACTTTCAACCCTACATCTACAGACTTCACATTCTTCTCAGCAGCGCATGGAACCTTCTCTAGGATTGATCACATACTAGGCCATAAAGCAAGTCTCAGCAAATTTAAAAGAATTAGAATCATACCATGCAGCTTCTCAGACCACAGCGGGATGAAGCTGGAAATTAGCAACTCAGGAAACCCCAGAAAGTATGCAAACACATGGAGACTGAACAACATGCTCCTGAATGAACACTGGGTCATTCAAGAAATCAAAAGAGAAATCAAAAACTTTCTGGAAGTAAATGAAGACAACAACACAACATATCAAAACTTATGGGATACAGCAAAAGCAGTATTGAGAGGCAAATTTATAGCAATAGGTGCCTATATCAAGAAATTGGAAAGGTACCAAATAAATGAGCTTTCAGCGCACCTCAAGGACCTAGAAAAACTGCAGCAAACCAAACCCAAATCTAGTAGGAGAAGAGAAATAATTAAAACCAGAGAAGAAATTAACAGGATTGAATCCAAAAAAACATTACAAAAAATCAGCCAAGCGAGAAGCTGGTTTTTTGAAAAAATAAACAAAATTGACACCCCATTGGCCCAACTAACTAAAAAAAGAAGAGAAAAGACCCAAATCAATAAAATCAGAGATGAAAAAGGAAACGTAACAACAGACACCACAGAAATAAAAAGAATCATCAGAAATTACTACAAGGACCTGTATGCCAGCAAACAGGAAAACCTATCAGAAATGGATAGATTCCTGGACACATGCAATCTACCAAAATTGAACCATGAAGACATCGAAAACCTAAATAGACCCATAACTGAAACAGAAATTGAAACAGTAATAAAGGCCCTCCCAACAAAGAAAAGCCCAGGACCAGATGGATTCACTGCTGAATTCTACCAGACATTTAAAGAAGAACTAATCCCATTTCTTCTCAAACTATTCAGAACAATCGAAGAAGAGGGAATCCTCCCAAATTCTTTCTATGAAGCCAGCATCACCTTAATCCCTAAGCCAGAGAAAGATGCAGCACTGAAAGAAAATTACAGACCAATATCCCTGATGAACATAGATGCAAAAATCCTCAATAAAATTCTGGCCAACAGAATACAACAACACATCAGGAAAATCATCCACCCAGACCAAGTGGGATTCATCCCTGGTATGCAGGGATGGTTCAACATTCGCAAATCAATCAATGTGATTCACCACATTAACAGACTGCAGAAGAAAAACCATATGATTATCTCAATTGATGCAGAGAAAGCATTTGATAAAATTCAACACCCTTTCATGATGAAAACTCTAAGCAAATTGGGTATAGAAGGAACATTCCTCAATATAATCAAAGCAATTTATAAAAAACCCACAGCCAGCATCCTATTGAATGGGGAAACGTTGGAAGCATTTCCACTGAAATCTGGCACCAGGCAGGGATGCCCACTCTCACCACTGCTATTTAACATAGTTCTGGAAGTTTTAGCCAGAGCCATCAGACAAGAAAAAGAAATCAAAGGAATACAAATCAAGAAGGAAGAAGTCAAACTATCCCTCTTTGCAGACGACATGATTCTGTACTTAGAGGATCCAAAGAACTCTACTAAGAGACTATTGGAACTCATAGAGGAGTTTGGCAAAGTGGCAGGATATAAAATCAATGCACAAAAATCAACAGCCTTTGTATACACAAGCAATGCCATGGCTGAGAAAGAACTGCTAAGATCAATCCCATTCACAATAGCTACAAAAACAATCAAATACCTTGGAATAAACTTAACCAAGGACGTTAAAGATCTCTACGATGAAAATTACAAAACCTTAAAGAAAGAAATAGAAGAGGATACCAAAAAATGGAAAAATCTTCCATGCTCATGGATTGGAAGAATCAACATCATCAAAATGTCCATTCTCCCAAAAGCAATTTATAGATTCAATGCAATCCCAATCAAGATACCAAAGACATTCTTCGCAGATCTAGAAAAAATGATGCTGAAATTCATATGGAGGCACAAGAGACCTCGAATAGCTAAAGCAATCTTGTACAACAAAAACAAAGCCGGAGGCATCACAATACCAGATTTCAGGACATACTACAGGGCAGTTGTAATCAAAACAGCATGGTACTGGTACAGAAACAGATGGATAGACCAATGGAACAGAATTGAAACACCAGAAATCAATCCAAACATCTACAGCCAACTTATATTTGATCAAGGATCTAAAACTAATTCCTGGAGCAAGGACAGTCTATTCAATAAATGGTGCTGGGAAAACTGGATTTCCACGTGCAGAAGCATGAAGCAAGACCCCTACCTTACACCTTACACAAAAATCCACTCAACGTGGATTAAAGACCTAAATCTACGTCCTGACACCATTAAGTTATTAGAGAACATTGGAGAAACCCTTCAAGATATTGGCACAGGCAAAGAATTTCTGGAAAAGACCCGGGAGGCACAGACAGTCAAAGCCAAAATCAACTATTGGGATTGCATCAAATTGAGAAGTTTCTGTACTGCAAAAGAAACAGTCAGGAGAGTGAAGAGACAACCAACAGAATGGGAAAAAATATTTGCAAACTATGCAACAGATAAAGGGTTAATAACCAGAATCTACAAAGAGATCAAGAAACTCCACAAAAACAAAACCAACAACCCACTTAAGAGATGGGCCAAGGACTTCAATAGACATTTTTCAAAAGAGGAAATCCAAATGGCCAACAGGCACATGAAAAAATGTTCAAGGTCACTAGCAATCAGGGAAATGCAAATCAAAAGCACAATGAGGTTTCACCTCACCCCGGTTAGAATGGCTCACATACAGAAATCTACCAACAACAGATGCTGGCGAGGATGTGGGGAAAAAGGGACACTAACCCACTGTTGGTGGGAATGCAAACTGGTCAAGCCACTATGGAAATCAGTCTGGAGATTCCTCAGAAACCTGAATATAACCCTACCGTTCGACCCAGCCATCCCACTCCTTGGAATTTACCCAAAGGAGTTTAAATTGATAAAGAAAAAAGCGGTCTGCACCCTAATGTTTATTGCAGCACAATTCACAATAGCCAAGACCTGGAACCAACCTAAATGCCCATCAATGGTAGACTGGATAAAGAAATTATGGGATATGTATTCTTTAGAATACTATACCGCAGTAAGAAACAACGAAATCCAGTCATTTGCAACAAAATGGAGGAATCTGGAACACATCATGCTGAGTGAAGTAAGCCAGTCCCAAAGGGACAAATACCATATGTTCTCCCTGATCGGTGACAACTGACTGAACACCAAAAAGGAAACCTCCTGAAGTGAAATGGACACTATGAGAAATGGTGACTTGATCAGCATAGCCCTGACTGCTAATGGACAACTTAATACATTATCCCTCATAGTATTTTTTTTTTTGTCTGTTCTACTTAATATGACTGGTTTAATTCTGTAATTATCACACAGTTATTCTTAAGTGTTGAAAATTAACTGAAATGTGATCCCTGTTAAACATAAAAGTGGGAATAAGAGAGGGAAGAGATGTATAATTTGGGGCATGCTCGGGCTGACTTGCCCCAATTGGTAGAGTTGGAAACATACTAGGGGATTCCAATTCAATCCCATGAAGGTGGCATGTGCCAATGCCATCTCACTATTCCAAGTGATCAATTTCAGTTCACAATTGATCATAATGAAAGGACTAAGAGTCAAAGGGAGCACATAAACAAGTCTAGTATCTGCTAACACTAACCGATAGAATAAATAAAGGGGAGAGTGATCCAACATGGGAAGTGAGATACTCAGCAGACTCATAGAATGGCGGATGTCCTAAATAGCACTCTGGCCTCAGAATCAGCCCTAAAGGCACTCGGATCTGGCTGAAAAGCCCATGAGAGTATTTCAGGCATGGAAAGCCAAGACACTCTGGCAAAAAGATCTCTGTGAGTGAGATCCCAGTGGAAAGAACAGGTCTTCAAAGAGGGAGGTGCCTTTCTCTGAAGGGAGGAGAGAACCTCCACTTTGACTATGACCTTGTCTAAACAAGATAAGAGTCGGAGAACTCAAGGGGCTTCCATAGCCTTGGAAACTCATGACTGGTGCATAGGGAGATTACTGGTGCCATAAACAGGAGTGTCAATTTGTAAAGTCAACAACAGGAGTCACTGTGCACTTACTCCTCATGTAGGATCTCTGTCCTTAATGTGCTGTACACTGAGGCTTAATGCTATAACGAGTACTCAAACAGTATATTTCACTTTGTGTTTCTATGGGGGTGCAAACTGTTGAAATCTTTACTTAATGTACACTAAACTGATCTTCTGTTAAAAAAAAAAAAAAAAAGAAACTATCAATTCCCAACTTGATTCTCACTGGGATTAAACATGACAATAGGTCTGCTCTGATTTCATCATCATTTAAAAAAAAATCATCTATTATTTTTCACTTTATGTTTCTGTGTGGGAACAAACTGTTGAAATCCTTACTTAAGGTATACTAAGCTGATCTTCTGTATACTAAGATAATCGAAAATGAATCTTGATGTGAATGGAAGGGGAGAGGGAGTGGGAAAGGGGAGGGTGGTGGGTGGGAGGGACGGTATGGGGGGGAAAGCCATTGTAACCCATGAGACGTACTTTGGAAATTTATATTCATTAAATAAAAGATAAAAAAAAAAAAAAAAAAAAAAGAATCCTTCTGGGGGAGCATCATGGGGTCCACCGTGTGTGTGGAGCAAACGCTCCAGGCTGTAGCCTTCCCGAGGGAGGGGGGTGCCGGGTGATTCCTTGGAGGACTCTGGACTCTAAGTCCCCGAGTCACACTTCCTTTTCACATAACTCACTTCTCCATGCTTCTGCTGACTCAGAACAAGGTCACAACTTTTGTTGTTGTAATTGCAGAATTTCAAAGTGCGTTACCTCTAAGAGAATGCTAGAGCTTGTGTTATTTTTTGAAGGCAAAATAAATTCTCCAAGGCTCAGGTTCCCTTGTGCGGTCTATCAGGGCTCCTGCAGAACTGAGAAGGGAGAGTAACGGTATTACTTACTAAGGTGTGGCAGGGTTAGGGGCTACAGTAAGTGGCAGCTCTTTTCACATTGGCCTACAATAGAGCAGAGATGTGGGTTCTGGGCAGCTGGGGGCTGGGGCTTTGGGAGAAGACCGACTACAAGGTGGTGTGCCCTCTGGTGGACAAAAGCAGCCGAGACATGCATTACTTTAATAAGGGGTCGGGGCATGGATACTGAGAACCAGGGCAGTTGCCTTTCCTGCCTCCACCTGCTCTGCTGCCCTTGTCCACCATGAGCTGAGTTGACTGGGGAGGGAGAGGAAGAGGAGGCAGTTAATGTGATCCCCTGGGGCAGCCCCTGCAGGCAGGGTGATCTGGAGGGATGAAGGTGACCTACCCAGGGCACCTCATCCCACAGCGGCTCACTCTGTGCTGGGAGCTGACCAGAGTGTGTAACTGTGTCTGAGGACTCTTTCCCCTCATAAGTTACAGACAGCCCGGGCTCCTCCACCAGCTCAGATGGGCTCTGTGTTGGTGACTTTGTATCACTGGGCGCTCAGGGAGAGGAGGGGGATGCTGGCAGTGAGAGGAAGACAGAGACACCTTGGTGTGAACCCAGCATCAGGAAGGCCATATGAGGGCGCTGAGCAGAGCTGGTATGAGCAGCGGTATGAGCTGGTGTGAGTTCCGGCAGGCAGCATCGCAAGCAGAAAGAGGGAGGAGGGGGAGAGGGAGACGGGGTCTGCTGTCCCTGGGGCAGTGCAGGCTGAGCCTCATCAGGGAACCTTTCGCCTTTAGCCACTACTACCTGTGTGGAGCCTGGGGTGCGGGGAGCCCTGGACCCCAGGAGGCCTGAAGGAGGAAGATACCAGGACATTGTGATCACAAGATGATCCCCCAATCAGAAAAAGGCAGGGCAGGAACTCAGCTCTTACCCAAAGGGACCAACCTGCAGCACAGGAAACAGTGCTGTCTTCACCCTGCTGTGCAATGGGCTCCAGGCTGCTCCCCTGGGCAATGTTTTGTCTCCTGGGAGCAGGTGAGTCCTGGGGACAAGCAGAGTGTCCCCACCCCACTCTGAGCTCGCTGACTGCTCAATCCTCTACTCCCCTTGGAGTTGCACTCCCACGCTCTCTCCTCTGCTCATCTCTGTCTGCTTTTCCCACAGGCCCAGTGGAGGCAGGAGTCACACAGACGCCAAGACACCTGATCAAAGCAAGAGGGCAGCAAGTGTCGCTGAGATGTACCCCTCACTCTGGACACTCCAGTGTGTCCTGGTACCAACAGGCCCCGGGTCAGGGCCTCCAGTTACTCTTCACAATTTATGAGTATGTGGAGAACGCGAAAGGAAACTTCCCTGACAGATTCTCAGCTCACCAGTTCCAGAACTATGACTCCGAGCTGAACGTGAGCGCCTTGGACCTGGGGGACTCAGCTGTGTACCTCTGTGCCAGCAGCTTGGCACAGCCCTGCAGAGCCACCAGTGTTCTGTGCACAAACCACCTGCTTGAGCTCTGACAGCAGGAGCCAGGGAGCCTCCATCCAGGCTTTGCACTTTCTCAGGATGCCTTTAGTTGTTACAAAGACACTTCCTGTGTCCTGCTGAGCTCACAGCACTCTCAAGCAACAAAGAATCTACAATTCCCTCACCAGTACTCAATGTTTCTACTTCTCCCACAGAATCTTCTTGCAGCTTGTATAGCCTGACTAGAAGAATGAAACTGAGCCCCTGATGTGTAGCACATTCTTTGTACACACTCTATAGATGAAAAACTCGGGGATGCTAGGTCATTTCCCCAGTGTCTAACAGTTTGCAAAAAGCAGCACTGACAGACGAACCTGTGTGTGTTTCCTTTTTTCTTGATTTGTTTTTATTTTATTCAAAAGGCAGGTATAGAGACAAAGAAAGAGAGAGTCAGGGAGAGAGAGAGAGAGAGAGAGAGAGAGAGAGAGAGATCTTCCATCATCTACTAGCTCTCTCCTCAAATGCCTACAGTAGCCAGGGCTGCGTCAGGCAAAGACCAGGAGTCAGGAACTCAACCCAGGTCTCCCACGTGGGTGGCAGTGACAGATTCAACTATGGGAGCCAACACCTGATACCGTCAACAGTGCACATTAGCAGGAAGCTGGAATTAGAAGCAGAGCCAGTATTCAAACCTAGGCACAACAATATGCGGCGTCCCAAGCGATGCTTTAACGGCTTTGCCAGACACCTTCCCCTTATTCGTGTTTATGTAGCCAGTGCATCTTCCATGAGCCCAGTTCTTCAGTCGTCCCCTTCTGCATCCTGAACAGTTCAAGGGAGACCCCAGCCAGCCCTCCCGTGTCCAGCTGGACAGCAGTGGAAAGCTCAAACCTCAGCCTGTCATTATTGTGACCCCTTACTGGCAGCTCTGAGGAACGTACAATTTCACACTGATCTTTTATCATTTATCTACTTCCTTTGTGTTTTTCCCAGTCTTTAGCATATATTTTCATTTTTATGGTATGTTTCAATGTACAAGAGTTTCACACAACTGAAATTATAACATTCTTTGTATCTCTACTAAAAGAGTTCTCTCTTTCTCGCTCTGTTACATTTAGTTTGTTCTAGTAAAGGCTAAATTCTACTTTTCATGATTAGGAATAAGTGCACCTAAAATACATTTCTATGTAAACAATGAGTAGGGACCTGAGGATGAGAGGACGCATATGCTCAGTTTGCAAAAAACAGCCTATAAATAGATTCCTAAGGTGGTAGACTTAAGATACTGCTGGAAACACAGATGGCAAGTAAACAATTCAGGATCTTGTCGGCCTTTGCCTCACAGAGGAGACCAGATGGTGACAGCCATGACTGTAACTTGAAGGACAGTAGAGGGTAGGGGTAGGGGCAGAGGGCAGAGGCGGAGTCACTGACAAGCGTGGACGGTGATCTCACCTGTAGACTCCACCAAGAGCCAGCTCTTACTCACCCAATGCACACACACACAAGGAAACACTCCCTTCATTCTCGTGTTCCCCCAATCCTAGCACGGCCACCAGCCTCACTGTGGCATGGTCCTTCACCTCCCAGGGGCAGGAGAGTCACGCAAAGCCCTTGACCTGGGCGCACCAAGCCTGTACTTCACGCATCTTGTATCGGGACCCTCCTTGGCGCTGGCTGAGTCAACTTCCTCTCAGAGAGCCCATGGATGCTGGAATGGCCCAACACAGGAGAGAACAAAAGCAGGACAGAAAGCAGTCCTGAGAGAGCCGTCGTTGTTGTCCACGACTGCACACACAGCTCTCAACAGGACCCGGACCTGGGCTAGTGCTGGTCCCTCACTGCACACACAAAGGAGAAAGGTCCACCGGGCCCTGGCTGTCTCAAAGCTCCAGATGACTCCTAGACCCCCGTGTCCCCTTGATCTCACATCCACCCCAGACACGAGGCTCAGAAAAGACGTGAGGGTCCTTGTCTTCATGACCCCACAACCCAGTTTGGCACCATGCTGTCCCATGGAGTCTCTCCCAAACAGTACAGTGCAGGGTCCTCAGACCCCTGTGCAGCCCTGAGAGTTCAGAACTCTGTGCAGGTCCTTCCCCAGGTCAGTCTTGGCCAGGGGAGGGGATGCACTGACACAGCAATGTGAGTGGGTCCCACATCTCTTCCACGCCCTTCCACGGCTCTTCCAGGGAAGCCAACTCGGCTCTGGCTTCAGAAGTCCCTTTGCTCAGCTGTTCACAGAATGAACAGACTGCAGACAGCACACGCCTACACTCTCTTCCTTGTTGCCCTTCCACTACCCCACCTCACCAGCCCCACGCTCATCTCAGTCTCCAGCTTTTTCTTCCGTGGAATAGGCTCCTGGTTGAGTTCCCCCGCCATGCACCCTCATCTCTGCTTCAACCTTGCAAGTCTCAGTTCAGTTATTCCTCGCAGGCATCTTGTTCCTCCCTTCCAAGGCTTGCCCACTTGCAGGCCTGCGTCAACACAAGAGGGCTTTCCTTTCTTATTCTCCTTGTCTCATATCTCAGTCTAACCTCCACCACTTCCCTACGAATTGTTTTTATTAAGCCACCTCCCCTTGGGATATGAGCTCAGAGCTCATAATACCCAAGAACTGGGCATGGTTGTCATTTTACACGCATTGTTTGACCTCTCTTGTGCCCTATTCTGTAAACCTCATCAACGTAAGGGCTGGGAATGCTTTTCTTTCCTATTTTATTGCCGGTACCCATGACAGGCCCAGGTTCCAGTGGCCAATCTTTAAAGAGAGGATGAATAATTAAAGACCCTCTAGATTCTCATTAGGTCACCCCAGAAGTTTGGATACATTTCCTAGGAACTTCGTCACTTTGTCTCTTAGTATTGGATGAGTCTTGTAACAGAGGAGAAAGCCTAACTTGGATGTATGGTTGGATCTCAAGGTTTTCTGCAGAGCTGGGCATTGTATCTCCTGGTCTCGTCTTCTCCTTCCCTCTCCTCCCCTCAAAGGTCGACCAGGTTTAGAGTCTCCTAGACATAGGCACCAAGTCACTGGCAAAGGAATTACCAACATAATACCAAATAACAGTATCAAAAAGTGACAGGTGGAAAACAAATGGCTTCTCTGATCCATCAGGGAAAGTTTACCACAACACAATTATCTCCTGGATGGCCTGGAAGTCATGAGGTTTGCTCGCTGGAACTGTACTGTGGAAGTCCACTTGCATGTAGTGGGGGGCAATGCCCAAGTCACAGAGTGGAGGCTCACCAGCTTCCTGCTGCCCGCCCACAGCCCGATCACGTGGCAGGGCGTTGAACAGAGCCCTGTACTTGTCCCCTCTTTCATCAGATAGGAAAGGCCACTTATAACATCAGAGGCCCCATTTATAGAGTGAGGCCACGTGTTAGTCCTTGAAGAATGCAAAGGGTCACTCTGGGTGAAACAATAAAATGTATGACCACCTAGGATAGCCCAAGGTATAGACCAAAGCCCCAGTTTTGTCCGAATGATTCACATCCATGCTTTAAAGACTAATGCAGTTTCATCTCCTTAGGCGGTGAAGACCAAAAATAGATGACTTCTTTCAAAGACTTGAACCTTAAGAGATTGAAGTCAGAACATCTTCCCTAGGGGCAACAGCTCTTCCCACCCATTTGCGAAAGTCGTTGCTGAGACAGCCGGGATTTGTTGAAAAGCCCTGGAGTAGCGTTGCAACTGACATGGTAATAATACCGCTGCCTGAATTGCAACCAAAGACAAGTGTTTCTGGAGCCTGAAAGTTATAAAAATGGAACTCCTAATGACGGGAAAGGAAG
This sequence comes from Oryctolagus cuniculus, assembly GCF_051225735.1. Classification (NCBI taxonomy): domain Eukaryota; kingdom Metazoa; phylum Chordata; class Mammalia; order Lagomorpha; family Leporidae; genus Oryctolagus; species Oryctolagus cuniculus. The sequence goes on along the minus strand of NC_142869.1, from coordinate 181,064,795 downwards.
GCACTAGAAGGTGCTCCCTTGCCGTCCGGCTTGGATAGGGAATTCTTTCAACCTCTTCGAGAACAAGAAGTCCACTTCCCCTTGGTGGTTAGGCCTGCAGAGGTAGAAGCTCTATTAGTTCATAATCAGCAGAAACTGACGTCCACATCAACCGCACTGACCTCATAACTCACCCACTCACCCACAGTAGTCCAGCAGTGGGTGAAGAGCTCTGTTTTTTCTTACAGGCAGAGTGGACAGTGAGAGAGACAGAGAGAAAGGTCTTTCTTTTCCGTTGGTTCACTCCCCCCCCCCCACAATGGCACTGTGGCTGGCACACTGTGCCGATCCGAAGCCAGGAGCCAGGTGCTTCCTCCTGGTCTCCATGCAGGTGCAGGGCCCAAACACTTGGGCCATCCTCCACTGCCTTCCTGGGCCACAACAGAGAGCTGGACTGGAAGAGGAGCAACCGGGATAGAACTGGTGCCCCAGCCAGGACTAGAAGCCAGGGTGCCAGCGCCACAGGCAGAGGATTAGCAACGTGAGCCATGGCGCCGGCCAGACCCTGAGCTGTTTACACCAGTTTGTTTTAAGAAAATGAGCCTTTATCAGGTGTCCCATGGCCAGAGTCTTTGTTTCTTCCTTTTCATTTTTTTGGAACAGATTTATTTATTTATTTATTTGACAGGCAGGGTGACAGAGAGGGGCAGGGAAGAGAAAGACAGAGAGAGGTCTTTCACGTGAATGTTCACTCCCCAAATGGCTGCCATAACCAGGGGCAGCCCTGGTCAAAGGGTCAAAGCCAGGAGCCAGGAACTCCATCCAGGTCTCCCACGTGGGTGGCAGGGACCCAGACATTAGGCAATCATGCACTGTTTTACCAGGTACACAGTGCTAATAATGGTGCCAGAAGACACATGGCTGGCTGGCTTCTTGGGGAATGAAGTGGGAGCCACTGGATTACTGAAGGTCGAGGGTGGTGAAGTTAGAACCATTTGGGGTTGTCAGTCTTCCCTCCATGCAGTACCAGAAATAGTAGAGTGTGTGTGTCCTACAGCTACAGGAAGAGCACATGGTGCTGGCCATGTGGAGGTCCTGGCAGTGGTTGGCCAGGGGCCGTGCACCAGCAGAGCCAGCTTTGTATTCTGTCACGAGATGCAGCAGAGACACAGGAGGACGAACTAGGGAGGGAGGGTGCTTCATGTGGCGCTGTCGTTAAGATGAGGAAGGGAGAAGTGACAGTGATCCCTTCACACGTGTGAGGGCCAGAGGAAAGTCACGCCAGCAGAGACCCACGCCCACTCTGGTCAGGGTTGCTTTAAGTCACTCCAGCAGAGACCCACGCCAGCAGAGACCCACGCCCACTCTCGTCAGGGTTGCTTTAAGTCACGCCAGCAGAGACCCACGCCCACTCTCGTCAGGGTTGTTTTGTTTGTGGTTGGGAACTTACTTTACAGGTGAAATGACTAGACTGCTCCTTCACCTTGCAAATGCTGGTGATAAAGGGAGACGTGGTGAGGCTGGAGAAGACCTGTTTACTTAATAAAAACTTAGTGTTCAGAGAGAAACTGTCAGGGCTGAGATCAGGTAAATTCACAGACAAAATAAAAACAGAGGGATTTTGTCTTGTTTGGATTTGCAGAGAAAGAGGCACAGGCTATGAACAGGATGAAAGAGGCAGTGGAAGAACACAGCAGTGAAGCCACAGGACGTCAAAGGCCAGGGACCTCTAACACCGATGTCTAGTTATTTGTGCGGCTATAATACAAAATCTTCTTCCTTATCTCAAATGTTTCTTAACACCTCAAACACAGGTGCAAGCCTGAATAAGTTCTTTTTTTTTTTTTTTTTTTTTTGTAAATGAAAAGCAAGTCATTGTGTTACATGCTAACGAGAAGTCTATCTTATAAAGCTCTAATAAAGTCTATCTTATAAATGCAGTTGTTACAAGGTCTTGCCAATTCTGGCAGTTTCTAACTAGGCACCTTGATGGCGAGGTAAGAGGTGAGGGCAGTGACAGGGTGAGTGTTGATCAGTAAGTGAGGAGGACTCCATACTCTGCCATGAAATACATTGTCCTGAACATGAATCAGAGCCCTAATGTTGCCTTCTACTTTCTTTTGCCTTCTGTCATCTCAAAACCAATTTCCTATATTTAAGGAGCCAGGGAGATGGAGGATCCCAAAGAAATCAAACTTTGCCGCTTAGTTCAGTAGGGCAGAGGAACATGGCAGATGGTGCCAGAGCTGGGTCAGAGCCTACCGACGCCCAGAAATGGGCAGTGTGCTCAGAGAATAGACAAAGTCAAAATCCCAGGGTGGTCTTAGGAACACCAGGTGAACTGCACATCGACTTTTCCCCAAAATACACAGTGAAATTGGCTCACTTTAATTATGATGGCCAGGCCCTCCAGAACTGATATGGGTTTGGCTTGCTGGCCACTTGCAAACTCTAGACTTAGTCATTCCCATAAGTGACCTCTTCTAGAGAGTGAACTTACAATTAACATTGGCCTGATATGTGGGTCTCTTTTATGGGGGTTGGGATCAAGACTGCTCCCTGTTACTTGAGTATAGATGAGGTACTACTGGCCACAGAAGGGAAGGATTAGAGGGTGCAGAAGGTGTTGGTGTCGGAGAACTGTGAAGTCAGCAGTAGGGTTGAGTGAAAAATATTTCAGATTTGTGTGTGCGTAGAGGGGTGGAACCTCCTATGGAAGTAGGGCTGAGACTTGAGAACAAGGTTACCCCTGATGACACCAAGCAGCTTGAGCGAGGAGTGAGAGAGGTTCCCGAGAAAACGACAGGTAACAAAACCCTGTGCTGGATTCCTGAATCAAGCAGATGGCTTGCAGCGCCGTGGATGTGCGCTGAATGCATGAGTTAAACCTAAAACCTTCACCACAGGATGACCGAGTGTTTTGGGACCTGCAGACGTCTTTGAACTTCATTAAGATCCCATGTTAGCTGCAGATTTAGATGTGCAGCTTGGACACCGAGGGGCGATTCTCATGTCCATCCTTATCTCCAGAGCCCAGTAAGGGCAGCACAGCCACTCAGAGAACCACCACAAAGGCCGGGAGACCAGGGCTCCACTTTGAATCATGTCTGCCTCGCTCTTCACTGCTGCTGCACAGGCAGGAGGCAGTGCTGAAGGAAGGACTGAACCCTGACCCACCCAGGAAGACTGAAGCAGGGGCAGCATCTCCCAGGACACACACATCCACCGGGCACAGGGAGGTGAGGGTGCCCAGCCTTTTGTCCCTACAGTCTCAGTGTTATTAGACGTCCTCTGCCTGCTCAGTGCTCGTGGGATGGAGTTCTTTCCCTAGATCCGTCTTTGTTTCTCAAGACCAGGTGCCTTGTGCATGCACTTACAGGACTCTCTGCTCTGAGCTCACCAAGAATCAGATCCTTAGAAACCCTTGGCTCCGTGTTTCAAGTGATGATTTCATTCTTGGAGCACGGAGGAGATGCCTCTGCTCAACTGTGCTGTCTCCCGGGAGCAGGCAGTCCAGACGTGCTTGGGGAAATTTCTCCCTCTGTAGCTGCTGTAGCTCAATCCCCGAGCATCTCCCACGTAGCGTGGACACGGTGTCTCCGGCTTCCATCCCCTCCATACGTGCCTAGGGTGTTCACTTACACAGGCTTGTGGGAAGCAGGTGACAGCAGAGTGATAGTGATGGATGAGAATAGTCTCTGACCCTGGGCATCATCTAGTAGAAGCAGCAAAATGTGAAAAAACATAAGGACCTGGGGCTGGCAAGGTGGCACAGTAGGTTAATCCTCTGCTTGTGGCACCAGCATCCCCTATGGCGCCGGTTCTAGTCTCGACTGCTCCTCTTCCCATCCAGCTCTCTGCTGTGGCCTGGGAAAGCAGTAGAAGATGGCCCAAGTCCTTGGGCCCCTGCACCCATGTGGGAGACCTGGAAGAGGCTCCTGGCTCCTGGCTTTCGATCGACACAGCCCCAGGCATTGTGGCCATCTGGGGAGTGAACCAATGGAAAGAAGACCTTTCTCTCTGTCTCTCTCTCTCACTGCCTGTAACTCTACCTGTCGCTCCCCCTCTTCGTGGAGGAACGACACAGGACCCTGCGCTGTTCTTTCGTCTGCTCGGCCCTCCCCGGGTTTGCTGCTGGTTCTTCCCGGGTTGGCTACTGTCCCTTCCACCTCCGTGGAAGGGCGGTTCCCCCTGGCCGCTTTCCCCACTTCCGCAGGGGAGCGGCACACCGCCGGCCGGCTCTCTCGGGGGCTGCACAGGTGTTCCCCTTAGATGTTCCCCTTAGATGTTCCTGGTGCATGCCGTCTCTCTCCTCCTTTATAGTCCTCCTCCGCCAATCCTAACTCGGCTGCCCACACGCCGAGTACGCTGCTCTCCTCCAATCAGGAGCAAGTCCTACAGTTTATTGGCTGAACTGGAGGCAGCTGTGCAGAAGCTGTTTTCTTCTCTCCCAGCGCCATATTGTGGGAGAGCAGATGCATAGAATAAGTCTTAATTCCAGTAACAGTATAGTCTGAGTTGCTCCCCACACTACCTCTTAAATAAATAAATAAAATATTTCAAAAAATAACCATAAGAACCAGTTGTATACCACTGCGACTGAGAACTTCTGAGGTGAAGGCTCCTTGGTATCATCCAACCTGGTCCGGCTGACACTCACTATGTAAACTGGACAACACCCCGCTTTGTTTACCACGGCTTTGTAACAGTTCATCTAATTCCTCAACCTCCTTTCCCTTTATCAAGGGTTCTTGATTGCTCTTGACTCTTTTAGATACACTTTACATTTACATACATTTACATATCTATATGCAAATATATTTTCTATATTCCATAAGATCTTAGAATCAGCTTGCCAAATTCATCAAGAATAATGAAAGTCTACTGAGAGGTTCTTTTTTTTTCTTTTGCTTTTCATTTCTAAGCAACTTAAGGGTATTAGAGAACAAAGCTAAGAATATTAATAGGAGTACTAAAACATGTGACCCCCTCAAATATAAAATACACAGCATCTGACATGTAATCAAAGACTGCAGGGATACAAAGAAGAAGGAAAATCTAAGTCGTGGTAGAGGAGAAAAACTAATCAGTAGAATCCACCCCAGGAAAGACAGACGGGTAGACAAGGTTATTGAAAACCTGTTGCAACTGCAGTCCATGTGTTCAAACGCTTGCAGACACAGGAAGATATAAGAATTTATTTAACAAGCTTTTAAAGGTAAAAATCACAATGTTTGTGATGATGAAAAATATACTGGATGGAATTAGCAGCAGATTGGATATTAAAGGAGAAGAATTAATGAACTGATGATAAAACAGTGAATAATTCACAATGGAACAGAGCAGAGGCTTCAGTGAGTGATGACTTTAACCGAATACACCATTGGAGGTGCCAAAAACAAATTTCACAATTTAAGTTTCTTTAAAATACGATTATTCACACAAAAATAACTACAACATGGCACAAGGTGGGTAACATGCATAAAAATAAAACCTATAAACGTAGTAGCATAAAGACAGGAAGGAGCTATATCAATAAATATACCACATAGGGTTTTCACAATCTTTGCAAAGTCACTTTAAAGTAGACCGTGTTGCAATAGAGTTGTTTACTACAAACACAAGAGCAACCACTAGAATCACAAGATGCAGAGTTACAGCTAATAAGTCAACAAAGATGGTCTGCACCGCAGCTTAACAGGCTAATCCTCCGCCTGTGGTGCCAGCACACCAGGTTCTAGTCCTGGTCAGGGCGCCAGATTCTGTCCCAGTTGCCCCTCTTCCAGTCCAGCTCTCTGCTGTGGCCTGGTAGGGCAGTGGAGGGTAGCCCAGGTCCTCTGCACCCACATGGGAGACCAGGAGAAACACCTGGCTCCTGGCTTCAGATCAGCGTGGTGCACCGGCAGCAGCAGCCATTGTGGGGTGAACCAACGGAAAAAAGGAAGACCTTTCTCTCAGTCTCTCTCTCTCTCACTGTCTAACTCTGCCTGTCAAATAAATAAATAAATAAGTCAACAAATGTGAACAGAATTAGAAAAGCGCTCAGCTAATCCACAAGATGGCATCAAGAAAAGGAACAGAAAAGAGACGGACAAACAGAAATGAACATAACCAAATCAAACAATCGCATTAACTATGAGCCATCTGCACGCCCTGATGAGCATGCACAGGAGAGGGTGTCTCTTCCAGCAGTCAGGTGTCTGCATCCCACACCAGAGGGCCTGGGTTCAATTCCACACTCCAGCTCCTGACCCCAGCTTCCTGCCAATGCTGACCTCGAGTGATAATGGCTGAAGTGATTGCCAGAAGCTAACAATGCTGTTTAAAGTGTTAAAAAAAAAAGCAGATAATATCTAGTGACACTAGACATGTGAAATTCAAATTTCAGCATCCATAAAACAAGTTACACTGGAACACATCTTTACCCACTCGTTTATGTGCTTGCACCACAAGGACGAAATTGAGTAGTTGGGACAGAACACACAGTGTACAGAACCTAAGATATTTTCCATTTGACCCTTTACAGAAACCACTGATCCTTGCCATAAAAATTCAAATGAGGGGACTCAAAATCCTCTGTGATGGCAACAGCAGAATCTTAAAGGCCTGGAAGAGGGGCTGGCGCCATGGCACAGTAGGTTAATCCTCCACCTGTGGCGCCAGCATCCCATATGGGCGCCGGTTCTAGTCCCGGCTGCTCCTCTTCCAATCCAGTTCTCTGCTGTGGCCTGGGAAAGTAGTGGAAGATGGCCCAAGTGCTTGGGCCCCTGCAACCACGTGGGAGACCCGGAAGAAGCTCCTGGCTCCTGGCTTTGGATTGGTGCGGCTCCGGCCATTGCAGTCATTTGGGGAGTGAACCAACGGAAGGAAGACCTTTCTCTCCATCTCTCCCTCTCACTGTCTGTGACTCTACCTCTCAGGTAAATAAATAAAATCTTAAAAAAAAAAAAGATCTGGAAGAAGGACAGCAGATGTTCTTCCCAACTGTGCAGTAAAAGGAAAGTAAATCTTGTAGCTATTAAAAATATTAGGGGGCCAGTGCCGTGGCTCAATAAGCTAATCCTCCGCCTGCGGCACCTGCACACCGGGTTCTAGTCCCGTTCGGGGAGCCGGATCCTGTCCCGGTTGCCCCTCTTCCAGGCCAGCTCTCTGCTGTGGCCCGGGAGTGCAGTGGAGGATGGCCCAAGTGCTTGGGCCCTGCACCCGCATGGGAGACCAGGAGAAGCACCTGGCTCCTGGCTTCGGATCAGCACGATGGGCTGGCCACAGCACACTGGCCATGGCCACACACACAGCCACAGCAAAAGGAAGACCTTTCTCTCTGTCTCTCTCTCTCACTGTCCACTCTACCTGTTGAAAAAAAAAAAGAATATTAGGGAAGGTGCTGTGGCGCAGTGGGCTATGCAGTTGCTTGGGACACCTGCATGCCATCTTGGAGTGCCTGGTTTGAGTCCTGGCGACTCTGCTTTTGGTGCAGATTCCTGCTCATGCATCCTGGGAGGCAGCAAATGATGGCTCAAGTAGCTGGGCCCCTGCCACCCACATGGGATAGCCAAATGCAGTTCTGGGCCCCTGGTTTCAGCCTGTCCAGCCCTGGTTATTACAGGTATTTGGGAGTGAAGCAGCAGATGAGAGAGCCCTCACTTGCTCTCTCTTTTTCTTTCTCTCTTTTCCTATATTTCCCTGCCTCTCAAATAAATACAATAAATTATTTTTAAAAGCCCTTTCTGTCTAAAGAATAAGCTGAATTTGTGCACATTAACTTGAGAGCAGTAAAGACTGTGCTGTGCCCTGGCCAAGACAGAAAGCACTCAGTAGAGATGCAGCCCAGGGGTGGCACTGGCCACTTGAGGGCACTGTGGGTCCACTGAGTGAGCAGCTGCGGCGCTGTCTGGGAGCAGGAGAGTGAGGGAGGCGGTCTCGGCTTGCTGCCTGCATTAGGGATAATAAGTGGTGATCCAGAGGCTGTCCTGGGGCAGGAAGAGCGAATCCCAGTCTTCGCCCACCCATTGACCTGCACGGGTGTCTGTCACGGCCGGGGCATGAACTGCAGCCTTGCATGGCTTGAGACGTCTCTAGGGGGTGATGTTGGAAGGAGTGTGGTGGAGCAGCCTGCCTGCCCAAGCCGGTGCAGACAGAAGGGCACCAGCCTCAGAGGAAACTGAGAGAAGCTGTGGGGCCGCATGTCTGCCTCCCTCCCTCCCGCCTTGCCTAGCCCAGCACAGCCAGCTCTCCTGCCCTGGAAGGCCATGGTCAGCTGAGTCCATCCAGGGATGCCGGTATCTACAAGCGGTGACGTCACAGGCAAATCCTCCCATCAGAGAACAGGGAGGAGCAAAACACCTGCTCTCTCATCGCAGGGGACCAGCGCCCTGAGTGAGGAGATGCCTCGTGCCGTTTTGCTTTCCTCTGCCTGGGGCCCCAGGCTCCTCTGCTGTGTTACCCTTTGTCTTGTGGGAGTAGGTGAGCCTTCAGCACGGGTGGGAAATTCCCAAATCCACGGCTTTTCACAGCTGTTGGAATATCAAACTTCTCCCAGTGGGCAGAAGGTCTTTAATTCTGTCTGCTTCCTCCACAGGCTCAGTGAACGTTGGAGTTATCCAGTCCCCGAGACACCTGATCAAAGGAAAAGGTGGAAACTTCAGTCTGAAATGCTCTCCCATCCCAGGACACAACACTGTGTCCTGGTACCAGAAGCTTCCGGGAGAGGGCCCCCATTTTCTCATTCAGTATTTTGAAACAATGCAGAGAGAAAGGGGAAACATCCCCGACCGGTTCTCAGCTCAGCAGTTCCAGGACTATCACTCCGAGCTCAACGGGAGCTTCTTGGAGCCAGGGGACTCAGCCTTGTATCTGTGCGCCAGCAGCTTGGCACAGCCCTGCAGTGTTACTGGCTTTCTATACCCAAACTTTCTGTCTCAGCTGAAGATGTAAGAAGGTGAAGAGGTGGGGGGCGGGGCACGCCACAGTCATAGCCAGGCCCCGAGGATGCTTCTAGTTCTTTCCTAACCCTCTCTCTGCCCTGCTGAGCTCGGGCGGAGTACTCCCGAACACTGAGGCCTCAGGTCCAGGGGGTAGTCTGCCATTTCTGCCAGCACCTTCCAATTCGCAGGAAATGGCAGGAGCCCCACTGTGCCCAGCAGTGTGGGCGTTCACTGAGGCTTTAATGCAAGGATAGACATTAGAGGAAGCACTGCATCAATGAGGAAGGCCTCAGAGCACCATTGTACAGGTAGAGAGCTGTAGCTTGCGGATGTTCCTAACATTTCCCATCTCTAAGCATCGGAGTCAGGAGCCCTGCTGTCTCTCTGTGCCTCCAGAATCAAGTTTCTCCCACGTCTCCACCATGTGCTTGGTTTTGTTCACTAAGATGTAGCACAGATCCACCTATTCTATTGGATGACTGACCTATGGGCTGTGATTTATTGCCTGCCGACACATCATGTCAGCCAGAGATGATCCCATTACAGTTCCAAGATGAGGTTATGTTTCCACGGATAGAAAATCTGTGACTGAGTAATAGCTAAGTAATTAAAACGTGAATAAAAAGGAGGTTCTCCTCACGAATGCTTATCTTCACAAAGAAGATACTGTTGTTGGCAGGCTGTACTCTTTTTTATTTTTTAAGATTTTATTTATTTATTTGAGAGGTAAAGTTACAGACAGAGAGAAGGAGAGACACAGAAAGAGCTCTTCCATCCACTGGTTCACTCCCCAAATGGCCACAACGGCCGGAACTGGGTCATCCCAAGGCCAGGAGCCAGGAGCTTCTACCAGGTCTCCCTTGCAGGTGCAGGGGCCCAAGAACTTGGACCATCCTCTACTACTTTCCCAGGCCATAGTAGAGAGCTGGATTGAAAGAGGAGCAGCCAGAACACAAACTGGCACCCATATGGGATTAAGGTGGAAGCTTAGCCAATTATGCCACAGTGCTAGCCCCGTACTGTATTTTTGAGAACAAACCTCAGAGCTATGGGGAACCATTTGTCCTCCCCCAGAAATCTGAGTCCTGAACTAGAGAAATCACCTTTCTTGCTCTGATCCAACCATGGAAACAAACTAGTTGGGTGGCTCTTGGTCTCCTGAGACCAGCTGAGCACTGGCCATAGAAACAAGAGGCCCTCCTGGGCTTGCCCAGCCCTTCCATGGAGGTGCAACATGGACTCCCCCATGTCTACGTCGGATGCTGTGTCCTTTTCACTGGGGCAGGTCTGTAGGCATCACCACCCAGAGAGCGTCAAGACAGGCATTCACAGAGATGCAGACCTGCATTGAGACATGATGTTCATAGGAAATAACGATGGGTACTGCCGTAGATTAGATATGCTTTTCTATTAAATATTTATTTTATTTATATGAAAAACAGAGTTATAGAGAGAGGTAGAGACAGAGAGAGAGGTTTTCCATCAGCTGGTTCACTCCCCAGATGGCTACAATGGCTGGAGCTGCGCTGATGTGAAGCCAGGAGCCAGGAGCTTCTCCTGGGTCTCCCACGTGGGTGCAGGGGCCTAAGCAGTTGGGCCATCTTCCACTGCTTTCCCAGGCCATAGCAGAGAACTGGAGCAGAAGAGGAGCATCCAGGACTAGAACTGGCGCCCTTATGGGATGCTGGCACTGCAGGCCAGGGCTTTAACCTGCTACGCCACAGCACCGGCCCCCTAGATATGTTTTGTATGATAGCACATTTATGATTCAATCAGTACTTTTCTATTTGGTGGACACAAGAACTTCTGAATAGGGACACCAGTATACTGACCCTGTATGTATCCAGTATCCTGTGACCCTGGACGCGCTGGACTCGTGTATTTCTTGGTGACTATCTCTTCCACATGGCTAATGAGCACGGTCTTCATTTCACAGAAAGGGCAGCCACGCGGACCTGGGTAACCCAGGGTCCATGACCTCAGCTGATACAAAGGGAGAATTCACAGCCACGAGAACACAGAGGCCCGCGTCTAGAGGGCAGGGCTCCTGCCAGTTCAACTGATGTGAGACAGCATAAAACAACTCCTCAAATTCTAATGACAGTGACCTTCACACTATTAAACTTTTCCGGATGTCAGTGGCTCATGTAGCTAAGGGTCTTGCTGCAGGCTGACGTCCAATTATCCAGAGTTTAGGTGAAAAAAAATAGTGAAAGATATTTGCAAAAAGGTCAATTTTGAGCAGAGAAGTCATAAGAGTCACAAGCATTGTCATGAAGAGGTACCTTAGACCACAAAAATATTAGAAATAATTAAAACAGTATATAAGTAAGGAATGTTATCTTAATGGGAAAAATATGCCTGAGGAAACAGATTTACTCACTAAAACTGGGGAAAGAGCATATACACCTGTAAGATTACTTTGGCAACAAATTACAAATTCTTTCCATTATAAGATGTTAAATTGTGCATAGATGCTACAAACTGTATACCATAAGATTCTATGGGTGTAACTGATGATTGACTTGTTCCTGTAGGGGATGGGTGTGTCCCGTTAACTCTGCTGTTCAAGCACATGTCAAGGAACAATGACATCACTGAGTCACCAACAGCCTATCTCCCCAGTGGGGCCAGAAGACAGAGGGTTCCGCCCTGGGGCTGCAATGAGCATCAAACTCCTCTGTGTGGCCTTCAGCCTCCTGTGTGCAGGTGAGTGAAGGTCACAGGTGGTCCTCCCTGGGATTCCCAACGCCTCGATCCAACCCTCTTTCTTGGCACCACATCACCAGGCTCCGTCACTCTATCACAGGACACACAGATGCTGTAGTCACCCAGATCCCAAGACACAAGATCACACAGACAGGAAAGAAGGCCACTCTGCGATGTCACCAGACTGACAACTACAACTATATGTACTGGTATCAGCAAGACCTGGGATCTGGGCTGAGGCTGATCCATTACTCATATGGTGTTGGCAGCATGGAAAAAGGAGACGTCTCTGATGGGTACAACGTCTCCAGAACGAACACTGAGGACTTCTCCCTCATCCTGGTGTCAGCCACCACATCCCAGACATCTGTATACTTCTGTGCCAACTCTGACTCCACAGCACTGCACAGCCGCTTCGTGTCTGCACACAAAGGGTGATCAGGACGATTGAGGTTTCCTGTGCTCGTGAAACCCAGCCCCACCTGCAAAGTCCCTGCTTCTGCAGGCACCGAGGGGGGGTCTTCCTGCGTGGGCAGCATGACCTTCATGCCAAGGCCCACCCCACACCAGTCTCAGCCTCACTGGAAGTCCCTGAACAGGCTTAGCTTGCTGGCTGTCTCTTTCCACTCAGAGGAAGGAAAATCCACCGTTTGTTGAGAGTCATGATTCTCTCGATAATCTCAAAGTCACCACATCATTGTCTCCCTCGTGGGCTTCAGCGATTTCTTCCCCTAGGCTCCCTCTGTCCTCTATCACCGTCCAACTCACAGTCGTGAGCCCTACTCACACGGTCTCTGCTCCTGCTTGCCTCTGTGCTGAGACAACAGTCCTGGGTGGCCCCATGGGATCTTCCCTTCTGCGCTCTCTCCGGCTCATCTTGCACTAAGACTTGTCTGCTGCAGCCACACTCATCTACAGTCAGTTATTTCTATACGTGTCCCACCGTGAGGACCACTTTTACAGGCTGCTTCTTCTGCACTGGGCGTAGGTCCTTCAGTCTTATTCCTAAGTCTCTACTTCATTTCTTATATAAAAATGTGCTTCAGATATATTTATTCTAAGCTAGGAGAATTTAAGAAATTATTTTAAGCTTCCATTTGGATGATTTCTTATAAGTGGAGACACAAAAATAAACTGAAGAATGAAAATTTAGAAGTTGCATAAAATTAAACTGTTGCATATAAAAACACACATACAAAAAGCAGGTGGTTGCAAGAGTCACCCCTTGGGATCCCTCTACCTCATATCAGAATGCTCGGTTCAAATCCTGGCTCCTCATCTTCTAACCCAGTTTCCTGCCAGTGCACAGCCTGGGAGGCAGTAGTGATGGCGCCAGTACTTAGGTGCCCAACAGCCACATGGGAGACTTGGATGGAATACTTGTTTATTTTCATTTTATTTAAAAGGCAGAGAAAGACAAAGACAAAAAGACAGACAGACATTTCCCATCTATTGGTCACTCCCCAAATCACTCCCAAACAGCCAGGGCTGGACGAGGCCAAAGCCAGGAGTCAAGTACTCCATCCAAATGAAAAGCTAAACAACAGAGTGAGAAAGGGCATGAACAGTGACACAAACAATGAAGAGTGTGTGTGACAGGAGCCATGCATGGTCACCACACACCCAGAGACTCCACGGCTCCTGGCTTCACCTGCAGTGAGAGGGCTGGGAACAAATGATGAGGTGCTGAAGAATGAGATGTGAATGAAACTTACAGAACCCAATTCTACGCATGCCCTTCAACAAAATCCTGTAGCACTGTGACGCATTCCCCCAAGCATGCATCCACATTTGGCAAGTAGCCAGAAGGACTCACAGCATACAGCATACACATAGCTACACTCGTGGCATAGTAAGTATTCAGTAGCAGATCATACAGGAGACAGACACAGGGGCACCCAGGGACTCCTCATGCAGGCTTCTTTATGCTCTTTCTCCCAGCTGGAGTCACTCAGAGCTTACTCTTCACCCAGCAAACACAAACGCAGCATGGTGTGTGCACTGCTCTGCCACGGGAGTCCATCGGCCCTCCACTGCCTCGCACATCCAAAACCTCCAGGCCTCGGCAAAGAAACCTGGAGTTCGCCAAACACTCTTGTCCTTTCAGCTAACAGTCTAGGCACAGTGAACAACCCTTCTCTTTGGGAAAAATTTTATACCAGCCCAGGGAACTGCTTATGAGCTAAGTTCCCCAATGCTAGCCAAAGGCCCGTCTTGCAGCAGGATTTTCTGAGCACACCAGTCTCAAGTCCGCTATCAGCTCTTTTCTGCATGGGCACTCTGCAACTCTTTTCTTGTCTTTAATGAACTCGGAAGCTACATGTCGAAGACGGCCTAATTATAAGATGGAGGTAGCCTGACTCACTGGGTCACGACGTGGCAACAGACAGCCACGGAGGAAAGCTGATCAAGCCACACTGGATTTGGAGTACTGGGCTAAGACTTGACACAGTTAAGCCACCGAGGATTTAAGGTTTGCTTTATTTTGTTTTCCGTGGCAGAGCTCACCTTGTCTAATAGAGTTCGTGTCTAGATTGAGTGAATTTTCATTACTCAGAAAGAAAAAGACTAGTAAAAGTGGCAATACAAACTTGTAAGGTAATTCACAGGAGAAGAAATGTGAAACACTACTAAACATGTGAATCAGTTTTAGAATCAAAGTATGGCCACCCGCAACAAAGGAGTGACAGTCCTAAACATGACTGAGATCCAGACTCCTAGAAACCCTCTTACACCACAAGAGAAACGGCACCTGTCTCAGAGAATCCTTTGTGGGGTGTTTGCTGACAAACTGCACTTCTGGCGGAGTTATCAACACGTTTGAATCATTTCAGTTCCTCTCATTGTCTTCAGGGCCCATCACAGAGAGTTTGGCTGCCAATATCCACCTTTGCCATTTCGGAAAGCAGTCTCTGTTTAAATGCTTTCAAAATTGTGGCAGAATACAGAAAACATAAAATTTCTCATTTGGTTGTTGGGGAGGGAAGATTTTTCCCTCTACTCTTCAAGGATTTGAAAATAGAGTTTATGACATAAACTGACAAAAGCAGATTAACAAGAGAGGGGGCATACAGATGCATTGGACAGGAAAGGAAAGGAAAGCAAATATCCAAATCCCCACCAGATCTGGAGGGAGAGGGAGGTGGGATACATGCTAATTAAAATGAGTGATTTGGAGGAAGATGACTGGGCAACCAGGAGAGGCGGGGGAGCCTGCACCCCACACAGAAGCCTTCCAGTCTGTGAGAGGGACAGGGTGGGAGATTAACTCTGCAGATACCACAACAGCAATCAGACCTCCCAGAACACTGGCGTTTCCACGCCTGAGCAGCAAGATGCCTCATTCCTGCCCTGACACGAATTTGGTCTTGGATTTCTCTCCTTGTGCCGCTCAGGAGGCAGCAGAGGCCGTGAGCGCCTGGGGAAGTTCTTCCCTAGAGCTGTCAAATTTCAGATGGAGAGTGACAGACCAGTCTCCAGCCACCCTCAATGCTCTTGTCACCCAGAACCCCGGGGTCACACACTTCCCATCGTGGATTGACTCACTGGGGCCAAGGTGGGCTGAAGTCATCCCAGCAGCTTTTCTATCCCAATGGTAAAGAATGCAAAACAGCAACAGAGATTAAGAGATGGTTCTGATAACCCCTTCCCTACAGGTCTTCACTTGCTAATCTTGGCCTGTGGCTCCTACCTCAGATCATAGAACCATGCTGTGCCCACCTCTGAGTTCACATGACCTAGTCTTGCCATCTCACACCAGCTCTCAAGAATTTTCCAATCCCCCAACCCTTCCACGCCACTACTCAGGCCATGGAAAGTGTTCGTCACTAACACCAGTCCTTTAAGGAAAAAATATTAGCCAGATACTGACCACTGTAGTTGAATTAAGTTATGTTAGAGATATGAGACTTTTAAGATTCCAGGTCTGACCAATTTCACATTTATTGCTAGAATATACACACTGGTTATTTCAGGGATAAGCTAGTTCTCCAGTGTTCTTTGGTAAAATAGCAGATCTGACTTTTTTTTTCCAAAGATTTTATTTATTTATCTGAAAGGCAGAGCTACAGAGAGGCAGAGGCAGAGAGATCTTCCATCCCCTGAGGCAGAGAGATCTTCCATCCCCTGGTTCACTCTCCAAATGGCCACAATGGCCGGAGTTGCGCTGATCCGAAGCCAAGAGCCAGGAGACTCCCTGGGGTTTTCCAGTGATTATTTCAACAATTCTTTCTTCCTCAAATTGTCTTTGTCCCCCCATGGAATTCACAGGATGTGGGGTCACCTGTCCCCTAAATTAAGATTATGGCTTTTTGGCGTGATTCTATCAGGTGTTACAGTACCCTTGCTGGTACTGGGAGGTGCGAGGACAGAGGCCTGGAGCTCTTGACTCACACTCTAGAATGACGCTGGTGCATGACTCACAGACGCTGAAGGCCCGGAGGTGTAGGCTGCACTCGCAAGATCTGGCCTGCAGAGCAGGGGGACTCAGCCGCGTTCTCTGTGCAGAGACACTTCCTGCCTGTGCACAAAACCACAGGAATACCCTACCTCCCCTGCGTTCCTCATCACCCAAGGGAAAGCAGCAGATTTCCAGACAGGAGCTATGGCTCATAGAGTGGGAGGGCGCGGATTCCTTCTGCAACTTGAGGGCTGCAGCTAATTCTAGCTCAGGGATTTGAAGCACTGTTGGTGACAAAGCACTCAACCCAAACTGGAAGTGACTCACACAGACGTAGTCCTCAGAGGCTAAGCTCTCTTATGAAAACACGCAGTCACAAGAAACATGTAGAATAAACTTAACGCCAGGCATGGTCACATGTGTGTGATGAACAGCAGCCCTGAAAGATCTGAACACTATCAGTCATACACGCTGGCGCTCCAGCCTCTTCTATGCCCCTATCTTGGAAGCTTTCTGTTTTTGTGGAAATATGTTACTACTACTACCACTAACAGTGATGACGATAAGTTCAAATATTTTTTCAGTATTTTTCTACTTCAAAGAAATACACACACATGTATATGCTGGACACCAGCCCCAAGTCTTGGCCCTAAATGAATTCTATTTTTTTCCAGAGAGCTCATCTCTTCACTGTAACCCATGGAGTCCAACTCTACCTCTAAGCTTGGGCCAGTCAGTTCAGTGGCTGTTGGTGGCATTTCCACCTGTCCTCCTTGGTATATTAAAATAAATCCTTAGGGCATTAAAACATCCCGTGAAAGAGCTTCTGAAGCAAGCATTTGTGTTGACCCAGTTACCCTCTCTGAGTCTACATTCTTTGTCTAGTGCATGTCCTCTAACTGCTGCCCGAATTCCTTAAAACCATGGAATATCATCCAGAAGCACTGGCTGGAGTTACCTGGAGGGCAGTTTACTGGGAACTCTCTGAGGACATTGCCACTGGTGCTCCGTCCCTAGATCAAGTCACACATTAGTCCACTTGCCGCCTGCACCTCCACCCAGTTATTGCCTGATAAAACCCAGTTGTGTGATGGCTGAACATGACCATCCACCATCACTTTGCCAGGATGTTGTTTCTTTTTCCAGCTGGCTATGTCACTTTTTTACAGTTACTAATCCCCTCATAGTATTTTCCAAGATCAACTTTTATGTCTGTGAACACAGGAAACACAAGTGCTTCAGAATCTGCAATCATTTTCACCCTTGAGTTCTTTTTGGGCTGTTTTTGTCCATTTTCACTTTGTGCTGCTTCTTGGTCACAGTTTGCATTTTCATGCTGTTTATACTTTTCCTTAAGAACCTGATTGTCTTCAAGTCTATGTCAGACGTTATAGGTGTAGAGAGAATTTTTGGTCTAGGATGGATGTGTTCTTTCCCACAAGAGAGAATTTTGTTTTGCTTCTGCCAAGCGTGTGGAGGTTGTTTGTACCACCGAGGGGCTCTGAACCAGGTCTCAAGACGTCAGGCACCGTGGGTCACCTAGAGAACACCATTGGTATTCCAGTTTGTCAGCACTCAGATCTGGCACGTTCTGTCCTCCAACTGTATCCCCCTTGTCTGTGTGTAGGCTCCATGAGCTCAGGGTTGAGATCAGCACATGCTGGCAAAGACAGACACTGATGTGCCCATTTTTCCTCTCTCTTTTTCTATTTTTTGACAGGCAGAGTTAGACAGTGAGAGAGAGAGAGGAGAGTTACAGACAATGAAAGAGAGACAGAGAGAAAAGTCTTCCTTCCATTAGTTCACCCCACTAATGGCCGCTATGGCTGGCGTTGCACCGATCGCCGAAGCCAGGAGCCAGGTGCTTCCTCCTGGTCTCCCATGCCGGTTCAGGAACCCAAGCACTTGGGCCATCCTCCACTGCCCTCTCAGGCTGCAGCAGGTGGCTGGACTGGAAGAGGAGCAACTGGGACTAGTACAGGCACCCCAACCAGGACTAGAACCCGCGGTTCCGGTGCCGCAAGCAGAGGATTAGCCAAGTGAGCCACGGTGCCGGCCATGTTTCCTCTCCAATACTAGATGAGACACTCCTTAGTGTATTCTTAAGACATTAATTAATTGAACTCTTTGAGTGTATTATTTATGTTATTTTACTCAACTATTTAGATGATAGAAGATTGAGTGCCCTCATCTATAACACTTGGATTAGGGTTGAAAGAATTTTATTTGAAGTTCTAATTTTCCTTTGATTTTAATGTTAGATTCTTATTTTGTGCTTCTTTACTACTTGACTTAAGCGGCAAAGTGATGTTAAACAATGGGTATTCAAATAGTTCATGAAAAAAAATGTGTATTATGTATGAAGTTTGCTTTTGGTGCCAGAATGAATTTGTTTTTCTATTCTGTTTGTCTATGAACTTTTTAAAATACCATTGCTCTTAAACTTTGCTTTTAGCCCAAGGAATTTTTTAAGATTCATTATTTATTTGAAAGTCAGAGTCAGAAAGAGAGCGAAAGACAGAGAGAGGTAGAGACACACAGAGAGAAATCTTCCATCTGCTGATTCACTCCCCAGATGACTGCAATGGCTGGGGCTGGGCCAGGACAAAATCAGGAGCTTCTTTCAGGTCTCCCATATGGGTGCAGGGGCCAAAACACTTGGATCATCCTCTACTTATTTTCCCAGGCCATTATCAGGGAGTTAGATCAAAAGTTGAGCAGCCTGGACAGGAACTGATGCCAATGTGGGATGCTGGCATTGCAGGCAGTGGCATTACCTGCTATGCTACAATGCTGGCCCTCAACCTGAAAAATTTTATAGAACTTAAAGGAATTTTGAAGTCAAATTAAGATATCTAGTTGCTTTTGGCACCTTACCATTGGAGCATTTGATGCTGTTATCTACTTTCATTGCATAACAGTTCATGTTCCACTGGACCATGTAGCAAGATGGGAGTAGGGAGTGAACATTTCGAATAAATATTACTTTACTTTGATTACTTTGTTGTTGTGCTGTCCTGGTATCTTCATGCTGTGTTCTGTGAGTACACTCAAGGAGCAGAGGCTGGAGGGAGTAGCTGATTTGTGGCTATTGGGTCTTTCTCACACTCCCCATCTCCTGGGACAACACTTTGTTCCATAGCCTCCTATTTTCAGAGACTTCACTAAAGTAATACCCCTATTGAAATCTTCCTGTTCCTGGCTGAGTGCTCTCTACTGGCAGGGAAATAAGTTACTCGATTTACTCTTTCCTCCTCTTAGTTTGATCTCTCGTTGGCTTTCTTCTTAGCTACCTAAAGAAAAGGCGGGTCCCGTGGTGCTCTCTCAGCATCTGCTGAGATCAGCGTGTAACTTGGTTTTCTGTGTCAGGTTGTCCTGAGGTTTCAAGAGGAGATAAAATGGGTTAAACTCTGATTCAGCATAGTACTAGCCAGCCCATGTGGTCTCATGTCTGAGTCCTGTTTATCAGTATTGAAACTGACATTATCTCTACCCATTTGAGCCCAGTGTCTGTTTCTGGGTTGGTGCCACCACAGGCTATAACACTGACATTGTTCATCTCCTCTCCAACACCAACAAATCATAACATCACCTGTACCCTGTACTCACTCAGTGTCGCACAACAACTCCCTTGTGTCCTGACAGCACATTCGTGTTGTCTCCCCCACACTGGTCACCAGGAGGCACTGCAGCTTCATTGACTTCTGGAGTACGAGGTGGTGCTTCCTGGGGTAAATGGTTAGGGAAACTCTGGGGCTGGGGCTGGGGCTGGATTCAGGGAGTTGGTTTGCAGATGTCTGGAACGATGGCTGAGGATGAAGGAATTAGAGAGCAGCCCTCCTTCTGTTGTAGAAGCAGGCTTTGCTCCGAATGGAGTTTGGCCTGGGCTCTGGTGAGTATGCTCGTGGTGGAAATACTCTGGGCTTGCTTAAGATTTGGAAGCACGAGGCAGTGGGCTGTAGGAAAAGTAGTGGAGCAGCTGTGTGTCTGAAGAGCTCCTGACCCCAGACTAGCCCAGCCCACCCCTTGCTGCTCTGCAGGACGTGGAGGACAGCTCAGGGAGAGGCAGCGATGCTATCTTTGATGCTGTCAGAGGGACCCCGGCTTCAGGGATCTGAGAGTGACAGCATCAGCAAACCCGCTCATCAGGCAGGTGCAAACCGAAGAATGTTCCCCCCAGGAATGCTTACTCTGCAGGAAGATGCCACACAGTAGTGCTGACCTTGCCATTCACTTCAGTCTCCAGTGTCCCTCCAGAGCAGGGGAGGTCTGGGCAGAGATAAGAATGTTTGCCTGGGCTTCCCTTGGCCTGACTGCAAATTCTTTCAGTGTATTTGTGCCCTCGCCTCCTACCCATAGTGTTTGTCTAGGTTCTGCCTCCCTCATCCATGATTTCCACGGATACTACAGTGTATCAGATTCTTATTGAGGGTGTAAGAAATTACCAGTAACGTGGAGGCTTCAGGCAACCCACATTATTTTCTTATAATTCCAGGGTTCAGAAGTCCAAATTGGGTCCAATGAGCTAAAACCAAGGTGCTGGCAGGAGGCTCTGGAGGAGAATGAGTTTTCTGGTCTTTTCCGTCTCTGAAAGCTGACCACATTCCTCGGCTCAGGGCCTCCTTCCATCTTCAAAGCCAGTGTGACTGCTGAGTCTCTCCCAGGCTTTGAAATGCCCTTGACTCTCCCTTCTACTCTTGAGAACCTAGAAAATCCAGGGTGATCTCCCTGGGCTAAGGTCAGCAGATCAGTCACCTTAATTCCACTGGGGGCTGTAATTCTCCCTTACATCGTTCGACACTTTCACAGGTGCTGGGGATTAGAAGTGGACATCTTTGGAGGTCATCAGCCTGCCCCCTGACCCCACACATACTTGGGTACCTGGTAACAGGGAGTAACAAATAATGGTGTTTTTGTAAAGGGCATGATGAACAGAGTCACATTCCAGACCCATCAGTCAGTGCACAGAGGGTAGTGCCAACAAGCGAGGAAGGCACCTGGCAAACACAAGCAAGCCTGCACACTACGTGCTGTTTAAACTTGGCTCGCCGTCAGATTCAAGGAACTCAACATATATGTCCGTGTCAACAGCAAAGATATAGATGTAACCTGCCTCTTCATTAGCAAATGCCTTTAGTAACCAACCCCCCAAATAAATCCTTCTCCCCTTTCCATAACCTCCGCACTGAGAGGAAATACGCTGGGGGACAGGAGTGAGCCAGGAGGGGTCCCTTTAACATCGAAAAGGCAAGATTAACGATTTAAAATACTGCACTTTTCTAGGGGATAAAAATAAAATGTAAATCAACTCTCGAGCATTTTATTTGCTAATCTTCTCTAACAAGAAAAGCTCTCCTTATCTCACAGTGGGAGTAGAGAATGTGAAAGATTCTATGCCATGGGCCCTGAGAATTTAACACAACTCAAGGACGAATAAACTCAGAGATCTGTCACTGCAACGAGCTGTCAAGTCTAATCAGCTCTTGGAGCGTCAGCTCAGCCCCTGTGGCCTTAATGATGCAGTTGGCGTTCCTGTTGTTTGTGAAGCGCTCAGAGGCCAACTCCTAACTGCTGAAGTATTTGAGTGTGAGTGTGACTAGGAACACAGACCTGCCAGTGAGAGGAATATGGGAGTTTGCAGAGAAACCAAGTTGCCATGAGAAAATGAATTCATCTTTAAATACTTGGAATTGGAGGTGCAGATGGAAATAGTTGGCAGGCTTTTGGTTGCAGGAAGCCACAGAGAGGCATTATGAACTGATAATGTCGAAACAAGTCTGCAGGGAGCCTCGCGGCATGTGAATCTGTATCTCGGGTCAGTTTTAGTGGAGTTCAGTTCTGCCCTACTTGTGCTCCAGAGACGCAGCCTCCGCAGAAAGAAAACTTCACGTTGGGAGTGGCATCTCTCGGATGACGTCCCTGACAGATAAGTCTTACCCCCGCTCACGCTCACAGGGCCCTGTCTGGATAGTCCACGCCTGCTGCTGCCCTGCCATGGGCTCCCAGACCTTCTGCTATGTGGTTCTCTGTATTCTGGCAGCAGGTGCGTCCTCAGAATATTCAGCTTGCTCCTGTGAAGTTTTCCTATTAATGGCTCCCTGTGTTTCTCTTATCCTGTCTGCCAATTCCATCTTCTTTTGTAGAGCCCACCGATGCTGGGGTCATCCAGACACCCAGGCACACAGTAACAGAGAAGGGACAAGCGGTCACTCTGAGGTGTGAGCCAATGTCAGGCCATAATGCTCTTTTCTGGTATAGACAGACCTCGGGACAAGGACTGGAATTTCTGATTTACTTCAACAACCAGGCTCCTATAGACGACTCAGGGATGCCCAAGGATCGATTCTCAGCCATCATGCCTAATGCATCGCTCTCCACTCTGAAGATCCAGCCCACAGATGCCAGGGACTCTGCCGTGTACTTCTGTGCCAGCAGCTTAACCACAGCACTGCACAGTCACCCCCTCCCCATGCAGAAACCCTGGGGCTGCCTTCTCTCTCCTGCTCCCAGCTCCCAGCCGTCCTGGAAGGCTCCCCTGCTCCTCCCTCTACATGGGAGATAAGTGGGTCTGAAGCATGGCAAAGACAGAAAATATCACAGAGAAATAACTTAGGAAATGGACTCCAGCGGTCCCTAGGAAATTGTCTCAAAACCTACCACACACGAAGATAAAGTCCTCTAGTACTCACACTGCAGGTTCCCCTGCCTCCCTGAACCTGCCATCCCCATCTGAATATAGGAGCTCCCGATGATGGCTGTGACTGCCACACTACTGCGCCCCTCCAGTCCCTTCTCACTCTGAGCTCGGAACAGAATTCACCCCTCCACCAGCTTCCCAAATTGTAAAATGAAGTTGTTTACCATGATAGTGGACATTCCTGTTTAAATGCTAATTTCAACCTAACGTTCATGTAGGGATTTTTCATCCCACTTAAGGAACGTCTCCACTGTGGGTACTGCAGGCAGGTTAATGCCTTACACGTGATTTCCACTACCAGAGTCAGAGATCCATTTGTCGCTACCCTGCACATGGAGAGCCTGGTGCTAGCTGAAGGTTGTGTGGGCTCAGAACACTGATGAGGATTCCCTGAGGGTAGCTGCCAGCTCTGGAGCAGTCAACATGGAGCCATAGGCCTGTCCAGTCTCAGCTCGTCCTCTTTCCTTCTTGATCTTGACACACAAATCTATTTTTTTCTTCTGATTAATGGTGGAATTTCTATACTGCATGCAGTTATAACTTCTCTTTTCTATAGGCTTACATACTGACTGCTACTCAACCTCTAACAGGGAACCGTTGCCAACTGATACAAAAAATGCCTGTGTTTTGATTGGCCAAGAGGATGCAGGTTTACCTGAATTCTGCCACACAGCCTAGTTTCACTTTTCACGATCCCGTTTTGCTACTGATGGGCCCTGAGTTTCAAGATGAAAACAGTGTAGGCTGAAATTCTTGCAAGATGAGAACCCACTGACCTCTCAAGTGGAGGGAGGAGCAGGGGAGCCTTCCAGGACTGCTGGGAGCTGGGAGCAGGAGGGAGAAGGCAGCCCCCGGGTTTCTGCTTGGGGAGGGGTGACTGTGCAGTGCTGTGGTGAGGCTGCAGGCACACAGGTGCACGGCAGAGTCCCTGGCTTCCTGAGGTACTCAGCAACCGTGTGTGGTTTCAGTTTGTTCCTTGTTCTCCTGGCTCCCCCCCTGCTGTTTTCAGAGCATTTGCCTTCCTCCTAATTTCAAGCCCAGCTCCTTCCTTTACATAGGACATGAAGTTAGTGCCCTGAATGGTCGCACTTAACCTCTTATCATTGGAACCCTGTTCTCATCCAGTCTCTCCCACCCCTACTAGCCTGTCATCAGTCCTGATGGCCACGCCATGGCAGGGACAGTCTGCACAATGTTGGCCTCTTTATTTCTTGACCCCCCCCCTCACTTCTGAGAATTCTTCCCTGAAATCCTTATCAGACTCCCTTCCATGATTATAGCAAGATTCTACTGACCGAATAACTGTCCATCTCCCTCATAAGCAACTTTTCTGAGGGTAAGGACTTGACATTTTCTCCAACATTTGTATTAGACAAAGGAGGTATTCAAAGCATATATTTTGACTAAATGGACTTAAAGAGACAAAGACCAAATAAAATTGGCCACCATTCTATAATGGGTGCCATGGTCAACATTCTTCTAACCAGTCAGCTTAATAACAACACAACCACATGTCGGGGTTCTCAGTAAAACAATATGGGAACATTTGACTCTGTTTCTCCAGTATCTCCCAGTCCCCCTGGCTCTTTTAACTTTGTTGTTGTTTGAAGAAGCCTTGATTTATTCTACTAATGTGTTGCAATAATGTTAAGACACACTTTCCAACTTTTGCGTGTTCAATGACTTTCAATTGATCACAGGATACAAGTCCCACTTGGGAATGATTTCTTGAATTTTAAAAGTCTGGACCATATGTTTCATAGTATTCGTCTTAGTAAGTAGTCAAATACAACTCAGCCCCTGGCAAAACATTCTTACGTGATTTAATGTCTCTCTACTCTCTTGTTGATATCACCTTCTCCACTCTCTCCAATCCTTCTGTTGAGAGCTAATGGCACTGTTGACTCCACTTTGACAATGGGGCGTAATAGATACTTATTTTGTGAAAGGAACAACCACGTAGATTGATCAGGACATTGCCCATCGATGGTACTATTTTTAGATCATTTGAGCTCTGCTTGCTCCTACAGAATTCTACAACCCACACCACCTGGAATCTTCTGAGAGACTTTCCTCATCAAAATTTGAAATATTTGTTTGTGAAAGACTCAATTGAGAGGATACAAACAGATGTTACAGAAGTGGAGAGAATTGGTAAACCACATGTACAACAAAGGGTTAGTATCTGCAATACTGAGCCAAGATTCACAGAACTCTTAATAAGTCCATAGACTCATAAGCAGTAATCATTGGTGGTTATTGGAAACCAGTGAGTTTTGGGGGGAGTTTGTCATACGGCATTATCTGAGTTCCTGCTTGGGTGTCAAGTGTTATGAATAATTTCTGATGTCGCTGAGTGACTTCCAAGTAATGTCACTAGCTTTTGCTGAAGAAGACTCTTCAGCTCTGGTCATTTTCAGACATATAAGTACAAATTTAATAATGTTCTCACCAAAAATGTAACGCAAACATAAAATTTAATAATGTTTTTCCAAAATAATAAATAAAGCAGAATTAGAAGTTCATTGGGTGCAAAAATAGTTTTTGAAAACCATGCACACTTTTCTCTGTAATACACATTTTCCATGAAAGGGAAAGGAATTGCCCAAGTCCAGAAAATAAATTTTTAGGAGAAGAGGAAATACATTCAGGTTCAGTTGCTACCAGAGAGTATAGTAGAAAAGGGAGGTTTGCTTTAGTCGTTATTAAGGCAGACGAGATTACTGGGCCCAAAGAGGCCTAGCAGGGATACAGATGCGGGGTCAGATGGCAGACAGGAAGGATTCCCCAGAGGACAGGATTTGGGCTATGTTAAAGAAAGACTCTAAAAATCACGACTGACTGAAGGGTTACATAGGTCAGTTTTGTCATGGGATGCCTGGAGAGATCAATTGAAAATACATCATTTGTGATCTTCAGCTTTATCCAGTGCCTGCCTAATCCATTGTTGAAACTATGACCATTAGGAGCATCTAAGGTGAAATGGGACTCAATAAAAGGGAAGCAGGAGAAAATGATGAGAACAACTTGTAGGTGAAATTGCTCAACAAAAAAAAACAGAAGATAATCAATGGCTTTAATAGTGTTTGCTTAAGAAACCCAGACATCTTTCACTGGGGAAGATTGTGGGGATAAACTATAGCAGAATATACTAGAAAGACCAATAACATGGTCCAGAATAAAAGCTTAAAATTAAAGACGCTGGGGTGAGTATTGTGGCTCAATGTGTTAGCTGTTGCTTGGCAAGTCAGCAACCCATACTGAAGCGCCAGTCCTGGCTGCTTCTGGTCCAGCTTCCTGCTAATGTATCATGGGATGCAGCACATGATGGCTTCAGTGCTTGGGTCTCTACCACCCACATGGGAGACTTGGATGGAGATCCAGGTGCCTGACTTCATACTGGCTCAGTTCTGGGTATTGCAGGCATTTAGGAAGTGAACCAGTGGATGGATATTACTATCTCTCTCTTTCTCTTCTCTCTCTCTCTGCCTTTCAAGTAGATGAAAAAATAAATATTTAATAATTAAAGAAAGTATTCAATGCCATTAGATATTGTTAATATGCCTTGTGTTTGAGAAGGAGTAGGACAAATTTTAAGATGATTTTAGAAAGTTCAATTTGATCTAAAGAATTAAATAACATCAGAGGAAATAAAGTGAGTAAATGGGTGTCATTTTAGTGGAAATAAGAAGCTGTGATGAAAATAAACACATTTAAGAGTTGAGAAGAGAGAGTAGTTGAATTTCTAAATGGAAATAGTCTATATTCAAATTTGGGGCTTCTCCGGGTGTTGGCATTTTATTATTGGTGGTTCATTATCATGTCAAACAAAAGCCTGGGAGTTAGACTGGGGATTCTAATGTCCATATGAGAGAGGTGGCACAAAGAATCTGCAGTCACAGCTCTTGCATTTATCCCAGACCCTTAACAAGGTCCCACTCTGTGCATACTGAAATTATTACAACCAAAGACCCAGAAAAGTTCTTAGGAAATTGGATGTTTGGTCAGGCTTTGGATTATAGAAAAAAAGAGAAAAACAGCAGGAAGAAATTGCAACTGCAAGCTATGTCTTACATTGTATGGAAGGACATTTTACAGTCATGGAGTGGAATGGAAACCATGGCAGTTAGTCCAGAAAACTTCTCATAGTCAATCTCTAGTTGTCTCCTTCAAGACAAAAAAGGAAATGACACCCTTGAGATGCTCCCATGCATTCAAGCTGTCAGAACCAACTGAACATTTTCTCATTTCTCACAATTCTGCAGCCTTCTGCTTTGTGCATTTTTCTCTAACATCTGTAAAGACCCTTAGTCGATTGCTCCTG
The DNA here is from genome assembly GCF_051225735.1 of Oryctolagus cuniculus. Lineage (NCBI taxonomy): Eukaryota > Metazoa > Chordata > Mammalia > Lagomorpha > Leporidae > Oryctolagus > Oryctolagus cuniculus. The sequence goes on along the minus strand of NC_142869.1, from coordinate 181,037,763 downwards.
AAAATTTAATGCATATATAAACCATGACCTTGCTAAAAATGCAGTTTCTGATCCAATCAGTCTAGGGTAGAGCCTGAGAGTTTCGTTTTTAACAAGATTCCAGTTGATGTCGAAGCTGCTGGCCCCTGGATCCTCAGAGTGGCCAAGCCTTACACAATATCTGCAGTAAATTCTGGACATGCTGCTGCTCTTCGTTTTGCCTAGCCCTGCACAAATTTGCTGTAGACACTATTTACCACACATATCTCTACATTCCACACTTTATGACATCAGTTTTTCCAAATCCAGGCTCTAATCTATTCTCTAAAAAATATATTGACACAGCATAAATAGAAGTTCTGTTTCTACAGTAAACAAAGTAAGCGCATAATTGCATTCTGAAACTCATTTCTGAAAGTCTGAGACAGCATGACTGCAAGAATAAAAGTGTGTTCAAAAGGGTCACAGGGCATCGATGTACTTGTTTCTAGAAAAGCCGTCTTGGACTGAAGTCTTTTATTTAAGGTAATAGACATCAGGTTGTAAAAACAAAACAAAGTAAAACCTAATCTATCAAATTTCTGTTCCATTTCCCTTGATAAAATTTTAAAAATCAGCTAGCAGGACTGCAAACATGTAATTTGTGAATCTGAAAATACTTAGACGGGTCACCACTGAAACGCCTCGGCACCGTGCATAATAGACTCACAGATTTTCACACCTGAGTGAGGTGGTATTTTTTAACAATCTATTTATTTTATTTCCAAGGTTTCTTCCAGTTCATCAAATTCTCTACATCTTATTTCAATCTTATCTTTAATATCAATTTCTCACCTCATCAAGCCTAGATCAATAGCAACAAAACCAATGAGAATTTTAAAAGATATTTATAAAATATCTAGAACATAAGAGAGTAACTGTAGTATATACTTATATAAGAGAGTAGGATAGGAAATGAATTTGCCTTGTCAGCTATTTTAAGACCCTCAAGGTCTTTTCTCAAACTCCAGAAAAACATAATTTTAATCCAAACTAGTGCATGAATATGAAAGTAAGCCCACTCGGGAACTGATATTTTGCCATATACTGGATTACTGCAGATCTGCAAGAAAGCTGTGTTTCAGAAAGAACCAAGAAGAAAACCTACAGTGTATAGGGAATCTGTGCCACAGGAACTGGATAGAAAATTGCCACTCCTGAAGATCTGGGGTTATTTAGGTGACACTATAGTCTGTTTCCTCAAACATTTGAATGGACACTGGGCATGGAGACAGACAAGTCAGATGTAAAGGAACAACAGAAGGAGCTTGAAGCTTTAACCATTTTGTCCCACTGGTACTGTGATGGTGTTAAGGATACAGGTCTGGTAGGATCAGAATAAGAATGAAATAGTTTCTAAGCCATGTTGTGCCTCATCCGATGGCACAATTTGCCCAGAATATAGTCTCCTTCTATGTGATTTTCTGCTGACCACAAAGAGGCATTGAGTTATCATGATAGGCTTGAGTTGTGGAGAATTTTTTTTGATACTCTGAAAAGTGGATATAAAGGAATTTCTGGGTTTGCTTTCTGTATTAAGGTAGGAATAAGCTGCCGAACTAGCTCACCCATCTGTGATGTGAGCAGCAAAATACAAACTGGAAGTGAGATTTTACCATAAGCTATGCATGTGTGCAGGAACCTCTGAGCTGACCAGGAGTGAAGCAGAACACGGAGCAGAGACAGGGACAGCAACAGATACTCAAAGTAGCAGCAAATGACGCAGATGTCTGCTTCCTAGCTGACCCAGCCATGCTCATACCCTCTTGCTAAGTGGAAAGCTGTGTGTCACATGGGAAGGAGGAGTGACCCTTGCCTGGTGAAGGCAAACAGGAAGGTAAAGCAGTAGGGATCTGGTGTTCTGCAAAGCCCCAGCTCTCGATCCAGAGGTCAACGTCTGGGACAGACAGATGCCCCGTTTGTGTTCCGGCCATGCATGGGTCCTGGGCTTCTTCACCATGTGCCCCTCTTTCTCCTCAGAGCAGGTGAGGCCTGGGCAGAAAGGAAATGTTGGACTTAGACTGTCTGGTCCTTAATTCTGTGTCTTTCATTCCATGGCAACGACATTTGTCTCTTTCTTAACTCTGCCTCTAAGTTCTTCCTTCTCTACAGGGAACAGAGGCCATCCAGAAGCCAAGATACAAGTTGACCAGATTGCTGTAAAATCGGTGACCCTGAGTTGTCCTCAGAATCTCAATCTGAATGCCATGTACTGCTATCAACAGAAGCTGAGCAGGGCTCCAAAGCTGCTGCTCTACTACCGCGATAAAGAATTTAAGCAATGAAACACATGCTTCTGAAACGTCCCAGCAGCCTAATCAGCACCCACTCCCCAGGTGTGGGAGACAGCTGTGCACCTGTGTGCAGCGGCAGTCACAGAGCTGGAGCGTGACTTCCCTTCTGTTTATAAACCTCTGTTTCCAGATCTAAGGGCTTTCTGGAGGACCCCTCAGTCCCTTCTTAGAACAATAGGCTGTCTGCCTCATTTATAGACAAGAGTTGGTCATAAATCTACAACACCCCTGAGAGTTATGCCACGAGTGAAGAAGTGGTTACATTTGCCTGATACTCCGTTTGTGGGATTTTCCCAGGATCACCTTAAAAACTCACTCTGTCCTTTTCAGTAGGACGCTTCTTTCTCTTTCTCTCTCTCTTTCCCTTCCATCTTCTCTTCCTCCCTCTCTCTTTCCCTACCCCTCCAACCTTTCTCTCTCTCTCTCTCTCTCTCTCTCTCATTATTTTCATTTAATTTAGAGGCTTAAAAACCACAGGGGATGTTATCCTAGGAAATGTGGAGACCCAACACACTCAAGACTAGCATTCAACAAACACACAGAATGAAATATCCCGGGAGAATTCACATGTTTCTGCCCAGACTTACCTCCCTTATGGAAGGATGGAAGTGCCCATGCCCCAAGATGAGTATCTCTCAAAAGAAAACCACTGGAGGGGAATCATTGTGGAGAGGTTTAAGTCAGGGCTTGCAACACCAATACCCCATATCAGAGCACCAGTTCAAATCCCAACTGCTCTACTTCTGATCCAGCTAACATACCTGGAAGGGAGCAGAGGATGACCCAAGTGCTTGAGTCCCATCACCTGTGCCAGATATCAGGATGGAGTTCCAGGCTCCTGGCCTTGGACCAACCGTGGCTTTTGTGGTCATTTGGGGAGTGAACCAGCAGGTGGAAGATATCTTTCTCTATCCCTCTCACTGTCACTCTGCCTTTCAAATAAATAAATCCTTTTAAAAAGAAGCATCATGGAAATATATATTAATCTGTGCATGTCTGGATTGGAGGTGTAAATGGCATAGAAAAACTAGATTAAAAATATTGATAAGAGTATATTTGAAGATGAACATCACGAAGTCATCACATAGAAGAAGGTAATGATGCCAGTAAGATACAAAAAGAAAAACTACAGCAATGAGGAAGATGAGAGGCTCAGCTTTCTATGAACAAAGTAAGTAAAAGTGCTAGCAAAAATATATTGCAATCCATTAAAAAAAGGAGGGGTAAGGGGAGCTGGCACTTTGGCTAAATGGGTTAAGCCAAGACCTCCAAGACTAGCTTTCCATATGAGTGCTGGTTTGAGTCCCAGCTGCTCCACTTCAAATCCAGCTCCCTGCTAATGAGCCTGGGAAAGCAGAGGAAGATGGTCCAGGTTCTGGGGCTCCTGCACCCATGTGGGAGACCCAGATGAAGCTCCTGTCTCCTGGCTTTTGGCTGGCCCAGCCCTGGTTGCTGTGACCATTTGTAGAGTGAATGGGCAGATGAAAGATCTCTCTCTTTATCCATGTCTCTCTCTGTAACTCTGCCTTTCAAATAAATAAATCATTAAAATGTTACAGGCTGTCCTAAATGGTCACATGGGAGTATAGAATTTTATACAATTTCATATCATGATGAGTACACCTGGATGAGATCGGTGCTCTGGAGGCAGAAATGTAGGAGTGAGCACGCTGTCTTAAAATGCACAATTCTGCACATTTGAGAAGGAAAAGCTAAGAAAACTAAGACAGTCCATCACAGAAGATATTGATGATAATTACTAACATTTACTAGAAACGTTTTATACACCAGACTAAGTTTTTTCTTTGACTTCTTTTATTCTATTTACACATCATAGTACCTGAGAAACAATGAAACTTTGTAATATCTCTTGTGCAACTCCTTATTTTTATTTTTTAAGATTTACTTATTTGTATATGTATTTATTTGAAAGGGAGAGAAAAAGAGAGATCTTCCAACCACTGATTCACTTCCCAAATGCCTGCAGTGGTCAGGGCTGGGCCAGACCAAGATCAGGAGTCAGGATCTCCAATGGGGTCTCCTCCTTGGCCTGCCCAAGTGCTTGGACCATCTTCCACTGCCTTCTCAGGTGCTTCTGCATTTGCTGTATGTCCTTAGGATAAATTTCAGAGACCTCAACGGGCTTTGAAAATTTTCCTGCGGTCATGGCTTTTCTCTGGGCAGAGCGTGTTCAGAGCTCCCCACACTGTCCTAGAAATGCTCTTCCTCCAATAAAACTGGTGACAGAAGCAGGTGGTCAGTCTGTGCACTGCCAATGCCAGCCCTTGCTGCTGCTGAACTTCACCCCACTGCTATAGCATGCCTGTTCTGTGGGCACCAGCGAGCCCTTTCTAGGATTTCTCTCTTATTATCATGAGAGAGAGAGAGAGAGAGAGAGAGAGAGAGAGTGCTACTGTCTACTGGTTCACTCCCCAAATGTCCATAAGGCTCAGGGCTGGCTCAAGGCTGGAGCCAGCATCTAGGACCACAACCCAGGTCTTCCATGTAGGTGGAAGGAACTCAGCCAAGGGTCTGAATTAGCAGGAAGACGGAGTCAGGAGCCGGAGACATGGATACAAACTGTGACAACATCTGGAATTCTTTGTGAGCTCTTTCCTCCCTGGTAGCTCCCTATGCAAATTCTAGCTGCCTCAGCTTCCTCTAGGCTTATTTATTTATTTATTTATTTGACAGGTAGAGTTATAGACAGTGAGAGAGAGAGAGACAGAGAGAAAGGTCTTCCTTCCGTTGGTTCAGCACCCAAATGGCCGCTATGGCCGGCGCACTGCGCCGATCCAAAGCCAGGAGCCAGGTGCTTCCTCCTGGTCTCCCATGTGGGTGCAGGGCCCAAGCACTTGGGCCATCTTCCACTGCCTTCCCGGGCCACATCAGAGAGCTGGACTGGAAGAGGAGCAACTGGGACAGAATCCAGTGCCCATGTGGGATCCCAGCACCGCAAGGTGGAGGATTAACCTAGTGAGCCAGGGCACTGGCCAGCCTCCTCTAGGCTTCAAGCCTCTGTCTCCTAACTCAGAATTTCCCATGCCTGCGTCTCCCCTTCACTGATGGTGGAAACTGTTCCATTTTATCTTGTTTTATTGGAATCAAAGTCCTGTGTTGCTTGCTTTGCAATGGTTTCACACAGTTGTTTCATAAATTCTATTTTTAATATTGATATCATTTATCTGAGAGAGAGGGAGAGGGAGAAGGAGGGGGAGAGGGAGGAGGAAAGGGAGAGGGAGGGGGAGAGGGAGAGGGAGGGGGAAAGGGAGAGGGAGGGGGAAAGGGAGAGGGAGGGGAAGAGGGAGAGGAAGGGGGAGAGGAAGGGAAGTGCAGAGCGGGAGAGGGAGAGGGGGAGGGGGAGGGGGAAGTGCAGAGGGGGAGAGGGAGAGGGGGAGAGGGAGAGGGAGAGAGATCTTTCCTTTGCAGGTTCATTCCCCAAATGGTCACAATAGCCAGAGCTGGGCCAGACCAAAGCCAGGATCCAGGAACACCATATGGGTCTCCCATATGGCAGCAGGGACTCATGTACTTGAGCCATCATCCATTGCCGCTCACTTGCATTAGCAGGGAGCTGTCATGGAAGTGGAGTAGCTAAACTCCAATCAGCACACTGATATAGGATGCAGGCAGTTTAACCTGCCGTGCCACAGCACCCGGTCCCCACAACTTCTATTTTTGTTCCTGTACAGAACAGGACATCAAAGACTACAGGATTCTAAGAAGTGATCATAGCACGGAGAAGCTGCTAATAGCGACAGGCAAAGCTTCAGAGAAAGCCACCTGCCTCCGCTCTTTCCCTAATTCTGCCATGTGCCCAACATTCCCCTGCTTTGTGGTCCTGTGTCTCCTTGTGGAAGGTAAGCCCCCTGCTCCAAGCCTTTCATCCGTGTTATCAGACCTCACTCACGGGCTCAGTCTCCAACTTCTGTGTGCTTTTTTACAGGCTCTTTCAATGGCGAAGTCATCCAGACTCCAGGGCATTTGGTTAAAAGGAAAGGACAGAAAGCAAAACTTATTGTCTCACAATCAAAGGACACAGTTTTGTGTTCTGGTATCAACAGATCCTGCACAAAGAGCTCAAGTTATTGATTTCCTTCTAAAATAAAAACGTCTTTGATGCAATAGATTTTCCCAAGGAGAGATTTTCAGCTGAGTGTCCCCAAGTAGCCTGGAGATCCAGCCTGCAGGGCTGCAGGAGTCAGCTCTGTATCTCTGTGCCAGCAGTCAATCCACAGTGCAAGACACTGGCTAATCTCAGTGCACAAACTCAGCCAGGCCCCCTCAGGAAGCAGGTGAAGTGTTAGGTTGGAAAGAAACAGCAGAAACAGGGCTAGCTTAAGTTGAAGGAGAATTTTTCAGGGATGGAGAACTTTTATCCTGCCAAAGGCAGTGTGGATATCTGCACCATCATTTGCGGGCCAAATAAAGTTATCAACTTGAAGGTTAGCCTGCTACAGATTTACTGAATTTTGAGCCCACCTACCATTGCCCTGGCAGGGCCAGGCCAAATGATTCTGCAGGTCTTCTACAGCCAGACATTCCTCACCCCTGCTCATCCCACAGAACTCCAAACAGAGAACACAAGACTTTCTCAGAAACAAACTGGAAGGAAGTCTTGGCAATGGGACATGGCTGATTTGACAACTCATTTCTTTTCCAATGGTTGGCCTCCTTATTTTCTCATCTTATTATCTTTTCTGCTTCTTTGACCTCACAGTAATTCAAAGATTATGCTTTGCATGTCAGCCCTCTTGGCGTGTTGAGACCAACGTGACTTTCATCATGCTAGATGACAACCCAGAACACATATACAAAGTCAACCCTGTTTTACTCAGAAACATACGCCTGGAAATATGGACATTATCCACGGAGGCTGGGTTATTTTGAACAACTTGGCAGCTGGAGACCTGCCCCTCTGGCCTTAAGGGGCATGATTCCATGGAGAGGAATCCCCTAATTAGGGTACAGGACGTCTAATAAGTCCAATCACAAGTGATGAGTGAGGGAGAATTAATAAGTGTGCTAGGGAAAGGGAAGGGATTGGAGAAGATACCAAAATCTTAGCTCTTAGAACACTATCAGACCGAATAAAGGCTCTGGGGAATCTCTTTTAAGGAATTAAATGCAGTGACACAAAAAGCATGTTCATTTTGCGTGTGATAACTTCAGGTCCCACAGATTCACTAAGAGACCTCTACGGAGCTGAATAAGCCAAGATTTGTGTATCCTCAGGAGGAAAAGCATGCCGGATGTGTACACAATTAAAAAAAATCTCAGGTATGTGATTGACATCCTAATGAAGAGAATGCATTCAGCGGCCGGTGCCGCGGCTCACTAGGCTAATCCTCCACCTGCGGTGCCGGCACACCGGGTTCTAGTCCCGGTCGGGGCACCGGATTCTGTCCCGGTTGCCCCTCTTCCAGGCCAGCTCTCTGCTGTGGCCAGGGAGTGCAGTGGAGGATGGCCCAGGTGCTTGGGTCCTGCACCCGCATGGGAGACCAGGATAAGTACCTGGCTCCTGCCATCGGATCAGCGCGGTGCACTGGCTGCAGCGCACCGGCTGCAGCGGCCATTGGAGGGTGAACCAACGGCAAAAGGAAGACCTTTCTCTCTGTCTCTCTCTCACTGTCCACTCTGCCTTTCAAAAAATAAAAAAATAAAAATAAAAAAAGAATGCATTCAGCATCAATGCAAGCCTAAGGAAGCATCAGGTACTGACCAAGCAGGTGGGAGACTGCAATGAGAGAAAGCAGATACAGAACTCAAATACTTCAAGTAACAAGTGATGATCCATTCTGTGAACAAAACTGGTTACCGCCTACCATTAATCGGATAAATTTATATATTCTCTCTAGCCTCACCTGCTCTAAAGAGAAGCTCATCTCAGTTGTCTTACTCCCAGAATCTCAAATTGACTTCTTTTCTGGGGGTGGGGAGAGGGTGGGGGAGCAAAGCTTCATTCTAACCCTTGAAACAGAAGCTCTTCCTGGCTTGTGTAGTATTACGCTTTCCCATTTCAGGTTCCTTTCTAGAAATGGAGTGTCCCTAGGGTTTCATCCTTGCTACCCGCCCTACCTCCACCCCATGCTAAGTTCAGTCTTGCCCTGCACCCATGCATTCTACCCTGAAGGCTGCTCTCGGTGGCTCACGCCTTTGCCTTCCTGGTACTGCCAGGAATGGAGCTCCTGGTTTCCTTTCCAAAAGGAAACAGCTCAGCTGAGTTGGGGAAGCCCAGAGAAATGATTCTCCTGAAAGACCTGCTGGGCACCCTCCACCCCACAGAGCCCGGGGACCCAGCTGTGCACCGAGCCCTCCCACCTCTGGAGGCCATCTCCAGCTTTTTCCTGGAGTGTTTCCATTCTTACAAAACCATTCTCCTAAAGACTGAAAGTGTGCACTTACCTAACAAAAGATCCGCTGTTTCTTTGCCTGCTTGATGTTTCTGAAGCATATGGCATACTGATCATGCCCTAAAGTCTAAAAATTTTTATTTTCATTCACAACATCCTCAATTGGATTTCTTATTTCCTCTCTATTCATTTTAGTTCAGTTATCAGAATCTAGTGATTAAATATTTGATTTTCCAGGATAATTCTTGTTTGATTTACATTTCAACACCCTGGTTTAGCCTTTTAAGAAAAATCTCTGCTAAAAAAAAAAAAAAAAAAAAAACAAAAAACACCTTTAGATGCAGTCTGAGACAACTCCCCTTGGTATCACCTGATGTGTAGATTAAGCAGAGTTAGAGTTCCAGAGTCAGGGTTTCCAGGGGTGAGTGATAGGAATTCGGATAATTTTACCAGGTCCCAAGTGTTCTCTGCTCATCTTAGTTTCTGGACAGGAGCCAGGAGGACGTCAGGAGGTTAATGACAATAGCAGAGCTCCTGCCCTGTTCTATCTATTACGTTGTTCTGCCTTTTCCCTTCAGTCTCACCCTCTCCTTTTCCCTTGTCGACTTCCACTGATGTTTTCTCTGATCTCCAACTTGCCTGAGCACCTGCAGGTGGATTTAGAGCCTCACTTAACATCAGCCGTGTTACAAAGCAAAGAGGAGATTAACACCTGGACCAGCGACTCCCCTCCTCTTACAGAAGGGGCCCTGAAGCCGGGAGTGTCGCTGGGGATTGTGTGGCATGGCCAGGCCCAACCTCACGGGACCAAGGGGTCCAGGAACATCCATTCCTCTTTGCTAGTGCACATCAGAAGCTGTTGCCGGCACCGCAGCTCACTAGGCTAATCCTCCGCCTTGTGGCGCCAGCACACCGTGTTCTAGTCCCAATTGGGGTGCCGGGTTCTGTCCCAGTTGCCCCTCTTCCAGTCCAGCTCTCTGCTGTGGCCAGGGAGTGCAGTGGAGGATGGCCCAAGTGCTTGGGCCCTGCACCCGCATGGGAGGCCAGGAGGAAGCACCTGGTTCCTAGCTTCGGATCGGTGCAGGGCACCAGCCACAATGCATCAGCCGTAGTGGTCACTTGGGGGGGTGAACCAACAGAAAAAGGAAGACCTTTGTCTCTCTCTCTCTCTCTCTCTCTCTCTCAATGTCTAACTCTACCTGTCAAAAAAAAAATATAAAAAAAGAAACTGTCACTAGCAAATCTTTGTCCTGTCCGATGCTGCTGTGGACACCCGGCTTCTCTGCTGGGTGACTGTCCCCTATGAACACGCAAGTTCAGGTGTGCACAAGAAACACTGCAGAGGATGCTTTCTTGTGGCTCCCTTTTTATCACTACAGCTTCTACCTCCTCCCACAAGATACACAGAACCTGGAGTCATCCAGAGGACCAGCCACAGCACCACAGAGGTGGTGCAGCAGGTGATTCTGAGGTATGATTCAATTTCTGCTCACATATTCACTTCCTGGTGCTGACGGAATCTGAGACCAGAAGTGCAGTTTCTGATTTTCTTCCAATACCAAAATACTACAGCTGAGTCAAGAATGCCCAAGAAATGATGCCCAGCTGAAAAACCTTCTGGAAAACCCTCCACTCAAAGACTCATCCCACAGAGCGGGGGACTCAACAGTGTCGTCCTGCGTCGACAGCTGTGGCACCCTTCTCTCGGGGGTACAGACCCTTTGGCTTCTCTCCTCCCTCTGACCTGAATACGACACCTGAAAAGGCCCTCTTCATCCTGTTGCCGCAGGAGAAAGAAGCACACCGACTATTGTGACTGCTGCTACCAGGAGCAAGCGAGACCATGAATGCTGTCTTCAGGGTGTGCTTTGGGACACAGGCTCCTGAAGCTAATAAACCGCACAGACACAGGCTTTCTGTGGATTGTATTTTAGAAATGAAGACCCCCAAAGCCAATATTTAATGTAGGGACCAGATTTCTGAGGTTGATATTATCAAAACACCAAAACATCTCTAGCGTAGCTCCCTTGCCAACCCTTCCTTCAAGTCACCTTGCAGATACAACAGGAAGGAGGAGGGAGGGGTAGACCGAGGGAGAGAGGGAAGGCGTGAGGGTAGGGTGGGAAGTGTCACTAGGGTCTTGAAAGTGTATATATGAAATTTGACCCCTTTATATAAATAAAGAATTCAAAAGGAACTTTACTTTTGAGTACTAGGCGTTTACTATCATCCTTTTATCACAGATCTGCCCTCGAGGGCACTGATCAACAGGAGCTGCAGCAAACAGCCCCTCTGCAGGGAAGCATACAGAGAAACACGGATGACAAACCCAGTCCAGGCTGTTCCAGGAAACTCAGTTCTTGGCACAACTGTGCAGGGGAGCGTGCAGCCTGACCGGTGTGAAACACTCCGCGGTTCCCTAACCGTTCTTGCAGCCCCAGATCCACAGACCGGGAATGGAAGTCACGAAACCTACTCCAAGTTCCGGCTTTCTAGAGCTTGTTTCTAGCCGGCAGACTGCTGCAAGGGCCCTCAGTTCCTGGGGAAGCAGCACTCTTATCTCCAAAACTGGAGACAAACCATTTGGTCTCTATGATCCGATGTGACTATCACTGTTATAAGTAATAAATATAGGCATATGCTTGTCATTCAACTATGCTCTTCTCATACGTGTGAACCACCACCACCTGACGATATCTGAACACAATCAAACATGTCAATGATACAGACCCAGAGGCCACCTGGTGGCAGGGGCATTGCAGGCCATCCCTGTATTCCACAACCCTGAGGCTGATGTGAAAGATGCTGCGTCAGAGAAACGTCACGCACGTCCTGCACTCACCCAGCTGCTGGTATAGGGGTGCACCTGTAAATCAGCTCTGGAGGCCACTCCTTCCCGCCCTCAGGCCAAGCAAAACAGAGCATGGCTTGGAGTAAACCAGTTCTCACCAGTGGCAAGACTTGGAGCCAAAACATGTGCGGAGTAAGATATTAAAATCCAAGCAAACTGTATTTCTGACTTTAAAGAGAGTAAATATGTAAGTCCTCTGGGTGAAAAAGAACACTCTTCAAGAGGAAACAAGTATGATGGACATGAGGCCTCCACTTGCGCACACACACACACACACACACGCGGGGGCTGCAGAGTTCATGAAAATTGTTCATCACCTTTTAATTCCAGTCATCCAATAACCTTTTGAAACCCTGTTAAATATACACATATTTTATTTTTTCACTTAAAATCTGTTTATATAAATCTGTTCAGAAATCAGAAAAGCACATATGCTATCAGGCTGTGGGTCTTGTCTCTTGGGTCGGGGTTAGGATTCGAATTAGCAGCAGGGCCAGGGCAAGCGTGGCTCCTGGATTCCAGGGTAAATGACAAGCTCCTGGGTGCGGACAGGCGGCAATGGGTCCAAGGTCGAGCCGGCCTGTCTCAGTCAGTTTCTGTTTTAGACAACGTAGCACCAGAGTCTGGGCCTCTTTAACAGGAGGCTGGCCTCAGATCTGTGGCCTGTCTCTGTCACAGTCACCAGCTTCCTCCGGCCTGTGGACTGGTCAGATCTGAAGACACATCACCGTGCCCTGTCTCTGTCATGGTCACCAGCTTCCTCTGGCCTGTGGACTCAAATCTGGGAGACACATCACCGTGGCCTGTCTCTGACACAGTCACCAGCTTCCTCCGGCCTGTGGACTGGTCAGATCTGGGAGAAACATCACCGTGGCCTGTCTCTGACACAGTCACCAGCTTCCTCCGGCCTGTGGACTCAGATCTGGGAGAAACATCACTATGGCCTGTCTCTGAAACAGTCACCCACTTCCTCCGCCTGTGGACTGGTGCCCCTGGGAGCAGCAGAGTCCTGGCCAGGTACGGCACACCCACGCCATTCTGGTCCTGACGCCAAGCTCTCCTCTGGCTCTGCTTACAGCTTCTGCTTATCACCTTGCAGGCTCCCTGGATGCTGGAGGCACACAGACCTTGGGCCAACCGATCATATGCCCAGGGGGTGCATGGCATGAAGCTCACAAAAAGCCCTTTGTAGGATCATAACAGCCTGCTCTAGTTCACATAAACATCAATGCTAGCAACTATCATTGCAAAATGGAGAGTGAATGGGGACTCTGCACCTCCATCTGTTTTGCAGTAGACTTCTCGGTTGCCCCTTGGTTTCACCTGTGTGCCAGCCCTATGAGCCTATGGACTCTGCTCTGTCGTATCTGTACAGGCCACATGGTCACAGTCCTACAGGTCCTCTTCACTTTGTGCAGATTTCCCAGCCTCACACATCGAATAGCGGAAGCGACTCCGCTGCCCATGGCCCAGATTTCTCACGCTGGGCCCTCCTCCCTCCGCATCTCCTAATGATGATTCCCTTTCCTCGCCAAACCACCTCCAGCACCACTTCCAAGAACAGGCACTGAGACACTGGGGAAGAGGCTCAGCCACCCGACAGAAGCTGCTCCAGAGGGCAGATCCCTACGAATTAGTCCTTGCGCTTGCCAGAGCTTTTCTGATGCCCGTCTCCGTTTGCTGGAGCCATGCAGCCCTCACATGCTATGCAGCTCTGCTTTGGGACTTGGGAAAGATCTTCCCCTCAGGCGGGAGCTATTTTGGGAGCTTGGTTTCAGCCCTCCATGGTGGAGTGTCGGGTCCTATTTGTCGACAGCTTTCCCTTTCTCTGCAGTAATCTAGTTCAGAAATTCGACTTCACATTGTCTTCTACCTGGAACTGAGTTTTCTTCTTATTCTCTGTCTCTGGAACTAGATCTTGGGTTTCTTCCCTGTATTTAACTCCCAGTTCTGACTGTGTGCCCAGAACCCCAACATCTCCAGCACCATCTTGCTTTCCAAGGACCCGCCTGCGTCCACGGTCTTGGGATGCATCCATAATGTTGCAGGAAGACATTCAACTGCCCATTGCCTGCCCAGGTCTCTAACTGGTACCTGCCATGAGTTGCTGGGGTAGTACAAGCTGAGAATTAAGTTTGTAGGCTCTATACAATTGCTGGTTGCCAATTTAGAAAGTTCTTTTTAAAGAACATAGGCTGTGGAGTTACAACATGTGGGCTCCAATTCTGGCTCCTCTACTCAGAAGTGATGTGAACAAGAGCAAGACTGAGGGCCTCTCTTTGCCGCCGTACCCTCATTGTGAAAAGAAGACACTAGCAGCCTGCTTGATGGTGTTGGGTTACACGAAATAATTAATGAAAGTCTCTAGCACAGTTTGTGGAAACAAATGACTAGTGCAGATAGGTTCCATAGTAGCGGCTATTATTATCTAGTACTGTCCAGCAGTGCTATGCCCTGGTTATTTGCTGGGATCCATGTCTTATTCCCTCCCGGGCCACTGATGGAAGCAGCTCTGTGACTGGTTATTCTGTCAGTCCCCGCAGGTGCTCAAACCAACTTGACTTCAAATCAGAAGTATTCACTTCCTTTGCTCACTCCCTCCAGGAGGGAAAGAATCCACCCAGTGATTTCATCCCGCCTCACCCAATTCACCAGTGCCTGGCAATATCCGCATAAATGTCAGAATTAAGATAGTCGGTGAGCATATGCTGATATTTTGACCATATGCTACATGGGACCAGTTCCCATGATTGGGACTAAGAGAGAATTACCAAGGTGGATATGATCCCCATTAATTGGATCAGAAAGGATAATTTACTCAAAGTCATGATAATTAATTATCTTTGCAACAGGCATGTAGTGTATCATCACAATGGTTATGTTAAGCCGGCTTGGCAATCTCCCAGGAAACATTATAATAAGCATTAGAGGGAGAATAAACTGGGGAGGGGGGAGTCTCTCAGTGAAGTCCTGAGCTTAGGCACTGCACAGATGGTATCTCATTTCATCCTCACCAGCAGCCCCCAAATATTTCACTGATTCCCATTTAACACACAGCAAAACTGAAGTTCACAGGGGATATGCACAAGGTAACACCAACTGGGTTGGAGAGCAGGCATTTGAAACAAGGAGGGCTTTTATTGGGTTCGATTTGCTCTGCTATGACCATGTTGAATTAAGCATGGGAAAGGAGTTAGAACAGCAGAGATGAAAAGCCCTGAGAGGCGGTAGGGCATCCTGATCTTGGGCTTTCCAGCGGTGGCTCAAAGCCCTTCCTTGATGGCTTCCTGACTGCTGGCTGAGAAGGCTGACTTGTGAGAAAGAAGTCACTTCCAAGGATTTGTTGTCAATGCACCTGACCGTCAAATGTTTACTCACAGTAAAAATAGCTGTCCAAAAAGATTCTGCAAGTCACTCCCACAACTTCAGCTACTCATAGGTACAGTCACCTGGTTGCAGTAGTAAGTTGTCCTGGCCTTGGGCTACGGAGTGGAATGGGAGTCGACATCGGTCTCAAAGTTCTGGAGAATGTTTCTCACCCCAGATCCATCAGAACTCGGAAACCCACACCACCATAGCATTCAGGCAACTTCTCAAGGAGAATGACAAAGTAAGAAAAAGAGAAAATAGTCTATACTTTCTTGAAGATAACCTACTTAGGAATTTCAGGCAACATAAATTCAACCTTGAGTAAGGAAAGTTTCATTAAAGAATTATTAAAACATAATTCCATATCATGTCACCATAATTCCACATCAGGTCCTATAATAAATGTTATTAAAATGCAAAGAATAATAAGACATATCCTTCTAGAAACTAATGACAAATTCTCTGTCTCTCTCTCTCTCTCAAACATAAGCAGTAGAGACTATGCCATAGATGATAGACATAAATAAAGTACTCTGTGTGCTCAGGTGGAATCCGAGAATAGTTATGGAAAGTAGTGTTTTAATATGACCCTAACTAATCCTTCAGTTTTGGATACTGGAACTGAAAAATGATGTTGTAGGCTGAGGGAAGAGCAATGGAATAACAAGGGTGGGAAAGTGCACATGGAAACATTAAAATTGAAATGCAATGTGAGTTTAAGTGGGGGTTATGCCAACAACAGAAGCTTAAAAATCAGACTTCAGAGAACAAAAAAATTATTTTGATTTCAAAAATAGCCCCTGAACTTTTTTAGCAAAAGCATGAGTCTGTCGTCTCTGCATACTGGATGAAATTACCAACAGCAAAAAGATGCACTGGATGTTGATATGGGAAAGACAAAGGCAGGACACTGCATCTATGGTTAGCAACACTGCTTTGTGCTCTTATAAACTTGTCAAAATGGAGGTGTCTACCCCAGCAGTTAAAATGCCAATTAAGATCACAGCATCTCACATCTAAGTGTCTGTCTGGCTCCTGACTCCAGCTTCCTTCCAGTTCAGACCCAGGGAGGCAGCAGTTATGGCTCCTGTAATTGGGTTACTGTCTCCCACATGGGGGACCGGGATTGAATTCCTGGACGTGCCCAGTTTTGGCCGTTGCTGGCATTGGGGAATGAACCAGTGGATAGGAGCTCTCTCTGTCTCTCTGCCTTTCAAATAAAATGAAAATAAATAAACATTTAAAAAACTGTCCAGAGGGTTAAACTCATGTCAAATGTTCTTACCATAAAAAAAGAAAAATAAATACCAAAATTATCAGCATAAATTTATTAAAGACAAAAGGAAATTAATGAAACAGTCTAGATGGAAATTATGAGAGTCTGAACTGTAGCAACAGCAGCAGAAGTAGAAAGACAGAAGTGGGTTCTTGAAGTATAGAATGAGCAGGATATCTAACATTTATCTGTTGTAAGAGTGAGGGAGATTAGAGAGATTAAGATGACCCTTAGATTTCAAGATTAACAATATAACCAACAAACGCAGATTAAATAAGGTACAACAAAAGAGAGTACAATTCAGTCCAGGTCGTTTTCGTATTGAGTTACGTTTGATACACACACATGTCTATCCTTGAAACGAAAAGAAACTGCCTGTCCTCTACTGCCCTGGCCAGTGGCCACAGCAGCTGCTGCCCCACACACATGCACACGCACACAGGGTCACCAGCAGAGGTGTGCGCCTCAGCAGTCCCTCCATGTCTCCAGCAGAGGGCAGAGGCAGATTAACAAAGCAGCCTAGTCGGTCAAAAAGGATTTTACTTTACTGCTGGCTGGTTACGTAAATCCCACGTTTAGAACCACACAC
Source organism: Oryctolagus cuniculus (assembly GCF_051225735.1). Classification (NCBI taxonomy): domain Eukaryota; kingdom Metazoa; phylum Chordata; class Mammalia; order Lagomorpha; family Leporidae; genus Oryctolagus; species Oryctolagus cuniculus. The sequence continues at coordinate 181,021,013 of NC_142869.1, read as the reverse complement.
ACACACACACACACACAGAGATTTCAGAAAGCTCATGAAAGCGGAATCAAAAGATACGTTTTTTGGATGCAAAAAAAAAAAAATCCTGAAACCCATGCATAGATTGTTCATAATATGCGTTTTTATGACCCTTTGAAGACCATAGACCATATATATATATATAAGCACTTCTTATTCGGCTCCTTTCTAGTGCACCTGGAAAAGCAGCTGAATATGACACAGCAGACCCAGATGAAGCTCCTGGCTCCTGGCTCCTGGCTCCTGGCTCCTGGCTCCTGGCTCCTGGCTCCTGGCTCCTGGCTATGGCCTGGCAGAGCCCAGAACTTTGCATGGCATTTTGGGGGAGTGAATCAGTGGATGGAAGATTTCTCTCTCTCTGTCTCTCTCTCTCTCTGTCTCTCTGTCTCTCTCTCTCTCTCTCTCTCTCTCCTCATTCTCTCTATAGTTCTGCCTTTCAAATAAATAAATAAATCTTGTTTATTAAAAAAAAACTACCTCATCATGGTCATTAAGCTAAATGAGATATAAGCAAGGTGGATTTAATTTTGACCAGACTCAATAATATGATGTGCACAGGGATTTGTTAACCCAGGATACATAGGAATAAACACTGACTGACTACCATGCACAGGACTGAAAATATACGTATAATCTGATCCCATCCCAGTACCTATGATTGTCCTGTGGAAAATCAATACATAAATAGCTCAAAATAATTAAAGAGAAAATAGGCCACGCTGAATAAAGATCTAAAGACACTCATTTCATCAATTCTACCACCTGCCACTCAGCCAAATCAGAAGAAATGCTCTGCAAAGCTGTTAGAGGCAGAAGAAAAAGCACACATCTGCTCAGGGACAAAATCAAGGACCTGCCCTCCATCAGATCTCAAACCCCCAACCTTGGCATCCTGTCCCTTGATGTGATAAATAAAACCTGCACAGGAATCTCTGCGGAGCTCCGAAGTTCAGCACGTCTCACCATTCTCAGAGCTGGCACTTGGGGCTGCAGGTCTGCATTCCTACCCCCACCCGTTCACGGGTAGATGGGGAATCTGCCACGCAGCTTTTGTCTCTTGGGAGTAGGCAAGTCTAGGCACATTGGGAAAAATCTTGTCTGAAATACACAGTGGAAAAAAAAGAAGTAATCATTTTTTAAAACACTGTGAGGAAAGGCTTCCATAGCCTTGGCAGCTCATGACAAGAGCCTCGGGTGATTACTGACATCATAAATAAGAGTGTCAATTGTTGGATCAACAACAGGAGTCACTGTGCACATACTCCCCATGTAGGACCTCTGTCCTTAATGAGTTGTACTATGAGAATCAACGGTAAAACTTGTTCTCAAACAGCACGTTATACATTGTATGTGTGTGGGGGTGCAAACTGTTCAAATCTCTACTTAGTACAGAGTTGGTCTTCCGTATATAAAGTTAAACTAAAAAAGAATCTTACCAAAGAATGGGATGGGAGAGGGAGTAGGAGGTGAAACGGGAGTGGGGTGGGAGGGCAGGTATGGGGGAAGAACCACTACATTCCTAAAGTTGTACATATGAAATTTGCATTCATTGAATAAAAGCTTTAAAAAACTGTAAGAAAAAAAACTTACCTTATAACTCTAATCCCGATTAAAATGTCCCTCAAAACCAGAATTTAAATACATGGTCAGAAATCCAATAGGGACACCAATTTACCACTAACTCGGTTCTAGCCAGTTAAACAACAGACAAACAGAAACATCCAGGCTGGAAAGACAAACATAAATTACCTCTAATTACAAATGACACAATCTTATATCCAGGAAAATCCTAATGAATTCATGCACACACAACTCCACTAGTTCCAATAAGCAAGTTTATCCAGGAGCAAGACAAAAATTCAGATGTATTTCTATACAATAGCAGTATACAATACAAAAATAAAATTGAGTGCAAGTCCCATTACAGTTGCATCAAAATTGCAAAATTTCAGGGCCAGCATGTGGCGCAGCGGGTTAACACCCTGGCCTGAGCACCGGCATTCCATATGGGTGCTAGTTCGAGACCCGGCTGCTGTACTTCCTGTCCAGCTCTCTGCTGTGGCCTGGGAAAGCAGTAGAAGATGACCCAAGTCCTTGGGCCCCTGCATCCACATGGGAGACCCGGAAGAAGCTCCTGGATCCTGGCTTCTAATCAGTGCAGTTCTGGCTGTTGCAGCCAATTGGGGAGTGAACCATCGGATGGGAAGACCTCTCTCTCTCTCTCTGCCTCTCTTCTCTCTGTGTAACTCTGACTTGCAAATAAATAAATCTTTTAAAAATTAAAATAAAATAGTGCTGGGAAAGTTGGGTATCTACTATGCAAAAGGATAAAGTTACAACCCTACCTTGTATGTTACACAAAACTAATTCAAAATTGATCAAAGACCTAAGTGTAAGACAGTGCTATAAAATATTTAGAAGAAAACATAGATGTAGGTCTCTAGGACCTTGTGTATGCAAAGCAGATGCTCTGTGCACTGGCTGCTGGTCACAGAAAAGACCTCTAGATGCAGGGAGGATAGCAAAGTTGTCTCCATGCCAGTCACTAGGAATAGGAGACAGAACACTTCAGCCCACTGCATCTGAGGCTGCCATTTCTGCCACCTACATGGGTCCAGGAACAGGGAGCAGGCATACAAATGTAAGGCAACTCTATTCATCAGCAAGACAAGTAGAAACCCATTCGCGGACAGCTTTCCCCCAAGGCTAGGGAAAACCGTCCAGGGTGGGTGGAAGTCTGTCTGCATCTGTCTTAAGTTGCACTGCAGTTGGGGGTCTCTGAAAGTGCACCCAGCCTCTGGACCTAAATCCCAGGGCTGCTTTTTCTGGGGAAAGCATGTACAGAATATCCCGTTCCAGGAGAAATAAGAACAGAATCCAAGTGGTTCTGGCCAGTTGCTCCTTATCTCAAGATGTTGCATTCCCAGCACATCCTACCGTTATTCTTGAGAACTAAAAAGAGAAAGAGCAGACGAGCTGAGTCACAAGACCATCTGGGGACTTGTCTCACAGGGCAGACAATGATTTCTTAAACGTGAAACCCAAAACACAGGCAACCAAAGAAAAAAACTAGATAAGTTGGGCTTCATCAAATCTAAAAGCATTTGTGCTTCAAAGCACACTTTATTTTTTAAAAAGATGTATTTATTTATTTGAAAAGCAGAGATACAGAGAACAGAGAGAGGGAAAGAAGGAGAGAAAGATACACACACACACACACACAGAGAGAGAGAGAATTTTCTATCCCCTGATTCACTCCCTAAATGACGGAAATGGCCAGAGCTGGGCCAGGAACTTCGTCTGGGTCTCCCACGTGGGTGCAGGGGCCCAAGCCCTTGGTTATCCTCTGCTTCTTGTAGGGAACTGGATTGGAAGTGGGGCAGCCAGAACTTGAGCCAGTGCCCATTTGGGTTGCCAGCCTCATATACATTGGCTTTACCTCCTGCACTGCACCACAGGCCCCCAAGGGAAACTTCCAAGAAAGATAAAGATAACCTCTGACATTTTCAAGAAAGATAGAGATAGCCTCCAAGTGGAATATTTATTTCCAAATCATATATCTCACAGGGATTTGTATTCAGAAGAAACAAAGAAAACCCACAACTCAATAATATGAACACAAAAATGGGAAAGGGTATGAATAAACATGTTTCAAAAGAGGATCCAGAAATAGCACAAAGCACTGAAAAATGGCAGCATCATTGGTCATTAGGGAAATACAAACAAAAATCATAATGAGATGCCACTGAAGACACACTAGACTATAATAGAAGAGGCAGACAACAATACACGCTTGCACAAATGAGGAGACGCTGGGGTCCTCGTGCATTGCTGGTGTGAATGTAAAGTGGTATAGTCATTGTGTAGTTTGGTATTTACTGAAAAGTTGAACATAGCCCAGCCATTCTAGTCTGAGGTATGTATTCAAGACAACTGAAAACATGTGCCTACATAAAAGTTTATACACATGCTCAGATCAACATTGCTCATATTAGCCCAAAAGTGGAAATGTCCATCAATTTGGGAGTGGATTCACACAAATCAGTGTATCCATAAAATGGAATCAGTCGTGAGTAAGCTATAGAGCAGTGATACATGCTGCACTGTGGATAAAAATGTGCTTAACAATAGAAACCACACAAAAGGACATTTAATACATAAATACATGTATATGTGTGATTTCCAGAATATCTAAATAGTTAGGTACAGAAAGTAGATTCATGGTAGACATGGGCTGTGGGGAGGACTGAATGGGGAGTGACTTTCAGTGAGGCATGATTTCTTCCGGGGGGTGGTGAAAATGTTCTGGAATTAGATAGTGGCGATGACTGCATGGCTTTGTGAATACAAAAAACAGCAAGGAATTACACACTTTCAAAGGGTGAACTTTATGAGTTATACCTCAATTTTAAAGAAAAATCTGGCACCTCCACCTAAAAGGATTCAAACATCGAAAAAAAAGAGTATATTTTCCAAAATCAACCTTGTGAATAGGAACACGTGTTGCCTAATATTTATTGTGTAACAACCTTGTTGATAAATGAACCAATCTTATAAAAATATAACACACTTTACAATCTTCATAAATGTACTCTGAGCCCTGAGAGATGGGAGACAGGTAACCGGCAGCTGATGGAACCATGTTGCACTGTTGAGAGATGGGAGACAGGTAACTGGCAGCTGATAGAACCATGTCACACTGTTGAGAGATGGGAGACAGGTAACTGGCAGCTGATGGAACCATGTTGCACTGTTGAGAGATGGGAGACAGGTAACCGGCAGCTGATGGAACCATGTCGCACTGTTGAGAGATGGGAGACAGGTAACCGGCAGCTGATGGAACCATGTTGCACTGTTGAGAGATGGGAGACAGGTAACCGGCAGCTGATGAAACCATGTTGCACACAGGAAGAGCTGTAGTGGGCCCTGGGTGACACCTCAAAGGTGATGAGCAGACCATTCATCCTCCCCGCTCTGTATAAACCCCAACAATGCTCTAGGAGCCCGAGGACGAGCACACTGGAGTCACCCCACAAAACCCCTTCAGGACAGGCACAGGTGTTCAGGGAGGGACATTTCCATCAGTGGCTTTGGTGGATGATTTGAAATGTTCCCTGGGGGAAGGACGGTGATGACACCTGCGTTTTGATTGCAGAACCTAAGTGGAGGCCCACTGGGTCTCTGCAGAGTGATGGAGACCCTTTGAGAGAGGCCTCAGGGACCCCTGGGAATAAGATCTTGAACCACTGCTATGTGAGGACAAAAATTGAGCAAGACTTAGTCAAGCATGGAGTGTCCCAGACACACAATGCACACATTTACTTCTTCCAGGGAGCGTGTAGATTCTAGTGGCGTGGGACTGGATCTCGATCTTTGTATCTTTCTTTCACTATGTCTGGAATAAAGTAGACTTTCAAGTTATTTGTATGCAGTGCTACAGTGTAAGGAGGAAGAACAGAAAACGGAAAAGGGGAAAGATCTCCCAAACATAGGCATCCCATGCATGATTACAGAGAATAATGCAGATGAGATACTAGAGGGAGGGGACATGAGGTCTTAGGGTGAATTTATAGTTTGTATAATGTTCGTTCTTACATCAAAAATTCAAATGGAATAACAAAAGATGAGAAAAGTGAATGAAAATCTTAAAATGAAGTTCCTTCAAAATGCTTGAAACCATTGCAGAGCTGAGGTAGGGGAGAAAAGAAGGAAGCAGAGAGAATGTCAAATCACTTCCTGTCTCCATTCCCCCCTCAAGGTTGGTGCCCACTTTCCTGTCTCTTATCTGTATATCTTGATGTCTCCTCTGGTCAGAATCTTTATTCAGCAGAAGCAAAAAAAAAAAAAAAAAAAAAAAAAAAGATGATTTGAGTAAATGAAAGGAAGATAAATGAACAAAAGACAATAAAAACTGGAAAGGGAAAGGGACATATAAAACATGTTCAGCTATGTTTCACATATGAAAAAGGATTACTATTACTAATGAACGTGATTACCTCGAAACACTCCCTGCACTACACTACCCCCACAAATACACACCAAGCCAGGTTGTGGGAATAGCTAAGATTGCAAGATCAACCATTCAACTGACACATAAGGTCCATTCTAGAGAACAGAACCCGTTAGAAACGGTGAACACACAGAAGACTCGCCTTCGCAGGAAGCAGCTGTGAGGGCTGGCTCCCTGGTCTGCTCTGGAAAGCGCCCGACTCTGCGATGGGCACCAGACTCCTGTCCTGTGTGCTCATGTGGCTGCTGCGGACAGGTGAGTTTTGAACTAACGGATCAGCATCACGGGGCTTTGTCTCTGGCTTGATAACTGTGTCTCTCAAACACACTTAGAACTCTGTGTTCCCTAGAGCTTTTTGGAAAGGTATTGACATGTAGAAAGAAACAATTGTATTCTGTAGGAAAAGCGAAATCTCTGTGAAATTTTAAACAGATGTGGAAGACTTCAAAGACACTGGACCTCACTTTGGACTGCTTCACGGTAGGAACTCATTGTTTTGCCATTATGACCCTGCCTCATGCAATATTTTTTCCTCTAAGGTCTCATGAAAGCTGCCATTCAGAGCCCAAGACACCTGATCAGGGGACAAGGCGAGGAGGTAACCCTAACGTGTAATCCGACGAAAGGACACGCTCACGTTTTCTGGTATCGGCAGCACCTGGAGGAAGATCTAAAGTTCATGATTTACCTCCAGAAAGAAAGGGTCATAGATGATTCGGGAATGCCAGCCCAACGGTTTTCTGCTGAATTTCCCAAAGAGGGACCCAGCAGCCTACAAATCGAGCCAGCAGAGCCACAGGACTCAGCGCTGTATTTCTCTGCCAGCTCATCCTCCACATCAGTGCAGAGTCAGGTCCTCACCATGCAGGAACACCCCCAGCCCTGCCTGGGAAACAGCAGTGGCGGGGACAGCTGACCTGCTGCCTGGCTAAGCAGCTAATCAGCTTCAAGGCATTTTGCAGGTTGAGGGTGGAGAGTGGGGCAGCCTATAGAAATATTACCGGCCGGCGCCGCGGCTCACTAGGCTAATCCTCTGCCTGCAGCGCCGGCACACCGGGTTCTAGTCCCAGTCGGGGCGCCGGATTCTGTCCCGGTTGCCCCTCTTCCAGGCCAGCTCTCTGCTGTGGCCAGGGAGTGCAGTGGAGGATGGCCCAAGTGCTTGGGCCCTGCACCCCATGGGAGACCAGGAAAAGCACCTGGCTCCTGACTCCTGCCATCGGATCAGCGTGGTGCGCCGGCCGCAGCGCGCCGGCCGCGGCGGCCATTAGAGAGTGAACCAACGGCAAAGGAAGACCTTTCTCTCTGTCTCTCTCTCTCTCACTGTCCACTCTGCCTATAAAAAAAAAAGAAAAGAAAAGAAATATTATGGAACATCCCAGCCCCTGCTCAGAAGCTGAGACTCTGTCATCCAAAAACTAAAATGATACTTTTTAACAAGTGGACGTCACCTGTCAAGTCTAACACTAACGGAGCAATAGCAACTCTCTTGCTTGTACTCCGCGCTGTATATCAAGATTGACAAGACCATCAGCCAAGGAAATACTTCCCTCACTCTCACCCTGAGACAATATGGCTTATCCCTCGTGTTATCTCATTGCTTTTATTAACCTTTTGAAAGATAAAATGCAGGCATTTGGACTAGCACTTAGCACGCCAGTTAGGATGCCCAAATCCCATGTCAGAGTGTCTGGGTTTGAATACTGGCTCCAGCTCCTGATTCCAGCTTCCTGATACTGCAGACCCTTGGGAGGCAGCAGGTGAGGGCTCAAGTAGTTGGGTTCCTGCCACTTACCTGGGTGACCTAGAATGAGCACCAGGCTCTGGATTTTGGTCTGACCCAACCCAGCTATGGCAAACATTTGAGGAGTGCACCAGTATACGGGAGCTCTCTCTGCCTTTCCATAAATAACTGAAATTATTTTAAAAGATTTTTTTAGAAGAAAGAAGAAAAGGGAAAACAACAAGAGGCAACAGAGATAAGATTCACATCCAGGTTTGTCTCACTCACAGACTGTTTGCTTCTCACATCACACTGCCTGGTGTTCTTCCTGGCATAAACTTTGTTTTGCTCCTTGCCTCGTGCCTGTGCAGGTTTGTGTGGAAGCCAGGACTAAGAACTCCTGCTATAGGACCGTAGAATGCTTAAGAGGTGGTGAAAATGGAGTTGTACATTTTCTTCTGGCATTTAGGAGAAATGTCTTGTCCATAAATATTGTTTGTTGGGAACACACCCCCTCAATTTTTTATTATTTCCAATATTATCCTTTTATTATCACTGCTCAGTAAAGATTGGGCACCTACAGAAAGGATTACTAACATTTGATTTAGAAACTTAAGAAAAAAAATCAAAAGGCAGACACATGCAAAATCACTGGAAATACACAAGGAACAAGTTAAGCCCAGCATTACTGCACGGAGCATAAAACATGCTGTGCCGCTGCGTATTCCGCCTTTTGACTTTTCTGAAACTATTTCACTCATTCCCGTCCCTCCCTCACTCCACCTGGAAGGCAGAACCTCAGAAAATTGGCCAGAAGACGTGAGGTGGATAAAGGCAGGGAAGGTCCCAAGGAGAGCTGGAGAAAGCACCAGAAAAAAGACCAGGTCCATCTCACTTATAGCAGGAGGCACACGACTTACAGGAACAGTCTTCCGAAAGTATCATTTCTGAGGGAGAAAACAGCCAGAAAGGAAAGAAGTTCCCCCAGCAATTGGTTCAGAAGAGAATGGGGAAAACTTAGAGTCCTACAACATACAAGAAAATCGCAAACTAAGAAGACTCAACCACCCCCAGCATGAAAACACAACACTTACTAAGGCATCTGGACTTTGCCAGAATGATGGAAAAGAATGCTATCAAACAGTTTTGCTAAATGTTCCAAGGACATAAGAATGAACAAGAGGAAAGTAAAGCCTACATAACAGAGGTGCTCCCTCGGAAATCTGCCCTGACTCCCTCCACAGTCAAGAGTCAGAAGAAGTTATAAGCCTACACATCAAACTGATTTTTTTTATTTTTTTAAATTTTTATTTGACAGGTAGAGTTATAGACAGTGAGAGAGAGATACAGAGAGAAAGGTCTTCCTTCCGTTGGTTCACTCCCCAAATGGCTGCTACAACCAGTGCTGTGCTGATCCAAAGCCAGGAACCATGTGCTTCCTCCTGGTCTCCCATGGGGTGCAGGGCCCAAGCACTTGGGCCATCCTCCACTGCACTCCCTGGCCACAGCAGAGAGCTGGCCTGGAAGAGCTGGCCTGAAAGCTGACCGGGACTAGAACCTGGCACCCATATGGGATGCCGGTGCTGCAGGTGGAGGATTAACCAAGTGAGCCATGGTGCTGGCCCTCAAACTGATTTAAATACATTCAAGAGAGTAGCTGAGGATTGATGACCACCTAGAACCACGAGTCCAAAAACTAACAGCAGAAATGACAAGTGCTGGGAGACATGGAAAAAGAAGTTGACTGAAATCAGGAAAGAAATGAAAGAAAAAGACAAAATTATCCTAGCAATGAAGAATAAAGTAAAAGCTGAGCAAGGAGAATAAACTCAATTGAAAATCCAGGAACAGCATCAAAGGCAGGGCAACAAGCAGAAGAACCAAGATGGCAAGAACAAGTAGCACCAGCCAGCCAGCCAGTGATTGCAGGAGGTGAGGCTCAGCATGGATGCACAGAGGGTCTAGAACGGCTGCCACGCTCAGGTGTTCCCACAGCCTCCTCAGATACAGACCACCACGGTCACCCTTTCTCCAAGAGACCTGATGTCATTGAGGTGAATTCTGTGTTCTCCCACCACCAGGTATCTATTCTAGGATCAAAGCATTAGGGTTGGCTGGTGACACGGCTCAATAGGCTAATCCTCCGTCTTGTGGTGCCAGGACACCGGGTTCTAGTCCTGGTCGGGACGCTGGATTCTGTCCCGGGTGCCCCTCTTCCAGGCCAGCTCTCTGCTGTGGCCAGGGAGTGCAGTGGAGGATGGCCCAAGTGCTTGGGCCATGCACCCCATGGGAGACCAGGATAAGTACCTGGCTCCTGCCTTCGGATCAGCGCGGCACACCTGCCACGGCGGCCATTGGAGGGTGAACCAGTGGCAAAAGGAAGACCTTTCTATCTGTCTCTCTCTCTCACTGTCCACTCTGCCTGTAAAACAAAGAAGCATGAGGGCTGGGGTGGACATTCGGCCTAGTGGCTAGGATACCACTTGCGATGCTGTCATCCCATATCAGAATGCCTGGGTTCAAGTCCTGGCTCTGCTTCTGGTTCTAGCTTCTCGCTGGCATTGAGTTCCCAGCTCCTGGTTGGGTTGAGCTCTCAGCTCCTGTCTCCAGCCTTGGTCAGGCCTTGACCAGGCCTGTCCATTGTGGGCATTTTAGAGTGACCAGTGGGTGAGAGATCTGTCTGCCTCTCAATTAAATAAACTTTTAGATTTAAAAGCATTAAAGCAACTGGAAAGGTAAAACCAACAACAGTGGAAAGGAAACCCTTCTCAGCCCAGGTGCAATGCGATGTGATGTGTGAGTGACTCCGCGGTTCTCTAGCCCGTCTGCTCAACCACAGCATTAGGGAGCTTGCCTTGAATAACTCCAGTATCCTAACTGTTCATCTCACCTCCTGAATTAAGCCAGGGGGAGCCCCAGAGCTAAGTTGCCCTTGCTTCTCTTCCAACAAGTACTTAAGCGTTATAAGGAGATCCCCTTTGCACTATGAGCAACCAGGTGCTGTGTTGGGTGATTCTTTGTCTCCTTCAAAGAGGTGAGTCCTGAGTTCAGGGAGCAAATTCCTGCTCCAAGCATGCCAAGCCTCAGATCTTTACCCAAGGACAGAAGCATTGATTTCGTACCTGTGCTGCATTTACAGGTCTTGCTCTTTCTTCCTCAGGAACCACAGATGGTGGAATCAATCAGATCCCAAAGTACCTGATCAGAAAGGAAAAACAGGCTGTAACCTTGGAATGTGAACAGAATTTGAATCACGATGTCATGTATTGGTACCGACAGGACCCAGGGCAGGGACTGAAACTCATCTACTACTCACAAACTGTCAAAGATGTTCAAAAAGGAGACCTGGCTGAAGGCTACAGTGCCCTCCATGAGAGGAAGACATCCTTTACTCTTGCTGTGACATCGACCCACGAGAACCAGAGGGCTCTCTATCTCTGTGCCGCTAGTGTGAACACAGTGAAGCACAGCCCCCTCTTCTCCATGCATAAATGTGTCACAAGCCCTGTTTCCCCACCAGGTGGCTCTTCTCGCCCAACATGCCCATTCACAAACCATCAAGCATCCAAAGAAGCTGCTGCCATCATTACAATTGATTGACATGGAACTTTGTTGGGGTCTTGCGAAGCTTCATTCATTCACAAAGTCGGTTTAGAAATTATACACACCCTACACATATATACACTCATATTTATTTATCATATATACTTATATATCTCTATATAGCTATATCTGTCTCTCTATAATGTATATCTTGATATAAAGATATGTATCTAGGACCACTGTTGTGGTGCAGTGGGCTAAGTCACTGCTTGCAATGCCTGCATCCCATATCAGTGGGCCAGTTTGAGTCATGACCTCTCCACTTCCAATTCAGCTCCCTGTTAATGTGCCTGGGAAAGCAGAAGAGAGTGAGCCAGGTCCTTAAGACCCTGAAAATTGTGGAGGAGACCTGGATGGAGTTCCTGATCCAGACTAGACTAACCCTGGCTATTGTGGCCATTTGAGAAGTAAACCTGCAGATGGAAGATCTCTTTCTGTCTGTCCCTTCCTCTCTCTGTCAGTCTGCCTTACTTAAATAAATAATTTAAATGTATATATCTGTATTTTTATAAGAAATAATTATTTCTTTGAAAGATAGTGTGACAGAGAGAGAGAAGGAGAGAGGGAGAAGGAGAGAGATATCTTCCATTTACTGGAGCATTCCCCAAATGCCCACAACAGCCAGGATGGGGCCAGACTGAAGCCAGGAGACAGGAATTCCATCTGGGTCACTCACATGGGTGGCAGGGACCCAAGCAATTGGGCCATCATGTTCTGTCTCCCAGCTACACTAGCAGGAAGCTGGATCAGAAGTAGAGTAGCTGGGACTTGAACTGGCACTCTGATAGGCAATGTGGCTGTCCTAGCAGTGGTCCAAAGCACCACTCCACAATGCCCACACCTATTTATCTGTCTTTGTCTCTTCGTGTGGAGACAGAGACATAGATCAAGATAGATAAGTTGAAAATGAGATATAGATTGTGGGGAGCAATCCGGACTGGACTAAGTTACTGAAATTAAGACTTATTCTATGCATCTGCTCTCCCACAACATGGCATTGGGAGAGAAGTAAACAGCTTCCGCACAGCTGCCTCCAGTTCAACTAATAAACTGTAGGACTTGCTCCTGATTGGAGAGCAGCGTACTCGGCGTGTGGGCAGCCGAGTTGGGATTGGCGGAGGAGGACTATAAAGGAGGAGAGAGACGGCATGCACCAGGAACATCTATGGGGAACATCTAAGGGAACCCGTGCAGCCCCCGAGAAAGCCGGCCGGCGGTGTGCCGCTCCCCTGCGGAAGTGGGGAATGTGGCCAGGGGGAACTGCCCTTCCACGGAGGTGGAAGGGATAGTAGCCAACCCGGGAAGAACCAGCAGCAAACCCGGGAAGGGCCGAGCAGACGAAAGAACAGCGCAGGGTCCTGTGTTGCTCCTCCACGAAGACGGGGAGCGACAATAGATGAATGATAGATTTATAGAGGGAGAGAGCCACATACATACGGAGAGGTAGATAAGCAAAGACAGAAGGAAGAGTGAAGAGAGGTTAAGTTCACAATACAGAACCTATTTTTCTACTTTTCTGACCACTAGGAAAAATGAATGGAAAATTGTCCCTTCCTAAAAATTATAAAAACCTAGTGTGGAAGGAGATAGGTAGAAGACAAATACCGGAATCAAGTATCATAAAATGGGTGCTTTAATCAGAAGTGTTAGTAGCGTATAGGGAATAACACAACCAATTCTGTCTGATGACATCGAGAAGGGCTCCAACGCGACAGGGAATTTTGAGAGGAAACCGGAACGATGAGCAGGATATCACCAGATGGGCAAGCACCGAAAGGCTGAGTCAGGCTTAGGCACTATGAATGCAAAGAGTAATTTCAGAAGGAAAATATCAGCACTTTCCTCCACCAGAATATGGCCATGGGAGAAAATTTGGAAGACTGAATGAAATAAAGTTATGGAGAAAAACTGAATTGCAGTTCTAGTGGACCTCCGTTGGCTATCTGCACAGAAATACACTGGAAGCCGGTGTGGATATATTTAGGGCACTCAGGAGATGGTAGGGCTGGACGGAAACATGTGAGCAACTGATCAGCAGACAGGTGTCAGTAAAACTCTCCACATGATCTCCATGCCCTGTGTAGCTTTCGTCCTCATTACGCTCTGACTGAAGACAAGTAGTGTTATTTCTTGGGACTGTGTTTACAGTTGTTTCTCTGTAGCTATGGAAGATTGAGTCCAGAACTCCCCAAGGATATCCAAACGAATGCTCAAGACCCTTGTACGTCATGCTGTAATTTGCATATATATTATGCACAACTTTCTGCATACCTTGTCATATCTGGAGTTTATGATACCTACCACGATGTAATAGCTTTGTAAATAGTTATATCCTGTATTGTTTAGGGAATAATGAGAGAGTCTGTGCATATTCAGTACAGATGCAGTATTTTTCTGAATATTTTTGAACCATGATTGTTTACACACACAGGTGTTGAGCCCATGGGTACAAAAAGTCAGTTTTTTTGTTTGTTTGAACACATAATTCTGTATCTATAAACGGTAACAGTCTAAACCATCCACTGTATATAGGTAACACTTCTGGTTGAAGTACTTTTTAAAATTCTCAAAAGTATTGAAGAACCCTGGTGTGTTCTGCTGTGTGGCCCTTTGTCTCCCAGTACAAAGACTATCAGGAGTCCCTGTCCAAAGTCTTGGCTCTAAGCATCTCTTCATATTCCCTCCTGGAATTTAGATTTCCTCTCCTATGTATTCTGTGGGAACTTGACTTACACATAGTCATCCAGAGGCCAAAATAATAGAAAAGGGAAGAGACACTCATGTCTGAATGGGATCTAAAACATGCTGAGGACATGGCACAATGAGATTCCATGCTGTCATTGAAACTCATGTCCCTGACAGCAGCAAGGAAAGCCCAGAGACTGGGCTGAAGCCAAGTGCCTTACGGGGAACAAGCAGCCCGTGCTCACTGATACCTCTATGTCACTCTCTGAGACAGACGAGGTAGTGCCTTACTGTGACTACACAGCCTGTGCTCACTGATACCTCTATGTCAGTCACTGAGACAGACGAGGTAGTGCCTTACTGTGACTACACAGCCTGTGCTCACTGATACCTCTATGTCAGTCACTGAGACAGACGAGGTAGTGCCTTACTGTGACTACACAGCCTGTGCTCACTGATACCTCTATGTCAGTCACTGAGACAGACGAGGTAGTGCCTTACTGTGACTACACAGCCTGTGCTCACTGATACCTCTATGTCAGTCACTCTCTGAGACAGACGAGGTGGTGCCTTACTGTGACTACACAGCCTGTGCTCACTGATACCTCTGTGTCAGTCACTCTCTGAGACAGACGAGGTACTGCCTTACTGTGACTACACAGCCTGTGCTCACTGATACCTCTATGTCAGTCACTGAGACAGACGAGGTAGTGCCTTACTGTGACTACACAGCCTGTGCTCACTGATACCTCTATGTCAGTCACTCTCTGAGACAGACGAGGTGGTGCCTTACTGTGACTACACAGCCCACGCTCACTGATACCTCTATGTCAGTCACTCTCTGAGACAGACGAGGTAGTGCCTTACTGTGACTACACAGCCTGTGCTCACTGATACCTCTATGTCAGTCACTCTCTGAGACAGACGAGGTAGTGCCTTACTGTGACTACACAGCCTGTGCTCACTGATACCTCTATGTCAGTCACTGAGACAGACGAGGTAGTGCCTTACTGTGACTACACAGCCCACGCTCACTGATACCTCTATGTCAGTCACTCTCTGAGACAGACGAGGTAGTGCCTTACTGTGACTACACAGCCCACGCTCACTGATACCTCTATGTCAGTCACTCTCTGAGACAGACGAGGTAGTGCCTTACTGTGACTACACAGCCTGTGCTCACTGATACCTCTATGTCAGTCACTCTCTGAGACAGACGAGGTAGCCATGGACAGAGGTGATGTATAGCAAGTTTGCTTACCTTCTCATTCCAGAAAAAGTAGTTATGGTGTGAGTGGCACCCATCTAAAGAGGCCCAACACAAAAATAGGGAAAGATAATGCAGCCGCAGGAACATGCAAATGTGCTCCTACAGAAACACCGGCATTCATGTACTGCAATGGCTGTTCTATTATGACAGAAACTACTGCACCATAGTACAAATGTAATTTCATGGGCTAGATCTTAATCCCAACGTTTGCATTAAAGCTACACACCTTAGAGAAACAGAACTAACCATTAAGTGAAAGCACAACCATTAGGCTGTTAGAAAAATGAAAATACAAAGATTTTGCAAAAGATTTTTGGCTCTTTTTTATTATTATGTATTTCCAAGATTGGTCCATTGAAGTAATTATCCCAGCATGTTCAGAGCAGAAATGATTCTTTACTCCTACTAGAATGTTTCCATTTGCCAATACATCACCTGATCTTCATTACAGTAAAATAACTTTGATAACTTGAATTAAATTATCCTCAAAACCTTCCCAGTGACTTATATAGGAACATGTATGCTAAATAAATACATTTTTAGACTTTTTAAAAATATTTTTATTCATTTAAAAGGAAGAGCTACAGAGAGGCAGATGTAGAGGTAGAAAGAGAGGGGTCTTCCATCTGCTGGTTCACTCCCCAAATGGCTGCAATAGCCAGAGCTGGGCTGATCTGAAGCCAGGAGCCAGGAGCTTCTTCTGGGTCTCCCATGTGAGTACAGGGGCCCAAGAACCTGGGCCATCTTCTACTGCTTTTCTTGGCCATAGCAGAGAGCTGGATCGGCATGGAGCAGCCAGGACTAGAACTGGTGCCCATATGGGGTGCTGGCACTGCAGGCAGTGGCTTTATCCACTATTCCACAGTGCCAGCCCCCATTTTTAGAATTTTTGTAACTAAGTCCATCAACATACGAATGGGATTATCATGAGACCAACATCTCCTTGAGAACATGAGGAAACGTCTTCATCGTGACTATGGCCTGGCATTGCTGACATGTCTGGGGATGTCAACCTGTAAGTCTAGTGACTGACAGAGCTGAGTTGTCTTGTTGCGATTGCCTTGGACACTGCGCAGAAGCAAAAAACTGACGTGAATGTCATTCAGTCTCCAGAACAGGCCCTGCTGCACAGACGCTCCCACGTGTCATCTCCATGTTCTGGGTCTGAGCGCGTAAGCTGAATGGGGAAGACTCGGATCTTCTTCAGCAAGCGTGCCTCTGTCAGGGAGAGGAACACATCCCACATCAATGTCGAGGAGCACCAGCAGGGGGCAGATGAGGGCATCCTGCATGTTCTATGATCAGGTGCCCACTCCCGGGACTGGGAGAGGAAGGTGGAGTGCGCTGTCCTACCGGTGTGAGGCCGCCCCTGAAGATGCTAACGCTTCTGCTGCTTCTGGGGCCTGGTAGGAGCCCTGTTACACCGGGGAGCCCGTGTGTGTGTGTGTGTGTGTGTGTGTGCAGGAATGAAGGATTGGCTGGGCACTATAGATTGTTTACACTGATCACAGGACATGGAGTGCCCCTTCTTCCTAGGGGTACAGGGTAGGAGTCACCAGTCAGTGAAGATGGGGCTGAGGAACCCCTAGGGTGTGAGAGGAAGCATGCACTAAGCAGACGGAATTCTCCAGCAACCAGGAGGAAGGGGCAGGAGCGAGGCTGAGGCTGTGTCTGACCCTGCTCACGTTGTCCCCTTCCTGCTCTCTGACCTCTGTTTCTGCAGGCTCTGGGCTCGGTGCTCTGGTCCTGCAAAACCCCAGCAGGGCTGTCTGTCAGAGCGGAGCCTCTGTGAGGATCGAGTGCCGTTCTGTGGGTCTGCAGGCCGTAACCGTGTTTTGGTACCGTCAGCTGCCGAAACAGAGCTTCATGCTGATGGCAACTTCCAATCAGGCCTCCGACGCTGCCTATGAACAGGGTTTTACCAAAGCCAAGTTTCCCATCAACCATCCAAACGCAACCTATTCAAGTCTGGAGGTGACAAACACACAGCCTGAAGACATCGGCTTCTACTTCTGTGGCGCCAGTGACACGGCGCTGGGCTGAGATCTGAGACCTCGGCAAGAACCTGTGGTGGCCGCTCGGCTCCTCCCCACACACCAGTGCCCGGGAGCTGGGTGGAAGGAGCTGTGAGGATGGAAACCACAGCTTCTCAAATTGAAACATCTGAGTGTGGGTGGGGGGGAGGGGAGAAATAGGGAGAGAAGGGAGAGGAGAGGAAGGGAGGGGAGGGGAAGGGAGGGGAGAGGAGAGAATAGGAGGGGAGGGGAGGGGAGGGGAAAGGAGAGGAGGGGAGGGGGGGAAGGGAGAGAAGGGGAGGGGAGGAGAGAGGAGGAGAGGAGAGGGGAAGGGAGAGGAGAGGGGAAGGGAGAGAAGGGGAGGGGAGGGAAGGGGAGAGGAGGGGAGGGGAGGGGAAGGGAGAGGAGAGGAAGGGAGGGGAGGGGAGGGGAAAGGAGAGGAGAGGAAGGGAGGGGAGGGGAGGGGAGGGCAAGGGAGGGGAAGGGAAGGGGAGGGGAAGGGAGAGGAGGGGAGGGGAGGGGAGAGGAGAGGAGAGGAGAGGAAGGGAAGGGAGAGGAGAGGATGGGGGGAGGGAGAGGAGGGGAGGGAAGGGGAGGGGAAGGGAGGGGAGGGGAGAGGAGAGGAGAGGAGGAGAAGGGAAGGGAGAGGAGAGGATGGGGGGAGGGAGAGGAGGGGAGGGAAGGGGAGGGGAAGGGAGAGGAGGGGAGAGGAGGGGAGAGGAGAGGAGGGGAGAGGATAGGAGAGGAGAGGAGGGGAAGGTAGGGGAGGGGAAGGGAAGGGAAGGGAGAGGAGGGGAGAGGAGAGGAGGGGAGGGGAAGGGAAGGGAAGGGAGAGGAGGGGAGAGGAGAGGAGGGGAGGGGAAGGGAAGGGAGAGGAGAGGAGAGGAGGGGAGGGAGAGGAGGGGAGGGAAGGGGAGGGGAAGGGAGGGGAGAGGGAGGGGAAGGTAGGGGAGGGGAAGGGAAGGGAAGGGAGAGGAGGGGAGAGGAGAGGAGGGGAGGGGAGGGGAAGGGAGAGGAGAGGAGAGGAGGGGAGGGGAGAGGAGGGGAGAGGAGAGGAGGGGAGAGGAGAGGAGAGGAGAGATTCTGGCTGTGGGGTGTGGAGGAGGTACAGTGTATGCCTAGCAGAAGGGGAACAGAATTGGGCCTGAAAAGTGCCCACCTGCCGTCGGAAGATCCCTGACAGGGATAAATCCCGGCTGTCTGCCCTGACCCTGCCACGTGTTTGTCATATGTTCTTGGATAAAGCTACCCTTTATCTTCCAGGTAGCTCTGAAGACACTTCTGCGGATCACCACGTGTTCTGTGATCAGCCTTGGTGTGTGGCTCTGCAGAGCTATCCAGCATAATCTTGTCGCCATGCTATGCCCCTGAGATGAGAGGATGGTGACCAGCCAGGCAGAGAGCTACTCACAAAAGAGTTTGATGATGCCTTCCATGGAACTTTGACTGATGAACGTGCAGGTGAGAGTAGGGAACAGGACAGAAGAGCCCCTCTCCACACCTGAGACAAGAGCATCTGCAGAGGAGGTGGCTGTGAACGGTGCCACAGGAAGAGAAGACGGAGAACCTGTGCGGAAGGACTCAGACCGCAGGGCTAGTTGGCTGGACTAGAAACTTCTGCTGGAAGATACAAGGCAATTAGTGGTGCAAGGAAGGTAGGTCATTGAGAAAAAGCCCTTCACAGGAGACACCAAAGGACTACACTGAACACACGTCGGATTAACCCAGTAGAAAATGAGCACATAAACAAGTCTAGTACCTGCTAACACTAACCAATAGAATAAATAAAGGGGAGAGTGATCCAACATGGGAAGTGAGATACTCAGCAGACTCATAGAATGGCAGATGTCCTAAATAGCACTCTGGCCTCAGAATCAGCCCTAAAGCCATTCGGATCTGGCTGAAAAGCCCATGAGAGTATTTCAGGCATGGAAAGCCAAGACACTCTGGCAAAAGATCTCTGTGAGTGAGATCCCAGTGGAAAGAATGGGTCATCAAAGAAGGAGGTACCTTTCTCTGAAGGGAGGAGAGAACCTCCACTTTGACTATGACCTTGTCTAAACAAGATAAGAATCGGAGAACTCAGAGGGCTTCCATAGCCTTGGAAACTCATGCCTGGAGCATAGGGAGATTACTGATGCCATAGACAGGAGTGTCAATTGGTAAAGTCAACAACAGGAGTCACTGTGCACTTACTCCTCATGTAGGATCTCTGTCCTTAATGTGCTGTGTATTGAGATTTAATGCTATAACGAGTACTCAAACAATATATTTCACTTTGTGTTTCTATGGGGGTGCAAACTGTTGAAATCTTTACTTAATGCATACTAAACTGATCCTCTGTAAAAAAAAAAAAAAAGAAAGAAAGAAAGAAATTATCAACTCCCAACTTGACTCTCACTGGGATTAAACATGACAATAGGTCTGCTCTGATTTCATCATCATTTAAAAAAAATCATCCATTTTGCAACAAAATGGAGGAATCTGGAACACATCATGCTGAGTGAAATAAGCCAGTCCCAAAGGGACAAATACCATATGTTCTCCCTGATCGGTGACAACTGACTGAACACCAAGAGGGAAACCTGTTGGAGTGAGGTGGACACTATGGGAAATGGTGGCTTGATCAGCATAGCCCTGACTGTTAATGAACAACTTAATACATTATCCCTCTTAGTAGTTTTTTTATCTGTTCTACTTAATATGACTGGTTTAGATCTGTAATTGATGCACAGTTATTCTTAAGTGTTGAAAATTAACTGAAATGTGATCCCTGTTGAACATGGTGGTGGGAATGGGAGAGGGAAGAGATGTATAATTTGGGACATGCTCAGGCTGACTTGCCCCAAGTGGTGGAGTTGGAAGCATACCAGGGGATTCCAATTCAATCCCATTGAGGTGGCATGTACCAATGCCATCTCACTGTTCCAGGTGATCAGTTTCAGTTCACAGTTGGTCATGGTGAAGGGACTGGGAGTCAAAGGGAGCACATAGACAAGTCTAGTACCTGCTAACACTAACTGATGGAGTAAATAAAGGGGAGAGTGATCCAACATGGGAAGTGAGATACTCAGCAGACTCATAGAATGGCAGATGTCCTAAATAGCACTCTGGCCTCAGAATCAGCCCTAAAGGAATTCGGAGCTGGCTGAAAAGCTCATGAGAGTATTTCAGGCATGGAAAGCCAAGACACTCTGGCAAAAGATCTCTGCAAGTGAGATCCCAGTGGAAAGAACAGGTCATCAAAGAAGGAGGTACCTTTCTCTGAAGGGAGGAGAGAACCTCCACTTTGACTATGACCTTGTCTAAACAAGATAAGAATCGGAGAACTCAGAGGGCTTCCATAGCCTTGGAAACTCATGACTGGAGCATAGGGAGATTACTGATGCCATAGACAGGAGTGTCAATTGGTAAAGTCAACAACAGGAGTCACTGTGCACTTACTCCTCATGTAGGATCTCTATCCTTAATGTGCTGTACATTGAGATTTAATGCTATAACGAGTACTCAAACAATATATTTCACTTTGTGTTTCTATGGGGGTGCAAACTGTTGAAATCCTTACTTAATGCATACTAAACTGATCCTCTGTAAAAAAAAAAAAAAAAAATTATCAACTCCCAACTTGACTCTCACTGGGATTAAACATGACAATAGGTCTGATCTGATTTCATCATCATTTAAAAAAAATCATCTATTATTTTTCACTTTATGTTTCTGTGTGGGAGCAAACTGTTGAAATCCATACTTAATGTATACTAAGCTGATCTTCTGTATATTAAGATAATCGAAAATGAATCTTGATGTGAATGGAAGGGGAGAGGGAGTGGGAAAGGGGAGGGTTGTGGGTGGGAGGGACGGTATGGGGGGGAAGCCATTGTAATCCATAAATCGTACTTTGGAAATTTATATGCATTAAATAAAAGTTAAAAAAAAAAAAGAACCAGTGAACCAAAAAACAAAAAAAAAAAAAAAAAGAAAAAGAAAAATTAGTTCTCTAGAGGAATACAAGGGTACTTCAAAATGTAGAAAACCAAATTAAAAGATAGCTTTGGTACAAAAATTTTTGAAATCCATACTTAAAAGAGGTCTTCAAAAAGTTCATTAAAATGTGAGTTATGAAAATCTATGCATGGGTTTCAAAACTTTTTTGCAGCAAAACAAACAATTTTTTTTACAGATTTTTGAAGTTACCCTCATATATTTTTGTTTGATTTCCTATTGACTTTGATCAAGGTCCACACTCTGTAATACACCTGTTAACTTGTCAATTTTGTCTAGAAAGGACACAAAGGAAAAGAGCTTTGAAGATTAGAATTTACTTGCCCACTATACATCGCCATTTGAAAATTTTCTCCTACTTAGCACACTTATTTCAACATTTTTGAATCACCTGGTTGGTTTGCTCATTAATGTGTTAAATAAATCTTAGATATGTGTTTAAAAAAAATAAAAAATAAAAATAAAAAATAAAAAAAATAAAAAAAATCATCTATTATTTTTCACTTTATGTTTCTGTGTGGGAGCAAACTGTTGAAATCCTTACTTAATGTATACTAAGCTGATCTTCTGTATATTAAGATAATCGAAAATGAATCTTGATGTGAATGGAAGGGGAGAGGGAGTGGGAAAGGGGAGGGTTGTGGGTGGGAGGGACGGTATGGGGGGGAAGCCATTGTAATCCATAAATTGTACTTTGGAAATTTATATTCATTAAATAAAAGTTAAAAAAAAACCTTTAAAAAAAAGAAAATGAGCAAAAGAAAGTAAGATATCGTAATAAAGAAACATAGTGATCGACAAGCATCTGAAGAGCTACTTTGGCTTCACTTGTGATCAGGAAAATGTGAAGCAAGATACCATGACAGATCCTTTTCAATCCATTTTGTTGTTGAAATGGAAGTTCTGAAGTGTTAGTGTGAGTTCAGATCCACAGGAGCACTTATAAGTTCCTGGTGGGGGCAGAGTGACACAGTCTCGTTGAGCTGAAAAATGCACAGAGTTTACTAAGAGCTAGAGGAGGACTTAGCCCCAGGTACACAGTGTCAGTTATCCCCTGAACACACTGCTCCACCTGTTCTGTTGTTGTTGTAAGGACCTAGGTTTTATGCCTTTCTTCACTGAGCACATGCAGAAAATCAGGTCTATGAGACAAATTTAGTTAAGATTCACCTTGTTGTTCTGTAGTAAGAGGAGAGCGCATCTTGTGGCAAATGTCAAGTGAGGTCACAGATTACAAGGGGCTGCATCATGCACTCGCATCCCTGTGTGGCCCATACACAGGAGGAGACAGCCGCTGGGTGGTGACTTATCTTCCTATCACATGCCTGGGACATCAGGCTGACCTTTTCATCCAGTTTTGCTCTGTGTGGCTGGAGCCCGTGTGCCTTAACTGGGAGGGGAGAGGTGGCACTAACGTGACTGCCAGGCCTCCTCACAGCACAGCCGATGGCCCATCTCAGGGCCCTGCCGTCCCATTTCATTCTGGGCACTCCATTTAGTTCACAAAACCATTTGGAAATGGCTCTCCATTCTCCCACATAGCTGAGCAGTCCTGTATCCCATGACCCAGTGATTCAAACCCTAGGTTTATGTGAGGAGAAACTGTTGCCTGTGTATCAGAAGACGGGAAATGCATGGGATCTTATTAATCTTGTTCTGTGGCTCATAACACAGTCATTACTTGTCTATGTGTGGCTATTTATTTTATTCTATTTATTGTTTTAAAGATGTGTTTATTTATTTGAAGTCAGAATTACAGAGAGAGAGAGAGAGAGAGAGAGAGAGAGAGAGAATCTTCCATCCACTGGTTCATCCCCAGCAAAGGCTGAGCCAAGTCAAAGCCAGGAGCCAGGAGCTTCATCTGGGTCTCCCACGCGGTATCAGGGGCTCCAACACTTGGCCATCCTCCCCTGCTTTTCCCAGGCCATTATCACGGGCTGGATAGGAAGTAGATCAGCCAGGACACAAACCAGTACCTTCATGGGATTCGGCTTCCCAGGCAGCAGCTTTACCCCTTAGGTGTGAGTGCCTATTATCTGTAATCCACTTACTGGTACTATTTTTAAAAGATAGTTCAGATTCTTTGTTTTACCTAATAAAGATGAACTGTGACTAAATCCTTGACTGTCTGCAGCCCTGAAATCATATATTAATGCTTATTATCCTATTAAGAAATGTTAGGAGAAAAAAATGTTAAATATTATTCCTTGATACTGTACACCAAGATGAGCCAGAATTAATTAAGTGGGACTGGGGGTAAAGAAAGTAACAGAAGCACATTTAAGAAACAGGAAAGAACCAGTGCAAAATTTTGCGGTCAAGACAAAAGTTGGTGTGTTCTATGAATGGAAGGAAGTCAGCAGTATGGCAGGAGCAGAAATCGGGGGGTGGGATGAGACTGGGTAGGAAGATTTCACACCAGTCAAGACTTTATAAACCAAGGTGAATGAACCAGGGTTGAACATAAAGTTGAGTAGAAACCATTGAGGTTTTAAACGTCTTATTCCTGTAGTAATCAGATAAGCACATGTTACCGTGGCTGCAATGTGAATAATGGACTGAGCAGGGGAGGCAAAAACATACCTCTATTGCCTGAGTGTTCTCCTCGGGCCTTAGAATTAAACAGATTAGGGGCTGACATTGTGGCCCAATGAGTTAAGCCACCACTTACAAGCTGCCATCCCATGTTGGAGCATAGGTTAGAGTCCCCGGCTGCTCTGCTTCCAATCCAGTTCCCTCCCCTGCTAATGCCCCTGGGAGAGAGCCCTGCCAGCCATTTGAGAGACCAAGATCGAGTTCTTGGCTTCCAGCTTCAGCCTGGCTACACTGTGGCTATTGGGCTATTGTGGCCTTTTGGATCTGAACCAGCAGATGGAAGATTCTCTCTCTCTCTCTCTCTCTCTCTCCCTCCCTACCTCCCTCCCTCCCTCCCTCCCTTTCAAATAAATAAGATAATCTTCAAAAAAAATGGAATTAAGCAGAGTAACAGGAGATTCATAGGCAAATTTATTTAATAAAGATTTCACACAACACTGGGGCCCCAAAGGGAACAAAGACCCAATATGCAGTCAAAATTGAATATTTATATCCTGAATTGGACAAAGCAGTGACTTGAGAAACCATGACAAGACACAATTGGGTGGGACTAGGTAGTTGGTGGGATACAGAGAGACCTGGAGAATAAAGGTTATCTTAGCAAGGACTTTTTGTCCGATTTCATCCAACCACCATGTCTCGCCCTTGATATGAATGGTGCTTTCCTTCTGGTATAGGGAGGACGACTTCCATCTGCAAGACCATCTGTGTAGTCATGAAGACATTAATCAAAACCACAAAAGATAGGTTTCCATGAAATTTGACAAAAAATCTAAAATACAAATGGAAATGAAGTAAAAGAACAGGCAAGATAGAAGTGTAAAATGAGGTGAATTCTCCTGTCAATTGTCAAATTACTTCAATATTTAGGATAACGAAACAGGCAGAAATAAATAGCTCACTGGGAAGTAATGGTAGAAGAAAAACAAGCCCATGTATATATAGAAATTTGACAGAGGGTAGAGCTGTCATTGCTGATATATGAGGACAACTTGGTATCCAATAAGTTATCCTGGAACAAGCCATTACCCACACAAGGAAAGATAAATTTAAACCCTTCCTCACAGCCTAAGCCAAAATGGATTAAATGCTTAAATGCAGATTCAAAATGTTACAGATTTTGGTTAAAATGTGTATGTGCACACACACACACACACACACACAGAGGAGTGTTTCTCCATGAACTTGTGCTATGGGGGAGAACTTCATACAAATCATTTAAAAAGCACACTTGCAAGAAAAGAATGATACAGTTTACTAAATTAAGAAACTCAAGAGAAACATCACAAGGAAAGTGAAAACATAAACCACAAATTGCAAAGGTTTCAATAACACATATAGATGACCAAGGTGGGGTATCTAGAATACATAAAGAATAATTATAACTTTTCAAAAAGAAATGTTGGCAAAGGGAAGTTAACATGGGCACCCTATAAAGGTAAACCATGTCTTGGGAGGAGTGACAGTGTATGGGGCATATGGTGGCAGTGTATAGAAAGTGGAAGTAAACAATTAGTTTAGCACTACTAAATCTTGAAATTCATGCATTCTACAAACTGAGTTGAATGATTCATTATCTGAGATAGAAGGGGAGGGAAAAATAGCATTGTTAAAATCCAATAAATATATAACATTATTAAAAAGATTTTATTACAGAAAGACTTTATTAAAAATACTTCTTACAAAAAGAGTGAAAGAGTGAGTCTTAGAAGAAAATGAATGTGGGCTAAAATTCAAATCGGTTGTCTTCACTAGATACAGCACACCCTCCCCTCCCACAGCCTATGACATGTGTGTGGCCACGTGCAGGGCAAGGGTGAAGCCCATGGGAGTGAGGACGTCACAGGGAGGTGACTGCTGGGAGGAGAAAGCCTTGCAGGAAGAGCCCCCTGCCACTTCTCTCCTCCTGCACACACCATGCGCCTCAGTCTGCTCTGCTGGGGGGCCCTGTGTCTCTGGGGAGCAGGTGAGGCCCTGCTCTGCACCAGCGCATGCCAGTCCCACGGGCTGCTCAGCCTGCTGTGGCTGCTCTCCCAGGCTCCCTCAGGGGCTTCTCCTCCAGCTTCTGTCTCCTCCCTCCACAGGCTCCATGGACACAGAGGTCACCCAGACTCCCAGACATCTGCTCAAGGGAAAGGCACAGACAGCAAAGATGGACTGTGTCCCTGCAAAAGGACACAGTTATGTGTATTGGTATCGTAAGAAGCCAGAAGAGGAACTCAAGTTTTTGGTGTACTTCCTGGATGAAGAAATTAATGAGAAAACAGAAATGATCAATGAGCGATTTTCAGCTCAATGTCCCACAAACTCACCCTGCAGCGTGGAGATCCAGTCCACTGACCTGGGGGACTCGGCCCTGTATTTCTGTGCCAGCAGCCAATCCACAGTGCTCAAAGTTCACTTTCCTTTGAACACAAACTCAGCCCGCACCCAGCTCAGGAAATGAGAGGTGCATTCGGTTGGTAGAAAACACCAGAAACGAAATTGAAGAGCATAGGTCTGAAGGAAAAATGTAAATGACAGTTCTAGGTAGGAAGTTAGGAGTTTAAAATAGAGGACGGCAGCAGAAACCCAGAGAATGGGGAATAAGGCAACCAAGGGGTTCACAGTTCCCAGGGCACAGGATACCAGGCAAGTACACCAGGACACCTCTCTCTGTCTCTCTTACTCTTCTGTGACTCTAATAATGTTTAGAAAGTAGATCGTTCTGTGCTGTTCACCTGGGAAGTCTGTGCACTCAGCAGTAAGGATGATGAGCACATCAGCTGTGTCTTTCACGTGGACCCTGAACCTGTGATCCAGCCCATTTCCTTACTTGAGCTTGTCATACCTGCCTTCCACCTCGCAGAAGTTCTCAGCAACTCCTGTCTCAGGAACATGCCAATCATGTAATATGTAAAAGCAGCTTTACTGATTCATAAAATCGATGAAGTAAAATGCACCTACCTCAAGTGTACATTTCAATGAGATTTGAAAAAACTGTATACTCGTGATTACCATGACAGTTACAGATTATAGCAAAAGTTCCTCTGTGTGTCTTTTCTGAGGCCTTTGGATTTTGAAAAAAAGATTTGTTTATTTGTTTACTTATTTAGAAGATCAATTGAGAGAGAGAGAGCGTGCCATCTGCCAGGTCACTCCCCAGTTGGTCACAACAGCCAGAACTGGGCCACACTGGATATTTTTTTTTTTTGGACAGGCAGAGTGGACAGTGAGAGAGAGAGAGAGACAGAGAGAAAGGTCTTCCTTTGCCGTTGGATCACCCTCCAATGGCCGCCGCGGCCGGCGCACCGCGGCCGGCGCACCGCGCTGATCCGATGGCAGGAGCCAGGTACTTATCCTGGTCTCCCATGGGGTGCAGGGCCCGAGCACTCTGGCCATCCTCCACCGCACTCTCGGGCCATAGCAGAGAGCTGGACTGGAAGAGGGGCAACCGGGACAGAATCCGGTGCCCCGACCAGGACTGGAACCCGGGTGCCAGCGCCGCCAAGGCAGAGGATTAGCCTAGTGAGCCAAGGTGCTGGCCTAACACTGGATATTAAACATGGGTGGCAGAGTACTTGAGCCACATGCAGCTGTCTCCAAGGTGCATTGGTGTAGAGTTAATGGAAGTTAGTGTTCTTTGTTACTTTCCTTTCAATATTGCTTCATAGTTTTATGATTGTGTGCTGCATATACATTGCTATTTTTGCCTACTTTTTCCCAAGTGTGTTTGAATAAAATTATCATGAATGTACTTTTTAAACAATCATGAGGAATTTGCTTACTAACATACATTGTTCTAAGTTTTCACCTCAGTTTCAGATTCAGTCTTTAAATGTCTTGGTGTTACTCAGAAGTCAGTGATGGTCAGCAACCTCACGAGAACTCACAATGTCAGTCCCATTTCCCTCCTGAACCCCCTATGTGCTAGTACGCTTGTGCTCAACAGTAAAATATGTGCATCCAAGCATTTCTGATATGCTGTGAAACCCCTGCTAGGTGGACATTAAGATGAGACATGCTTTGTTTCTAAAAACAAAACTATGGATTAAAAATTAAAGTACGTGTTCTGCATTTCAAATATGTGACACAGAGTGAAGAATCTGGGCGCACCTGCTCTTCTGGCCCAGTCCGTGCAGTCTCTACTTCTCCTGTGACCCACATCCATCAGGTCTGCTGTCTGACAACACTGGAGTCCAGCTGGGAGAGGCTATGCTTTGGGTAGCACAGGGAATTTGGGGACTCTGCCATTTCTGCTCAATTTTGCTGTAAACATAAAATGTACTAAAAAATCAGTTCATTTAAGAAGATGGTTAGCTAGTAGTTAAGCATACCTGCATCCCTTATCAGAGTTTCTGGATTCAGTAGAAATGGCACCTGTATCGGATGCCAGCACCACGGAAAACAGCTTTACCTGCTACACCACAGCAACAGCCACCAATACTTAAATCTTAATGTAAAGTAGCTGATATGTAATTTTTGTAAATGTAGCAGACTCTATGGCTGGTGCATCATAATTACAATACTTAATAGAAAATGGGCATCAAAGATATTTATTTAAGGGGCCAGCTTTGAGGTATAGCACATCAAGCTTCTACCTGTGACACCTGCATCCCATATGAGTGCTGGTTTGAGTGCCAACTGCTCCACTTCTGATCCAGCTCTCTTTCAATGACCTCTGAAAAGCAGCAGAAGATGGCCCAAGTGCAGGGACCCCTGCCACCCATGTGCGAGAACAGATGAAGCTCTGGACTCCTCGCTTCGGCCTGGCCCAGTCCTGGCTATTGAGCATTTGGGAGTGAACCCATGAATGGAAGATCTCTCTTGGTCTCTCCCTCTCTATCTGTAACTCTGACTTTCAAATCAATAAATAAGTTTTTAAAAAGGAAAAGATGTTTACCACAACACAAAGAGATTTTGAAAGCTATGTATACTCTGCCTACAACAGTATAACTGATGACATCAGATGGAAAGAAGGAAACAAAATAGCAATATTGCAAAGCTAAGAAATAAATGACATGAAAATGGCTTTAATGCAAAAAAGTGAAAGATTTCATCACATGAAGGAGGAAATGGGCTAGAATCACACCAGTTGTGCTCATCAGCTAACACACACCCTCCCCTCCCACAGCCTATGACATGTGTGTGGCCCACGTGCAGGGCAAGGGTGAAGCCCATGGGCAGTGAGGACGTCACAGGGAGGTGACTGCTGGGAGGAGAAAGCCTTGCAGGAAGAGCCCCCTGCCACTTCTCTCCTCCTGCACACACCATGCGCCTCAGTCTGCTCTGCTGGGGGGCCCTGTGTCTCTGGGGAGCAGGTGAGGCCCTGCTCTGCACCAGCGCATGCCAGTCCCACGGGCTGCTCAGCCTGCTGTGGCTGCTCTCCCAGGCTCCCTCAGGGGCTTCTCCTCCAGCTTCTGTCTCCTCCCTCCACAGGCTCCATGGACACACAGGTCACCCAGACTCCCAGACATCTGCTCAAGGGAAAGGCACAGACAGCAAAGATGGACTGTGTCCCTGCAAAAGGACATATTAATGTCTATTGGTATCGTAAGAAGCCAGAAGAGGAACTCAAGTTTTTGGTGTACCTCCAGAATGAAGCAATTATTGAGAAAACAGAAGTGATCAATGAGCGATTTTCAGCTCAATGTCCCACAAACTCACCCTGCAGCGTGGAGATCCAGTCCACTGACCTGGGGGACTCGGCCCTGTATTTCTGTGCCAGCAGCCAATCCACAGTGCTCAAAGTTCACTTTCCTTTGAACACAAACTCAGCCTGCACCAGCTCAGGAAATGAGAGGTGCATTCGGTTGGCAGAAAACACCAGAAACGCTACTTGTAAGAGCATTTGTCTGAAGGAAAAAAAGTTGTAAATGACAGCCCTATGTGAGACGTAAGGAGTGTTTACAACAGAGGATGGGAACAGAAATTCAAGGAAAGCAAATGCAGGCAAAAAAGAGGGTGATGTCGCCGGTATAGAAAAGTACACAAGGTATACCAGTACAGCTCTGTTTTCTGTTTCTGGATTGTAACAATCCTTGTAACATACATCATTCTATGCTTCTCACCTGGGAAACCCAGGTGTTCAAAGTAAGGATGATGAGCCCGTGGGCCCTGACCTGGCATCCAGCACATACTGACCTGGACCCAAGCCTTCTTAGAGGGTTTCATGACCGCTTCTCACAGCTGTCCAATGCCCTGGAAACTTAGCGGAAGCTCTCAGCAACTCCTGTCCCCTGGAATACTCCCATCAAGCAATTTTGTTTACCTTTTATTTAATGAATATAAATTTCCAAAGTACAGCTTATGGATTACAATGGCTTCCCCCCCATAACTTCCCTCCCACCCGCAACACTCCCCTTTCCCTCTCCCTCCCCCTTCCATTCACCTCAAGATTCATTTTCAATTCTCTTTATACACAGAAGATCAGTTTAGCATATATTAAGTAAAGATTTCAACAGTTTGTACCCACATAAACACAAAGTGAAAAATACTGTTTGAGTACTAGTTATAACAATAAATCACAATGTACAGCACATTAAGGACAGAGATCCTACATGAGGAGTAAGTACACAGTGACTCCTATTGTTGACTTAACAAATTGACACTCTTGTTTATGGCATCAGTAATCACCCTAGGCTCTTGTCATGAACTGCCAAGGCTATGGAAGCCCCCTGAGTTCACCAACAATGATCATATTTAGACAAGGCCATGGTCAAAGTGGAAGTTCTCTCCTCCCTTCAGAGAAAGGTACCTCCTTCTTTGATGACCTGTTCTTTTCACTGGGATCTCACTCGGGGAGATCTTAAATTTATTTATTTATTTATTTTTGCCAGAGTGTTTTGGCTTTCCATGCCGGAAATACTCTCATGGGCTTTTCAGCCAGATTGGAATGCCTTAAGGGCTGATTCTGAGGCCAGAGTGCTGTTTAGGACATCTGCCATTCTATGGATCTGCTGTGTATCTCACTTCCCATGTTGGATCGTTCTCTCCCTTTTTGATTCTATCAGCTAGTATTTGCAGACACAAGTCTTGTTTATGTGCTCCCTTTGGCTCTTAGTCCTATCATTGCGATCAATTGTGAACAGAAATTGATCACCGGGACTAGTGAGATGGCATTGGTACATGCCACCTTGATGGGATTGAATTGGAATCCCCTGCTAAGCAATTTTTAAAGCAACGTCATTGAGTCATATGATAAATATGATAAAATGTGTGTATTGTAACTGTCCATTTCACTGAATTTTAAACGCATGTGACTGCCATGGCAATCAATCACAGATTTCCCCAATAGCTCCTCTGTGCGTTTTTACTGAGGTGTTGGGTTTTTGAAAAAGGTTTTGTTTATTTATTTATCTGATTTATTATTTCAAAGACTAAATGAGGGAAAGAGAAATAGAATGTGTGTGAGAAAGAGAGAGGGAGAGCACGAGCGACAGTAATTTTCATCTGCTGGGTCACTCCCTAAATGGCCACAACAGCTAGGTCTGGGCCCTGCTGACATCAGGAGCCACGATTCTCAGGTTCAAGTACTTGAGCCACCATCTACCACCTCCCAGCACGTGATCATGGAGGTGGATTGGAATTGAAGGTCTTCCTAAACACTCACGAGGGATGTCCTTGCTAAAATCTATTTTCCACCTTTGCACATCGGTTTCCAATGCCTCACTCGTTGAGGCTGTCTCAGCATATTCCACCTAAGGCCGTAGCCGCAGCACCACGTGGGAGCCTACAATGTCAGTCCCTCGTCCCAGGAGACCCACCTGAGTGCTAGTACCCTTGTGCTCTAAATACGCACATTCACACACTTCTGAAACATTGGGTAACACTGCAATGTGCACAATAACATGAAGCATTCTTGTTTCTAAAAAGAACCCTGTGACGGGCCAACTCGATTCAATAGGCTAATCCTCTGGTACACCAGGTTCTAGTCCCGGTCGGGGCTCCAGATTCTGTCCCAGTTGCCCCTCTTCCAGTCCAACTCTCTGCTGTGGCCAGGGAGTGCAGTGAAAGATGGCACAAGTGCTTGGCCCTGCACTCCATGGGAGACCAGGAGAAGCACCTGGCTCCTGCCTTCAGATCCGCGTGGTTCACCGGCCACAGCGCGCTGGACGCAGCAGCCACCAGAGGGTGAACCAATGGAAAAAAGAAGACCTTTTTCTCTGTCTCTCTCTCTCACTGTCCACTCTGCCTTTTAAAAATAAATGAATAAATAAACCTGTGACAAAAAATTAAAGGGTGTAGTCCACATTTCAACACGAGACCTAGAACACAGAACTGGATGCATCAGCTCTGCTTGCCCCGTCTTCATTCTGCACTCGCTACCCTGCAGGCTGCCTCCAGCACTCTGCAGACTGATAACACTGGAGGTCAATGCAGGAGAGCAACAGAGATACGAGGGCCCTTTGCCACTGATGCTCACGTTCAAAATGGGATGTGAAAACTAGAGTTTATTGCAATAAAGATGCATGCATCCCCACCAGAGGATCAGGATTCAGGATCTGCCTCCTGACTCCAGCTTCCTGCTACACAGACCCTGGGAGGCATCAGTGATGGCTCAAGTGCGTGGATCCCTGCAACCCACATGGGAGGCCTGGAATTCGTCCCAAACTTTGATCTGGTCCAGAACCATGGATAACTTTTGTATTGACTCTCTGTCTCTCGCAAATGAAAAAGAACGACAAAATTTATCACTTGCTTATGATTACCTGGACATGATGAAGTAAGAAAAATGGCATCTCTAAGTATAACACAGACTACAAAACCAATGTGACAATTTCTCCTTTAATCCACAGAGACATCAATTTCATTATTTCTTTTATGCACAACATGTTTTCTGGTAGTCCAATATTTAATTCCTAAAGGTAAAGTACTGCTCTGTGATTATGATTGGTACAGTGTGCTTCAAATTGTTAACAGAAAATGTACATACAAGGTGTTTATTCTAGTACAAAGAAAGTGAGCAATCTTGCATACCATACACTTAAGCGTATGATTCATGGCCAGGGAGAGAAAGAAAGAGACAAACTAGCAATGTTAACCAGCAAATAAATGAACAACATGAAAACGATTTTAATTACAAATAGAGTGAGAATAAGTCAAAAAAGAAAATCAAAGTAGGCTACAATTGTCACCAGTTGTGCTCATCAGCTAACACACCCTCCCCTCCCACAGCCTAGGACATGTGTGTGGCCCACTCAGGGCAAGGCTGAAGCCCATGGGAGTGAGGACGTCACAGGGAGGTGACTGCTGGGAGGAGAAAGCCTTCCAGGAAGAGCCCCCTGCCACTCCTCTCCTCCTGCACACACCATGCGCCTCAGTCTGCTCTGCTGGGGGGCCCTGTGTCTCTGGGGAGCAGGTGAGGCCCTGCTCTGCACCAGTGCATGCCAGTCCCACGGGCTGCTCAGCCTCCTGTGGCTGCTCTCCCAGGCTCCCTCAGGGGCTTCTCCTCCAGCTTCTGTCTCCTCCCTCCACAGGCTCCATGGACACAGAGGTCACCCAGACTCCCAGACATCTGCTCAAGGGAAAGGCACAGACAGCAAAGATGGACTGTGTCCCTGCAAAAGGACACCGTTATGTTTATTGGTATCGTCAGAAGCCAGAAGAGGAACTCAAGTTTTTGGTGTACTTCCTGGATGAAGAAATTAATGAGAAAACAGAAATGATCAATGAGCGATTTTCAGCGCAATGTCCCACAAACTCACCCTGCAGCGTGGAGATCCAGTCCACTGACCTGGGGGACTCGGCCCTGTATTTCTGTGCCAGCAGCCAATCCACAGTGCTCAAAGTTCACTTTCCTTTGAACACAAACTCAGCCTGCACCAGCTCAGGAAATGAGTGGTGCATTCGGCTATTATAAAACACCAGAAACACAACAACTCTCATAAATCTGAAGAGAACAAACTGTAGATGACAACTCTAGGTGAGCAGAATGTGGTATGAATGGGGAAGGAAGACTACAAAGGTGCTCACAGTTCCCAGGGTACAGAACACCAGACAAGGTATTCCAGGATCTCTCTCTCTCTCTCTCTCTCTCCTAACAGTCTTTATTAGAATGTATAATTCTGTTCTTTTCTCCTAGGAAAACCGTGCATTCAGGAGTAAGGCTGATGACCACAACAGCCCTATCGTTTACACTGACCATGGACCTGTGACCCAGTACAGTTCCTTCACCTGGATGCAGTCCCACATTCAGGGGTAGCGACTGCTTCATAGAGATGTACCTGCCCTGAGACTCAGCAGAATCTCTCAGCAGTGCCTGCCCCGTGGAAACTCCCACCATGCAGTTATTAAAGCAACTGTTTGAGCCATACGATCCATGAAGTTAGATGCATCTACTTTCAGTGGAAACATCAATGATGCAGTTTGACAAATTTTATACTCATGTGGCTGCTCTGACAATCAGTTAGATACTCTCCATGCGTTCTCATGTGTCTCTTCTCTGAGATCTTTGGGTTTCTTAATTAGATTTATTGATGGATTACTTAATTGATTTGAAAGGCAGAGACAAAGAGATCTTCCATCTGCTGATTCACTACTCAAATGGCTCCAACAGCCAGAGTTCAGCAGAGCTGGAGCCAAGAGCCAGGGACTCCATCTGATCTCCTACAATGGTGAGAGGGACTCAGACACGTGAGGTACCACCTGCTACATCTCACACATTAGCTAGGAGTTGCATCGCAATTGGAGGTTTTTATTAATTTTCTTCAGTACTACCTCAGTTTTTACCATTAAAAATTTGGGTACGTTTGTCCCGTTTGTTTCAATAGAATTATCATGAATGTACTTGTTAAACTCTCATCAAGAATTGTCTTACTAAAATATATTCTTACAAGGTTTCACTTCAGTTCCAATTTCCTCTTGATGTCTCCGTTGAATTCTCTGCCTCAGCCTGTTGCACCAGGAAGCAGTGACCACCAGCAACCAAACTGAAGCTCAACGTGTCAGCCTCATTTCCCACAGAAACTCCTAAGTGTCAGTGCTCTTCTGCTCTAAAGTGAGACACGCTCACTCACACATTTCACACACCTTGGGAATCAGAGGGGGTACACATCGAGATGAGGCTCATTTTGCTTCTGAAAATAAACCTGTGAGCTGCAGAATTAAGGGGTGTGTTCTAACCCAAGCACAGGACTTGGAGTGAGCCAGCTACTGTTCTGGCTCCCCTTGTAGCCACACCCACCAGGTCTGCAGTCTTAATGGAAGGTCAGTATCAGGGAGGCAGGGAAGGGGGCAGAGAGGGGGTGTGAGAACTCACTCCGCTTAATTTTGTTGTGAACTTCAAAATGTTATTTAAAATAGAGTTCACTAAGAGGGGCAGTTGGCGTATCCATTAAAGACACACGCATCCCATATCATAATACCAGTTCAATACCTGGCTCCTAGGCTGGTGTTGTGGCAGAGCAGCTTAAGCCACCGGCTGTGATGCCTGCAACCTGTAGGCAGATGGTTCCTGTCTCAGCTGCTCCACTTCTGATCCAGCTGCCTGCTAATGGCCTGGGAAAAGCAGCAAAGGTGGGCCCAAGTGCTTGGCCCCTGTCTTACTCATGAGGGACCCAGATGAAGCTCTTGGCTCCTGGCTTAACCTAGCCCACACCAGCCAATGTGGCCATGTGGAGAGTGAACCAGCAGATAAAATCTCTCTCTCTCTATCTCTGTTTCTCTCTGTTTCCACCTCTGTCTCTGTAACTCTGACTTTTAAATATAAACACGTCTTAAATATATCTAGCTGGCTCCCAACTCCAGCTTCCTGACAATGCAGAACCTAGGAGGCATCAGTGGTGGCTGGAGCAGTTGGGTCCCTGCCAACCACATGGATAGCTTAGACTGTGCTACCACCTCTCAGGGTTGGTCTGATCCAGACCAAATATGTTACAGGCATTTCATGAGTGAACAGGTGGACAGGGACCCTTCTCTCTATGTAATACAAGAGCAAGAACAAGATTTTTGGCTCTTTTTTATTATTATGTATTTCCAAGATTGGTCCATTGATGTAATTATCCCAGCATGTTCAGAGCAGAAATGATTCTTTACTCCTACTAGAATGTTTCCATTTGCCAATACATCACCTGATCTTCATTACAGTAAAATAACTTTGATAAATTGAATTAAATTTTCCTCAAAACCTTCCCATGACTTATATAGGAACATGTATGCTAAATAAATACATTTTTATATTTTTTTAAAAATATTTTTTATTCATTTAAAAGGAAGAGCTACAGAGAGGCAGATGTAGAGGTAGAAGGAGAGGGGTCTTCCATCTGCTGGTTCACTC
This sequence comes from Oryctolagus cuniculus, assembly GCF_051225735.1. NCBI lineage: Eukaryota > Metazoa > Chordata > Mammalia > Lagomorpha > Leporidae > Oryctolagus > Oryctolagus cuniculus. The sequence continues at coordinate 180,984,839 of NC_142869.1, read as the reverse complement.
CCCAAATGGCTGCAATAGCCAGAGCTGGGCTGATCTGAAGCCAGGAGCCAGGAGCTTCTTCTGGGTCTCCCATGTGAGTACAGGGGCCCAAGAACCTGGGCCATCTTCTACTGCTTTTCTTGGCCATAGCAGAGAGCTGGATCGGAGTGGAGCAGCCAGGACTAGAACTGGTGCCCATATGGGGTGCTGGCACTGCAGGCAGTGGCTTTATCCACTATTCCACAGTGCCAGCCCCCATTTTTAGAATTTTTGTAACTAAGTCCATCAACATACAAATGGGATTATCATGAGACCAACATCTCCTTGAGAACATGAGGAAACGTCTTCATCGTGACTATGGCCTGGCATGGCTGACATGTCTGGGGATGTCAACCTGTAAGTCTAGTGATTGACAGAGCTGAGTTGTCTTGTTGCGATTGCCTTGGACACTGCGCAGAAGCAAAAAACTGACGTGAATGTCATTCAGTCTCCAGAACAGGCCCTGCTGCACAGATGCTCCCACGTGTCATCTCCATGTTCTGGGTCTGAGCGCGTAAGCTGGATGGGGAAGACTCAGATCTTCTTCAGCAAGCGTGCCTCTGTCAGGGAGAGGAACACATCCCACATCAATGGCGAGGAGCACCAGCAGGGGGCAGATGAGGGCATCCTGCATGTTCTATGATCAGGTGCCCCACTCCCGGGACTGGAAGAGGAAGGTGGAGTGCGCTGTCCTACCGGTGTGAGGCCGCCCCTGAAGATGCTAACGCTTCTGCTGCTTCTGGGGCCTGGTAGGAGCCCTGTTAACCGGGGAGCCCGTGTGTGTGTGTGTGTGTGTGTGTGTGTGCAGGAATGAAGGATTGGCTGGGCACTGTAGATTGTTTATGTTGATCACAGGACATGGAGTGCCCCTTCTTCCTAGGGGTACAGGGTGGGAGTCACCAGTCAGTGAAGATGGGGCTGAGGAACCCCTAGGGTGTGAGAGGAAGCATGCACTAAGCAGACGGAATTCTCCAGCAACCAGGAGGAAGGGGCGGGAGCGAGGCTGAGGCTGTGTCTGACCCTGCTCACGTTGTCCCCTTCCTGCTCTCTGACCTCTGTTTCTGCAGGCTCTGGGCTCGGTGCTCTGGTCCTGCAAAACCCCAGCAGGGCTGTCTGTCAGAGCGGTGCCTCTGTGAGGATCGAGTGCCGTTCTGTGGGTCTGCAGGCCGTAACCGTGTTTTGGTACCGTCAGCTGCCGAAACAGAGCTTCATGCTGATGGCAACTTCCAATCAGGCCTCCGACGCTGCCTATGAACAGGGTTTTACCAAAGCCAAGTTTCCCATCAACCATCCAAACGCAACCTATTCAAGTCTGGAGGTGACAAACACACAGCCTGAAGACATCGGCTTCTACTTCTGTGGAGCCAGTGACACGGCGCTGGGCTGAGATCTGAGACCTCGGCAAGAACCTGTGGTGGCCGCTCGGCTCCTCCCCACACACCAGTGCCCGGGAGCTGGGTGGAAGGAGCTGTGAGGATGGAAACCACAGCTTCTCAAATTGAAACATCTGAGTGTGGGGGGGGGGAGAAATAGGGAGAGAAGGGAGAGGAGAGGAAGGGAGGGGAGGGGAAGGGAGGGGAGAGGAGAGAATAGGAGGGGAGGGGAGGGGAGGGGAAAGGAGAGGAGAGGAGGGGAGGGGGGAAGGGAGAGAAGGGGAGGGGAGGAGAGAGGAGGAGAGGAGAGGGGAAGGGAGAGGAGAGGGGAAGGGAGAGAAGGGGAGGGGAGGGAAGGGGAGAGGAGGGGAGGGGAGGGGAAGGGAGAGGAGAGGAAGGGAGGGGAGGGGAGGGGAAAGGAAGGAGAGGAAGGGAGGGGAGGGGAGGGCAAGGGAGGGGAAGGGAAGGGGAGGGGAAGGGAGAGGAGGGGAGGGGAGAGTAGAGGAGGGGAAGGGAGAGGAGAGGATAGGAGGGGAGGGGAGGGAAGAGGAGAGGAAGGGAGGGGAGGGGAGGGGAAAGGAGTGGAGAGGAAGGGAGGGGGGGAGGGGAGGGCAAGGGAGGGGAAGGGAGAGGAGGGGAGGGGAGGGGAGGGGAGAGGAGGGGAGGGGAGGGGAAGGGAGAGGAGAGGAAAGGAGGGGAGGGGAAGGGAGGGGAGGGGAAGGGAGAGGAGGGGAGGGGAGGGGAGATGAGAGGAGAGGAGAGGAGAGGAGAGGAGGAGAAGGGAAGGGAGAGGAGAGGATAGGAGGGGAGGGAGAGGAGGGGAGGGAAGGGGAGGGGAAGGGAGAGGAGAGGAGGAGAAGGGAAGGGAGAGGAGAGGATAGGAGGGGAGGGAGAGGAGAGGAGGGGAGGGGAGGGGAAGGGAGAGGAGAGGAGAGGAGAGGAGGGGAGAGGAGGGGAGAGGAGGGGAGAGGAGAGGAGAGGAGGGGAGGGGAGGGGAAGGGAGAGGAGAGGAGAGGAGAGGAGGGGAGAGGAGGGGAGAGGAGGGGAGAGGAGAAGAGAGGAGAGGAGAGATTCTGGCTGTGGGGTGTGGAGGAGGTCCAGTGTATGCCTAGCAGAAGGGGAACAGAATTGGGCCTGAAAAGTGCCCACCTGCCATTGGAAGATCCCTGACAGGGATAAATCCCGGCTGTCTGCCCTGACCCTGCCACGTGTTCGTCATATGTTCTTGGATAAAGCTACCCTTTATCTTCCAGGTAGCTCTGAAGACACTTCTGAGGATCACCATGTGTTTTCTGTGATCAGCCTTGGTGTGTGGCTCTGCAGAGCTATCCAGCATAATCTTGTCGCCATGCTATGCCCCTGAGATGAGAGGATGGTGACCAGCCAGGCAGAGAGCTACTCACAAAAGAGTTTGATGATGCCTTCCATGGAACTTTGACTGATGAACGGGCAGGTGAGAGTAGGGAACAGGACAGAAGAGCCCCTCTCCACACCTGAGACAAGAGCATCTGCAGAGGAGGTGGCTGTGAACGGTGCCACAGGAAGAGAAGACGGAGAACCTGTGCGGAAGGACTCAGACAGCAGGGCTGGTCGGCTGGCCTAGAAACTTCTGCTGGAAGATACAAGGCAATTAGTGGCGCAAGGAAGGTAGGCCATTGAGAAAAAGCCCTTCACAGGAGACACGAAAGGACTACGCTGACCACACGTCGGATTAACCCAGTAGAAAATGAGCACATAAACAAGTCTAGTACCTGCTAACACTAACCAATAGAATAAATAAAGGGGAGAGTGATCCAACATGGGAAGTGAGATACTCAGCAGACTCATAGAATGGCAGATGTCCTAAATAGCACTCTGGCCTCAGAATCAGCCCTAAAGCCATTCGGATCTGGCTGAAAAGCCCATGAGAGTATTTCAGGCATGGAAAGCCAAGACACTCTGGCAAAAGATCTCTGTGAGTGAGATCCCAGTGGAAAGAATGGGTCATCAAAGAAGGAGGTACCTTTCTCTGAAGGGAGGAGAGAACCTCCACTTTGACTATGACCTTGTCTAAACAAGATAAGAATCGGAGAACTCAGAGGGCTTCCATAGCCTTGGAAACTCATGACTGGAGCATAGGGAGATTACTGATGCCATAGACAGGAGTGTCAGTTGGTAAAGTCAACAACAGGAGTCACTGTGCACTTACTCCTCATGTAGGATCTCTGTCCTTAATGTGCTGTGCATTGAGATTTAATGCTATAACGAGTACTCAAACAATATATTTCACTTTGTGTTTCTATGGGGGTGCAAACTGTTGAAATCTTTACTTAATGCATACTAAACTGATCCTCTGTAAAAAAAAAAAAAAAAAAAAGAAATTATCAACTCCCAACTTGACTCTCACTGGGATTAAACATGACAGTAGGTCTGATCTGATTTCATCATCATTTAAAAAAAATCATCTATTATTTTTCACTTTATGTTTCTGTGTGAGAGCAAACTGTTGAAATCCTTACTTAATGTATACTAAGCTGATCTTCTGTATATTAAGATAATCGAAAATGAATCTTGATGTGAATGGAAGGGGAGAGGGAGTGGGAAAGGGGAGGGTTGTGGGTGGGAGGGACGGTATTGGGGGGAAGCCATTGTAATCCATAAATCGTACTTTGGAAATTTATATTCATTAAATAAAAGTTTAAAAAAAACCTTTTAAAAAAAAGAAAATGAGCAAAAGAAAATAAGATATCGTAATAAAGAAACATAGTGATCGACAAGCATCTGAAGAGCTATTTTGGCTTCACTTGTGATCAGGAAAATGTGAAGCAAGATACCATGACAGATCATTTTCAATCCATTTTGTTGTTGAAATCGAAGTTCTGAAGTGTTAGTGTGAGTTCAGATCCACAGGAGTACTTATAAGTTCCTGGTGGGGGCAGAGTGACACAGTCTCGTTGAGCTGAAAAATGCACAGAGTTTACTAAGAGCTGGAGGAGGACTTAGCCCCACGTACACAGTGTCAGTTATCCCCTGAACACACTGCTCCACCTGTTTTGTTGTTGTTGTAAGGACCTAGATTTTATGCCTTTCTTCACTGAGTACATGTAGAAAATCAGGTCTATGAGACAAATTTAGTTAAGATTCATCTTGTTGTTCTGTAGTAAGAGGAGCGCGCATCTTGTGGCAAATGTCAAGTGAGGTCACAGATTACAAGGGGCTGCATCATGTACTCGCATCCCTGTGTGGCCCATACACAGGAGGAGACAGCCGCTGGGTGGTGACTTATCTTCCTATCACATGCCTGGGACATCAGGCTGACCTTTTCATCCAGTTTTGCTCTGTGTGGCTGGAGCCCGTGTGCCTCAACTGGGAGGGGAGAGGTGGCACTAACGTAACTGCCAGGCCCCCTCACAGCACAGCCGATGGCCCATCTCAGGGCCCTGCCGTCCCATTTCATTCTGGGCATTCCATTTAGTTCACAAAACCATTTGGAAATGGCTCTCCATTCTCCCACATAGCTGAGCAGTCCTTATCCCATGACCCAGTGATTCAAACCCCAGGTTTATGTGAGGAGAAACTGTTGCCTGTGTATCAAAGACGGGAAATGCATGAGATCTTATTAATCTTGTTCTGTGGCTCATAACACAGTCATTACTTGTCTATGTGTGGCTATTTATTTTATTCTATTTATTGTTTTAAAGATGTGTTTATTTATTTGAAGTCAGAATTACAGAGAGAGAGAGAGAGAGAGAGAGAGAGAATCTTCCATCCACTGGTTCATCCCCAGCAAAGGCTGAGCCCAGTCAAAGGCAGGAGCCAGGAGCTTCATCTGGGTCTCCCACGTGGTATCAGGGGCCCCAACACTTGGCCATCCTCCCCTGCTTTTCCCAGGCCATTATCACGGGCTGGATAGGAAGTAGATCAGCCAGGACACAAACCAGTACCTTCATGGGATTCGGCTTCCCAGGCAGCAGCTTTACCCCTTACATTTGAGTGCCTATTATCTGTAATCCACTTACTGGTACTATTTTTAAAAGATAGTTCAGATTCTTTGTTTTACCTAATAAAGATGAACTGTGACTAAATCCTTGACTGTCTGCAGCCCTGAAATCATATATTCATGCTTATTATCCTATTAAGAAATGTTAGGAGAAAAAAATGTTAAATATTTTTCCTTGATACTGTACACCAAGATGAGCCAGAATTAATTAAGTGGGACTGGGGATAAAGAAACTAACAGAAGCACATTTAAGAAACAGGAAAGAACCAGGGTGTGTTCTATGAATGGAAGGAAGTCAGCAGTATGGCAGGAACAGAAATCGGAGGGGGGGCGATGAGACTGGGGTAGGAAGATTTCACACCAGTCAAGACTTTATAAACCAAGGTGAATGAACCAGGGTTGAACATAAAGTTGAGTAGAAACCATTGAGGTTTTAAACGTCTTATTCCTGTAGTAATCAGATAAGCACATGTCACCTTGGCTGCAGTGTGAATAATGGACTGAGCAGGGGAGGCAAAAACATGCCTCTATTTCCTGAGTGTTCTCCTCTGGGCCTTAGAATTAAACAGATTAGGGGCTGACATTGTGGCCCAATGAATTAAGCCACCACTTACAAGCTGCCATCCCATGTTGGAGCACAGGTTAGAGTCCCCGGCTGCTCTGCTTCCAATCCAGTTCCCTCCCCTGCTATTGCCCCTGGGAGAGAGCCCTGCCAGCCATCTGAGAGACCAAGATAGAGTTCTTGGCTTCCAGCTTCAGCCTGGCTATGCTGTGGCTATTGGGCTATTGTGGCCTTTTGGATCTGAACCAGCAGATGGAAGATTCTCTCTCTCTCTCTCTCTCTCTCTCTCTCTCTCCCCCTCCCTCCCTCCATTTCAAATAAATAAGTTAATCTTCAAAAAAAGGGAATTAAGTAGAGTAACAGGAGATTCATAGGCAAATTTATTTAATAAAGATTTCACACAACACTGGGGCCCCCAAAGGGAACAAAGACCCAATATGCAGTCAAAATTGAATATTTATATCCTGAATTGGACAAAGCAGTGACTTGAGAAACCATGACAAGACACAATTGGGTTGGACTAGGTAGTTGGTGGGATACAGAGAGACCTGGAGAATAAAGGTTAGCTTAACAAGGACTTTTTGTCCAATTTCATCCAACCACCATGTCTCGCCCTTGATATGAATGGTGCTTTCCTTCTGGTATAGGGAGGACGACTTCCATCTGCAAGACCATCTGTGTAGTCATGAAGACATTAATCAAAACCACAAAAGATAGGTTCCCATGAAATTTGACAAAAAATCTAAAATACAAATGGAAACAAAGTAAAAGAACAGGCAAGATAGAAGTGTAAAATGAGGTGAATTCTCCTGTCAATTGTCAAATTACTTCAATATTTAGGATAACGAAACAGGCAGAAATAAATAGCTCACTGGGAAGTAATGGTAGAAGAAAAACAAGCCCATGTATATATAGAAATTTGACAGAGGGTAGAGCTGTCATTGCTGATATATGAGGATGACTTGGTATCCAATAAGTTATCCTGGAACAAGCCATTACCCACACAAGGAAAGATAAATTTAAACCCTTCCTCACAGCCTAAGCCAAAATGGATTAAATGCTTAAATGCAGATTCAAAATGTTACAGATTTTGGTTAAAATGTGTATGTGCACACACACATACACAGAGGAGTGTTTCTCCATGAACTTGTGCTATGGGGGAGAACTTCATACAAATCATTTAAAAAGCACACTTGCAAGAAAAGAATGATGAAGTTTACTAAATTAAGAAACTCAAGAGAAACATCACAAGGAAAGTGAAAACATAAACTACAAATTGCAAAGGTTTCAATAACACATATAGATGACCAAGGTGGGGTATCTAGAATACATAAAGAATAATTATAACTTTTCAAAAAGAAATGTTGGCAAAGGGCAGTTAACACTGGGACCCTATAAAGGTAAACCATGTCTTGGGAGGAGTGACAGTGTATGGTGCATATGGTGGCAGTGTATAGAAAGTGGAAGTAAACAATTAGTTTAGCACTACCAAATCTTGAAATTCATGCATTCTACAAACTGAGTTGAATGATTCATTATCTGAGATAGAAGGGGAGGGACAAAATAACATTGTTAAAAGCCAATAAATATATAACATTATAAAAGGATGTTATTACAGAAAGACTTTATTAAAATACTTCTTACAAAAAGAGTGAAAGAGTGAGTCTTAGAAGAAAATGAATGTGGGCTAAAATTCAAATCGGTTGTCTTCACTAGATACAGCACAGCCTACCCACTCAACAGCCTATGACACGTGTGTGGCCCACGTGCAGGGCAAGGGTGAAGCCCATGGGAGTGAGGACGTCACAGGGAGGTGACTGCTGGGAGGAGAAAGCCTTGCAGGAAGAGCCCCCTGCCACTCCTCTCCTCCTGCACACACCATGCGCCTCAGTCTGCTCTGCTGGGGGGCCCTGTGTCTCTGGGGAGCAGGTGAGGCCCTGCTCTGCACCAGCGCATGCCAGTCCCACGGGCTGCTCAGCCTCCTGTGGCTGCTCTCCCAGGCTCCCTCAGGGGCTTCTCTTCCAGCTTCTGTCTCCTCCCTCCACAGGCTCCACGGACACAGAGGTCACCCAGACTCCCAGACATCTGCTCAAGGGAAAGGCACAGACAGCAAAGATGGAGTGTGTCCCTGCAAAAGGACACCGTTATGTTTATTGGTATCGTCAGAAGCCAGAAGAGGAACTCAAGTTTTTGGTGTACTTCCAGGATAAAGAAATTCTGGACAAAACAGAAATGATCAATGAGCGATTTTCAGCTCAATGTCCCACAAACTCGCCCTGCAGCGTGGAGATCCAGTCCACTGACCTGGGGGACTCAGCCCTGTATTTCTGTGCCAGCAGCCAATCCACAGTGCTCAAAGTTCACTTTCCTTTGAACACAAACTCAGCCTGCACCAGCTCAGGAAATGAGAGGTGCATTCGGTTGGTAGAAAACACCAGAAACGAAATTGAAGAGCATAGGTCTGAAGGAAAAATGTAAATGACAGTTCTAGGTAGGAAGTTAGGATTGTTTAAAATAGAGGACGGCAGGAGAAACCCAGAGAATTGGGGAATAAGGTAACCAAGGGGATCACAGTTCCCAGGGCACAGGATACCAGGCAAGTACACCAGGACACCTCTCTCTGTCTCTCTTACTCTTCTGTGATTCTAATAATGTTTAGAAAGTATATTGTTCTGTGCTGTTCACCTGGGGAGTCTGTGCACTCAGGAGTAAGGATGATGAGCACATCAGCTGTGTCTTTCACGTGGACCCTGAACCTGTGATGCAGCCCATTTCCTTACATGAGCTTGTCATGCCTGCCTTCCACCTCGCGGAAGTTCTCAGCAACGCCTGTCTCAGGAACATGCCAATCATGTAATATGTAAAAGCAGCTTTACTGATTCATAAAATCAATGAAGTAAAATGCACCTACTTCAAGTGTACATTTCAATGAGATTTGAAAAAACTGTATACTCGTGATTACCATGACAGTTACAGATTTTAGCAAAAGTTCCTCTGTGTGTCTTTTCTGAGGCCTTTGGATTTTGAAAAAAAGATTTGTTTATTTGTTTACTTATTTCGAAGATCAATTGAGAGAGAGAGAGCGCGCGCCATCTGCTAGGTCACTCCCCAGTTGGTCACAACAGCCAGAACTGGGCCACAGTGGATATATATATATATATTTTTTTTTGTTTTTTTTGGACAGGCAGAGTGGACAGTGAGAGAGACAGAGAGAAAGGTCTTCCTTTGCCGTTGGATCACCCTCCAATGGCCGCCGCGGCCGGTGCACTGCGGCCGGCGCACCGCGCTGATCCGATGGCAGGAGCCAGGTACTTATCTTGGTCTCCCATGGGGTGCAGGGCCCAAGCACTTGGGCCATCCTCCACTGCACTCCTGGGCCATAGCAGAGAGATGGCCTGGAAGAGGGGCAACCGGGACAGAATCCGGTGCCCCGACTGGGACTAGAACCCGGGTGCCGGTGCTGCAAGGTCAAGGATTAGCCTAGTGAGCCGCGGCGCCGGCCTAACACTGGGTATTAAGCATGGGTGGCAGAGTACTTGAGCCACATGCAGCTGTCTCCAAGGTGCATTGGTGTAGAGTTAATGGAAGTTAGTGTTCTTTGAAACTTTCCTTTCAATATTGCTTCATAGTTTTATTATTGTGTGCTGCATATACATTGCTATTTTTGCCTACTTTTTCCCAAGTATGTTTGAATAAAATTATCATGAATGTACTTTTTAAACAATCATGAGGAATTTGCTTACTAACATATATTGTTCTAAGTTTTCACCTCAGTTTCAGATTCAGTCTTTAAATGTCTTGGTGTTACTCAGAAGTCAGTGATGGTCAGCAACCTCACGAGAACTCACAATGTCAGTCCCATTTCCCTCCTGAACCCCCTATGTGCTAGTACGCTTGTGCTCAACAGTAAAATATGTGCATCCAAGCATTTCTGATATGCTGTGAAACCCCTGCTAGGTGGACATTAAGATGAGACATGCTTTGTTTCTAAAAACAAAACTATGGATTAAAAATTAAAGTACGTGTTATGCATTTCAAATATGTGACACAGAGTGAAGAGTCTGGGCGCACCTGCTCTTCTGGCCCAGTCCGTGCAGTCTCTACTTCTCCTGTGGCCCACATCCATCAGGTCTGCTGTCTGACAACACTGGAGAGGCTATGCTTGGGGTAGCACAGGGAATTTGGGGACTCTGCCATTTCTGCTCAATTTTGCTGTAAACATAAAACGTACTAAAAAATACAGTTCATTTAAGAAGGTGGTTAGCTAGTAGTTAAGCATACCTGCATCCCTTATCAGAGTTTCTGGGTTCAGTAGAAATGGCACCTGTATCGGATGCCAGCACCACGGAAAACAGCTTTACCTGCTACACCACAGCAACAGCCACCAATACTTAAATCTTAATGTAAAATAGCTGATATGTAACTTTTGTAAATGTAGCAGACTCTATGGCTGGTGCATCATACTTACAATACTTAATAGAAAATGGGCATCAAAGATATTTATTTAAGGGGCCAGCTTTGAGGTATAGCACATCAAGCTTCTACCTGTGACTCCTGCATCCCATATGAGTGCTGGTTTGTGTGCCAACTGCTCCACTTCTGATCCAGCTCTCTTTCAATGACCTGTGAAAAGCAGCAGAAGATGGCCCAAGTGCAGGGACCCCTGCCACCCATGTGGGAGAACAGATGAAGCTCCGGACTCCTCGCTTCGGCCTGGCCCAGTCCTGGCTATTGAGCATTTGGGAGTGAACCCATGAATGGAAGATCTCTCTTGGTCTCTCCCTCTCTATCTGTAACTCTGACTTTCAAATCAATAAATAAGTCTTTAAAAAGGAAAAGATGTTTACCACAACACAAAGAGATTTTGAAAGCTATGTATACTCTGCCTACAACTGTATAACTGATGACATCAGATGGAAAGAAGGAAACAAAATAGCAATATTGCAAATCTAAGAAATAAATGACATGAAAATGGCTTTAATGCAAAAACAGTGAAAGATTTCATCACATGAAGGAGGTGGAAATGGGCTAGAATCACACCAGTTGTGCTCATCAGCTAACACACACCCTCCCCTCCCACAGCCTAGGACATGTGTGTGGCCCAGGTGCAGGGCAAGGGTGAAGCCCATGGGCAGTGAGGACGTCACAGGGAGGTGACTGCTGGGAGGAGAAAGCCTTGCAGGAAGAGCCCCCTGCCACTCCTCTCCTCCTGCACACACCATGCGCCTCAGTCTGCTCTGCTGGGGGGCCCTGTGTCTCTGGGGAGCAGGTGAGGCCCTGCTCTGCACCAGTGCATGCCAGTCCCACGGGCTGCTCAGCCTCCTGTGGCTGCTCCCCCAGGCTCCCTCAGGGGCTTCTCCTCCAGCTTCTGTCTCCTCCCTCCACAGGCTCCATGGACACAGAGGTCACCCAGACTCCCAGACATCTGCTCAAGGGAAAGGCACAGACAGCAAAGATGGACTGTGTCCCTGCAAAAGGACATATTCATGTCTATTGGTATCGTAAGAAGCCAGAAGAAGAGCTCAAGTTTTTGGTGTACTTCCAGGATAAAGAAATTATTGAGAAAACAGAAGTGATCAATGAGCGATTTTCAGCTCAGTGTCCCGCAAACACCCTGCAGCGTGGAGATCCAGTCCACTGACCTGGGGGACTCGGCCCTGTATTTCTGTGCCAGCAGCCAATCCACAGTGCTCAAAGTTCACTTTCCTTCAAACACAAACTCAACCTGCACCAGCTCAGGAAATGAGTGGTGCATTCGGTTGGCAGAAAACACCAGACGCTACTTGTAAGAGCATTTGTCTGAAGGAAAAAAAGTTGTAAATAACAGCCCTATGTGAGACGTAAGGAGTGTTTACAACAGAGGATGGGAACAGAAATTCAAGAAAAGCGAAATAAGGCAAAAAAGAGGGTGATGTCGCCGGGTACAGAAAAGTAAAAGAGGTATACCAGCAAACGCTGTCTTCTGTTTCTAGATTGCAACAATCCCTGTAACATACATCATTCTATGCTTCTCACCTGGGAAACCCAGGTGTTCACAGTAAGGATGATGAGCCCGTGGGCCCTGACCTGGCATCCAGCACATACTGACCTGGACCCAAGCCTTCTTAAAGGGTTTCATGACTGCTTCTCACAGCTGTCCAATGCCCTGGAACCTTAGCGGAAGATCTCAGCAACTCCTGTCCCCTGGAATACTCCCATCAAGCAATTCTAAAGCAACGTCATTGAGTCATAGGATAAATATGATAAAATGTGTGTATTGTAACTGTCCATTTCACTGAATTTTAAACGCATGTGATTGCCATGGAAATCAATTACAGATTTCCCCAACATCTCCTCTGTGCGTTTACTGAGGTGCTGGGTTTTTGAACAAGGTTTTGTTTATTTATTTATCTAATTTATTATTTCAAAGGCTAAATGAGGGAAAGAGAAATAGAATGTGTGTGAGAAAGAGAGAGGGAGAGCACGAGCGACAGTAATTTTGCATCTGCTGGGTCACTCCCTAAATGGCCACAACAGCTAGGTCTGGGCCCTGCTGACATCAGGAGCCACGATTCTCAGGTTCAAGTACTTGAGCCACCATCTACCACCTCCCAGCACATGATCATGGAGGTGGATTGGAACTGAAGGTCTTCCTAAACACTCACGAAGGATGTCCTTGCTAAATTCTATTTTCCACCTTTGCACATCGGTTCCCAATGCCTCACTCGCTGAGGCTGTCTCAGCATATTCCACCTAAGGCCGTAGCCGCAGCACCACCTGGGAGCTCACAATGTCAGTCCCTCGTCCCAGGAGACCCACCTGAGTGCTAGTACCCTTGTGCTCTAAATATGCACATTCAAACACTTCTGAAACATTGGGTAACCCTGCAATGTGCACAGTAACACGCAGCATACTTGTTTCTAAACATAAACCTGTGACGGGCCGCCGCGGCTCACTAGGCTAATCCTCCGGCACACCAGGTTCTAGTCCCAGTCGGGGCGCCGGATTCTGTCCCAGTTGCCCCTCTTCCAATGCAGCTCTCTGCTCTGGCCAGGGAGTGCAGTGGAGGATGGCCCAAGTGCTTGGGTCCTGCATCCCATGGGAGACCAGGAGAAGTACCTGGCTCCTGCCATCGGATCAGCGCAGTGCCCCAGCCACAGCGCACTGGCCGCAGCAGCCAAGAGAGAGTGAACCAACAGTAAAGGAAGACCTTTCTCTCTGTCTCTTTCCCTCTCACTGTCCACTCCGCTTGTCAAAAAAGTAAATAAATAAACCTGTGACAAAAAAATTAAAGGGTGTATTCAACATTTAAACATCAGATAGAGCGAAGAACTGGATGCATCAGCTCTGCTTGCCCCGTCTTCATTCTGCACTCGCTACCCCTGCAGGCTGCCTCCAGCACTCTGCAGACTGATAACACTGGAGGTCAATACAGGAGAGCAACAGAGATACGAGGGCACTTTGCCACTGATGCTCAAGTTCAAAATGGGATGTGAAAACTACAGTTTATTGCAATAAAGATGCATGCATCCCCACCAGAGGATCAGGATTCAGGATCTGCCTCCTGACTCCTGCTTCCTGCTACACAGACCCTGGGAGGCATCAGTGATGGCTCAAGTGCGTGGATGGGAGTCCTGGAATTCGTCCCAAACTTTGATCTGGTCCAGAACCATGCATAACTTTTGTATTGACTCTCTGTCTCTCTCAACTGAAAAAGAACGACAAAAATTATCACTGGATTATGATTACCTGGACAAGATGAAGGACGAAAAATGGCATCTCTAAGTATAACACAGACTACAAAACCAATGTGATATTTACTCTTTTAATCCACAGAGACATCAATTTCATTATTTCTTTTATGCACAGCATGTTTTCTGGTAGTCCAATATTTAATTCCTGAATGTAAAGTACTGCTCTGTGATTATGATTGGTACAGTGTGCTTCAAATTGTTAACAGAAAATGTACATAAAGGTGTTTTTTTTTGTACAAAAAAAGTGAGCAATCTTTGCATACCATACACTTCAGCGTATGATTCATGGCCAGGGAGAGAAAGAAAGAGACAAACTAGCAATGTTAACCAGCAAATAAATGAACAACATGAAAACGATTTTCATTACAAATAGAGTGAGAATAAGTCAAAAAAGAAAATCAAAGTAGGCTACAACTGTCACCAGTTGTGCTCATCAGCTAACACACACCCTCCCCTCCCACAGCCTATGACATGTGTGTGGCCCACGTGCAGGGCAAGGGTGAAGCCCATGGGAGTGAGGACGTCACAGGGAGGTGACTGCTGGGAGGAGAAAGCCTTGCAGGAAGAGCCCCCTGCCACTCCTCTCCTCCTGCACACACCATGCGCCTCAGTCTGCTCTGCTGGGGGGCCCTGTGTCTCTGGGGAGCAGGTGAGGCCCTGCTCTGCACCAGCGCATGCCAGTCCCACGGGCTGCTCAGCCTGCTGTGGCTGCTCTCCCAGGCTCCCTCAGGGGCTTCTCCTCCAGCTTCTGTCTCCTCCCTCCACAGGCTCCATGGACACAGAGGTCACCCAGACTCCCAGACATCTGCTCAAGGGAAAGGCACAGACAGCAAAGATGGACTGTGTCCCTGCAAAAGGACACCGTTATGTCTATTGGTATCGTAAGAAGCCAGAAGAGGAACTCAAGTTTTTGGTGTACCTCCAGAATGAAGCAATTATTGAGAAAGCAGAAATGATCAATGAGCGATTTTCAGTTCAATGTCCCACAAACTCACCCTGCAGCGTGGAGATCCAGTCCACTGAACTAGAGGACTCGGCCCTGTATTTCTGTGCCAGCAGCCAATCCACAGTGCTCGAAATTTGCTTTCCTTTGAACACAAACTCAGCCTGCACCAGCTCAGGAAATGAGAGGTGCATTCGGTTGGTAGAAAACACCAGAAACGCTACTTGTAAGAGCATTTGTCTGAAGGAAAAAAAGTTGTAAATGACAGCCCTATGTGAGATGTAAGGAGTGTTTACAACAGAGGATGGGAACAGAAATTCAAGGAAAGCGAAAGCAGGCAAAAAAGAGGGTGATGTCGCCGGTACAGAAAAGTACACAAGGTATACCAGCACAGCGCTGTCTTCTGTTTCTGGATTGCAACAATCCCTGTAACATACATCATTCTATGCTTCTCACCTGGGAAACCCAGGTGTTCACAGTAAGGATGATGAGCCCGTGGGCCCTGACCTGGCATCCAGCACATACTGACCTGGACCCAAGCCTTCTTAGAGGGTTTCATGACCGCTTCTCACAGCTGTCCAATGCCCTGGAACCTTAGCGGAAGCTCTCAGCAACTCCTGTCCCCTGGAATACTCCCATCAAGCAATTCTAAAGCAACATCATTGAGTCATATGATAAATATGATAAAATGTGTGTATTGTAACTGTCCATTTCACTGAATTTTAAACGCATGTGACTGCCATGGAAATCAATTACAGATTTCCCCAACAGCTCCTCTGTGCGTTTACTGAGGTGTTGGGTTTTTGAAAAAGGTTTTGTTTATTTATTTATCTAATTTATTATTAAAAAGGTTAAATGAGGGAAAGAGAAATAGAGTGTGTGTGAGAAAGAGAGAGAGAGAGAGCACACGTGAGAGAAATTTTGCATCTGCTGGGTCACTCCCTAAATGGCCACAACAGCTAGGTCTGGGCCCTGCTGACATCAGGAGCCACGATTCTCAGGTTCAAGTACTTGAGCCACCATCTACCACCTCCCAGCACATGATCATGGAGGTGGATTGGAATTGAAGGTCTTCCTAAACACTCACGAGGAATGTCCTTGCTAAAATCTATTTTCCACCTTTGCACATCGGTTCCCAATGCCTCACTCGTTGAGGCTGTCTCAGCATATTCCACCTAAGGCCATAACCGCAGCACCACGTGGGAGCTCACAATGTCAGTCCCTCGTCCCAGGAGACCCACCTGAGTGCTAGTACCCTTGTGCTCTAAATATGCACATTCACACACTTCTGAAACATTGGGTAACCCTGCAATGTGCACAGTAACATGCAGCATACTTGTTTCTAAACATAAACCTGTGACGGGCCGCCGCGGCTCACTAGGCTAATCCTCCGGCACACCGGGTTCTATTCCCTGTCGAGCGCCGAATTCTGTCCCAGTTGCCCCTCTTCCAATGCAGCTCTCTGCTCTGGACAGGGAGTGCAGTGGAGGATGGCCCAAGTGCTTGGGTCCTGCATCCCATGGGAGACCAGGAGAAGTACCTGGCTCCTGCCATTGGATCAGCGCAGTGCCCAAGCCACAGCGCACTGGCCACAGCACCCAAGAGAGAGTGAACCAACGGTAAAGGAAGACCTTTCTCTCTCTCCCTTTCTCTCTCACTGTCCACTCCGCTTGTCAAAAAAGTAAATAAATAAACCTGTGACAAAAAAATTAAAGGGTGTAGTCAACATTTCAACATCAGATAGAGCGAAGAACTGGATGCATCAGCTCTGCTTGCCCAGTCTTCATTCTGCACTCGCTACCCCTGCAGGCTGCCTCCAGCACTCTGCAGACTGATAACACTGGAGGTCAATACAGGAGAGCAACAGAGATACGAGGGCACTTTGCCACTGATGCTCAAGTTCAAAATGGGATGTGAAAACTACAGTTTATTGCAATAAAGATGCATGCATCCCACACCAGAGGATCTGGATTCAGGATCTGCCTCCTGACTCCAGCTTCCTGCTACACAGACCCTGGGAGGCATCAGTGATGGCTCAAGTGCGTGGATCCCTGCAACCCACATGGGAGGCCTGGAATTCGTCCCAAACTTTGATCTGGTCCAGAACCATGGATAACTTTTGTATTGACTCTCTGTCTCTCTCAAATGAAAAAGAACGACAAAAATTATCACTTGCTTTTGATTACCTGGACAAGATGATGTAAGAAAAATGGCATCTCTAAGTGCAACACAGACTACAAAACCAATGTGACAATTTCTCCTTTAATCCACAGAGACATCAATTTCATTATTTCTTTTACGCACAACATATTTTCTGGATGTCCAGTATTTAATTCCTAAAGGTAAAGTACTGCTCTGTGATTATGATTGGTACAGTGTGCTTCAAATTGTTAACAGATTATGTACATAAAGGTGTTCATTTTAGTACAAAAAAAGTGAGCAATCTTTGCATACCATACACTTAAGCGTATGATTCATGGCCAGGGAGAGAAAGAAAGAGACAAACTAGCAATGTTAACAAGCAAATAAATGAACAACATGAAAACGATTTTCATTACAAATAGAGTGAGAATAAGTCAAAAAAGAAAATCAAAGTAGGTTACAATTGTCACCAGTCGTGCTCATCAGCTAACACACACCCTCCCCTCCCACAGCCTATGACATGTGTGTGGCCCACGTGCAGGGCAAGGGTGAAGCCCATGGGAGTGAGGACGTCACAGGGAGGTGACTGCTGGGAGGAGAAAGCCTTACAGGAAGAGCCCCCTGCCACTCCTCTCCTCCTGCACACACCATGCGCCTCAGTCTGCTCTGCTGGGGGGCCCTGTGTCTCTGGGGAGCAGGTGAGGCCCTGCTCTGCACCAGCGCATGCCAGTCCCACGGGCTGCTCAGCCTCCTGTGGCTGCTCTCCCAGGCTCCCTCAGGGGCTTCTCCTCCAGCTTCTGTCTCCTCCCTCCACAGGCTCCACGGACACAGAGGTCACCCAGACTCCCAGACATCTGCTCAAGGGAAAGGCACAGACAGCAAAGATGGACTGTGTCCCTGCAAAAGGACACCGTTATGTTTATTGGTATCGTAAGAAGCCAGAAGAAGAGATAAAATTTGTGGTGTACTTTCGGGATGAAGAAATTCTGGACAAAACCGAAGTGATCAATGAGCGATTTTCAGCTCAATGTCCCACAAACTCACCCTGCAGCGTGGAGATCCAGTCCACTGACCTGGGGGACTCGGCCCTGTATTTCTGTGCCAGCAGCCAATCCACAGTGCTCAAAGTTCACTTTCCTTTGAACACAAACTCAGCCCGCACCCAGCTCAGGAAATATGTGGTGCGTTCGGCTGTTATAAAACACCAGAAACCCAACGTGTAAGAGCATAAATCCAAAGGATAAAATGTAGATGACAGCTCAAAGTGAGAAGAATGTGGTTTTTAGCATGTACATGGGTACAGAAATCCACAGGCTGGAGAAGGAAGGCAAAAAAATTGCCAGGGTATGTGATAGCAGCAAAGTATATCAGAGTGCACCATTCTCTCTCTCTCTCTCTCTCTCTCTCTCTCTCTCATTTCTAAGTCTTTATTGACATGTATAATTCTGACTTTTCACCTGGGAAAACAGACACATTTAGGGGTACAGATGATGAGCACATCAGCTCATCACATGGATCCTGACCCTGCAATCCAATGCATGTCCTTCACCCAGACTCAGCCTCTCCTTGAGGGTTGAATGGCTGCCCCGCACAGCTGTGTGTGCACTGGAGATTTAGCAGAAACTCCCAACAACTCCTGCTCCTGAAATAATCCCTGAAATAAATAAATAATGCTGAAATAAAATCTAAGAGATTTTTTAAAATCAACTTTATGAATATGATACATGAGACAAATACAACTACTTAAATGTAAATTTCATTAGAATTTGACAAATTGTATACTCGTGACTACCATGACAATCAATTATAGATATTCTCCTTATGTTCTCCTATATATCTGCACTGAGGTCTTCGGGTTAGAAAAAATGACCATCGATGATATGAAAGGCAGAGTGACATAGACAGACAGAGAGATGCTTCATCTACTGTTTCTCTCCCAAAATAGCCACAGAGCCAGGACTGGGCGTGGATGAAGTCAGGAGCCAAAAACTCCATCCTATCTCCCACATTGGTAGCAGGGACTCAAAAACTTGGGCAAACAATTGCTATGTCTCAGGCACATTAGCAAGGAATTGGACCTATTGGAGGTTTTCGTTAAAGTTTCTTTCAGTACAACTTCACAGTTTTTACCATTAAAATTTTGCATGCTTTTTTCCTAAGTTGATTTTAACAAAATCATCATGAATGTACTTTTTAAACATTCCTAAGGAATTTAATTACTAAAACATATTCTCACAGGGCTGGCGCCGTGGCTCACTTGGTTAATCCTCCACCTGCAGTGCCAGCATCCCATATGGGTGCCAGGTTCTAGTCCTGGTTGCTCCTCTTCCAGGCCAGCTCTCTGCTGTGGCCCGGAAATGCAGTGGAGGATGGCCCAAGTGCTTGGGCCCTGCACCCCATGGGAGACCAGGAGGAGGCACCTGGCTCCTGGCTTCAGATCAGCGCACCGCCAGCTGTAGCGGCCATTTGGGGAGTGAACCAACAGAAGGAAGACCTTTCTCTCTGTCTCTCTCTCTCTCTCTCACTGTCTATAACTCTACCTGTCAAATAAATTTAAAAAAATTTAAAATGTCTCAGTTGAAGTCTCCACCTCTGAAGGCATGATCACCAGCGACCACACTGACGCTCACAGCGTCGGCCTCAAGTGTTAGTGCTCCTCTGCTCTATGGCAAGCTTTGCTCATTCAAACATTTCATAAAACTTGGAAATCCTGCAAGGTACACATCAAGATGAGGTTAAGGTTTATTTTGTTTCTGAAAATAAACCTGTGACTTTTAAAACTAAAGGGCGTATTCCACATTCAAGCACATGACTTAGAGTGAAGCATTTGGGTGCATCGCCCTGCTGGCCCAGTCTACGTTCTGTTCTCCCTCCACCTGCAGTCCACACGCATCAGATCTGCAGCCGTACAGCACTGGAGGTCAATATGCAGGTGGCTACCCATGGGGCTACAGTGGGCATGGAGAACGGTCAGTATGCTCAACTTTGCAGAGAGCAGCAAAGTGTTCTAAAATATACAACTTATTTAAGTAGGTGGTTAGTCTGGCAGATTCAGATGCCTGCCTCCCATATCAGAGAACCTGGGTTCAACACCTGGCTCCTGACTCCTGACTCCTGACTCCAGCTTCCTGGAGGCATCACTGATGGCTCAGTAGGTCCCGGCCATTGCAGTGATGGGTCCCTGCCAACCACATGGGAGGCTCAGACTGTGTTCCCACCTCCTGGCTTTTGTCTGATTCACGCACATGTGTTGGACGCATTTGAGGTGTGATTGGTGGATCTCTGTCTCACTCTAATAAAAAAAAACACAAATAATAATTCAGGCTTAGTTACATGAACATGGTAGAGAAAGTAAAACGGAATCTACAAGTGTAACATGGGCTAGAAAGTCTCAGCGATAATTCCTCTTTTAAACAAACAAAAATACTCATTGCATTGTTCCTCTCCATGCACTCATAATTGTTGTAAATATGTTTAAAGTGGTCCTGCATCTAATTCTTAATGTAAAGTAGCTGCTTTGTGATTATATAAGTTTAGCAAAGTCTTTGATGCAAGTGTGCATTAAATAATAAATAAAAAATGAATATGAAATTAGGTTAACTCAGATCAAAGAAATTTTGAGATTCATGCATGATATACATTAAATTTGTGACTTATTACTTGAGATGAAAGGAAGATGACAAAATATGCTGTTAATAACTCAATGAATAAATAACATGAAAATGACTTTCATGCAAAAAGAGTGAAAGATTTCATCACATGAAGGAGGAACTGGGCTAGAATCACACCAGTTGTTCTCATCAGCTGAAACACACCCTCCCCTCCCACAGCCTAGGACATGTGTGTGGCCCAGGTGCAGGGCAAGGGTGAAGCCCATGGGAGTGAGGACGTCACAGGGAGGTGACTGCTGGGAGGAGAAAGCCTTGCAGGAAGAGCCCCCTGCCACTCCTCTCCTCCTGCACACACCATGCGCCTCAGTCTGCTCTGCTGGGGGGCCCTGTGTCTCTGGGGAGCAGGTGAGGCCCTGCTCTGCACCAGCGCATGCCAGTCCCACGGGCTGCTCAGCCTCCTGTGGCTGCTCTCCCAGGCTCCCTCAGGGGCTTCTCCTCCAGCTTCTGTCTCCTCCCTCCACAGGCTCCATGGACACAGAGGTCACCCAGACTCCCAGACATCTGCTCAAGGGAAAGGCACAGACAGCAAAGATGGACTGTGTCCCTGCAAAAGGACACAGTTATGTCTATTGGTATCGTCAGAAGCCAGAAGAGGAACTCAAGTTTTTGGTTTACTTCCAGGATGAAGAAATTATTGAGAAAACCGAAGTGATCAATGAGCGATTTTCAGCTCAATGTCCCACAAACTCACCCTGCAGCGTGGAGATCCAGTCCACTGAACTAGAGGACTCGGCCCTGTATTTCTGTGCCAGCAGCCAATCCACAGTGCTCAAAGTTCACTTTCCTTTGAACACAAACTCAGCCTGCACCCAGCTCAGGAAATGAGAGGTGCATTCGGCTGGTAGAAAACACCAGAAACCCAACTTAAAAGAACATGAATCTAAAGGGAAAAAATTGCAAATGACAGTTCTTGTTGAATAGAAAGGGGCGGTCAAAACGGTGGAAGGGAGCAGAAATCCAATAGTGGGGAAACAAGGCACAAAAGTGGCTGCAGACCTCAGGGTACAGGACAATATACATGGCATCCAGGACACAACTCTCTCTCCCTCTCTGTCTCTCCTCCAGTTTCTGGATTCTATCGATCATTATTAAAGTGTGCACACCTGTGCTTCTCAGCTGAAAGCTGTGTGGAAGAGTCGTCACGGTGAGTGTACCAGCTGTGCCTTCACCGGCCCCTGACTCAGTGACAGCACATTTCCTTGACTGGCCCCAGCCTCCCTTCGAAGGGTGCATGACTGCTCACACAGCTGTTGCTGCCTTCACAGCTTAGCAAGCACTAGCAGCAAGTCCAGGTCTGGGAGGCTGGAACTCCATCCACATTGCACATGGGGGAGGCAGAACTCAAGTACCTGACCATCAACAGCTGCACCACAGCTTCTGCATTAGCCAGAGCTGGGGTCCGAGCCGGAGCTGGGTACTGAACCCTGACACTCTGATGTGTGACATGGGCATCTTGACCACTACAGCAAGTGCCTAGCTCCTTGTGAACCTTTTGAAGAACCCACATATGTATGGATTTCAAAATTTATTTTGCAGGAAAATAAACTTACCTTTTAATCTCATTTTCCACAGACCATTTGAAGCCTCCTTATAGAAGGTAATATAATATTAAATGATATTATAAGAAGAAGTTCTGTGGCTGGCACTGTGGCAAAGCAGGTGAGGCTGCCACCTGCAGTGCCAGCAACCCAAGTGGGCACCTGTTCGAGTCCCAGCTGCTCCACTTTTTTTTTTTTTGACAGGCAGAGTGGACAGTGAGAGAGAGAGACAGAGAGAAAGGTCTTCCTTTGCCGTTGGTTCACCCTCCAATGGCCGCTGCGGCCAGTGTGCTGCGGGCCCCTACACCCACCTGGAAGACCTGGATGAAGCCTCTGGTGTTGGCCTGACCCAGCACTGGCCACTGCAGCCATCTGGGGAGTGAACCAGTGAGTGGAAAACCTCTCTCTCTTTCTGCCTCTGCCTTGTTCTCTTTGCAACACTGACTTTCAAATAAATAAATAAATATTTTAAAAAGAAGAAGAAGTTTCTTGGGAGCTCAGGGAAGGGTATGTCCAGTTCTGTCAGGTTGGATCAAAGAAAACTAAAATGGGAGCTTCATCAGATGGACGCTGCTTTGAACAGAACATTCTAGAGAAAGAAAGAGAACTCTTCAAAGGCAGAGTAAAGGCAGCACCACCGTGGGGAGCAGGCAACAGAGAAGGAAGCTGATCAGCTGACATGAATTAGGTCCAAAGGACTCAATTCAAGAAATAAACAGAATGGAGAAAAAAATTACCGTTAAATCCCTCAAAAAGAGGAAATCTTATTGCTCATTAAACAAATAATCATTACAAAATTTCATGAATAATGAGGGAAAATGAGATATACACACACAAGAATGGCTGAAAAAAATCATATCAAGTGTTGCCAAGGCAAAGCATCAACAAGGCCTTTCCATCTACTTGGGGAAACAATTTGACATTGTCTAATAAAGTTTAGGATGTGTTCATCCACTATCTATCAGCCCCTACCTTAAACATCTCTTTCCTAGAGCAATTTCAATATGTGAAAACCAAGACAAGAAAATTCAGTATTTCCGTCTAACATTACCTATAACAGAAAAAGTATTTAAAAAATCCAAATGTACAAATACACTAATAGAAAAATTGATAAATGCTTGTGAGTCAGGGCATAGAGCAGTAAAAATTAATGAACTAAAACTAAACACATAAACAGTGTGTTTGAGTGCCATAAATACAAATGAAAATTCATTGCAGAAGACGTTTATGGCATTGCCCATTTACATCAAGGTTAAAGCAAGATTTGGTTTAGTTTACATCTCTATCTTAAAATAGAGGAGCAAAGGAATACACACACAATCACTTCAGTAGTGTTCGAGACCAGAAGGTATGAGACCTGGGACAAGAAACAAGGTGTTTTTAAGATTCCAGTCATACTGATTTCCTAAGACAAGTTGTTTCTTGAGGTGTGCATCTTGTTGCGTTTTGCTAAATTCATATCTATCTATTCAATATAACTCTCACAGTGTGGAGACAACAACCTCCTTGAACAATTGACAAGTAGATGACCCAAGTCATCTACTTGCTGCCTTCCTAGGAGTGTTAGCAGGAAGGTTGATGGGGCAGAGCATCTGGAATTCAAATTACTGCTCCGACGGGGGATGCTGACATTGCCAGCAACAGCTTCATCAGCGGCACCACAATGCCAGCCCGAACAGAAATATATTTTTCCCAAAAAGCTTTTTTAAAGATAATTAGGTAGTTAATAACCAGAAGCAATGCTTAGTCCTGAGTTAGAAACTAATGCTCACATTAATGGTAAAGAATATTTTTGAAACAGATTGGTGCTTCAAGGCAACCATGGGTACAAATCACCTGTGCTTTGTGACCCTTTGTCTTCTGAGCGCAAGTGAATCCTGGGCACAAAAGACAAATCCTTGTCCTGGCCTTGCCAATCTCCAGGTCAAAGCCTTTCTCCTTGTCTGGGTCCCTCCTGGGTTTTGTCCATGGCTTCTGTTTCATTCTCTTCCAGGTCCTTTGATGACAAAGTTACCCAGATGCCAGGACATGTGGTCAAAGAGAAAGGACAGAAAGCAAAGATGGTGTGCATTCCTTGAAAAGGACAAAATTTTGTTTACTGTTATCAATAGAACCAGAGCAGAGGTTAAGTTTTTTACTTCCTTCCAGAATGAACAATTGATCAAATACAGATGACCGAGGACTGATTGAATCTCAACCAAATGCCTCCAAAACTCACCCTGCAACCTGTAGGTCTATTTGTCTGAAGCAGATTCAACACCGTAAGTCTGTGCCAGAAGCCAATTCACAGAACCGAAATGTTAGTTCCCCTTACGCTACAGAGAGTTTAGTACAAGTCAAGAAGTGGTGGGCTGGCCGGCACCATGGCTCACTTGGCTAATCCTCCGCCTGCGGCACCCGCACCCCGGATTCTAGACCCGGTTGCTCCTCTTCCAGTGCAGCTCTCTGATGTAGCCCAGGAAGGCAGTGGAGGATGGCCCAAGTGCTTGGGCCCCTGCACCCGCATGGGAGACCAGGAGGAAGCACCTGGCTCCTGGCTTCGGATCGGCGCAGCGCTAGCTGTAGCAGCCATTAGGGGAGTGAACCAACGGAAGGAAGACCTTTCTCTCTGTCTCTCTCTCTCTCACTGTCTAATTCTGCCTGTCAAAAAAAAAAAAAGTGGTGGGCTAGTAGTTCTGATACAGCACCCCCTGGGTCAGGGTCCAGGACAGCTGCCTCCCAGCTCTCATTCCTCTTCTGTTTCGTCTGCTACATGCCTTCCTCTCCCTGCACGCCTCTTCCTCTCCCATCCTCATGATGAGAATAAATGGTCCTCAAAGACCACAAATCCTGCTGGCATCATCCCACCCCACCCATGAAGATCATCCTAGCTCTTTCTAAGCCTGGGTTTAGAACTCTGGGGAAAACATCTGGCTGATCACGGTGACCCTTTTAAAGGAGAACTCAACTCTAGCCATTTGTATATATTCAAAATTACATGAAGATGGCTTGATGTGGCCTCAATTTTTATTTTTCCACACATTTCAAAGGGACTGAAACACCCCATTTTTCGGCATGCACAGTTTGCTGCTTCTAAATGATGCGTGGTACTCCATAACCACTTAGTCAGGAGCAGACATTCAATTTTCTTCCAGTTTCTTGTCAGCATTGAAAACACCTGCACACGTCCCTTCATGGGTCTGAATGATCACTTTACACTAGGACTGCACACCCAGAACCATGATTGCTGGATGTGGACGATTACATGCACATTTTACTTTCTGTATATAAATATCACTAAGGGGCTATTCATTATCCCATAAGCTTATACAGAATTGCGTTGGGCTTCCTTCAGGGTCCTCATATCTCCCTATGACACTGTCTGTTGACCTAGGTTGTTGCCAGTCTAGCTGTGTAGGGGGATTCAAGAAATACCATCCTCTGTATTTCCCACAGAGCTTCCTGGGTGTTTATCATAAAGATGTAGATGAAAATTTTAGAAAAAAATTAAACCAAGAATTTATTGGACATGAGAAAGAACAAAGTTAAAGGAGAGATTACACTACAATACTAATAACCGCCAACAATCTAGAAAGTTCGACTATGCTTTCTCTACCTCCCTTTCCCATTGCCTTTCTCTTATTGTTCATGAGCCCAAATGCTTCTTCACATGGTGTTGGTCCTGGATCACTGTCCTCGAAGTGGCTTATTCATATCTGTAAGACATTTTTTAATTGGGAGTTGTACATTGTTCTCAGTGACCCGTAGGAGTTTCTGAGGTATACTAAATACTAGCCTCTTTTACTTTAGAAATTGAAAATACCACCAAAGGGTCGGCGTTGTGGTCCTATGAGTTAAGCCACCTCCTGCAATGCTCTCATCCAATATGGCTGCTGGTTCAATTCCCAGCTGCTCCACTTCCAGCCCAGCTCTCTGCTAATGGCCTGGGAAAGCAGCAGAGGATGTCCCAAGTACTTGGGCTCCTGTCCCCGTGTGGGAGATTCAGATGTAGCACCTGGCTCCTGGCTTCAGCCAGGTCCAGCCCCAGCTGTTGTGGGCCTTTGGGAAGTGAACCAGTAGTTGCAAGATCTCTCTCTTTCTCTCTTTCCCTTTCAAATAAATGAATAAATCTTTTTTTTTAAGTAACAATTCCAGGTATGTCTCCCCTCTCCCGTGCTAGACTTCAAGAAACCAGTGTTTGTTGGAAACAGGTTTCTCTCTTGGTTGAGTGCAGGTTCTGCCCATTGTATAAGTCAGGCCTCTCTCTCCCACTTCCCTGGGCAACCTTTACATTGTCCCCCTCCTACTGCCTACATATCTGGGAAAAGTTTCTTTTAAAAAAAGATTAACTTATTTGAAAGTCAGAGTTACACAGAGAAAGAAGGAGAGGCAGAGAGAGAGAGAGCGAGAGTCTTCCATCCGCTGGTTCATTCCTCAATTGGCCACAACAGCCAGAGTTGCGCCAATCTGAAGCTAAGAGCCAGGAGCTTCCTCTGGGTCTCCACACAGGTGCAGGGGCTTAAGGACTTGGGCCATCTTCTACTGCTTTCCAGGCCATAGCAGAGAGCTGGATGGGAAGTTGAGCAGCCAGGACTTTAATCATATGGGACGCTGGCACAGCAACTGGTAGCTTTACTCGCTATGGCCACAGCACCGGCCCTAAGAAAAGTTTCTAACCATGGCTGCCCCCTCCTAAACTGCTGTCACCCATAAATAAAGTTCTCACCTACAAATGCTTAAAATACTTCACTCCATTTAGTTGTGTTTTTGGTAAACTTGATGCAAGTCTGTTTTTCTCACTCCTTTTCCTAATTGGATTCCACCCTATGGTTACAGCAGGGGCAGTGAGACTTCGCACATTTTTCTTAAAGACTCAATATTTACCCACACATTATCTCTTTTAGGTCCAAATTCCATCTACTGAAATCACCAATCTCATTAGTCTCTTGATTTGACAGCTGATCCATTTTAATTCCTTAAATGTTCACTCAGACATAAAAGGATCAAGAAGCATTCATTATGCTGCCTAGGATTTTAGTTTCTGGAAAAACAAGAGAAAAAGCACTGTGGAAAATGTATATTGAGGCCGGTGCCATGGCTCACTAGGCTAATCCTCCACCTGTGGCGCTGGCACACCGGGTTCTAGTCCCGGTCGGGGCGCCGGATTCTGTCCCGGTTGCCCCTCTTCCAGGCCAGCTCTCTGCTGTGGCCTGGGAGTGCAGTGGAGGATGGCCCAAGTCCTTGGGCCCTGTACCCACATGGGAGACCAGGAAGAAGCACCTGGCTGCTGGCTTTGGATCGGCGCAGCGCGCTGGCCATAGCAGCCATTAGGGGGAGAACCAATGGAAGGAAGGCCTTTCTCTCTGTCTCTCTCTCTCACTGTCTAACTCTGCCTGTCAAAGAAAAGAAGAGAAAAGAAAATGTATATTGAAGAATGGGTGCAGTGATGACATAGCATAGATTTTTAAATGGAAATCATGAGAACATTATATTCTCTGTAGAGAGTGATTTACCATTGGATCAACCACAACAAATTCCTGGGGGAATAAACCCAGAAAAACACATTTAAGTAATATCTGGAAGAGTTACCAGTGTTTTTACCATAAAGATAGCAACTTAAGAAAACAATAAACCACTTAATAGTAAATGTGAAAACAGGAATAGAAAAGTTCCACGTGAAAATAGAAAGTAATAATATTAGTGGAAAAGAGTTTAAAAGCATTTTAAAATGAAATATGCTACCCAGTTAGATCAAGAGTTTAGTCAGAATGTTACTCTTATGGACACACTACGTGGAATAGTGTCCATTTAATCATATGCATTGGGAACCTAAAAAATGTTTATTCTTAGGAATTTGGCTTTAGTTGTAAAAATGGATAGCTTTGACCATGTTTGCCCTACTCCTTAAGCCACAATAAAACTTGGCAACATTTTTAAGGCAGCACCTTCCAGATACTAGATAATGGGCAATACAGGGTCATCACCAGTGGGGAGGGGGAGAGAGGAGGGCAGCTTCACCCTCACCCCAACGCTCTGCTGGGTACAGTTTCTGGATCCCACACAAGCCCGGGTGAGGACGGCTTCACAGCGGAGGCAGATGTGCTGGCTCCGTCTCACCCACCAAGCAGTCTTCAACTCAGTAATTCACATGTGGAAGGAGCGTTCAGCCATCCTTACAATCATGCATGCACATGGAGCACACGGCTGGCAAAGAGCCTGGCCCACGGCTAAGACAGAGACCTGTGCTCTGCCAGCGTGGAAGACAGAACCGAGGGGAAGGGATCAGAAATGCAGCTGGAGAGGCAGAAGAGCCAGCCCAGAGTAAGCAAGCTATCAGCCACTGGGATCAGGAATTCTCAGGAATCCGGTGTCTTTATCGATTCCATCCACCCAAGTATCTTCCATTCATCCCTCTGCTAATAACCTTTCACTCCCTCTTCCACACGATTTCTGCTTCTCCCCTCTTCCCCCTGCATCTACATACTCTGTCAGGCATGGGGGGGCCACTGCCTCTCAATCTCTGGACATGAGTCCTCTGTTCTCTTAACAGGTGTGACCCCCAAGAACACTTACCTTTATACTCAGCTCCCCGTTCTCAGTTCAATTCAAATCCCTCATTGCAGCAGAGGGCAGCAAAACCCCATGTTTGTTTTCTGAAGTGCAACTAGGGTAATGATGTTTGTTACACTAAGGATAAGCCCAAAATTATCACCTCCATTATCATTAACCTATCTGGACTAAGCAAATCTCTGGATAAGCACTGGAGTAAACCCCTGGGTTTTTTTTTTTTTAAGATTTATTTATTTTATTTGAAAGGCAGAATTACAGAGAGGCAGAGACAGAGAGAAAAGTCTTCCATCTACTGGTTTACTCCCCAGATGGCCACAATAGCCAGAGTTGCGCTGACCTGAAGCCAGGAGCCAGGAGCTTCTTTCAGGTCTCCCACACGGGTGCAGGGGCCCAAGCACTTGGGCCATCTTCCACTGCTTTCCCAGGCCACAGCTGAGAGCTAGATTGGAAGTGGAGCAGCTGGGACTTAAACCAGTGTTCATATGAGATGCTGGCACTGCAGGTGGTAACTTTACCTGCTATGCCATAGCACCGGCCCCAATCCATGTTTCTGTTGGTACTAATAATGGAGAGTTCTAACCAGAAAGAGAGGGGAAGGGAGAGAAACTGGCCTATGTCCTAGGGAATCTGAGCCATGGCTCCTAAGCATGCTTGGTTACTCCCTCAGAAAGCATGGGGAAGAGAGGAAGAAGTAGGCAGGAGGTGAATAAGCAAGATAGGTTATGATTTAGTAATTACTGAAATGGCAGTATGGCTGCCTGGACACTCCTTATGTCTATTATATCTACTTTGTACGTGTCCAAATATTTTAGAACACAAAGTAGAAACGTTAAAAGGAGCCTTTGTCATCTGATATGCTGCAGATTAATGCAGGATGTCATGGTGCATCTGTGAAAGATATAGAGCCAGGACAAGCATAGTGGCGTAGCAGCAAAGAGCTAATTGCAATTCCATCAGGCAAGGTCTCGGGTTGTCACTGTAGCTGTGTTGTACTTGTAATACATTGTTGTGTAATTTTGAACATTTTCCTCCTAAAATTAGGAGCAATTTGTGTTATAATAAAATTAGCTATTTAATGAACTACTACTTTCTGTTCATTCAAAATATGAATGAAGGTATTAAGTGATTCTTTGAAATACATATCCATATTAAATGAATACCTTTCTGCAATGCGCCAGTATTTTCAGTAAAGATCTGCAGCCAGAAAACCTTGACCATAATAATAGGAACAGAGGAAATTTGGAACAAAGCTACTAATTTGGACCTTCTGAAAACAAGCAAGCAGGGCTAATGTGCTGCAGCAGGGTAAGCTACTCCAGCACGCAGCATCAGAGTGCCTGTTTGAGTCCCAGTTGCTCTGCTTCCAATCCAGCTTCCTGCTAATGTGACTGGGAAGGCAGAAGATGGCCCACGTACTTCCTGCCACCCATGTGGAAGACCCAGATGGAATTCCTGGCTCCTGGCTCCCAGCTATGGTCTGGCCCAATCCTGCTGTTCTGCCCGTTTGGGGAGTGAACTAGTAGATAGAAGACTCTGTGTGTGTGTGTGTGTGTGTGTGTGTGTGTGTGTTGCCCTGCCTTTCAAATAAATTAAGCAAAATCGAGTTGGCATTGTGGCAGAGCAGGTTAAGCTGCCACCTGAGACACGGGCATCCCATTAGGAGTGCTAGCCCAAGCCCCAGCTGTTCCACATCTGATCCAGCTCCCTGCTAATGTGCCTGGGAAAGCAGCGGAAGATGGCCCAAGTGCTTAGGCCCCTGAACACCTGTGGGAGACCTGGATGCAGATCCAGACTCTTGACTTCGATCTGGCCCAGCCCCAGTTGTTACAGCCATTTGGGAAGTGAACTGGTGGATGGGATTTCTCAATTTCTCTCTGTCTGGCTCTCCCTCTCTCTGAGTTACTCTAACTTTCAAATAAATAAATCTTTCACAAAAGAAGCAAAAACCTCAAACTATATAGAGGAGATATTTAAATTGCAGTTTACCTAGACCTGAATTAGAATAGAAGAATCAATGCATCAAAAAAGGGAAATGTCACACTGCTGTAACGTCCCAGGGGGACCAGACTCCCTGTGCTTGAAAGGGTTCCATATCCTGTTTTATCCAGAGAGTGAGGCTTCCCTGAGCAGCTGAAATAGAAGACCCTGGGAAGAGGGAGCGAGATCACTCTCCGGGAGCTGTCAGTGCAGAAGCACACGGCTTCAGCATCTGCGGGCAGAGTACTGAGCACATCAGCCACAGCACCCCGGCTTAGCAGTAGCGGATGAAGCAGGTTAGGGCTGTGGGGGAAGGGCAGTGGCTGTCTCTCTCCAACGCCCAGTGCGTTGGAAGGGACAAGCACATCACTGCTGCCTCCTTACAGTTTCCCGTTTCCATGCTCTGCTTCCCACAACCCTCAGAGCTGGAAACACTTGTCTCAGTGCCAAGGGCTCCGTGCTCCTCTGCAGTGTGGACTTTTTTCTCTCGGGAACAGGTGGGCTTGATAAACAGATGGGGAAACCCTGCCTTAAATTGTCCAGGTCCTGGATTAAGCTTTTCTCTATAAACTGCTGCAAGAGGAATTTCCTGGTCTCTATCTCCAATTTCTGTCTTAAGTCCCTGCAAGATCTATGGATTCCGGTATTACCCAGACCCCAAGGAATAAGCTCACAAAAACAGGAAAAAGCACTATACTAGAATGTTCACAGACTAAGGATGATGACCAAGTGGTAGTGAAAAGACCCAAGACACACTATTACAGATCTACTTCTCCTTTTATGTCAATGACCTTCACAAAGGAGAGATCTCAGATGGATACAATGTCTCTCAAAAGGAGCAAGCCAAATTCTCCCTGAACATTAGAGACTTCTGTCCCAACCAGACAGCTCTTTACTTCTGTTCCAGCAGATATTTGCACAGTGCTTCTCGGACACCAGCTTTCTACACAGAAAGACAGGTACATGGTGGTGGGCGGGGGGGGGGGGGGGGGGGTTGTTTGCCCTGAAGAGCACAGAAGCTTTCCTGGATGTGGATGTGGAATACAGGATGTGAGATTTTTTTCCGAAGATTTATTTGTTTGAGGAGTAGAATTACAGACAGAGAGAGGGAGAGACAGAGAGAGAGGTCTTCCATCCGCTGGTTCACTCCCTAAATGGCTCTAACAGCTGGAGCTGGGCTGATCAGAAGCCAGGAACCAGAAGCTTCCTCCTGGTCTCCCACACGGGAGCAGGGACCCAAGCACTTGGGCCATCTTCCACTGCTTTCCCAGGCCACAGCAGAGAGCTGAATCGGAAGAGGAGCAACCAGGACATAAACCGGCGGCCATATGGGATGCCGGAGCCACAGGCGTAGGCTTAGTCTACTACACCACAGTGCTGGCCTCACGATGTGAGAGATTTAAACTCCAAGTGGTCCTATGGAGTGCGAGCCTCAGTCTGAGTTTTGGGCCTCTTTGGGTCAATGTCCTCAAGCCATGTGGTGGCCCGAAACCACAGGCTACACTGAATCTATCTCCCCAACAGCCTTCTTTATTGTAGTGCAGTTAGCCCAGCAGGCCTTCCAGGAGAATCAGCCTCCAGGCACATGAAACTGAGCACTTAACATCAGCAAGAGCGTTTATTATGAGCTCAAGGGGGAGAGGCTGGGTAATGGGTAAATGTAGTCAGATGGGGGTACCAGGCTCTGGTGTTCCACAGCCCAGTGGGGTGACTACTGCTCACAATAAGGCATTGTGTTCTGTATAAAGAACTTGGAGAGAGGAGCTGGTAGGCTCCAAACACAAGATGAGGAAATAGAAAGCTAATTGCCTGGTTTGATCAGTTTATGCCATGTATAGGGTTTCAAATATTGCATTGTACCCCATAAAAATGTGCAGGTGTCATGAGTGAATACAAAATTTAAAATAAAATACTTCTTAAAAAGACTTCTGAGAACATTAAAGAAAAAGAGATGTAAAAAGACAGTTACTTCTGATATAATCAACATGTAGAAAAATGGATTATAAGACCTTTAGTTGCTTTCTCTTCTTTTAAAAATATACCATATAATAACAATAGATAGAATTTAAAAGGAGAGAACGTTCCAACATGGGGAACAGTCCACACAGCAGACTCATAGAATGGCAGATGCCCTAAACAGCACTCTGACCTCAGAATCAGCCCATAAGACATTCAGACCTGGCTAAAAAGCCCATGAGAGCATTTCAGGCATGGAAAGCCAAGACACTGTGGCAAAAAAATGACCTGCATGAAGGATCTCTGTGAGTGAAATCCCAGTGGGAAGAAGGGGCCATCAAAGAAGGAGGTACCTTTCTCTGAAGGGAGGAGAGAACTTCCACTTTGCTTATGGCCCTGTATAAATACTGATGGAGTGTGTGGACTCAAAAGGCTTCTATAGCCTTGGCAGCTCGTGATGAGAGCCTCGGGTGATCACTGACATCATAAATAAGATTGTCAATTGATAAATCAACAACAGGAGTCACTGTGCACTTGCTCCCCATGTAGGACCTCTGTCCTTATTGAGTTGTACTATGAGAATTAACAGTAAAACTTGTTCTCAAACAGTACTTTATACTTCGTGTGTGGGGGGTATAAATTGCTGAAGTCTTTACTTAGTATAGAGTTGGTCTTCTGTATATGAAGTTAATTAAAAATGAATCTTAATAAAGAATGGGATGGGAGAGGGAGTAGGAGGTGGGATGGGAGTGGGGGTGGGAGGGCGGGTATAGGGGAAAGAACCGCTGTATTCCAAAAGCTATACTTATGAAATTTGTAGTCATTAAATAAAAGCTATATATATATATATATATATATATATATATAAATACACACACACACACACACACATATATATAGTTATACCACAGGGGCTGGTGTTGTAGTATAGTGGGTTAAGCCACTTGTCTGAAGTGCTGGCACCCCATATGGGTACCAGTTCTAGTCCTGGCTGCTCCACTTCTGATCCAGCTCCCTGTTTATGCACCTGGAAAACATCAGAGGATGGCCCAAGTACTTGGCCCCCTGCACTCACGAGGGAGACCCAGATGAAGCTCCTGGCTCCTTGTTTTGGCCTGGCCCAGCCCTGGCCATTTGGGGAGTAAGCCAGCAGATGGAAGATTCTCTCTCTCTCTCTCTCTCTCTCTCTCTCTCTCTCTGACTTTCAAATAAATAAATAAATATTTTTTAAAAATATACCATGGCTTCTAAAAATGTTTTTATTTATTTATTTTCATTTTATTTGAAAGGCAGAGAGTGAGGGACAGAGACAAAGAGACAAAAAAGAGAGAGAAAGAGAGAGGGAGAGATGTTTCATCTACTGGTTCATTCTCCAAATGCCTGCAATATCTAGCACTGTGTCATTCTGTAGCTAGGAGCCAGGAACTCAATCCAGGTCTCCCACATGAGTGGCAGGACCCTAAGTCTTTGAGCCGTGATCTTCTGCCTCTTAGGGTGCTCATTAGCAGGAAGCTGGAATCAGACGATGAGCTGGGGCTCAAAACAGGCACTCCAGTATAGGATGCGGGCACTGCAGTGGCATTTTCACTGCTATGCCAAATGCCCACCCCACACTGTGTCCTCTGTTGTTGTCTGCAAACCCCTTGCAACAGCCTTCTCCTCCAATCTGCTTCCACTGACAACTCCTTAATCCTCTTTTCCATCTCTCAGCTCCACATCTCCCAAACTTGACACCAACATTTAGTTCTATATTTGGCTGCCTTTATACCAAGAATAAATTGAACATCTTGTTTTCTAAAACTTCACTCCAAGTACATTTAATTATCATTAAATCTGGCTCACAAGGTGAGGGTCAAGTACCAGACACTGTGATCTATAAAAGTCATTTTTCATCTTTGATCTCTGCCCAGATGACCCTGTAGGAGCAGGCAGATTTCTATTATTACCTGATGTACAGCATTTCAAAAACAGCCCTCTCCCAACGTGAGCAAAGCTAGCAGCTTACAGATGCTGCCTTATTTCCAGGCACTGGAATAATCCCCCGGTCTCCAGCGGTGGGCCCTCCTAGCAGCCAGCGAGGTCTAGGCACAGAAATAATTGATCAGGGACTATGAGAGAACCAGCTGAAGTTTTCCTGGGGATCAAATTAAAGGCTTCCTCCTGTGCTTTGTCTTCTCGCCCCGTAAGCCTCAATTATTTCAGCAAGAAAATCCACAGGACGTGGTGACTGCTCAGAAATAAAGAATTCAACATATTTCGTATTTAGTTTTCGACTTGTTCTCTTTGGAAAAGAAAGTCATTTCTTTGTCTCCTCTATGGGCTTCATGCTATCTGCTTTCTCTTAAAAAAAATAGTTTTCTCTGGGGTTTTGTTCCCTGCTTTCTATGCACATTTCAATAGCCTCACCTGTTCTCTCACAAGCTTACTGTTCCATTTAGTTGTTCCCTAGACATTGTCAGAACATTTCTCTATGCTTTTTCCTTCTTCCCTCCTTTTTCTCAGGATAAATAGGTTTTTCTCAACCCTCCCATCCATAGTCAAAACTACTTGTTTCATTCGTTCCTGAAGAGCAAGTTCATCTATTGCACCTCGCTGCATGCGAGACAATTCACACTCCAAGAACTTATTGCTCAATGTACTCTCTCTCCATCCCCACATGGACCCAGCCTGTCCACACTGTATTCCCATCTCAGTGATTGGAAAAACTATTCTAAGTTCCTCTTTTCTGTTAGTCCACACATTAAAGCAAATGTTAATTCCAAATCCCACAATGTCGCTGTTGGGTTCTGGGAAAACAGATTTTGAAATAGAGATGCATGTGCAGGGAGGCTACTGCAAAATGCCTTGCAATCAACAAGGGCAGATGGGACAGGCAGGACGTGGGATTGGGCAGAGGGAGAAGTTGGGCTGTGCTGCAGGCTCTGCAATGGCCTTAGCTGATCCCACAGGAAGCTCTGAAGCGGAACTGGTCCTGTAGAATCAGAGAGGCGGGGCCAGGTCGCAAACCCACTGTCCTTGTCACCGTGTCCTTGGACATGAGTTGACCCTGAGAAGAGGGTTTGTGCTGTGTGAGGAGGAGCTGTCTGTTGAGACTAGGGCAATTTACAATGAGGGCTGATCCCATCACAGCTTCCAAAACACTTGTATTCATTCCAGTCATCTCTCCTCTGCCTCCTCATGGCTTCTACAGAGTGCAGACCCTCAACATCCACTGCCTAGAAGAAAACCACAACACCGTCTCGCTGGTCAGCCAACCTCTTACTTCATCAGCATTATTCTGTATGAGATATTGCCCCCAGCGTAAGTGTACCTAGCATTCCTACCTGCACACAAAGCCCTTCAAGAACAGTGCTTGAGCCAAAAATCTTCCAAATCCTCCCCAGCACTTGAGACTTCAGCTCAACTGAACCTTTTATATTTTTCTGAGTAGGCTGAGCTGAATCACACAGCTGTACCTTGGCAGAAGCTCTCTCCTATTTTGGGAATGGGAAACTTCTTAACTGCCTGGCTAGCTCTTATAAACCCTTCAATTCTCAGATCAGATGTGAGCTAGTGTACCAAGGGTTGACTCTTACGATGGGCAAGACGCAACCTTTTTCTTCTGTGGTATAGTTTATGCATTCTAAAGCTATCATAATTATTGCTATTTCATCATTCTCTTAAACTGGCTCCTAACAAGACTATTCTTTAATGCTCCTTCAATTTTATAGCCCTAGCACTGAGTAAAAAGTCTATCTTAGTGAAGGAATGACGTATGGGAGGAAGGAGAGCAAAGCGAGGGAGGTAGGGAGAGAAGACAGGGAAGTAGATGCAAGCATGTCTTTGAGTAGTTCTTTGGGATCTTCTTCCAAGTAACATATTGTCTGACTTCTGGTACATGTGTATTTAAGTCCTCCACACCTCCCACCTACAAGACCCTTTAAAACAAAGAAAATGGTTAAGAGAAGACTGGAAAAGGAAAGAGGATGTCTCATTGGAACAAAAACGCAGGAAGATATATGCAACAAATATTATCTGATATTAATATCTGTTGGTAATATATACTTGGCTGTGTACTAAGGAAGAATGAAACAATAGTCCAAATTTATGTAAGAGGACGCTCAGGGGAAATAAGTGCTTCACTCCCTAATATAGCCTTAGTTGTGAGACAGATTCAATGAAAGAGGAAGCATACGTATACATGTGTGGGTATTTTGTGTTGTTTTAATTAACACAAATGTGTATTCACACACTGCACTGGGTTAGTGGGAATATTCAACAATTCAAGTTCATGTTCTGAGTTCTGCTTTTGATATTACAGAAAAAAACAACGCACGGGATTTGGGGCTTCTAAGTGCTGCTA
The DNA here is from genome assembly GCF_051225735.1 of Oryctolagus cuniculus. NCBI lineage: Eukaryota > Metazoa > Chordata > Mammalia > Lagomorpha > Leporidae > Oryctolagus > Oryctolagus cuniculus. The sequence continues at coordinate 180,948,056 of NC_142869.1, read as the reverse complement.
CAATACAGTCGAAAACCTCAAATTGAAGCTCATAAAAGGCACTCAGTGTGGGATTCAGATCTGTAGGTCGCTGCACAAAAGCTCAACTCCCATGCTCTCGAGTTGGTATCTGTCATGCTCTGGAGTTGAAGTCTACTCTGCAAGAAATAGGAACGTGGTGGCAGACTGTTCTCAGCACGGTGCATTAAACCTCAGAGATCACCCAATTCCATGCACGGAGTGAGCCAGGAGCTGAATGACATTTACCCGTTTGTGGAAATCGTAATCTTCTGCCTATGTTTCCTCTGCCTCCTCTGAGGACGGGTGGACCTTGCCATGAGAGAGCATTCCATATTCTGGTTCCAGACCTTTGCATATTTGCTGAATACTAAGACTCTGTTTGGACTCTTACCTGTGATAATTCTTGAGTCTTCCATTGTTGACATTTAGGAATTCTCACAGCTGCTCCAGAGACTTCTCTCACTGAACCATAAAAGTGGTCTTTGATGAAAGTGTTTTCATCAAAGACTGCAGTGCATGAGTTAATCCAGCACTGGGCACAAGTGGTGGGGAGCCAGCCTGTGCCTCCAGGACCTCCTAGTCTGAGCAGTGACTGAGACTCCCCCTCAGGGATCTTTTCCTCTGGTTCCGTCCTCTCTCTTCAGTCATGTCCACACGAGGCATCCACTCATTATCCTTCCTCAAGTCTTCTCACACTTAGGCCACCTGGGATCTCCTTTCTTCTTGTTTCTTTAAAATTTGCCACAAAAATCTTTTTTTAAGATTTATTTTATTTATTTAAAAGACAGAGTTACAGAGAGATGTAGAGCCAGAGAGAGAGGTCTCCTATCTGCTGGTTCACTCCCTAATTGGCCACAATGGCCAGAGCTGAGCTGATCTGAAGCCAGGAGCCAGGAGCCTCCTCTGGGTCTCCCATGCAGGGGCCCAAGGACTTGGGCCATCTTCTACTGCTTTCCCAGGCCATAGCAGAAAGCTGGATTGGAAGTAGAGCAGCCAGGACTTGAACCGGCATCCATATGGGATGCTGGCACTGCAGGCCAGGGCTTTAACTCAATGTGCCACAGTGCTGTCCCCCACCAAGAATCTTTAAGTGTTTAGTCCCTTCTTCACTTTTATTCAGCAGGGGGCAGTAACAGTTCATTTACTTTCTCTCTCTATTTAAGTTAGATTTCATAGTAAAGGCAGAGGCCAAACGTCATTGATAATTTTAGTGACTGCCTTTGTCTTAAAGGAACCCCTAAAGAGACAGGAGTATTTCAGTTTGGTGAGCCATAACCGTTATATTCCTTCGGGATATACGGGAGAGCTAGAATGAGAAGAGGCCTACAAGTTTTATATATAAAATGAACAAAGACTACAGATGCAGTGCTCAAATGACAGATATGTCAGTCAAAATCCAAGCGTCATGTAGGTTTGATATAGACAAGAAATTTGTGGAAAGTCAGTTGTGAATCTGGGTAAATAAAGGAAGTAGGCAGAGGTGGAAAGCACTTGGATTAACCTTTGTACTCGCAATCAAAACTCACATTTGTATGGAGAGGGTGTGGGGAGAAGGGAGGGAGGGGTAGAAATTGCAATAGAATTCAAAATAATTTTAGCCAATTTTATCAAAACATGTATTGGAAAAACTGAACATCAAAACTTTCTGCTGTCATGACTGATGGAACATTTAAGAGGAAGATGAAGCTAAAACTGCCCTAGGTAGAGCCTGCATTGGTAAAGGTGATGTGTCAATAAGTCAGGAAAATGAGGCCGAGAGAGGGGCATGATCATCACGTAGTAATAACGCGGCATCTTTCACACATGCAATCCAGTGGGCCTCTCACTCCCGGCTCTCCACAGCTCTCACACACTCGTCCAGCAGGCACACTCTGTGCACCGGGACCTGCTTCTGAATGTTCTCCCTCTCACCTTTGCAGAGTTCATTCCTCAAGATCCTTCAGAATTCACCCCACGCATCACTTCCTTTCCAGCCTTCCAGTCAGGTCAAATCCTGCACTGATAGGCTTTTGACACTCTTGGTTTCAATGCAGTTCTCATCTTCCTAGCTTGAAACAGTTGTAACTAAAATAGTTAATAATAATGCATTACGCTTATCAGAACAGCCAGGGGAAAGATTGCACAGGTACCTAACAGAACGAAATCGTAAATATTTGAGATGATGTATGTGCTAATTATTATTGATCGGATCATTTCATATTGCATACATGCACTAAGATATAACACTGTACCCCGTGAGCATGCACAATTGTTATGTAGGTTAAAATAATTTTTGAAAGATTTTTAAAGATGAGTTAATATAAATAAGCATAGCACCAAGCCCGCTTTGGAGAGAGTAGTGAACTAATATGAACCATTAGTCCTTTAAGGGGTAAAGAGGGTACAGGTGAAACTACTGGAGCACCGTGACTGTGGGACCCAGCAAGGTTGCAGGAACTGTCATCATACAATGACTTCAGCAAAAGCCCCTCCCACTCGCTCAGGACTGGGAGACACCTGCCATAGCTCAGACGGGGCCATGGGTGCTGGATTCTTCTGCTGTGTGGCCTTTTATCTCTTAGGGGAAGGTAAGTCATGGGCAGATTTTTCTCACATCAGGAATGATCACTTCCTCTGTGTTGGGTTCTGCTCATGGCTCAGCGTCAAGGTCCATCCTGGACGTGGTCAGCAAGTTTTGTCTCCTCACACAGGTCTCGTGGAAGCTGCTGTTTTCCAGACCCCAAGACATCGCATCGCAGGGACAGGAACAAAGATCACTCTGGGATGTTCTCAAACCATGGGCCACGACAGAATGTTTTGGTATCGACAAGATCCTGGCATGAGACCCCAGCTGATCCACTATTCATATGGTGTTAACTCCACAGAGAAGGGAGACCTGCCCTCTGAGGCGTCCGTCTCCAGGGCAACAAAGGAGCAATTCTCCTTGACCCTGGCGTCTGCCCGCCCCTCAGACTCATCCTGGTACCTCTGTGCCAGCAGTGACTACACAGTGCTACGCAGGCACCCACACTCTGCATAGAAAGATCCAGCACCCAGGAGAGGAAGTCATGCCTTCCACCCCACCCTGAACTCCAGAAACCATTGCAAATCTCCCCAGACTCTGCACTCCTGAAAGCACAGCTCAGGTTTGAGGAACAGTCTGGACCAAACGCCGTCCCTGGCTCAGTCTCCGTGAAGCTTGGCCATGGCCCAGCTCCACAGGCAGGGCTGACCTCTCCCTGCCTCCAGCTGCAACTAAGTGGGGTTAATATCTGGCAGTCTCCTCGTGGCTCTCTGCAGGACAGTCTTTGTCTACTAGGAAACAGCGAAAGCTTCCTGAATTTCTCCTCTGGTTCTGGGTCTTGACACCTCCCTCATGTTAAATGAGTTTCTTCCCATGCAGACTCTCGAAGTCCCTGCCCGTTCCCAACACCAGTCTCTTTTCCCACGTCAGGTCCTCACTCTGTGACCTTGAACTTAAAACAGCAGAAGGACTTTAACTGATTGCTTCTGCTATTCTCCCTTGGAATTAATGTGATTGTATCTAAATCTACATGAGACACAGGATTGGGAGGCGATGGCTTCAAACAAAACCCTCTAATGATTTCCCTGGATTGAGCTCTCGGTCTCTTTGGGGACTACCCTGACCACGCCACAGAGAAATGGTGCTTCTGACAGGGCTTGACTGAGCCTCAGAGGTGTGCTCTCAGTCCACATGAGATCAGTACCACAACCCAGTCTGAAAACAGCCCCGTTGTCCCCAGGAGATCGCCCTGCCTTTAGGGTCATTCTCTGGAGTGCCCACTCTCATGCCAGGCAGCCAGTATCTATCACTCTTTGTCTCTATAGATTTCTCTTTTCTCAAAAATGTATATAATTATTGTATTACAACATAGTCTTTTGTATCTGACTTCTTTTTATTATTATTTATTTATTGGACAGATAGAGTTAGTGAAGGAGAGAGACAGAGAGAAAGGTCTTCCTTCCATTGGTTCACCCCTCAAATGGCCGCTATGGCCGGAGCTATGCCAATCCAAAGCCAGGAGCCAGGTGCTTCTTCCTGGTCTCCCATGCAGGTGCAGGTGCCCAAGGACTTGGGCCATCCTCCACTGCCTTCCTGGGCCACAGCAGAGAGCTGGACTAGAAGAGGAGCAACTGGGACTAGAACCCAGCCCATATAGGATGCTGGCGCTGCAGGTGGAGGATTAACCAAGTGAGTCCCAGTACTTGATTTCTTTATTCCAGTGATTTGTTACATTTTTTATTGCTGAAAACTAGTCCATTTTATGCATATACCACATTTTGTTTATCCAGCCACCAATGATTAGACATTTGGGTTGTTCTAGCTTTTTTTTTTTTTTAATAAGCATTTACTTATTTGTATGAAAGTCAGAGTTACAGAGAGGCAAGGGAGAGAGAGAGAAAGAAAATTTTCCAACTGCTGGTTCCCTCCTCAAATGGCCACAAAAGCAAAGACTGGGACAGGCACCAGGAGCCAGGAGTTTCATCTAGGTCTGTCAGGTGGGTGGCCAGGATCCAGGTACTCAGGCGATCTTTTGCTGCTTTCCCAGGTTATTAGCAGTGAGCTGAATCAGAAGTGAAGCAGCCATGAAAGGCACTGGTACCCACATAGGATGTCAGCGCTGCAGGTGGCAGCTCTACCTATTATACCACAATGCTGGCCTCCTTTTCTGGTTTTTAAGCTATTATGAATAATATAGCTATGAGCATGTATATGTGTCTTTTTAAAAAGAAGATTTTTATTTATTTACTTGAAAGGAGGAGTTACAGAGAGACAGGGAGAGACAGAGAGAGGTCTTTCACCTGCTCCAAATGGCCATTAAGCCCAGAGTTGGGCCAATCCAAAGCCAGGAGCCAGGAGCTTCATCCATGTCTCCCATATCAGTGCTGGGGCCTAAGCACTTGGGCTATCCTCCACTGCTTTCCCAGGCACATTAGTAGGGAACTTGATCAGAAGTGGAGCAGTTGGCCAGCGCTGTGGCTCAATAGGCTAATCCTCCGCCTGCGGCGCCAGCACACCGGGTTCTAGTCCCGCTCGAGGAGCCGGATTCTGTTCCAGTTGCCCCTCTTCCAGGCCAGCTCTCTGCTGTGGTCTGGGAGTGCAGAGGAGGATGGCCCAAGTGCTTGGGCCCTGCACCCACATGGGAGACCAGAAGCACCTGGCTTCTGGCTTTGGATCAGTGCGATGTGCCGGCCGCAGCGTGCCGGCCGCAGTGGCCATTGGAGGGTGAACCAACGGCAAAAGGAAGACCTTTCTCTCTGTTTCTCTCTCTCTCACTGTCCACTCTGCCTGTCAAAAAAGAAGAAGAAGAAGAAGAAGAAGAAGAAGAAGAAGAAGAAGAAGAGCAGCTAGGACTCAAACTGTCTCCCATATGGGATGCTGACACTACAGGCAGTGGCTTTACTTGCTACACAAAAGTGTCAGCTCCTCTATATATCTTTATTAGGATACAAACTTTTATTTTTATTGGGCAAATAAAATCTAGATATCTTGGAATTGCTGAGTCATATAATTAATATGATACATTGTAAAACAAAGTAAAATAGGGGTAGATATTTGGCATAGCAGTTAAAATAGCAGTTAGGATGCCTGCCTTCCACATTGTGGTACCTCTAGTGCCAGCTCCATTCCCAATTCTAGCTCCCAGCTAATGCACTCCCTGGGAGGCAGCAGGTGATAACTCAAGTAGTTGAATCCCTGCCATCCAAATGGGAGACATGGACGGAGTTCCAGCTCTCAGCTTTAGTCTGACCCAGCACCAGCTGTTGCAGGAATTTGAGGAGTGAGCAAACAGATTGAAACTGTATGTCTGTCTCTCTGCCCCTCAAATAAATGAATGAAAAACAGAGAAAAAACATTGCAAAATATTTTTCAGAGCAGTTATTCCATTTTATGCTTTTATCATCAATGTATGATGGCTCCACCTTTACACATCCTGAATGACACTTGGAAAAACATTTTTATTATAACCCTACTGACAATTGTATAGCAGCATCTTGTTGTGATTTTTAATATCTATTTCCCTAATGACTAATGGTGTTTAGCATATTTTAATTCCTATTTACTTCCTAGGTGAACTATCTAGTCCTTTTTTGTCCATTTTTATTGTGTAGTTCATTTTTTATTCATTGGGTTTTAAGAGGGCTTTATCAGATATTTGACTTTCAAATATTTGTCCCTGGTCTGTGGATCACCTTTCTCACTTTTCTTTAAATTTTTAATGTCCTAACTTTTCTTCAATTTACTTTGAGGAGCAAATTTAATTTTGATGAGGTCTGATTTCTCAATGTCTCTTTTATGAATCATGGAGTTCATATTATAATCAGGAAATAGGTCAAGGTCATAAAGACTTTTTACAATTTTTTTCTGGAAGTTTTATAGTTTCAGGTCAAAGTTAAGTGTGTGGTATGTTTTGAGTTAGTTTTGTGTATGGTGTCAGGTAATGATCCAAGTCCAGTTTTATTAGTAGTATTTTTTGCATATGATTTATCTGTATGCCATTTGTTGGAAAGAATAGTCTTTCCTCATAATATTGGCTTTGTACCTTTCTTAAAAATAAATTAACCATAGGTGGGTGACTTTGTTTCTGGACTCAATTCCCTTAATTCATGGGTCCATGCAATGTTTATATCATGCGCTCTTGGTTATGTTAGCTTTTCATCACTATAACAACATATCTGAAACAAACTACTTTTGCAGAAAAGAGGTTTATTTCAGCTCACGGTGTTGGAGGTTCACAGTCCAAGTTCAAGCAGACCTGTCGATCTGCCTCTAGTAAAGGCTTTCCTGCAGACATAGTGTGAGACAGCCCAGCGCATCACATGGCAGGGTGGTGCAAGTGTGTCTGTCTGTGCCTCTTCTTGTAACGTCGCCATGGTTCGACCAGGAGGACTCCGCCTTAGCCACTTCATCCACTCTAACCATACTCCAAAGGCCCCACCTCAAACACCATAATTGGGTTAAGTTTACACCTTGGTTAGTACAAAATCTCTCAAATATGTGAATAATAATACAATGAGAAAAGAAAATCCACTATAACAAATGGCATATGAATAATCCTATGCAAAACTACTGCTAACAATAAAAACGAACTTGGATCATCACCTGCCAGTGAAACCAGTCGGTCCTGGGTCTTCTCTGTGATATGAATGACAAACTACGGCTCACGCACGAAGCCCAGCTGGGTTTGGGCTGTGTTTGTGTGGCCCAAAAACCAAGAATGGGTGTTACATTTGTGAAGTAGAAGAAAAAAAGAAGCCTAAACTATTTCTATCAAACCCTTGATAGAAAAGTTTGCTGATAGCTATATTTTAATAAAGTGTTATTACTAATTTATTTATTTACTTGTAGTAAGTCTATTCAGGCATTCAGGTTTTTCTTCTCTTGAGTAAATTAATAATTTGTGTATCTCTAGGAATATTTATATTTTATCTAGATCTTCAAATTCAATGGCCCAGTTTTATCCATAATATTCCCTTACAGCTCAAACATGCACACACATTTAAAGATGAGTGTAGGATTAGTTCTGATAGTCTCTCTCTTCATTCCTCCGTTTGGTAATTTCTATCTTCTCTATTTATATTTTGGTATGTCTAACTAATGTTTTATCAATTCTGTAGTGTTTTCAAATAATCAAATTTAATTCTTTTAATTTTACCTATTAATTTTCTATTAGCTATTTGATTTCCAACTTAACCATTACTATTGCTTTCTTATGTTTTGTTTTCGGTTATTTGGCAAGCTTATTCAGGTTTAAATTTAGATTACAATGATCACCTTTACTGTTTTCCCCTAATGAATGCTAACTACTTGCATAGACATAGTGGTGGCTGTTATGAAACATCACAGATGAAGAATCAAGACTGAACCCATGGCCAAGGGTTGGGGCTACAGTGAATCCAACACTCACTTGTTACTGGTAGCACAGAAAACAATGTATCTGATGACAACAGAATCTCCGGGAAGAAGGAGCATTTCTTCCTTGTTCCAGAAACATCTGTGCACCTCCGTGCTAACATCGCATCTAAAGGAATTCACAGCCACCTCTTCAGTGGAATAGAAGTTGAGAAAACATCTTCTAGAAATAATGTTGAGCAATAGCTACATCAGCAGCATTTTATCTCTAGTGTGTCTGTGGAGACTGGCATCCCATAATTTCCCCAAAATGCCTCTTCCTCCAAAACAAAATATTTCAGAACAGTTACTAGAACAATCACTCAAAGGAGACAGCTGCTCTAAGTTCCTGCACCAGCAATCCCATCTGGGAGAACCTCTGATAAGGCAAGTTACTACATTAGATTTTCTCTGAACATGGTTAGGCACCTCCTAGCTTTCCCTAAGTTTGTGTACATAGGGTTGCTCCCTTCCCTCCCAAGCTGTGTCTTAACTGCTAGACCAAATGCCATCCCCCAACTCTAGGAGTTTGTTGATTCCTTTCTGAAGCACTGAGGGAGGAGGGTGTGGTCTCTACCGCCAGGAAGTAGTTGATAAGCGTTGGCACCATCACAGTACTAGGCAGCATTCTGCCCACGTTGCTGCTGCCATGGGCAACAGGCTCCTGTGCTGTATGGTCATTTGTCTCCTGACAGCAGGTGAGTCCTGGCACCAGGAAAACATGCCAATCACATCCCAGGCCCTCACCGTAACCCATTTCCTCATGACCATCACTTCATTCTCCAGACCCCCAGCCTCTACCTTTGTCTGATTATCTTTTTCTTTCCCAGAGCTCGAGAATGCTGTAGTCACACAGTCTCCAAGACACAGGGTCTCGGGGACAGGGAAGACGTTAACTCTGCGCTGTTCCCAGGATATGAGTCATGTTGCAATGTACTGGTATCGACAGGACCCAGGACTTGGACTGCAGCTGATCTACTACTCACCTGGTGTTAGCAGCACTGAAAAAGGAGATATCTCTGAGGGCTATAACGTGTCTCGCAAAGAGCTAGGACATTTCCCCCTGATGCTGGAGTCTACCAGCACCAAGCAGACATCTGTATACATCTGTGCCAGCAGTTCATCCACAGTGCTGCACAGCCACATCCTCTTCTCACAAAAAGGGGTAAACCAAGGAATGCAGTCACAGCAGGGATTTCATCTGCTTACCATATCCTAGCTTCCACCCGCACTCAAGGGGGAGACCAACCTATGACACCAAAGGGTAGCAAACGCCAAAGCAAACCAGGGTGGGAAACTTCAGAAGCATGCAATCAATTGCATTCAATTACGGGGCCAGCGCCGTGGCACAGGTTAATCCTCCACCTGTGGCGCCGGCATGCCATATGGGCGCTGGTTCTAGTCCCGGCTGCTCCTCTTCCAATCCAGCTCTCTGTTGTGGCCTGGGAAAGCAGTAGAAGATAGCCCAAGTCCTTGGGCCCCTGCACCCACGTGGGAGACTGGGAAGAAGCACCCGGTTCCTGGCTTCGGATCGGCGCAGCCCCAGCGGTTGCAGACATTTGGAGAGTGAACCAATGGAAGGAAGACATTTCTCTCTCTCTCTCTCTCCCTCTCACTGTCTGTAACTCTACCTCTCAAATAAATAAATAAAATCTTTAAAAAATGCATTCAATTAGAATCCAAAACTACTCAAGAGATGTTCAGCATCTCGCCTATGCTGAGAGTCAAGTTTTCTCCCTACTGCTTTAGCAGGGACACAGTACAAAGGTAGATTAGGGAGCCCTTCAGAGAAGGGAGAAACAAGAGGAGCAAGAATAAACGTCCTCTATTGGACAACATCAGAAATCCAGGACAAGGACAGAACTGATGATCCCATGAGAAAAAGGTGGATCAGAGAAGTTGTCCATGAAAGAGCAGTGTAGCAGAAAGGGAAGAAGAGAGAGAGGGTTGAAATCATTTTTTCAGAAGAGAATGACATTAGATGGCAGGGGAAAAGAGACATAAAATTAACTTTGTCCTTACGAATTTTGAGGTAACCTTACCTGAAAACATTGTTTTCTTTTCTTTTTTTTTATTTTTGACAGGCAGAGTTAGACACACAGAGAGAGAAGAGAGACAGAGAAAGGTACTCCTTTTGCCGTTGGTTTACCCCCCCAAATGACCGCTACGGCCGGCACGCTGCGCCAATCCAAAGCCAGGAGCCAGGTGCTTTCTCCTGGTCTCCCATGTGGGTGCGGGGCCCAAGCACTTGGGCCATCCTCCACTGCCTTCCCGGGCCACAGCAGAGAGCTGGACTGGAAGAGGAGCAACCGGGACAGAATCCGGCGCCCCGACCGGGACTAGAACCCAGGGTTCCGGTGCCACAGGCAGAGGATTAGCCTAGTGAGCCGCAGTGCTGGCCAAAAGCATTGTTTTCTAATCAGCTGATTAATTATTTGGGGAAGTGGAAAAGCAAACAACCTCAAGGTGGAGCCTGGGAAAAACAGGGACTATTAGGATCTCATCACCAGGAGAACATCTAGTGTGACTTGAATTTTGTTATCAGCCACTTGCCGAAAGCTTCCTAAGGAAGAACTCTGGGATGATCTAGGCCAATCTTGGGAGAGCAAATTGTTTTTCTTCTCCCAAACTGCAATTGAAGTGACTCAGTGAAACTCAGATATTAATGCGCTTCACGGAATTGAATTGTCACCCAATCCCATGGATGGATAGAGACAATAGGAAGAAGAGAAAAAAAAATTTCATTCAGAAGGAAGAATCTTGAGATGGGAGCAGTTTCCACTCCTTGCTCCTTCACTGGTGCAGGTGCTGTTTGTTATTTTAAGATGGGGACTGAGAACACTGAATGGCCACCATTGACTAATGGAGCTGAGATTTGCAGCTGCAACCCCAGTTTCGCAATTGAACTTGCATTCACCCAAGACAGCAAATGACCACTTGCACCCTGGAGGTAAAAACCATCATGCATCAGCTTTCCCTCTCAAACTGCCTTTCTTCAGAGCTTCTAATTTGATAAAGTATGTGTCATTTCTTTGTGCAAGATCTGAATACTGAGAGTTATACAACATTTTGCTTCTCTTTTGCTTTGGACATCCAATTCCTAATGTAAGTGTTTTCATTTCCAACTCCTAAATATGTATGCTCTTCATCTACTGTATCAATCACTGCAACCATTGCTACTTTGATGCCCTTTTCATCAGTTTCTAGACAAACGTAGTATGTTTTTTATTAAACTCTTTGGGTTCATATTAATCTGCATTGATGTAATCCACTATTAGCACTGTATCTGTTATGGCTTGGATATTATTTTAGATGTTGAATGTTTCCTTCAGAGGCCTGTGTGATAAAGACGTGGTCTTCTGAGTGGTATTAGGAGGAGGTGGTAGAAACTAGGGCGTAGGGCCTAGTGGGGTGTCCTTAGGTCATTGGGAGTTAGTTCTCACACAAGAGGGCAGTTATAAAAGCCTGAGTTTGGGCCCAACGTCTCTGTCTGCTTCCCATCTTACCAGGAAACCCTTCCACTCTACATGTTCCATCACTGACCACAAGGCCCTCCCCACCAGAATGGCACTGCACTGTGCCATTTGATGTTGAATCTCAAAAACTGTGAGTAATAAACCTTCTCCCTTTATAATTTAACTTCCTCTAAGTATTTCAGTATAGTAATGAAAGCTGAATGATACAGTACTCAACTACAACCATCTAGATTGCAAAAGAAAGTGCTTCTATCACTTCCTTCTGCAGAAATTTCAATGATTCTCTGTGGCTCCTGATATGTAAAATCTAAATTTATTAGCATGGGACAATTTTATGAACACCTTTTCAAAATTTTGAAAGGAAAGAAAATTATAGCCCTTTATCAAAAAATATCTTTGTATTATATCAAGTTCCCAGTAGAGTCTAAGATGGTATGAAAGAGTTCTTTACTTTTCCTTTTTCACTACTGATACCTTTTCATATTAAGACCATCAGAGTTAGACACAGAGAGGACATGCTTGCTGTGCCAATCATGCCTTTCAGCTGCCCATGTTTTATGACTTGACACTTAGGGCCTTGCTGGTGCTGGGGCACTTCTCCTTCCAGTGTTAGCTGGTTCCTAGAGAGAGCAAACGCTTTTCTCTGAAGTATGTTCTTGACATCAAACCAACTGATCTCCCCGAACCACTTCTTCATTGGTCTTCCACAGGTCTCTTACCCTCTGGGCCCCTATTCTCTTTCCCTAATCACTCCTGAGCCAGGTACTAGACATCTTGGGGCAACCCTTACACTCTGGGTCCCACCATGAAGTTTTTTCCAGCTGGTCCATCCTAAACCCGCTTGGCCTGCTTATCCTCCCTCACTATTCACTTCAATGGAAACCACAGTGAAGACTCTTACCACTGCTTCCCTTCACCCCTTTACACTCTGACCTACTGCTGTGATTTCTATTGTGATTTTTTAATAATTTGTTCTTAAGGTCTCTCTCTTGGGAGTGGCCAGAACCCAATAATAGCTCCTTTCTAGGACCTGACCCAGAGGGAGCAGAGGGTTCAGGTGTGCATGTCAGGTAAGACAATTTAGCAGTGAAACCGAAATGCAAGGGACAGAAGAAATTTATTACTGATGATTGATTGGTGATGCTGATGGGAAGTCCAGATACTGCAGGGAGCTCCACCAATAAGCAGAGGAGCCAGCAAGGCTGTAAGGGAGCCAGAGCTTGTGAGGCTGTGTCTTTATTAAGGTCACAGGCATTGTCCTTTAAGCTTCCCTACAAGGGTTGCCGACTGACTAATGTAAGTAAAATATTCCAACAAGGTGAAACAGGTTTTATCATGGTCAGTGGCTATGGGGTGTATATTGGGTTTGGGATCAGTAGGTTAAGGAATAAATGAGCCATGTTGCAAACCAATGTGGAAGTTTTAACAGCCAAAGGTGATTGGGTTCAAATAACCGTGTTAGGTTTAAAAATAAAGCAAAGGCAGTAATTACATGAAACAAATTTACAGCCCTGACCCTGGCATTTTCCTGTGTGGCCCTGCACAGTGTGGTGTGCCCCTCTCCTCTTGAGAATGGTGAGGAACAAATTATGTTGTCAATGGCAGCCATCTCCCAATTTGTTATCCTTACCATTACTGAATAATAAAACCCACATTTTAAAACACTCAGTTATTCTGAGTAGCTGGAGTGGTTCAGTGTTTCGTAATCCTTAGGTCTGCCCACAGGGAAAGGTAAGTAAGAAAGCCAAATCTGATGGAACACATGAGACAATCACTCTTTGTCTACAAGTGTTTCCCAGCTGTGAATGTACAGCACCTGTGTGTAATGTGCTGACAAACTGTCTTTTTTCTTTCTTTACTCTATGAAATCTTTTTCTATTTTTTACACTGCTGTGGCCAGGAAAGCCCTAGTGTTGGTGGCAAGTGCAGCAGGTGTAACCCATCCAGGAAGGAGAACAGAGGATACACAAAACCTCTTATATCTACAAGGATTTCTAGACTCACAAACCTATCACACCTTCTGCCACTTAGATTCTCATTTACTTTACTATCTATCTCCACACATGCTGTGCACAGGCTATTTCCCTTGCATGAAACACCTGCAAACTAGCGCTGGTCTTTTAACCGTTCCTTAGAACAGCAGCATGTGTGAAACGTGCTCTGCTTTCCCAAGAACAGAGCAGACTCCCTTCTCTGGGTTCTTTCCACACTTACGAAACCCTCCATTTTTGCAAACACCAAAGGATAGTATTTATTGGTATGACAATCTTCCCGCTGGCCTACAATATACGTGAGGACAGAAGACATGCCTTTATATTATTGATTCCCCCCAGAATCTTCCACTGAGCATGACATACCTATTCAATGAATAATCAAGCATAATCCGTATGGGAGGAGGGATGTTACTTTCATGGTCATGCCCATATTCTCAGGGTCTAAAATAGTACCTGTCATATACCAACTGTTAATCACATGCCTGTTTAATGAATAAATGAAAAATTTGGCAAAATTTTCAATGACTTTATTCTTGGCTTGCTTCTCCCTTGTCTTCTCCAAAAATTGTACTTCTTAAATTTAACCAGTTCCCAACCTCACCTTCCTTTTGTATCTAAGGGGTCCTGAAAAGCAGAATAATGACTTCCAAAGTTGTCTATTTTCTAATGCTCAGGACCTATTAATGTATTATCTTACATCACAAAAAAATAAATTTTTAGATGCAATTAATTACTCTAATGAAATGGCTTTGAGATAGGGAGATGGCCTCAGATTATTCAAGAGATGATCTTAGATTATTCAGGTTGGGTCCTGTTTAAACAAATGGATTGTGAAAAGTGACAGTGCTCAAATGGAACAGAATAGAGAACCCAGAGATTAAACCACATGCATACAGTCAAACTAATTTGTGACAAAGGTACCAACAGTATACAAGGCAGTAAGAACAGTCTCTCTAATAAATGCTGAGAAAACTGCGTGGAGATATATATATATGCAGAAGAATGAAACTAGATCCCAATTTCTCACCATAAACACACATCAACTCAAAATATATTGAAGGCATAGACATAGGCCTACAACCATTAAACTATTAAAATAATCATAGGAGAAACACTTCAAGACATTGGTGTGGGCAAAGATTTTTTAGGATAGAACTCTCAAAATTATAGGCAACAATAACAAAGTAAAAAAGTCAAACTAAAGAGCTCTTGCACAGCAAAGAAAACAATCGAGTGAAGAGATAACCTACAATATGGAGGAAAATATTTGCACACTATTTATCTACCCAGAGATCACACTGCAGAATATATAAAAATTCAACAGCAAATATTAGTAATCTGATTTTAAAATGGGCAAATGATCCGAATAGCTATTTCTCAAAAGAAGATACACAAACAGTTCACAAGTGTATGAAAATTTACTCAGCATCACTAATCATCAGGGAAATGCAAATCAAAACCATAATGAGACGTGATGGCAGCCCAATTACAATGGCTATATAAAAAATAACAAATGTTGGTGAACAGGAAGGCAACAGGTGATTCTTACACACTGTTGGTGGGAATGTAAATTAGTACAGCTACTATGGAAATTCCATGAAAAACTAAAAATAGAACTACTATATGATCCAGCAATCCCACTACTAGGTATGTATCCAAAGGAAATGCAGTCATTATATCAAAGAGATCCCTGCACCCCCATGTTCATTGCAACATTATTTACCACAACCAAGAAATGGAACAAGGGGGCCAGCACTGTGGCATAGCTGGTAAAGCTGCCACCTGCAGTGTTGGCATCCCATAAGGGTGCTGGTCCAATTCCTGGCTGCTCCACTTCCAATCCAGCTCTCTGCTATGGCCTGGGAAAGCAGTAGAAGATGACCCAAGTCCTTGGGCCCCTGAACCAGCATGGGAAGCCTCGGAAGAGGCTCCTGGCTCCTGGCTTCGGATCGGTGCAGCTCTGGCTGTTACAGCCAATTGGGGAGTGAACCAGCGGATGGAAGACCTCTCTCTCTCTCTGTGCCTCTCCTTCTCTCTCTGTGTAACTCTGACTTTCAAATAAATAATCTTTAAAAAAAAAAAGAAAGAAATGGAGTCAACCAAAGTGTCCATCTAAGGGTGGATGAATGAAGAAAACATGATTAAGCATTACTCAGTTATTTGTGTCAACATGGATGGATCTGGAGGACTCCATACCAAGCACAGAAAGACAAAGACTGTACATTTTCACTCATTTTTGAAGGCTAAAAAATAGATCTTATAGAAGAAGAAAATAGGATGATGGTCAGCAGAGAATAAGAGGGGCGGGGAAAGAGGATGGAAGCAACTTCTCCCCCAGAGTCTCCAGGAAGGCACACAGCCCTACCTCCCCTTGGCTTCAATCCATGACACCTGTGCTCCACTTCTTATCTACAGAACTGTAAGATAATGTGTGCGTGCTGTTTAAGTCACTGAGTTTCTGGCCATTTGTAAACAGTAGCAAAAGAGAACTATCACAGGGCTGAAAGAAGAAAGCTGATACCAAAAGCTGTTCTGGGGAACAATAAAGTTGAAGCCAAGGGACTCAGCACAGGAGTCTGGATCAGGTGCTGGCGATGTCTGCTCTCAGCTGGCTCCATTTCTGCAAATGCCTCATGTGTGTGGGTTTGGGACCACAGTCTCCCAGCAGGGAGCTCCACGGTCCTCCCCAGCTCCAGAGAGGGGTTATGGTCTAAGGAAGAGCTCCTTTGCTGGCGGTCAGGGCCGTGCTAGCCTGCATGGCCTCTGCTAAGTAGGACAGTGCCCCAAAGGTGTTTGTGACAAAGGACATGGGAATTAACCCCTCTGAATAGCAGATAAGAATCTGCACACCTCAGAGGGGAAGCCCACGCACTCTGTAGCTTCCCTCCCACCAACCGCAGCCCACCCATGGAAGGTGTCTGGAACATAGTGCCCTCGGGAGAATTGTGTCCCATGGTGGTGCTGTTTCTGCAGGAAGCATTTAGGGAAAAACATCTCAAACTGTGCAGTTCACAAAATATGTACATTGAGGATGAACGCTTAGAAAACGAGAACATGGAGACTGGTGTTTGTTGTAATGTGAGAAGCACGTCTGGATGCAAGTATACGCTCCGTATGGCAGAAATTGCTGTAGTCATGCATAAGCAGAGCAGAAGAAGAACAAAACACTGGAAGGCAGCAGGCAGTTTTGTGGCTGTTCCTGCTGTTAACAGCCAAGTCATGCAGCTGACCCGTCAGTATAGCCAGTCCTGCTGGGGAGATGCACCCCTGGCACACTGGAAGTAGGACAGGGCATACAAGAATGATGGGCGGTGGCAAACAATGCAGCAGTGCAGATGGAGCAGAGGGTGCGAAGCCTGTTTTTGGCATGAAAATTAGAGCAGACTGGAAGAGAGTTCCTATAGGAAGACGTTGAAAAATCAAATTGTGAAAACAGACGATTCACAACCACGTCTAATCTAAGCATGTAGAGTGTGCAGTAGTGTTTGAGAGTAGGATTTACATTCAGAGATGGAGGGCCACTTAATAGCCTTAGGAAGTTCACTGACCCCTCCAGGACTTCAGTTTTCATCCTCTAGACTGAAATACGTAACATATGCCTCTTAGAACTGGCGTGAGGTTTTAATGAAATAATGCATGAATAGTTCAACGCATAGACTGGCCCTGAAATCACACTCAAACAGCTTGTAATTAAAGCAGTAGTAGAGAATTGCTGCATGTCTGAAGTGTTCTAACCTCCTTATTTGTAGTAATTCACATAGTTGCCAAAACAGGCCTCCAGAGGTAAGTACTTCCATTATTCCCATTGTTACAGGATGAATTAGAGGCAAACTAGTAATCTGGAGTCCTAAACTGCTTGCCGTAGAATGTGGCTGTATTTGGAGCTAGGGTCTTTAAAGAGGAAGTTGAGTTAAAACAAGGTCATTGCAGTGGGCTCTACTCCAATAGAATTGGTGTGCTTATGATCAGAGACCACAGACGTGCACAGAGAGAAGATCAAATGGACTTGCAGGGAACAACGGAGCAGAGGGTGAGGGCTCAGGAGAAATTACCCCTGCTGACTCCTTGCTCTCAGTCTGTGGCACTTTGTGGTGGCAGACCTAGCAAACTAGCACACCCATCTGCTCATTAAGCTGTCAAGCCATGCATGGGCTAAGGAAACTGCCCACGTCCACAAACCGAATGGGAGTTTGGAAACCGGAGTCAAGGTCAAACCTGCTCTAGCACTTATCTTCCTGACAATTAAAGGAGTGGTCTGCATTTTGAACCAGTATGTGCTTTGGAGAACAAAACCGTGCCAGACAAGATGTAGAAATACAAAGGAAGAAACAAAAGAGAGAATCTTCTTCCAAATCTGAATTGGTATAAAAAATACCTACTTTTGCTGAGCTCAGTGTTGGCCTGTATGTGGCCCCTGGCTTCTCAGGCAGGTGTTTGGAGAGCTTAGGGGAAGCCAGCCTCCGACTGTTCTCAGGCCCCGGTAATGAGATTGTCCTTGTGGCTTTCTCAGTGGTTTCCTGGTGGGCTCTGTCACCAGTTTCTGCTTCGTTCTCCAAAGGACTCAGCAAGGTCAAATTCCGAATAATGCAGAACCCAAGATAACTACTCAGAGAAACAAAAAGCTGTACTGGAAGGTGTTTAAAGTATTGATATAATGGAACATTCTGGAACCTATAAGATCTAGGGCTTCGGGCAGAGTTAACCCATTGTTCTGCTGAAGTTGGCAGCTGTGAAGAAGAGGCTCTGAATGAATATAGTCTAACAAAAAAAAGGAAATTATCCCATCCCATTCTTCCATTTTCCAGTGTTAACCAGACGTCTGAATCCCCTGTGCTAGGAGTTTTAACACAGCCACATCCTCTCCAAACAAAAATGGAAAAACCCAAGGTGTGCAGGGACCCTGCGCTCTGAGCCCACCCCAACAGCAGGAAGAAACACCAGACACACACACACACTCACACACACACAACGCAACAGCTGGTTCTGTCCTCCAATACTATCCTTTCCTTTGCATGTCCCATTCCAGTCTCTCTCTCTCGCTCTAAGAATTTATTTTCTTTTTAAAAGATTTTATTTATTTATTTATTTGAAAGGCAGAGTTACAGACTGTGAGAGGTGAGACAGAAAGAAAGTGATCCACTGGTTCACTCCCCTACATGGCCACAATGGCCAGAGCTGGGACGATCTGAAGCCAGAAGCTTTTTCTGGGTCTCCCATGTCGGTGCAGGGGCCCAAGTGCTTGGGCCATCTTCTACTTCTTTCCCAAGTCATAGCAGAGAGCTGGACTAGAAGAGGATCAGCCAGGACTAGAACCGGTGCCCATATGGGATGCCAGCACTGCAGGCAGAGGACTAACCTACTACACTACAGCACCAGCCCCTCCGCCCAAGTCACTTTCTTAACACATCTTGCCATGGATTTTTAGTCTTGGTCATTGTATTGGTTTTCTTTGCTGCCATACAAATTAGCACATGGTAAAGTGATCATAGTAAGTGTGTAACTCATCATATAGATAGGAATAAGTGTCAAAGGGATCACATAGATAAGACCAACTGTCTGGTAATAATAGATAGAAGTAAAGGAGAGAATGATCCAGGCCACACAGCAGACTCATATAGTGACAATCACTGTAAACAGCACTCTGACATCAGAATCAGCCCTTAAGGCATTCAGATCTGGCTGAAAAGCCCATGAGAGCATTTCAGGCATGGAAAGCCAAGACACTGTGGCAAAAAATGACCTACATGAAAGATCTCTGTGAGTGAGATCCCAGTGGGAAGAAGGGGCCATCAAAGAAGGAGGTACCTTTCTCTGAAGAGAGGAGAGAAGTTCCACTTTGCTTATGGCCCTGTATAAATACTGACAGAGTTTGTGGACTCCAAAGGCCTCTATATCCTAGGCAGCTCATGACAAGAGTCTTGGGTGATCACTGACATCATAAATAAGATTGTTAATTGTTAAATCAACAACAGGAGTCACTGTGCACTTGCTCCCCATGTAGGACCTCTGTCCTTATTGAGTTGTATTATGAGAATTAACAGTAAAACTTGTTCTCAAACAGTACTTTATACTTGTGTGTCTGTGTGGGTATAAACTGTTGAAACCTTTACTTAGTATAGAGTTGATCTTCTGTATATAAAGATAATTAAAAAATGAATCTTAGTGAAGAACGGGATGGGAAAGGGAGTAGGAGGTGCGAGTAGGAGTAGGGGTGGGAGGGTGGGTATGGGGGAAAGAACTGCTATATTCCTAAAGCTGTACCTATGAAATTGGTATTTATTAAATAAAAGCTTTATAAAAAACAAATTAGCACATGGCTAGTGGCTTAAAACAAATGTGTTGACAATTATATGCTAAAAAAAAATCCAGCACAGGTCTCACCCGGCTAAAATCAAGGTGTTGACAGGACTGCATTTCCTTCTGAAGGCTCTAGCAGAGAACTGATTTCCTTGCCTTGCATCTTCTTTCCTCTGTCCTCAAAATCGGAAATGTTTCATCTCTTTGATCCTTCTTCTATCCTCATGTTTCCCTCAGAACACACCTGGGGAGGCTGGGATTGGGGGACAGCAGATCAGATCAAGATGCTGCTAACAACATCCCCTATTAGAGCACTGGCTTGAATCTTCACTGCTCTGCTTCCAGTCCAGCTTCCTGCTAATGCACCTGGCAAGGCAGCAGGAAATGGCACCGTCGTTTGGGCCCTGGACACCCAGGTGGCAGACCCAGTTAGTTCTGGGCTCCTGGCTTAGCGTGAACCATCACTGGCCCTTGAGGCCATTTAGGGAGTAGACCAGCAAATGGAAGATTACTTTCTCTCCATCTCTCCCTCTCTCTGTCTCTGTCACTATGCCTTTCAAATTAAAAAAATAAGTCTTTGGGGGCCAGCGCTGTGGCACAGCAGGTTAAGCTACCATCTGCAGTGCCAGCAACCCATATGAAGCTGCTGGTTCGAGTCCTGGCTGCTCTGCTTCTGATCCAGCTCCCTGCTAATGGCCTAAGAAAGCAGAGGAGGATGGCCCAAGTGCTTGGGCCTCTGCCACCCACATGGGAGACATGGAAGAGGCTTCGGCTGGGCCCAGCTGTGGCCATTGCAGCCATCTGGGGAGTGAAACAGTGGAAGGAAGATTTCTCTCTCTGTCTCTCCTCTGTCTCTCTGTAATTCTGACTTTCAAACAAATAAATAAATCTTTAAAAGATAATAATAAATAAATCTTTAAAAAATAATGCAGCTGAGAAAGCGTAACTTTTAAGGACTTGTGTGAGTAGACTGGCCCCCCTGGGCCTGTATGTCAAGGCCTGCTGATTAGCAGCCTCACCAGCACCTGCAACCTCAATTCTATACACCATCTCATTAAACATGCCCAGGTTGTAGGGTTAGGACTTGGACAACCTCAGGGGACCACTATTCTGCCCACCACTGCAATATTCCACTAGAGGGCACTACCATATTCCTTAATGGAAACATCAAATTTCAGATAATCATATGAGAAAAAATTTGATAAAGTCAAATACTATATTATCAATAAAAGACTCAGTGTATAAACATCTCTCATTAGAATCTTTAAAAGATTAATCATATCATATAGGAAAATATATATGCAATGTAGTGAGTTCCTTAGAATTGAAGGGTCCTGAGCCACTGAGATTGATGAAATTTGTAGTGTATACTGGCCTCAAAATCCCATAGAAAATAAGACTGCCATATATTTAAAGGAATAGAGCACATGTTATCCTGCAGGGGTTTTTAATGAATGGTTCCTCAGCTGTGTGGATACAGGCATCATTATTTTTGTCCTGATACGTTTGCCCAGGATGTGGCTAAGAGATGTAGAAATTTTACTAAGTTGTGCCAGAAAGGAGGACGACAACAGGTGCCAAAAAGTGTGGGAAAGAGGCAGGGATGGGACAGCATAAAACGAATTGTTTCACAGTAACAAGCCAAAGATCAAAGGAGATGCAGAGGGGCGAACCAGGGGCCGAATAAGCCTCATGGCCAAAGAGACAGGGCAGGGCTAGGTTTGAGGGGGAGTGAATTAGCTGGTGCAGGGATAGAAATATAGACTCACTCACCTGTAAATCTCCTAAATTTTAGAGTGATCGGCTATGAAAGGTGCTTGGGAAAAAAGATAATGCCTGAAGTGTAATTATCCACCCCCTTGCTGTTGGAAGCACTATGGAACCTAGAGAACCCACTGGCAGGAGAGCACACAGACTGTGGGTAAACTGAAAGATGTCTGAAGGTGAAATATGGGACAATGAGGTTTGCCTAGTCACATGGCATTATTTACTTTTTGGGCTGGGCTTTTTGATAATGAACACTAAGACCCAAGCTTGGTTGTGGGGTGTGTTTTCCAGGACCACACAAACACCAAGGAGTCCATCCCCACTCCCCACTCCCCACCCCCACCGGCATGGACTGGAAAGGGTTACAGCTGTACTTCCCACCATGACGGACACTGGAGACAAGAGAGGCAGCTCCAATGCCTGGCAAGATAAGGAGGGAGTTCATGAAGCTCTAGGTATGGTGGGAAGCGATCAGGAAGAGTAGTGTAGTCCCCTCCTCGGCTTCCTTCTTCCGAAGAGACAGAAGAGAAGCTGAAAAGTAAACGTATAGCGAAACATCACCATGTACACCATCCATATGAGATGTCTTCAAAAATTCAGGGAAAATGTGCATCATGAAAAATCTATGCATGGATTTCAAAAATTTTGCACCAAAATAAACTTACCTTTTAATTCAATTTTCTGTGAACTTTTTTAAATACGTATATACAAAGTTTTTTTTAATTCCTTCACTGTAATTTAAATTTTTTAATTTAAATTAAAATTTAATTAATTTAATGTTTAATTTAAAAACCAAGGTAATTAAACATTATTTCACAAAAAAAAAAAAAAAACCACTCAAGGGCTAATGTTGTGGCATGGTAAGTTAACCTGCCACTTGCAATGCAGCCATGCCAAATCAGAATGACGGTTCAAGACCTGGCTGCTCCACTTAAGATTCAGTTCCCTGCTAATGCACCTGGGAAAGCAGCCAGGGATGGCCCAAATGCTTGGCCCCTGCCACCCACATGGGAAACTTAGATGGAGTTTTGGGCTCCTGGATTCAGCTTGGCCCAGTCTTTGCCATTGTAGCCATTTGGGGAATGAAACTGCAGATGGAAGATATCTTTCTCTATGTCTCTCCTCTCTGTCACTCTGCCTTTCAAATAAGTAAAATAAAACTTAAAAAATTTAAAAAAAAAAAAAAGAGTAGAGGCCAGCCCTGCAGTGTAGCAAGTAAAGCTGTCACTAGCGGCACCAGCATCCCACATGGGCACTGGTTCAAATCCCAGCTGCTGCACCTCCCATCCATCTCTCTGCTATGGTCTGGGAAAGCAGTGGATGATGGTACAAGGGCTTGGGTCCCTGCACCCATGTGGGAGACCCAGAAGAAGCTCCAGTCTCCTGGCCTCGGATCGGCTTGGCTTTAGCCGTTGCAGCCATCTGGGGAGTGAACCCGAGAGGAAGACCTCTCTCTCTGCCTCTGCCTGTCTGTAACTCTGTATTTCAAATAAATAAATAAATATTTGCAAAATAAAAAGAACAACTCAATGATGTTCAAGCAGAAGGCATGTTGTGCAAGGGAAAATCAACTCAATGCAGGAGGACATACTTTCCTAGAAAAAGAAGCAACACGTGTACCTGTTGCAGGAGCTGAGAAGAGCAGTGGTGCCACTCCCTACCCTCAAGCAGAGGTCTCTGTGATGTCATGATGTGAACCCAGGGCATAGAACACCCTGCCTGGGACAGAAATGTCCACGCACAGCAACCTGTGATGATGGCGAGAAAGCGTCTGACAAGAGCAAGTGAACGTGCGGAGGTGGCCGGTAGAAATGTGAGGTTGACAAAGGAGATAGATGCTGTCTACTTTTCACTAGCCTCCTCTGGAGGGCAGAGAAGAGAAAAGGAGAGAAAGACATGCCAAACAGCTTCGGCTCTCATCCCATCTGCTATGGCATAGACCCATGTGCCTGGAGTTCTGAAATGGATATGGAGTAGCAAAGTAATCCAGGATGTGGATTTGACTGGTTTGTTACACCTTAGACTCTTTCAAAGGTAGCAACTAAAAACGCACATCCTTGGATAGACAAGGCAGGAAGATACTTGGAATTTTTCCTACAGAGTAGAAACGACTTGAAAATGCAGTTTGGGTAATAGTACAAGTTTCATGTTCTCACATTTCTAAGTGATAATCAAATCTGTTAAACTAGCTTACACCATGAAGATGCAAAACACATGAATATTTGACAATGTTTACAAGCGTGCATTCGCAGGAAAGCATGGCACATGAATCAAGACCAGAAGCCTCAAAGAGATTCAAGAATGTGAGCCCAAGTGTCCCTGCAGGGGTGGGCCAGCATGGCCTGTGCACGTGTCAGCCCTCCGAGGAGAGGGGGGTGGCTTCCTGGAAGTGTCTCAGGTCCAGGAAGCTGAAGAGGTGGAGACATTACAGAATCCAACTACAGCCCCCAGGGCTGGCAGACTCCCACCTGATGCCGCCATGGGCCCCCGGCTCTTCCGCTGCGTGGTGTTTTGCCTCCTGGGAGCAGGTGAGTCTCAGAACACAAGGGCAATACTTGCCCAGCTCCAGCTCAGGTGCCCTGCTAAAGCTGCCATCTCAGGTGTCCCATAGGCACTATCTCTAGCTCTGTTTTTTATTTCCCTCGCAGGTCTCATGGAAGCCAAAGTGACACAGACTCCAAGACACATCACCACGGGGACCGGACAGAAGTTGACAGTGACTTGCTCTCAGGACATGAACCATGACTATATGTACTGGTACCGACAAGACCCAGGGTTGGGTCTAAAGCTGATCTACTATTCAATTAACGTGGACAGTGTTGAAAAAGGAGATGTCCATGCTGGGTACGTGGCCTCGAGAAAAAAGAAGGCAAATTTCCTCCTGACCCTGGAATCGACTAACATCAGCCAGACCTCCCTGTATCTCTGTGCTAGCAGTGATTACACAGCCCTACACAGCCAGCTGCTCTCTGCACAAAAAGAGCAGCCACTAAAGCCAGGAGACACCTCCCGCAGGAAGCCACATCCCAACCAAGAGGGAGATCTCACCTCCCCAGCAGAGCCCACAGACGCCCTCCTCACTCCCCCACTTCAGGCAAAGCAGCCCCTCTGCAGTGGACAACACCCACGGGCTAGTCCTGCTCTCCCATCTATACCAACGCATTTGCAACGTTCAGATGGGACAAGCTAGCTGTGTTAAACCTAGCACGGGGACTAACACCATGCGATCCTTTCTTCTCTTCCAATTGCATTGTGCTGCTCTCCAAACTAAACAGTCCATTTCCAATCCAATTGTTCTCAAACGACCTTGTTTCCACATCCCAGGTCCTATTCCTGGATGCTCTGTCACGCACCATGCCCTGAGTTGTTCCCTCGATCTGACATCTCCCTTCTTCCCCTTCTCAGAGATGCTATGCCATCCACCCAAATGCCCATCCCAACTAAGGGAGAAATTTCTTGTATGTTTTGCTGATTTTTCTACCCTTCTTGATAATTGTGCTCCAGCACACACTGTCTGTTGCCTGGATTCCTCAAGTCACCTTCTAAGAAGTCAATCTGCCTGCCAGCCTGCCACGTGCCCCAGACACAAACCACTCTCTGGGCCTGGGTGCCCTTCAAGGCCCCTCCTTTATAAGCTAAGGTCTCTAGTTCAGGCTGATTTACATCTTTCCACCTGCTCTGTTGTGTAGCTGTGTGAGACAATTCCTGCCCACCTTCCTTCTATGCAGAAATACCACACTCGCCTCAGTTCCCCAGACAAGACCTATGCTGACTGGGTTCTGAGTCTCCAGCTCTGATGGACTGCCTTCCTTCCCCTGCATACCCACCTGGATACCTAACTAATGATTCCTCTGTAAACCACGTTAGAAGTAATGTCCCTCAGCCGGCGCTGTGGCTCACTTGGCTAATCCTCCCCCCTGCGGCGCCAGCACCCCAGGTTCTAGTCCTGGTTGGGGCGTGGGTACTAGTCCCGGTTGCTCCTCTTCTGAAGTCCAGCTCTCTGCTGTGGCCCGGGAGGGCAGTGGAGGATGGCCCAAGTCCTTGGGCCCTGCACCTGCATGGGAGACCAGGAGGAAGCACTGGCTCCTGGCTTCGGATCGGCACAGCACTGGCCATAGCAGCCATTAGGGGAGTGAACCAATGGAAGGAAGACCTTTCTCTCTGTCTCTCACTGTCTATAACTCTCTCTGTCTCTCTCTCTCTCACTGTCTAACTCTGCCTGACAAAAATAAAAATAAAAAAGAAGTAATGTCTCCCACAATTTCTGTGAATTGCTGGCTGGATTAGTCCCTGGGCTCTGTGCTTTTCTAACAGGCTGAACCGAGCTAACACAAACACCCAGAGTCCACCATGAACCCTCCTTCCATGGGCTCAGGGCTTCCCTGTTACGCAGCCTTTGTCTCCTTGGAATAGTGGGTTGCGGGCACAGGTAGGACGCCCTTGTACTTGGTTTTCCAGTCCCCTTAATAAGACCTTCCCTAGTGGCTGTACTTCAGTGTCCTTAAACTCTCTCTCTTTCTCCTCATTGTCCACAGATGCTAATATCTCTGAAATCCCAGTTTATCAGGTTTCAGGGCCAGAAAAGAAGACGTCTTTTCTGTACAACCAGAAATATATCATGACCTACATGCATGGATCCAGACAAGCACCAGGACGTCCCTAGGAGGCCCGGCGTCTCCTGAGCTAAGACTAGCATTTCTCCCCACGCCAGACGGCCAGCCTCTCACGCCCTGCCTGCTGTTAAGCCACAGCACAGCACAGCCACTTCCTCTCTGTACAGAGAGGCTCTCCACAGGCAGAGGGCTGTCTCTGTATTCCTGAGGCCTGCCTGTGGAGGAGGCGACAGAAGCATCTAGAAGAAGCCTTCTGTGTGTCTGCACTGGAGACAGTTGGCGGCCAGCCCTGGGTCGTGGTGGAGGGCAGTACCTGTGATGGAGCTGTCACCATCCTCTTTCCCACACTTGTCTTCTGCTGCCTGGGCCCTGGCCCTTGTGCGGACTGAGCTGATATCAAGGCAGCCTGGTACACGCCACCGTCTTCGTGCACTGAGGGCTACAGGGACAGGGCCCTCCAGAGCCCCACAGCACTCCCTTTTACTCACCTCTGTGTGTCAGGAGGTTGTCATCTCAGTCTAGTATCTTTCATTTTAGGATGTCAGATAACGTCATGCATTTATACAATGTAGATTTCACCAACAACAGAAGAGTGCAGGCTTCACACGCCTCATGAAAAATTTTGAAAAGAAAACCCATTCTAGCAGCAACACAAATTATTTATTGATTTACAGTCCTTGCATGGGAAAATAGTCCAGTGAAACTGAAGTTCAGAGAGCGGTTTTGTGTAGTAGCTGTATCAGTATTACTTGATTTATGCTAAGATTGAGTGTGCTGGATTAGATATTGACAGTAACTGCTATGTCAGAACTAAGTAATGTAATCAACATCATGATGGCTGTTTTATGTTATGGTGGAAACTGAAAACTGTTATGTGACTGTAATTGATTTGTGTTGGATATAGTCAACTTTTCAAAAACGTGTAGACTACTAGGAAGCTTTAATTGATGTTGTAAGTTCAAAAACTACAAGTGAACTAGCTAGAAAATGTAAGTATCCTGGGGACATCTGTAACTGCCCATTTTGTGCTGACCAGTCGTTCTCAATCTGCACCCAAGTAACCCTGGTGAGCTACTTTTAACTGTGGTAGAACCGTCTCCAGAGACCTACCCTTTCAACAGGTTTCTAGGTGTACAATGCAGTATTGTACACTGCAGGCACACTGCTGTGCGGCACATCTCTGAGCCACCTTGTAAAACTGGAACCTGATACAGCTGACCGGCAACCCCACTTTCCGCCTCCTCTTTCTCAGTAGCCACCATTCAACTGTCAGCTTGTATGCGTTTGAACTTCCGCTAAGTCAAATAAACCACCATTTATCACAAAATGTGTTTGGAAATTCTGGTATATAATGATAACGAAAACAGAACCTTTGTAACAGAGTTTTATTATGTTTAAATTCCCTTCAGATGATGCACTCTTTATGGTTTGGACCTGGGGTTAACTACAGCCACAGCCCCTTGGTTCATACACTGCTGTCCCTCACCCATAACCAGGTGAATCTGTGCATGTGGACATCTGAACACCACTACCAATAATATAGTAGCATGGACAAGAAGGTGTTTTTTTATTTTTTATTTTTTGACAGGCAGAGTGGACAGTGAGAGAGAGAGACAGAGAGAAAGGTCTTCCTTTGCCATTGGTTCACCCTCCAATGGCCGCCGTGGCTGGCGCGCTGCAGCCGGCGCACCGCGCTGATCCGATGGCAGGAGTCAGGTACTTATCCTGGTCTCCCATGGGATGCAGGGCCCAAGCACTTGGGCCATCCTCCACTGCACTCCCTGGCCACAGCAGAGAGCTGGCCTGGAAGAGGGGCAACCGGGACAGAATCCGGCGCCCTGACCGGGATTAGAACCCGGTGTGCTGGCGCCGCAAGGCGGAGGATAAGCCTATTGAGCCTCGGCGCCGGCCAAGAAGGTGTTTTTTTAAAAAGAATTTATCTATTGCCCATTGGAAAAATCATTCTATAAGTACCCACTTCTGTAGAAGCAAACCCTCAACAATTACACAGGAATACCTAAAATTAAGTATGTGGGGTACATTAAATGTGCACATAGACACAACGATTACTGCTCTCTCCGTCTCCTGCACACATGCACACACACAGGAATACCCCTTCCCTGCCTGCCAGCACACTTAGTCTCTGTAGATCAGTGATGTCTGATGTATCACGGGTGTGGGCAGAGACAGTGACGTCACAGTCAGCCAGCAGCCTTGGGCTGGAAGACAACCTGCTTCTTCCTCAACGTCACCATGGAGGTCAGACTCCTCTGCGCTGGAGCCCTTTGCCTCTTGGGAGCAGGTGGTCCGGGGAGCCGGTGCTCAGTCCTCTCCTGTCACGTCTAGGCCTTGGATACAAGCCATTTCCCTTCATTTATCTCCTCTTCCTCTCCCTCGCAGGTCTCATGAAAGCAGAAGTAACCCAGACCCCACGCTATGTGATCAAGAGGAGGGGAGAGAAGGTTTTGCTGGAATGTTCACAGGACATGGATCATGAACGGATGTACTGGTATCGACAGGACCCAGGTCTGGGGCTACAGCTGATCTATTTCTCATATGACATTGATAATAAAGAGAAAGGAGAGGCCTCTGAGGGGTACGATGTCTCCAGAAAGAAGAAACCGAATTTCTCCCTGATCCTGGCATCTGCCAGCACCAACCACACGTCTACGTACCACTGTGCCAGCAGTTTAGCCACAGCACCGCACAGCTGCATCCCCTCTGCACAAAAAGAGCAGACACCAGAGGGAAGTTGCCCCAGCTCGGGGCTGATGCTGGCTCTTACGTCGCACTTGTGCCTATAGGGGAAAAGTGGTGCTAAGGAGTAAGAAACCCCATAGGCATGCATCTCAGCGGCAGGGCAAGAGATGCCCTTCACTTCCTTGCAATCAGGGACCATCCTGAGCTGGCCCCTCTCAGCCAAATTCCTAAGACTGTCCCAACAAGAAGGAGAAACCCTCTCACCTGTTCACACGGAAGCCTTGCTGTGCCATTTTTATTAGTGTTTCATTTCCTTTTCTGTCCTAGCCTTTTTTATGATACATTTTCTGCTCGACTCAACCTCTTTGCTCTCCGTGATAGGTCATAGAGAACACAAACACATTCTAAACCCTGGGTAAACCACTGTCCATGGGCTGATTCAAGAGAAACTTTATGTAGCTTGAATTCTGTTCATTCATTTCAAAAGGAAAAAAAAAATAGTAAAAATAAATCTTTCTCTAGTTCCTCTGGTTTCCATGCTGTGTTGGAAAAATTCTGGTCAGAGAAGGAATAAACTACTTCTACTTACAGAAATATCTGGGGGCTGGTGCTGTGGCGTAGCGGGTTAAAACCCTGTCCTGAAATGCCTGCGTCCCATATGGGTGCTGGTTCTAGTCCCAGTTGCTCCTCTTCTGATCCATCTCTCTGCTATAGCCTGGGAAAGCAGTAGAAGATGACCCAAGTCCTTGGGCCCCTGCACCCGCGTGGGAGACCTGGAAGAAGCTCCTGGCTCCTGGCTTCGGATCAGCACAGCTCTGGCCATTGCGGCCATCTGGGGAGTGAACCAGTGGATGGAAGATCTCTCTATCTCTACCTCTCTCTGTAACTCTTTCTTACAAATAAATAAAATAAATCTTAAAAAAACAGAAATATCTGGAGCAGATTTCTGTTGATCTTTTTAAAAAATATAACATACTTAATATGACTGGTTTAATTCTGTAATTAATACACAGTTATTCTTAAGTGTTGAAATTTAACTGAAATGTGATCCCTGTTAAACATAAGAGTGGGGATAAGAGAGGGAAGAGATGTACAATTTGGGACATGCTCAAGCTGACTTGCCCCAAATGGTAGAGTTAGAAACATACCAGGGAGGCCGGCGCCGTGGCTCACTAGGCTAATCCTCCGCCTAGCGGCGCCGGCACACCAGGTTCTAGTCCCGGTCGGGGTGCCGGATTCTGTCCCGGTTCCCCCTCTTCCAGGCCAGCTCTCTGCTGTGGCCAGGGAGTGCACTGGAGGATGGCCCAGGTGCTTGGGCCCTGCACCCCATGGGAGACCAGGAAAAGCACCTGGCTCCTGGCTCCTGCCATCGGATCAGTGCGGTGCGCCGGCCGCAGCGCGCCGGCTGCAGCGGCCATTGGAGGGTGAACCAATGGCAAAAGGAAGACCTTTCTCTCAGTCTCTCTCTCTCACTGTCCACTCTGCCTGTCAAAAAAAAAAAAAAAAAAAACATACCAGGCGACTCCAATTTAATCCCATCAAGGTGGCATGTACCAATGCCATCTAACTAGTCCAAGTGATCAATTTCAGTTCACAATTGATCATAATGAAAGGACTAAGAGTCAAAGGGAGCACATAAACAAGTCTAGTACCTGCTAATACTAACCGATAGAATAAATAAAGGGGAGAGTGATCCAACATGGGAAGCGAGATACTCAGCAGACTCATGGAATGGCGGATGTCCTAAACAGCACTCTGGCCTCAGAATCAGCCCTAAAGGCATTCCGATCTGGCTGAAAAGCCCATGAAAGTATTTCAGGCATGGAAAGCCAAGACACTCTGGCAAAAAAAAAAAAAAAAAAAAAAAAAAAAAAACATAAATGAAAGATCTCTGTGAGTGAGATCCCAGTGGAAAGAACAGGTCTTCAAAGAAGGAGGTACCTTTCTGTGAAGGGAGGAGAGAAACTCCACTTTGACTACGACCTTGTCTAAACAAGATAAGAGTTGGAGAACTCAAGGGGCTTCCATAGCCTTGGAAACTCATGACTGGAGCATAGGGAGATTACTGATGCCATAGACAGGAGTGTCAATTTGTTAAGTCAACAACAGGAGTCACTGTGCACTTACTCCTCATGTAGGATCTCTGTCCTTAATGTGCTGTACATTGAGGCTTAATGCTATAACGAGTACTCAAACAGTATATTTCACTTTGTGTTTCTATGGGGGTGCAAACTGTTGAAATCTTTACTTAATGTATACTAAACTGATCTTCTGTTAAAAAAAAAGAAGAAGAAATTAGCAATTCCCAACTTGACTCTCACTGGGATTAAACATGACAATAGGTCTGATCTGATTTCATCATCATTTAAAAAATCATCTATTATTTTTCACTTTATGTTTCTGTGTGGGAGCAAACTATTGAAATCTTTACTTAATGTATGCTAAACTGATCTTCTGTATATAAAGAGAATTGAAAATGAATCCTCATGTGAATGGAAGGGGAGAGGGAATGGGAAAGGGGAGGGTTGCGGGTGGGAGGGACGTTTTTTGGGGGGAAGCCATTGTAATCCATAAGCCGTACTTTGGAAATTTATATTCATTAAATAAAAGTTAAAAAAAAGAAAACAAAAAAATATATAACATACTACTCAGCCAGTAAATATGAACCAAATTTTCTGCTTGGGGGATGCAAAAGAAATATAAAGGCTGGTAAAAATCCCAAACTGTAGAGAATTTCCAAACCTGTTATCAAGATGAAATAGGCAAGATGAAAATATATTCTGATTCAAGCTACATTTTTATATATAAGAAGCCAGAGGAAAAAAGTCAATAAATGTGTACTACAGTAGTCAAGATGAAGTTCATAGGAGAGATCATACTTGAGTTGACTTTGGATAAAAGTTGACAAGGAAAAGACTGTCAGAAGGAAGAACCAGCCTGACATGATTCCATGAGTGATTCCCATGGAATGAATGAAAGGGTAGACTCATCCCTGAGAAAAGGCAGGAATCACAGACTTCCCGGCTAAGGTCAATGCCAGAATGCAGAAAACACAGCTTCACAGAGTATTGTTAAGTATCAGATGGCATATCTGAAACTTCTACATTCAGCAGGTTCTCAGTGAGCCCACACTCTCTCATAAATTCTTTATTTCCCACAGCAAGCACTGACCAGACTCAAAGGATCATTGCAAGAGAAGGCGACATGTACCAGCATGATTTGTTCATTCCCAGTGCCACCTGCAAGCGTTCCCATCATAGCTGGCACCACCTCAACCGAGTCTCTGGTAGAAACAGTGCTACACCAGAGCCAACACCTCTTCCAACGGGATTGACACCTGCCCCTCCAACACACCCTCACCTTGCCACACAGGAGAGAGGAAGAATTCATTTAGTGGAGAGTACATAGAGATGGGCTATCACATCAAAACAACAAATCACAGAAGATGTCAAGAGGAAGGATTTAGATTGGGATAAGAGGTTTGAGTTGAACAACAAACTGAAAAGGTATTCTAAGAGGCGCTCACAGATTAATTCTTAAAAGCACACAAAATGTCATTAATATTAACCATAAAGTACAGAGAATTATTACAAAAGTGCAAAGTAGTATTTGAATTAAGAGATACCACATTAAGAGACTGGAATATCACAGAAGAAAACGATTGCCCTCTAAGACTCCAAGAAAACAATACCTTTAATCATGTGATTTAATATCATAAATTCTTCTGTGGTCAGTAGGAGTGTGACCAGAGTTCTTTTCTGGGCCAGAGTGGGGAGCCTGTATGGCTTCTTCCTTTTGCAAAAAAGGACAGGATAGTGAAGGAAAGAACCTTTGTTTTCTCCCTAGGAAGCACTGAGAAGTTTATTTTAACACATAGAAACCCTGCCAGACAGCTAGTGTTTTCTTATAATTACAAATAAAGAGCCTACACTTAGTAACTTGCTGATAGCCACACAACTGGTACGTTAGTGGCAGAAAAAGTGCTTCAGTACTGGTTTTGAAAGGACCCAGTAACTGAATCCAAGCTGGGTATATTTCCATTCTAAGCTGGATCCCAAGTCCAGTGAATAAAGAAAAGATGTAAATCACACGGCCGGAGAATCAGGCCTTCTACTATGTCACATCAGCACAACCACAGTGTCAAAGACATTTTTCAAGCCTTGGCATAAATTTGCACACTTCCATATTGAAGTCGAATGATGAAGGCTTGCTGGCAGAATGTGGGTCTTCCTAGTGATGGGGAAGTGGGTTTAGCCATGTTGGTTGTGGAGTTTTGCAACATTCTTTAGTAGCTGCTGCTAAACCAGCTATACAGTCATGGAATCACCATTGATCACTCCTGGCACCATCTTATCCATGCGGCTAATCCTGAGGACTGAAAATGTGTTGCTGAAATGAAATGAACCCTATATTCCATCATCCTCCTAATTGAGCTAGTTAATTTTTTATGGTTTGAAAAATTTTGAAATGTCTTCTTACTTAGGTCAGATATCATTCAATTAATTTTGATTCATTAAAACAGAAATAGCCACCAAAGTGACACTGTGGTTAAGCCGCTGTCTGCAGTGCCGACATCCTATATGGGTGCTGGCTCGAGTCCCGGCTGCTACACTTCCAATACAGATTGCTGCTAATGCACCTGGAAGAGCAAAAGAGGATGTCTAAAGTCCTTGGGCTCCTGAACTCACCTGGGAGACCAGAGAAGCTCCTGGCCCCTGCCTTTGGGTAGGCCCATCTCCAGCCATTGTGGCCATTTGGAGAGTGAACCAACAGATGGAAGATCTCTCTCTCTCTTCTCCCTCTCCTTCTCTCTCTCTCTCCTTCCCTCCCTCCCTCCCTCCTCTTTCTCTTCCTCCTCCTCCTCTCTCTGTAACTCTGCATTTCAAATAAATAAAATCTTAAAAAATAAAATGTCCCCGATGTGTTGTCCTATGTGAATTAATGGTATAACTAGTACTCAAACAGTACTTTATACTTTGTGTTTCTGTGTGGGTGCAAACTGTTGAAAGCTTTACTTAGTATATACTAAATCGATCTTCTGTATATAAAGATAATTGCAAATGAATCTTGATGTGAATAGAATGGGAGAGGAAGTGAGATGGGATGGTTGCAGGTGGGAGGGAGGTTTTGGGGGGGGAAGCCACTGTAATCCAAAAGCTGTACTTTGGAAATTTATATTTATTAAATAAAAGTTTAAAAAAATGAGAAACTGAAAAAAATAAATAAAATGGAAACCATGAGTCAGGTCCTGTGGTACAATAGGTCAAGCCACCACGTGAGATGCTTACATGAGGTGCTGGTTGAAGCCCTGGATAATCCACCTCTGATCCAGCTACTTGGAAATCATGGCCTAGGTGCTTGGGTCC
Source organism: Oryctolagus cuniculus (assembly GCF_051225735.1). Lineage (NCBI taxonomy): Eukaryota > Metazoa > Chordata > Mammalia > Lagomorpha > Leporidae > Oryctolagus > Oryctolagus cuniculus. Next base: position 180,913,949 of record NC_142869.1, on the reverse strand, counting down.
AGGGACCCATATGAGAGCCTGCTGGAGTTTCTGGCTCCTGGCTTTGGCTTGGCCCAACCCTGACTGTTGTGAGCCTTTGGAGATTGAATGAGCAGATAAAAAACTCTCTCTCTCTCTCTCTCTCTCTCTCTCTCTCTCTCTTTCTCTCTTTCCCTCCCCCCTCCCTCCCTCCCTCCTTTCCTTCCTCCCTCCTTCCCTCCCTCTCTTTCAAATAAACAGTAAGTAACTATTTTGTAAAAAAAAAAAAAAAAGGAAAAACAGAAATAGCAGGAAGTCAGAAGTCACAGGGGCTTATTCATCCCATTATTCCCTACAAAACGCAGTGACACCCCCAACCCCCAACTACAACATAGATCTGCTCTGTTGAGGCCTCAGTGGTGCCTCAGTTCAGTCAGGCTTAGTGAAGGATGGTAGAGAGGAGAGCTCCTCACTTACACACAAGCCTCTTACAGAGTACTCAAGTGCCTGTCCTGTGCATCTGATTCAGTCTTACTTAATTTGTGTCATCCAAGGGGCATCATTCGTTAATGGAAACATTAAAAAGCAAACCACAAAAAGATCCAAAGGAAGCAAAATTATAAAAAAGGGAATACAGTTACTGTGTATTACTTTCTGAAGATGTGTATTCAACTCTCTTGGTGGGATTCACATCACCACGCAGTAACCGAAGAATGGAAGGCAACGGTCAGTCCACTAATGGGAACAGTGGAAGGAAAGAATGGGTCCCAAGCCCACGCAAGGTTGCTCATGTGCTTCTCATACAGCACCTTCTGGTCTAGGAAAACGAAGATAGAAGATACTCAGCAAGTCTATCCCTCTTGAACTCACGCTTCCTCCTAACAATATTACCCTGCCTGTGAGCTCTCAAATTCTACAGATCTAGCACTCAGTTACAGATATGAGTTTCTGTGGTGGTAAGGTAATATGAGTGTATATTAAACTTACTAATTTGTAGTTCCTGCATCTAGAATTATTGCTTGTCCACCTCATAAAATTGAAATCATATGTATGTGCTCTTTGAATTCAGTTGTATTCTTGCTTCTATTTATTTATTTATTTAAAAAATACTATCAGAATGTGTGGAAAAGCTAGGTGAAACTAGGGTTATAGGAGAATAATTTATAAACTGGACAGAAATTTTTTACTCCTGTCTTTCAAAGATCATCCAAACAACACATAAAACACTAGCAGGCAGGCATTCTCCCCTCTGAGAGGAAACAAAAATGTATCCTAAGAAACTAAGTGAGAAGATCTTGAGCCTTGGAGTTACAGGACACATTAAGAATGAGAACTAGACCTGGGCTGAAAGCAAAGAGAGTAATTGACATCCATAGTCTGATAGAGGCAATTAACCAAATCCTCCTGTCAAGAACCATGAATATTATAAAACTTTACCACGCTCACTAAGAAGATAACCTACTGCCGTTCCACAGACAGGAGACACAGAGTCAGAGACAAGGTCCTCCCGTGCTCTCAACACAGCGGGCAACATGAGCGCCGTGTTTCTGTGGGCTCCCTCTGCCCCCCACCTCACGTTCCCCAACACCGATGCAGAGTAGCTCCTGGATGCTACACATGCAGCAGGTGGAGTCCCAGCTGACACAGGAGCTGAGGGAATTCCAGTCTTCTAAAGGGGCTGCCCCCTAACCTGACTGACCTGCGTCCCAGAGCAGAGGTTTCCAGACTTGGGGCACAGGCAGCGCACTGAGGGTGCAGTCAAGGACCTCCCCCACCCCGCTGGTCCTGCTGTTATGCACATTAGCATCCCCAGCTCAGGAGCCTTCATTCCATCTCCATCTGGGCAGAAGTCTCCTCAGGTACCTCCTAGATATCTAGATAATCAAAACCAAAACAAATAAAAACAGGCCTTGGACCCCTTAGTCATCCACATGCAAAATTTCATATGAGAAGGGTCAAAGACCTAAAGGTAAAACCTAAGCATATAAAAATTCCACATTATACGAAAGTCCCTCTATGCAGGACTCAGAAAATAATATTTATAAAATAAAAAATGATATGATAGGAGTCATCAAAATCAGAGGATAAGAAAGTGAATAGGTAAGCCAGGAGAAAACACCATTATATTTCTGTAACTGTTGGAACTGTTGTCAAAGTCCAACAACCTATTAACTAGGTTCATTTAAAATAAAAACCTGACTTTTTTTTACAAAATGCATAACAGATTTATCCAGGTATCCAAAATAGATTTGAATAACCAGTAAGCCCATAAAAAAAAATGTCAGTATCTTTGGACATCAGGAAAATACCCACTAAAACCACAATGGGATGCAACAAAGATGTATATGGCCACTCAAATGAAAACACCTTGGCATGAAGAAACATTGGCAAGGATTTGGAGTCACCAGAGCTTCCACATATTGCTGGTGAGAGTGGAAAATGGTACAACCAATTTGGGGAAAATCAACCAGTTTCTTACATAACGAAATAAACATCTGCCCCTGTGATCCAGTGATTAGACTCCGAAGCACAAGTCTTCACTCAGGAGAGATGAAAGCTAAATCTACAGAAAAATATGAATTGTAATGTTTATAAGAAATGTATTTACAATCGTCAAACCCTGGAAACAAGTGTCCACCTACAGGAGAACGGCTAAACAAACTGAGGTGGAATCCTACGGTGATATATTCTACCACAATAACAAGGAATGAAGTATTCATATACGCAAAATGTGGATAAATCTCAGAAACCTACTTAGTGAAATAAGTCTTGCACAGAACAGTGTATCCTGTATTATTCCAGTCATATGAAGTTCTGTAAAAAGAATGTCTAATTTACAATGAAAAATTCGAACATGGCCGCCTCTAAGAGGGTAGAGTGGGAGTTAACTAGATAAGGCCATGAAGGAATTTAGGGGGTAGTGATCATCATCTGTAGCTTGGTAGATTATATGGATGTATAATTCATCAAAACTCAATGATTTTCAAGATCTATAGTTCACTATATATAAATTTGACCTCCTTAATTATACATGTAAGAACCATAAATAAATCTTTAATTCCAATTAATGAATAGTTACTGAAGTGTTTAGGGTTGAAAAATGTCTTCAGCTCACTTTTAATTTTTTAATCAATAACATTAATCAATAACATTTCATGGATTGATGGGTGATTAGAAGGATGGGGAGATGGTTAGATGACAAAGCAGTAACAGCTAGGTGGCAGATACATGCACATTCGCTATGTAATACTTTTGTTTGAAATGTTGGAGCCAGTGCTGTGGCATAGCAGGTAAGGCCTCTAAATATGGTACTGGCATTCCATATGAGCACCAGTTCGAGTCCTGGCTGCTCCACTTCTAATACAGCTCACTTCTCTGACCTAGGAAAGCAGTAGAAGATGGCCCAAGTGCTTGGGCCCCTGCACCCGTGTGGGAAGATCCAGAAGAAGCTCCTAGTCCCAGACTTTGGATCGGCCCAGTTCCAGCTGTTGTGGCCATCTGGGGAGTGAACCAGAAGATGGAAGACCCTTCTCTCTCTGCCTCTGCCGCTCTATAACCCTGCCTTTCAAATAAATAAATAAATAAACCTTTTAAAAAGCATTTGAAATGTTTTATAGTAGCATGGGAAATAATGAGTCACTATGTACCCATATTAAATCAACTTTATGCTATATTGATAAAATACATAAAAAGTAAGAAGCAAGGACGGAAGCTTTGGGCTTTTTTAATAGAGCCTGTGCAGTAGAAGGGGAGTTGGATGCAGATAAACTTGAACAAGCAAGGAACAGTTCTAGGGACGTGCACCAGAAGCTCCCAGACCAGTGGCATCTGGAGAAGGTAACTTGCTTTATACTGCTATGTGCATGTACTAATTCAATAAATATATGCATTAAGATTATTATAGTTTACTGTACATGACACTCCCTGAAATCAAACTGTGGACAGATCACCACTGGTTGCAAAGCATGAAAGGGAAAAGGAACAGTTTTGCTGTTGCTTTAATGAGGGAGAAAGGAGTTAGAATTTGTGAAGAGTAGGGGTCATCTGGGAATTTTCATGAGAATTTAAGATTAATGAAATGAAAAAATATTTGGGTTGTTTTAGCAATAACAATATTTTAATGAAGATATTCAAAAGATATCACTGCATGTCAAGAAAAAGATCGAGTGTTCTATACCTTTTTGCAGCTGCACTACCACAGTAGTGTTGTGCCCAGGTCACATCTCATAGTTGGATCAGCGTCTCACACACACCTACACACACACCTTATGAAAGGGTTACTAGAATACCTTCATCCCTAATCTACCATATTCCCTTTGTTCTAAGCCAAGCCTTTTTCACAAGTTTTTTAAATATGGGTGATTTCTATAATCAATGTTCACCTTTCCTGTGATAGTATTTATACTATTATACTCCAAATTAACAATTTTGTTTAATGGTACATTTTGTAAAAAATAAGAGAAAGAATAGGAGAGGAAGGAGGAAGAAGGGTGGGAGTGGGGACAGGAGGTAGGGTTGGTGGGAAGTATCACTGTGTTCCTAAATCTGTACACATGAAATTGGTAGACATAAAATAAAATTTAAAAAGGAGACAAAAAACGTTAGATTAGTTTTACAAGGCTGACTGCTACTCTTTCTAGAAACTCCCAGCTTCCTCCAGGGTGGTTAGCCTACCATTCTCACCCATCCACCAGAGTGTACTCTCCTAAGGCAACTGCAAAAGGGATGACAAGCCTAAATAATATTGATGCTGGCGTTTGGGATCACATAGGTATTAACTGAGTTCTAACTCTGGGCAGATATTTAAACCTCTGAGTCTTACCTGCAAATTTTCCTGTTGTTTTTCTTTTTCACATTTAGTGACAGTAGCAGTCTACATAGCCTAACCTACGGCAAACTGAAACAATGCATGAAAATGATGGGGTATGTGCTCAAAATATTTCTGCAGCTTTTATGCAAGTATACACTATTTCAGGTATTTGCAAGATGGAGAAATCCTTTGAATAATAGAGAAGGATCATAGCATTGTGATCAAATTCTGTTTATTGACCATAATGAGCTGAATTAGAACAGAAGAAATTGTATTACAAATACTGAGACAGTGAAGAGAAACAAAATAGTTGTTACTATGATGAGGGAACAGATATGAGAGATAATACACACACCTAACCTAATGCAGTTCATAAACTGGCAAATAAGGTAGGGAAGGAAAAACATTAAATTCTTGAGCCTAAAGACAAAGAAGAGTAGGATAACTACACAGCCTGTTCATCTGGAAAAGAGAATTCATTCCTGAACTGGTGTGTGTGTGCATGTGTCTGTGCGTGTGTTTATGTGTATGTGTGTGCATGTGTGTGTGTGTATGTGTCTGTGCGTGTGTTTATGTGTATGTGTGTGTGCGTGTGTGTGCATTTGTATGTGTGTGCATGTGTGTGTGCATGTGTCTGTGTGTGTGTTTATGTGTGTGAGCATGTGTGTGTGCGCACGTGTGTGTGTTGGGGAAGAAATAATGAGTTCAGTTTGGAACAACCTTGATCGAGATCCAAGGGGCAGCTAAAACTCAGTTACAAAGATCCCTCCTACTCTGCAGTTGTTTCAAAATCAGTTCTTTGAAGTCAATAATGTGTCCCATCTGGCTTGTATACCGGAAGACTAGCACATGCCTCTGCCCGACAGAGGTGCATGGGAAGATGGTAGATAAACGGTGGGTGGGCAGTAGTGCATGCTGGGCTGCCTCGGAAATGACTCCAGGTGACGTTTCACTAGGGGGCAGACTGAAATGTTCCTCATTCTGCAGCTACACGGGCAGTCTCCTGCAGCAGAGAAGCCAGAGCAGGAACTACATTGAAGGGAGGAAAGATGAACTTGAGTTTCACTTCTTAGTGTCTTTACGCAGGGTGGAGGTCATCACCTGAGGATGCTGGCTTTCTTGCTGCTTCTCCAGGGAGGAGGTAGGAGTCTTGGTCCACGGGGAGGATGAGTTTCCGTAGTGCAGACTAGAGAGGTGGAGAGTTTTTCTCCGGAGAGTCTGAATTCATCAAACAGAAGATGGTGGGGCGATGGCAGATGGCAGGATCCTGATAGAATATCAGCTGGAAAATCCAAAATATGGCAGTGCTACAAGGTCATCTGGGGTGACTCTGAGACCTCCCTGGCTGGGGACCTACTTGATCCCACGCTTGTTGGTCCTGATAGCTCTCGCTCACTCGCTCTCTCTCTGTCTCTCTCTGCAACCAGGCTTTGTGTTTGGTGTTCTCGTCTCTCAAAAGCCAATCAGGGACATCTGTCAGCGTGGAAGCTCCATCATGATCCAGTGTCAGGTCGATGTTCAAGCATCCCTGATGCTCTGGTACCGTCAGCTCCCGGGACAGAGCTTGATACTGATCGCAACTGCAAATCAGGGCTCTGAGGCCACGTATGAGAGTGGGTTCACCAAGGACAAGTTTCCCATCACTCGTCCTAACCTGACATTTTCAACCCTCACTGTGAGTGATGTGAGCCCTGAAGACAACGGCTTATACCTCTGCAGCTTTGGAGACACAGTGCTGGGCACAGATTGGAGATCTGAGCAAGAACCTCAGCTCCCTCCTACACAGTTCCCACCCAATGGGACCGAGGGCGCTGTCAGAGTGGGACAGAGGGAGGAAACCACAGCTCTTGGATAGAGACAGCTGCTGGGAGTTTGTGGGTGGGCACGAATGTGGTTAGCCTGCAGATGGGAAGAGAAGCTGTCCTACTCATCCATCTGTGGACAGGAAGAGTGGCTCCTGGGAAGCAGAGGGCAAACATTCTTCCACAAGAGTGCTTGGAAATCCTAAGTAATGATAATGAGAATTAAAAATATCCCTTTACGGTTTTGTTTTGAGGTTGTACTTAGTCTGTTTCCCTCCATTTTTTCTACACAACAACCCATTCTCTATCATAATATATTTTGGAGGAAACCATCATTTTGATATTGCACTGGTCTACTGCGTTAACATCACGCTGACTTAATAGGAATTACAAAGCTGCCTCAGTAGGACAGATGTATGTCAGACCAATGTAAAATCTGGAAAGAAGTCAGGGACTGCCCTGGGAGGGAGCCTTGGGTGGTCCAGAGGTCTGTGGCATGTTGGAATATCTCCTCTAACGTGAAAGCAAGCGACTGCACCTTCCTCCTTTTATCTCCGCCAGGGAGAAAGAGGTGCACTACCAGCAAGGGCCACTGCTTGGTTCTCTGGCATTCACCCTGGACTCTGGATCTACCACCTGTGATTGTCTGCTCTGGTCTATTTACTCGGTACTGCTAAGGCCAGTGCAGGAGGGTTCTGCAGCAGAGCAAGCCTGTTCCTGCGACTTGGGCCATGCAGCGAGCTGACCCAGGTGTTTCTGAAGATCTCGTGGCACATATGAACACTCTACGGGGCACTTCCCCATAAAAGAATCACAATGAGGTGTGAGACAAGTTCACTGTGTCCTACTGTCCTAGTTACACCAGCCCACTGCATCTTGAACTGCCCTTTTACTACTTCCCTTTGTCCTGTGAGAACATTCATACACACACACACACACACACACACACACACACGGTTTACTATTTATTAGGAAGAGGAGTCATTACTCTTATAGATAGAAAGGTAGATCAGAGGTAGATCTGGTAACTCAAGGCTCAGGGAAGATGCTCAGGGTAGATGGAATCTCATCTGTGTGCCCAGCATCTACACTGCAGTTGAGTGACCATGGAAAGCATGGTCAATGTTGGGTTTTATGTCTCAAGGACAACATGGCATGCTGGGCTAACGTATTGAAAAGCATCCTGTTTCCAGGGAAGACTGAAACACAGCCCTTATCTCCAGCTATTGCACTCTTAGCTCTTTCTACAGTTATCCTTGACAACTATTAGCTTGAAAGGGTGGAAAACGTTGTTAGTCCACAGCCCCCTGGAGACCCACCCTGCAGGGAAGTGCAGCGTGTAGATGTAAAAATATACCCTTCGTACCTGCCAACACCATCTCTCCTTTGAAAGCTGCTCCTTGCTCTTTACTGGACGCCTCATTGTGATATTCAGAACCGAAAAACTGCGAAGATGGACATGCACAGACTGCGTCGTCATTAGCTGGAAAACGTCTAATCATGACCAGACTGCAGCATCCTGGAAGAAGGCACAAATCAATCTCACAGCACATCGCAGAGTCCCATGGTATCTACTTGTACTTCTCCTGGTTTTCCCCCAGTTCACACCCACGGGGCTTGGCTATTTCCAATGACAAAGCATAGGCCCACCTGCTGGATGAGTCTGCACACTATTCTGAAGCAGTCATTGCAACATACCCACGCGTGGTACTGAGAGGGAAGCTTTCTCTGGGCCCCATCTTTGGTCCACAAATCCAGTTCTTCACATTTTGTAGCAGGAGAGCTGGCCTAGAGGAAAGGGACTGACGCATTGGCTGCCTTCCAAACGGATGGCACAGCCGAGACATTTCATAAATCAAATGCGTGTAGAGAGCCCAATTGACTGATTAGACTTATCTCTGAACTTGATTTGTGGGGCTCAGTCTGGATCGAATATGGCTTAGAAAAATAAATAGACACACCATTTATTACAGTCTATATATTATGGACAGGTGTTTCATTAATAGCAGCCTACAGGAATTCTTCCTTCAGGGCCCAGCACTGGCTTTCTTCTGCTTACTCTCTTGCTGACTTGAGTTGTTTAAGCAACTCTAACAGGTCCAGCAGTGGACTGGATGAGGAGTGGCTGGTATGTGAACAGAAAGACTCTCCAGCACATTACAAGAATGCATCTATCTTTAAATAACCTTAGAGGGGCCAGGACTGGGGTGCAATGGATTAACGCCCAGGCCTGAAGCGCTGGCATTCCATATGGGCGCTGGTTCGAGACCCGGCCGCTCTATTTCCAATCCAGCTCTTTGCTATGGCCTTGGAAAGCAGTAGAAGATGGCCCAAGTCCTTGGGCCCCTGCTCCCATGTGGGAGACCCAGAAGAAGCTCCTGGCTCCTGGCTTCAGATAGGCGCAGCTGGGGAGTGAACCATCAGATGGAAGACCTCTCTCTCCCTCTCTCTCTCTCTCTCTCTCTGCCTCTCCTCTCTCTGTGTAACTCTGACTTTCAAATAAATAACTACATCTTTTAAAAAATAAATAACCTTAGAACCTCATTCACTAGAGACTTCCCCATTCACCCTCTCTAGAAGCCTGTAAAATAAATACAATATGTGAATGACACTTCACTCTGGGCATAAAATATGCACATCTTCTGTGGATTCAGGTAGGGGGCAGGAGTGACCTGCCACAACCAAGTGATGCCTTCAGCCTCTGCCCCATACTTCAATTGCTCTAGATCGTGCAGAACATCCCTTCAGTGCACAGATGGAAAAATGTTCAAGCTGAGATATTCAAGGAAACAACTGCTTATTGGATAAAGAGAAATTGTGATATATGGATTAGAAAACAAAGGGTGGAGTGAGTGCATTTGCCTAGAGGTTTGGAAGTCTGCTTCCCATATCAGAGTTCCTGGGTTCAGTTTCCAGTTCCACCCCAGATCCAGCTTCTTGCCATTGTGCACCCCTGGGAGGCAGTGGTGATGGCTCAAGTAACGGATTGAGTTTCCAACTCCCTGCTCAGTCTCAGGCCCAGCCCCAGCCCCAGCTGTTGTGGGCACTTGGGGAGTGAACAGTGAATGGAGGCACTGTCCCCACCTCCTCATGTATGGGTTTATTTAAGAGGAAGAAGACATAAAATGGAAGGAAAGAACTGGGAATGGGGAAATGACAATCCAGGATCTGACAATCCAGGGGATGGATGACAAAAGTACTGGGGCCAAAGAGGAATTGACATGGAGCCGAGAGGCAACATGTCAGATGGGGGGTGGGGTGAGGGGTGAGAAGTATGAAAAAAACAGAGTAGCGATCTGGGGTATGTCATAAATCTGCTTTTCCAAGTACTGAGAGCTGTGAAACACTGCCGTGCAGCAACACGAGGGAAATGAGCTTAGCTGAACAGGGAAAGGTTCCGTCACCATCTCTGCATTCCATGGCCCAGAGTCCTTGGAGAAGTAAGTTACTCTCTGAGCTGGAGATGATGAAGGAACACTGTCATCCTCTGCCTACCACCTTGATGAAGCAACACTGAGAATCAAATAAGTCAAGGAGAGCAGAATGCTCTGGTAGGAGAACACACAAGCTCTGGAGGCAGACCCCACGCTTCAATCCCACCCTTACAGCTTACCGGCCGGATGACTAGCAGTGAGCTGCTCTGCCTCCATAGCATTCATCTGATCATCTGCAAAATGGGCCACCCGACAAGAGGTGGTGACGGTAGAATGAAAAGAGGGACGTGAAAGACTTACTCAATGCTTGGTGCCTGGTACACACAGGGAAATGAATCCATGCTATCCTGCTTAAAAGATGGTCATTTGATATGCTAAGCAGTGAAGACAAGCCTGGAGAATTCCTTAGAAGCGCAGACAGAGGCATCCATAGTTCGGAGTAAACAGTACCAAGAACAGAACGTGCATGCAGATGGCATGTGGGCAGCTGGGTCTGAAGCCAACCTGTACGTCTGAGTCTGGAGAAGGAAGTGCTGGTTTCTACCCATGGCTACCCTCCCAGCCTGTGCTGACCTCGTGCCATACTGTGGGCACGATCACTATTTTAAGGATGAAGACAGGATATCAGAAGGCTAATCTTTCAAGCTTAAATTGCAGGAAATCCTCATGCTTTCAGATCTTCTCTTTTTGGACAGAGAGGCAGAGCCACAAGCACCAATCCAAAGATCCCTTTTCCTGTCTTCTATCAAGAATCACCTCCCCGTGGGACTCACTGGTACACGCAGATGCCTGGACCCGAGTCTCTCCTGATTCCCTAAAGAGGGGTCCACGCACACCCCACAGCAAGGGGACACAGCGAATCAGCATATTAAATGACATCACAGGGAAGGCCCCTATTTATCAAGGCTCCACAACCTGGCTGCCTCCGACCCTTGTCAGCTATCTCTGTCATCTGTGTGCTCGACATCGTCTAGACAGACCCAAGGGCATGGCAAGGTAAACCTCTGGGACAAGGTGCCAGGTGAAAGATTAATTCAGTGTGGAATTCCTGCCAGGGAGATAAGTTACAGGAAGGAACAGGATGTAAGATTTGCCCTCCAGAGACTTCTGGCTTGGTCCTCAATAAACCTGTTGGAACCACCTGCAGCAAATCCCACACTCCCCAATCCTTTCTACATATTCCTGCCACTGGGGCCAGCCCTGACATCTGTAGATCTGTGTTCACGGACGAGATCTAATCCTTCTGAGCCTCACGTCTGCCCTCCACACATGGAGACAATTTCATTCTGCACACCTCACAAGCAAAACACTCTTTGAAAAATTAGACTGTGGAACTCAACACAAAGGAAAAGCAGGTAGCCCTGCAGTCTGTCTGAGAGCTCTTGAAAACCCATCAAGAACCAACCAGAGCAATGTCTCCACTTCGGGATGAGCCCTCGGAATGGGAGGAGTGCCATGTGGGAAGCGGGGCTCTGAGCAGTGGGTCGCCTGGCGTGGAGGAACGGGTCTGCCGTCCGTGCCAGGAACGGTGCCAGGAGGTGCTCTGTGTTCCCTCGCAACCCCAGGAGCCCCACCTGGCCTTTTCTCCAGCTCATTCTTGGGTCCACTTGCTCATTCCTCAGCCCACTTGCCATCTCAGATCCCTCCTCCAGATCTTGAGCTGACCATTTCTCACTCTGTACAGTATTTCCAGAAGGCTCCCTCCTTTTCAACCTTCTAGCGAACTCAAACTTGGACTCTGCCCTCCTCACCAGCCCTGAGCTTAGAGGCTCTCAGAAGGAGAAGCATGCCCGAGGGAAGGCTCCTCTGGTGGGCTTGGACGATTAGACTCTGGCACACACACGTTCCATCTGCATCTCACACCCCTCGGGCCGGGCTGTGCCTCAGCGGATTACAGAGCTGTGTCCTGCTGGCCGTGGAGAGTCCCTGAGGTGATCCTCTCCGGGAGGCTTCACTCTGTGTGCACTGCTCCTCAGTTGGAAAACTCCAGAACCCCTCCACCCCACTGCATGTCTTGGTTATGGAACCCAACGCTTGACCCATTTGCCATGTGTAATCTCTCTACCTCCTGCAGACTCCGATCAGAACACAGATTACCACTGTCCAGACCCTGCTAACATCTGACCTGAGCCGGGTGGTGTAATTCTGGCTCCAGCTGTTGGCTCCTGGCAGGTAGAGCTTGTTTCCGTCACCTTTAGTGCAGATTGCCAGGGAAGCACAGAGCACTGAGCAAGACCAATGTCCTGCCACGGAGAAGGAGTGTGGTACTGTCCTAAATGTATGGGGTGAGCTCCTACTTCCATGTTGCCACACCTCCTTTAATACTCCCCATCTGTGGTCTTGGCAGAAAGGAGAGCCAAGCAGAAAGTCCATACTCTGAAAAATCCTGCATCTCTCGTGTCGTCTCAATGTTGGGACTCTGGTTCATCAAAGCCTTCCTTCTGATCTTCCTACCCAGGGGTGTAGACTGGAGAGAAAATGTCTTCATGGCAAAGACGTGAGCCTTGGACAACACTTCTTTCCTCATGGGGCCTCTGGGACCTCAAATAGCCAAGCTCACTACAATACCAGCTCTGCCCTAAGGAGGTTATATCTCCATGCGGACAGAGGAGTGCAAGGACTTAGGCCTTTGTCCCTCGTCCTAACCCTCTTTCCTTCACCTATGACAGCCCGCTGTGGAGCTGTGGAGGTGGGGGCTTGGCTTCCCTTCTTTCCCCCATCCCAGCATCCTTCCAGGAACCACCTGTGCTCCCTCTCCAGCCTCAGAAATTCAGTTTCCTTATCACCAGCAAGTCACCCATCCCCAGCATGGCCAAACATAGCCAATCTAACGCCAAACCTTGAGATGGGAAAAACTGCAGGTGTGTTTGTGCAGGGAGGAGTGGTCTTCCACTGCATGCACCCCTCTCCCCGACCCGGGCAGGTATAAGACCAGCTCACCAGCACCTGCTCAGTTGTACTTCTGTCACCATGCACCCACTCCTGATCCTCGCCTTTGTGGGAGCGGCTGGTGAGTCCCAGGCCTTGTTGCACACCCTGCCTGAACCCTTGTCCAGGATACGTGCTCTGCCACTGTCACTGCCTCTTCTGTGTTACCTGCACTCTGATATTCCATTTCTCCTGCTAGTACCTCTCTCTCCCACCTTCTGGGGCTCCCTTTAAGCCTCACCTTCCTCCTGAGTCCCCCCCCACACACACACACACTGCCACTCCTCCCAACCAGGGCAGTGGTGGGAAGTCAGGTGGAGGTGGGCCTAGGGCTCGGCTCTGAGAGCTCTGGGATGGCACCACTGTAGCTCTTCTCTAACTTGAACGCTCCTAGGCTGGGGAAGGAAGCGGTGTTGAAAAAATACTCATCCCAGAGACTTAGCCCTCAAAGCCGCATTTCATTGGTCTGGGGAGCAGCATGTGAATCAGGTTTCTAAGCTGATTGCAGATTCCGCAGTATGCAGCCGAGGTTAAGAGTCACTGCTCCAGCGGCTGATAGCAGTGTCTCCCTTTGTCCCAAGTGCACTGGGGGCTGCTCTCCAGTCTGGCCTCCCTGAGCAGAGTTGAATTATTGGAGAAGGTGGCTACAGCTAGATTTCCCTAGCCAGGTCAAACTACCCTGACAACTGGGACTCAGAGAGCCATGGGGAACAGACCACTGATAAAAGACAGAAAAGCACTCTGGGCTGAGATGACCGAGTTCTAACCCATTTACCAGTAGGGGGTGCTGTGAGGGCATTTCTGGTGTCCTCGCCCAGAGCCCCTGTGTGCTGTCTCAGCGTGTGCTCTGCAGACACAGGGAGGTCAGGACAGCTGAGTCTTGGGGTTCCTCCTGGGGACGGCGGTGTTCCCCACTTGCCTGTCATCTCTGTGGTCAGCAAGGAATGCTGGTTAGCACGCGGCAGCCACAGGGCTGAGGCTCCATCTGCCAGCAACGGAACTAGCTTCTCCCTTCTTCTCCTCTCCAGTCGCTTTCCCCGTTGACGACGATGACAAGATCGTCGGGGGCTTCACCTGTGCGGAGAATTCCGTCCCCTACCAGGTGTCCCTGAACTCCGGCTACCACTTCTGCGGGGGCTCCCTCATCAATGACCAGTGGGTGGTGTCAGCGGCTCACTGCTACAAGTAGTAAGTGCTGGGTCCTCAACTGCCCACTCAGGGAGCCTGGAGTCCATCCAGGGGAGTGCTCAGGCTGGGGAATGTAGATGGAGGCCATGCTGGACAAGACAAGTTGCTGGCAGCAGCTTCTCATCCCCAAAACAAATTCACAAAACACAGAGGCCACAGGTGAGAAAGGGGTGGGGGGGGGGGCCTTTGGGGGCATAACCAGGCAAGGATACTATCGCTCAATACCCTTTGCCAGTTGACAACCAGGAAAACCACCTCAAAAACAAACAACAAAAAACCTGCTGCCTACGTCCTATACCAAGGCAATTAACTCAGACTTTTCAGAAAGAGGGGTTGAATCTTGGCGTGTTCGTAAAGCTCTCTACTCTAGAGAGTCTCTTGTGTAGACAGCGAAGAGCTGAACACCATCCAGTATTCTCTCTGGGTGTGTGTCAGGTCCACCCGGAAGTCTTAGTCAGAGACTGCATGGTCCCACCCCCAGAGTTCTGCTCCAGCAGGTCTGGGGTGGGGGCCAGGAGTTGGGAAAATCCCCAAGGGAAGCAGGAGCTGCAGTTCCTGAAGCAACACTTGTAGATCCACTGGCCTGGGTCGCACAGGATGAAGGTGCTTTCAGACCAGAGAGAGGAGGGTAGCGGTCACTGCAGGCCCTGCAAAGACAGGGGTGACGGGCACTTGGGGGCTCGGGACGCTGCATGCAGAGGGGCTGGTAGACAAAAGACTGACGAATCACCCCCAGCTGCAGCCCCTCTCCTCATGCCCCCTCTACCACCACCTACCTCTGCAGCTAACAGGGCCTGGTCCCCTACCTGCCTCACCTCCCACTCACGCACCTCCCTGGGCCACTGCTTCCAGGGCAACCCATGATCAGGGAGTCTAAGAACCCTGAGGTGCTCTGGCCTAGAAAACCCCCCATCAGGCCTCTCCTTTCTCACAGCCGCATCCAGGTAAGACTGGGAGAGCACAACATTGAAGTCGAGGAGGGGGGCGAGCAGTTCATCAACTCGGCCAAGGTCATCCGCCACCCCAAGTACAACAGCTGGACCCTGGACAATGACATCTTGCTGATCAAGCTCTCCTCGCCTGCCACCATCAGTAGCCGGGTGGCCACCATCTCTCTGCCCAGCTCCTGTGCACCTGCTGGCACCCAATGCCTCATCACTGGCTGGGGCAACACCCTGAGCTCTGGTGGTGAGTGCGACTCTTCACCCTGCTACTTCCCTCTGTCCCCACATTTTCCAGAGCCAAGAATGCCCTGGAACTTGAACACTTTGCTTCCATCCCACAAACACTTGGCAAATGCCCATTGGATGTGAGGTTCTGTAGTGAGTACCAGAAATGCAAAGTCCCAAAAAATTGACTCCGAGAATTAAAAGAGAACAGAAGCAGGTCTTGCTTTTGTTACACAGAGGGAAGGGGTTAACAGTGATCTTTCTGGGAACCAAGAGCCATTATTGCTTTCTGGGGCTTCCGTTCTTGGAGTCCTGTGCCGTCACTGCCGTCAGTGTTTAGCATTGGATTCTTGTTCTGCAGCCTGGCCAGCCCGACTCACTTTTCTTCTTTCCTCCGTCTCTCCCTGCTCCTCAAAGTCAACTACCCAGACCTGCTGCAGTGCCTGTACGCCCCGCTGCTGAGTCAGGCCGACTGTGAAGCCTCCTACCCTGGCGAGATCACCAGCAACATGATCTGTGCCGGCTTCCTTGAGGGAGGCAAGGATTCCTGCCAGGTGACCTAGCCCCTTGGCGTGCTCAGATGGGCGCCCACCCCGGGCCCCACCCAGATGCAGGATTTGAATGCCCAAGGTTGTGAGGCATGGGGAGGAGGGTCAGGTGCAGGGCCCCAGGGAGAAGTGAGGAAGACTCCCCTGCGCCACCTGTCATCTTAGTAAGAACAGAGAGGAGGCCACGAGATGCATTCGGAGCCACACAGCTGAGTAGAACAGCCTCCC
This sequence comes from Oryctolagus cuniculus, assembly GCF_051225735.1. Lineage (NCBI taxonomy): Eukaryota > Metazoa > Chordata > Mammalia > Lagomorpha > Leporidae > Oryctolagus > Oryctolagus cuniculus. Next base: position 180,897,884 of record NC_142869.1, on the reverse strand, counting down.
TTAGGGTTCACAGTGAGTGTAGCTACATTCCTCATGTCTCTGTCTCTCCTTCTTAAAATGATTTATTTATTTATTTATTTATTTATTTATTTGAAAATCAGAGTTACAGAGAGATGGGAATACATAGGAGAAAGAGAGATCCTCCACCCCCTGGTTCACACCCCAGGTGGCCACAACAGCCAAGGCTGGGCCAGGCAGAAGCCAGAAGCTAGGAGTTTCTTCCAGGTCTCTCATGTGGGTACAGGGGCCCAAGCACTTGGGCCGCCTTCCACTGCCTTTCCCAGGACATTAGCAGGAAGCTAGATTGGAAGTGGAGCAGCTGGGACAAGAACTAGTGCCCATATGGAAGCTGGCATCACAGGTGGTAACTTTACCTGCCTCCATGTCTCCCTCTTTACACAATTTGTCCCCTGTTCCCAGGGTGACTCCGGTGGCCCCGTGGTCTGCAATGGAGAGCTCCAAGGCATTGTGTCCTGGGGCTACGGCTGTGCCCAGAAGAACAAGCCTGGAGTCTACACCAAGGTCTGCAACTACGTGGACTGGATTCAGCAGACCATCGCTGCCAACTAAGGGCGCCAGTCCTCCACGCTCATTGTGCCAGTAAAACGACTCTGCTTGTGCTGCCTGTGTCTGAGCCTGCTCCTGCGTCTCATTGTGCCAATAAAGTGACTCTGCTTGCGCTGCCTGTGTCTGAGCCTGCGTCTCCCTTCACTCTGGGCAGCATCCTCCAATACGGCGTCGGCCATGGGCACTTTCCCTGAGGGACGAGCAGAGCCCTACCCCCTTCCCAAACTATTTTGTGCAATATCAGATTAGCAGGATGTGAAGACACAGAAGCCAAAACATACTAAGCAGAGAGGCAAGAGGCACTGTTTTCCAGAGAAAAACATTTCAGGAAAGTTATGCTTACATGGTTTCTTTTTTCTTTTTTCCCCTTTTCTTTCTTTCTTTCTTTCTTTCTTTCTTTCTTTCTTTCTTTCTTTTGTTGTTGTTCTGGAAGAATATACTGGAAAAAAATTTTAATTAATGTTGGGGATGATTTTCCTATGATACCAAACTCAGAATTTATAAAAGAAAATATTGATAAGTTATTCAGCCATATAAAATAAAATAACAACAAACATTTTGCATGGCAAACACAACCTACGCAAAGTTTAAAAAAAAGCAATAAACTGGTAAAATTACTGGCACTTTGCATCACAAAATGGTTATTATCTATAACATAAAGAGCTGCTAAAACCTGGGAGAGAAATGGAAATTCAATAGAAAAGTGAAAGTCGTGTGGGCAGTTCATAGAGGAGATTCCAGGGAACCAGCTAATTATGTATGATCCGGGGACAGGCCTGTACTTTTCTGCGAAGAGGCTCCTGGACCCTGGCACGTGTGTGCACATGTTGGCACGGTGGGCCAGACCTCACGGCCTCCTCTCAGTCCATTCCTGCCCGGGGCACACACATCTGCGAAGCCCCAGCACTGACCACCCTGGCTCCTCCGGAGCCCCTTTCTTCACACTCCCTTGGTCGCATGCGTGGACACCCTCCCAGCAGCAGGTGCCCTCCTCGAGAAGGCCCTGCCGGCCTTGCTTTCCCATCATCCCGCTGGCGGGTCTGCAGGAGCAACAAGGGACCCGGGGTCTCTTCCCCCAGGCCTTGAGAACTCCCGCTTGGTGCAGCCCACATAATAAAACACCAGTGCGCACCCAGCCTTACAGGAGTCTAGAGTGGCCATGACCCCCATGGTGGAGATGGAGAACAGAGCTCAGAGGCGACTGCTATTCGCGCACCCGGCAGGCGACAGACGTGGATGTGAACTTAGGCGAGGATCTGCATCTGTCACCCTAGAACTCTTGGCAGTCTCTTCACTTGTCGGTTCCCCCAATGGAGCAAATCGCGAGGGGGGACAAATACTATGTGCGTTGATGTGAGTCTACTACCATGCGGATAAGGCTCCAAGAACCACACAACACAGCACGTGATTTGGGCATGCCTGCGTCTCCCACTGCTCCCCGCCCCCAACCCAGGCCCTGGGACAGGCTGGGCGGTAACCCTGATTCTGTCCCGGGCCCCAAGCCGCGACCTGCACATTCTTCTCGCCCCCTCAAGCGGCCAAGCGCAGATTGCAACTACGCAGTCCTGGAAACATGAGGAACGGCTGCCCCCTGCTGCCCAAGCGGGTGAACGACCCCCAACCCGACCCCAGCCCAAGCGGTCTGTGCTCCTACAGGGCCCCCAGCCAACCTGGGACTAGCTCCAAGGAGATTCTCACAAAGAAAAGCCGGGTCCAAGACAGAGTGATGTCGTCATTCGTGAAGCCAGCTCGGGTGAGGGTGCCCCGCTAGAGGAGTAAAAGGAAATTTTTACTTGGCGGGTAAATGATTGATAGACAAAGGGAACGAGTCAGACGGGAAAAGGAGCAGAAACAGATCGGAAGCAGCCGCGTGCCTGGGTGAGGAGAGGTAATGAAAGGTTCGCCATGCTCCAGTTGCTGAAAGCAATGGCCTGTTGTTGAGGCCGGGGGCACCGCGGTGTGAGATGCGCGCTGCTGAGGGGCTGTGTCCCTGTGTCGCCTCCCTGGAGTCTAAGAGCCTTGTCCTGGCAGCAGCCTGCCGCCCGCCAGACAGCGCCCCCATATCCTCCGTGACTTGCACCTGTCCGGCTCCTGAGGCCCAGGTCCCCTGCCATGAGCTATGGCGGAGACACCCAGGTAATTCTCCCTGTGCTCAATAAATGAGGAAGCCAGCCCTAGAGATTGTCGCGCAGAGGCTCCTGGGAGCAGCTCTGAAATCAAGCTCCCTAAGTTATCCCGACGCACTGAGCTAATTTGGGACCAGAAAACAGCTTCTTAGATAAGTTGATCTTCTTTTCTTTTTAGTTTATTTATAACCATTTTGTCTGAAAGGCAGAAACACACACAGAGAGAGACATGCACACATGCACACAGAGAAAGATGGACAGACAGCTCTCCCATCTGCCGGTTCACTCCCCAAATTCTTGCAACAGCCAGGTCTGGGCCAGGACAAAGCCAGGAGCTGGGAACTCCATCCTGGTCTCCCATGTGAGTGACAGGGACCCAGCTACTAGAGGCATCACCGGCTTCCTCCCGGGCTGCTCATCAGCAGGAAGCTCAAATCAGAAGCAGAGTCAGGAACCAGACCCAGGCCCCCCAGTGAGGGTCTCAGGGACCCTAACTCATGGGTCGAGTGCTACATCAAATGCCCACTCCAGCAAATGCAAACTGAGAAGAAAAGAAGACAGCGTTGGGAACAGCACGATGGAGTGGAGTGAGACCGCTGGAGATGTGGCCGTGCCACAAGGATGGATGAAACTTGCCGAGTTTCAGGAGGACCATCCTGAAATCCCCATGTCTGAAACGGTGCCGTCCTAAAAGCCTGGGATTTTTTTTTTTGTCTGAAAATCAACTGCAGATGTTAAGCTTCCGGCAGAGAAAGGAACCTGTTGTTCCAAGCATGGCTCTGCTGTGAGAAGTGTGCCAGTCTCAGCGAAGCAGCCCTTTTAGACCTTGTTGGTACTCAAGTTCACGGGCGGGATGTGCGTCAGATGCGTAGAGGACCAGGGGAAGACCTTGAGCTCCTTCATATAGAACAGTTTGAAAGTTCTCTTAAGAAAATCCTTCACGGCCGGCGCCGCGGCTCACTAGGCTAATCCTCCGCCTAGCGGCGCCGGCACACCGGGTTCTAGTCCCGGTCGGGGCGCCGGATTCTGTCCCGGTTGCCCCTCTTCCAGGCCAGCCCTCTGCTGTGGCCAGGGGGTGCAGTGGAGGATGGCCCAGGTGCTTGGGCCCTGCACCCCATGGGAGACCAGGAAAAGCACCTGGCTCCTGGCTCCTGCCATCGGATCAGCGCGGTGCGCCGGCCGCAGCGCGCCGGCCGCGGCGGCCATTGGAGGGTGAACCAACGGCAAAGGAAGACCTTTCTCTCTGTCTCTCTCTCTCTCACTGTCCACTCTGCCTGTCAAAAAAAAAAAAAAAAATCCTTCAGAGAGCATTAAAAAACGTGACTCAGAGAGCCGAGGCGAATGCAGCCTGGGGAACGCTGTACACTGAGCCAAACCAGTACAAACCTACGTACGTGGTGTGCTGCTCCCACACTCCCTATGCATTCACGTCTCCCTCCAGGCTCAAGAGCAAGGTCCCGCTTTGGATCAGGCACTGACAGTCGCTAGCCAACACCATCAGCTTCTGAAAATGCACCTGAGAAGCAGCTACCTGGACTCTCCTAAGGCCATGGCTTTCAAGGAGTATCATCAGGACTTCGAAATCCACAACCCTACAACACCTCTACAGGAGAGGCGCCTTGGGCGGGTCATAAACACAGATTCATGGATCATTCATGCAAATGCAGTAGAGAAAGACAAAGTCCAGAGAATAACCCAAGAAACCTTTGGAGACTATCCTCAACCACAACTAGAATTTGCACAATATAAGCTCGAAAGGAAGTTCAAAAGTGCATTGGATGGGGGCATCCTGGCCGTCAGGGCAGAGCCACTGGGGTGCCAAATAAAGTTCTCCAGCCCACATCCTTTGGAAGCACTGAAATCCCTAGTACCAACCAGAACTGCAGATCCATTGCTCGCTTGCATACCCAGCGGGGAATGAATTATTTTAAACTCAGAGATAAATAAGAGCCATGTGGTTTTGTAGGCACAGCAGTTCTCTGACTACACATATTGCCAACGTATGTGTTAATGGCTAGTTGGAGAGCTTCTTTCCATGAATTTGTACAGCATCTTTCTATGAACTTGTGTTTTATAAATTAATTATTGGTATTGAAAGTTTAGAAACCTTATATAATCGTTGGGACTGCTTCCTTACCACCTTGTTCTGCTAGGAATAGCAGTTGTGGGCATTTGAGATTCCACAGGATATCGATGGCTACAGACCTGACCCCGAGTACCAGCGTGCTCTGAGGCAGGCAGGAGGCACAGTGGTGGAGTCTGCTGGGCATTGTGTCCAGTGTCCTTTCTCCCACTCCTGCCTCTTCTCTATCCTGGGCACGTCTGGTTTCAATTGCCGGTGTCAAGGGATTTTCTTGTAAGCCTTGGATAACATAAATAAACACCAAGAAACTACACCTGACTCAATGCTTCTGGGAGAATCATAAAGTTAGTCTGTTCAGAGGAAGAGTTGGGCCTAAGAAGTTGTTATTGCAAGAGGCTGTTTATCTGATAGAATTATATAAAATCATTGTTTCATTGTAAATATACTTTTCATAATCTTTTATCATGTGTAATGTTCAAACTGACCATTATTATGCTCATTTGTGAATAAAAATGTTGAAAAATTAAAAAAAGATAGTGTACAACTATGCTAATCTGAAGCTTGCTTTTTTCCAGTTAATAACATATCTTAGAGAGCTTTCCATAGCATTATAAAATATTTCCATTCTTTTTTAGTGTTGAGTAATCTTCACGCTTTATTTGCCCAGTTCCTGACAGATAGGCACTTGGGGATTTTCCTCCTATGTCACTACAGTTCTAAGTGATGTAAATCTTTTACAAATAGTTCATTTGTATTGCAGAGTATTTATAGGATATGTTCCCATGGGTGGGATTTCTGGGGGAAGAATACACTTAACAGTCTTTGGAGATACCTAAGTTGCCTCCCATAAAGCTTATATCAGTTTTCATTCATGCCATCAATTGGTGTGTAAAACTGCTTATTTCACCACAAGCCAGCCAGTACAAGGATCTTCCATATTCCAGTTTTGTCGCTTAAACTGGTAAAAAGTCATGTTTCAATGTCACTTTGCTTTGCATTTTGTGGGACTGTTTCCTGCAGTTAAGCATATTTTGAATTTATTTTTATCTGAGCCACACACTTTGGGCCCATCTTTATTGGTCTACTGGATGATTTTCTAATGGGTTTGGAGGAGTGCCTCACATCTTGGGGAGGTTAGCCCTAACAGAGAGAATCGCAAATATTTTCCCAGATTGTCATTTATCTTCGGATCTGTTTATATTCTCCCCTGCAAGTGTGCCATCCTTATGTAGTCGAGCTTGTCTTTTTCTTCGTCTGGATTGTAGGTCATAGCTTAAAAGGCAATGAAAGGAAGCCCATCTGGTGAGTTGACTTTGCAGCCGCTCCTATGCAGGTTGGACTTTAGGGTCATCTAGTGCAGGGGAAGAAATATCTGCCAACAACTCAAAGCGTTTCTGTCCTTCGGGGGAGAGAGAAGACTGGCCAAGTCTGCACGGCCCTAGGAGGGCATCTGAGGGCTTTCTAGACTGACACTCTTCATCCAACCTTCCATAACTCCGCCCATCCAGCTGAGTCCAGAAGGCTGACAGCATACATGGTCCCTCCTCTCCCACGCCCACTCCTGCAAGCCCTCAGCGGTCATTTTATCTGCTTAAGACTCAATCTCTAAAGACCTCAGACCCCAGCTGACCACTCTGCAGCTTCAGAATTTGCCCAAGGGAGAGAGGCTGGGTGCTGAGGGGTCCTGTTTTCAGACGCAAGGTGTGGCCCTTCACTGACGCACAGCATGGGGGCAGGGCCAGGGGGACAGGAGGCAGCAGCTTCACAGGGCGGTTCCCCAGTGTGATGACAGCTGGCAGAGGGCAGGTACAGAGGGGAAAAGGAGCCCGTTTAGCAGTCTTGCAAAGACACACAGCTCTGAAGAGCTCAGACATCCTGATGAAAGGACGTGGTGGTGAGGAGGGAGCCCCGGGTCTGGGTCGCACGCCACCTGCATGCACAATGGAGTCACTTCACCTGCCCTGTCCTCCACTCCCCTCAGCCGAGCGGCTGCTCTGGCAGTTTCTTGCAGCCTCCGAGGGGCGGGCCCGTGGGAGGGGCCGTTTTTGTACAAAGCTGTAGCATTGTGGGGACAGGGGGCCACGGTGATGCAAGTCAACAGGCCGCCTTTACAAAAACCCTTCTGCCTGTCCAAGGTCCTCAGGCTCTCCAGTGTTCTCCCAGGTTCTGGGCTCCAGTGTGGTTGGGCCCAGAATGCCTCCACCTCACCCCATGACCACAGATCGGGTCACGGCCCCCGACGAGGACACGCTCAGATTGGAACTGGGACTTCCCAGGTAGAGAAACCCCAAAGGAAAGAAGAATGCCTCTGTGGCCTCACAGGCGAAGGATCCAGGGAGACCCCCTTCTCGCCTAAGCCAGGACAAGGTCAGTGGGAAGAAGCGTCAGAGGTGACCTGACCCACAGAGGCCTCGGGGTGACACCTGGAGTGTCCCAGTCCTGATGCAGGCAGTCACAGGTTCCGGGACCCCACCCTCCCCTCCAGGCTCCCACCCGGTCCATGGAACCTCTGAGAGGCAGCAATTGTGTGAGGCGTCCTTGGAGGAAGGGCACAGGAGTTGGAATGAACTCTGCCATGCTTGGCAGTCCCAAGGGTCAGAAGTTGAACACGTTCTTCTGTACCATGCCCATGCAGCACAGGGCGATTCCTGAGCCCACACTCCCCCAACACCGCCAAGGCCCTCCTCCCTCCACACCTTGAGTTCATTTTCCTCCTTGCCCCCGTCACTGTGTCAACACTGAACTTTTCTTTGGAGAAGGCACCAGACTCACAGTTATAGGTAAGACTTCTGCGTACCTTTCTGACTGCATTTGTAAGGGAAAGTGGCTCCAGAATGTCCATTTTGGTGTGGCCGTGCTGTGCTGTGCCAACTATGACTACACCTTCGGCTCAGGGACGAGGCTGACGGTTGTAGGTAAGGCTTGGTGGGGTACAGTGAAGGGGGTCTCTGCTCTGGAAAATGCCTGAGGGAAGGGGAAACGCAGCTTAGGGACCTCGGTTGAGGGAGATGGCATCCCCTGTCTGGAATCGACTTCCAGGGAGGCTCCCTGTGAGAGTGAACCCACCCGGGGGACTCAAGGGGGTCTCAGCAGAGTCATAGCTGAGCCTGGGGTGACACTGCCTCTGCGGGTAGACCCCTGAGATGGGGAGCAAGAGACAGGTATGTGTCCGTCCAGTTCTCTGACAGAGCTTCTCTGTAGGGCCCTCACGGGAGGCCACAGTCAGTCTCCTTGTGTCAGCTGGGCCCCGGGCAAGCTCTGGGAGTGTTTATGGAGTGTGTGAAGCAGGGCTGGTGCCTTGAGAGGGAGCAGAGCCATGAGCGCCCAACCTCTCCCGACTCCCAGCTCTGCTCAGCAGACAGGGGGAGGTTTTGAAGTGGACCTGGGAGACTGTGTTCTGGAAACACCGTCTATTTCGGGGAGGGAAGCCGGCTCACTGTTGTAGGTAAGTAAGTCAGGGCTGGAGGGCTGGGAACCTGCCAGGAGGAGCTGGGATCCAGAAGCAGCAGCCTCCGCCTTGGGTGCTTAGCTTAGGTCATATTTTTATAAGGGAGACGTGAATTCATGCAGACACGAGGGAGTAGCCTCCGTCTCTAAGACCTCATGGACCGGCTGTGCCACCCTGGGTTCCCCATCAGGTGGCCTTCCTAGCTGGGGTCACCTCGTCTCCCCTGACTCCTCAGACGGTGCCTGCCCTGGCCATGACCAATGGGAGAGCCCCTGGCCTTGAATCTGTCACACACACAGAAAGGAGACAGACACAGGGAGAGGCGTAGAGGTCCTGTGACTCCAGCATCTCAGGCAGCATAGTTGTCCACCACTCTCCCACCTCCCAAAGTTGAAATTCTCCTGGGACTGGGAGAGAGATGGCAGGTGGGCTGGAGAGGAAGGAATGGCAGGCAGCTGGCGGCAGTTTTGCTGCCGGTCTTTGATGCTGTGCTTCTAATGAAAAACTGTTCTTTGGCAACGGAACGAAGCTGTCTGTCTTGGGTAAGTAAAATGCTGCTTTCGGGGTGGTGTATTGCAAGCTTGGAGTTGTGGGAGTGCTCATGGGAGAAGGCAGGCATTGAGAACACAGCAGAGAAAAGGCCGAGAACATGAGGGCAGGTGGAGGATGCCTGGAGCCCCAGGGGTCCGGTGGGGAGCCCATTTCTGGGAGGAAGGGTTCCCAGGAGCTTTGCCAGGGTTTGCCTCCTGATGTTAAACTGTGCAGCAGCAGCATTTTGGCAGCGGGACCCGACTCTCTGTCCTAGGTAAGATGCCATACCAATGGTGGCGGGGTCACTGTGCCTTGGAGCAGAGTCTGTCTTTCCCCCCAGGGCTGAGAAAACCCTCTCACCCCACGGGGTTCTGTGGGGCTGGGTCCACCATCCCCTTGGGTGCAACTTGGCCGACTCCTCCATTTCTCTCCTCCACGTGTCCAGGCTGTGATCTGCCTCCTCCCCGCTCTCCGTTCCCCTTCCTGCCATGTGCGTGGAGCTACCCCACCCAAGCCTCTTGCTCCTGCCCCTCTGGTCCCAGGACAGCTTCAGCTTTTACCGAAGGGAATTCCTTTAGTGCAGAGCCGTGGTGCAGGCTGAGAGAGGTGCTCGTCCCACGGTGGGGGGGGCATGCAGCCTTGCCCCCTGGCTGCCGAGCTCTGGGTGGGTTTTACTCAGAGCCCCTGCAGCTGTGCTAATTCACCACTCCACTTTGGAGTCGGCACCAGGCTCACCGTGACAGGTATGGGGGCTCCATTCCTAACTGGGGGCTGCCTTGTTTGGGCAGCGGGGAAGGGAATTGGGCGCAAGAATAAGGGTCCAAGTCCCCGCTCCCTGCCTGGAGCCCCGTGCCCTCTCCTGCCTTGCCGGAGTTTGCCTGGCTTGTTCTGCCGTGTTTGCTGCGGGTCTCCGCCACGGAGCTCTCCGCTTCGTCTTGAGGGTCCTGTGTTTTCCTGCGCTTTTCCCTGTTCTCCAGGGCTCTTCTCATCTCCCCTTTCTTGGTTCGTTGTTTTACTTCCTCTCCCCTCCTTTCCCCTTTTTATCAGATCTTTTGTTTTTCCTTCCCGTCTAAATCCACTTCTGCCTTGCTGACCCCATTTTGGCAAAAGGCTCTGTCTTCCCTGCCAAAAATCTTCCTGTCTTCTACCTCCAGAATAGAGCCCTCCGTGTGTGCCCCTCCTGCCCCTTCCCTCTGTCTCCACCAGTCTCTGAACACCAGCGTTCAGCTCCCTGACAAACAGGGGGCCGTGGGGACCAGGATGTCAACACCAGGGTTCTTTGAGGGCTGCTCCTGGGGTCTGGGGACAGAGGTCCCTGTCGTAGCATTGCAGGAGCCGCCGGGGAGTGTCTGGGATGTACTGTGCTTGACAGAGGTAGGGATTTAAGTCTGAATAAATGGTTACCATTTTAGCAGCAGATAAGATATAAAGGAAATAGGGTGGACACTCGTTTTCTCAAGCCTGTGCTTGGATCTATCCTGGGATAATGGGATAAGGGACCCATCATGAAACCTAATACAACATCACCACACTTGAGAGGAAGCTGGCAGGTGAACAGAGGGTGGTGGGGATGACATGGGGTCTGGGCTGGAGATATTGCAAGGGCTGGAGGAAGGGGACCCAGGTCCTACCAGGATTAGGGGCTTGGGCAGCTAGCATCCTTCAAGTTGATGCATTCAAAGTACAAAGGAGTTCAGAGTACAAATCGCAGGATTTAGAGGATGCCTGGGTGGAAGCGCATGGGGTGAGAGGGGGAGGGAATTAGGATTCATGCAGCTGGAAAAGTGACTTGAACTATCTCAGGCTCCCTAGCTCATAAAATGGATGGAACTAACATATGCAATTCCTTTATGAATTTTAAATGAGTCAATTTACTGTGATCATCACTTTAATTCCTGGTGTTTATTCTCACCATGTCATGGGTGTGCCTTTTTCCAACCCTGTGTCCTCATTTTCCCGTAAAAATGACCCTCAAATTTGGATAAAGTGAAGGCATCTGGGATTGGCACCTTTTTGTCTCCAAAGCTCACTCCCATGGTCAAAACAGAGACAGAGAGTACAGTAAATTCTGGTAAAAAGGGAGGGTGATTGAAGGATGGATGTGTATTTTCTATCCTCCACGTGGTTTTGGATGATGTCATCCCTTCCAGGTATCCCAGGAATTCTTTCCCTCCATCTACCAAGCACGTGAAAGTCTCCAGGGCTTCACAATGCACACCCTCTGCTGAGATGAGCCTCTGGACTTGGTGATTTCTTCATGCCTAGCAATCATGCATTTCCTGCTTTTAAGAATGCTGGGCTTGGCTGTGATTTCAAACCTTGCCAGGGAAGCTTGCCAGTAGGAAGAGTTCAGCCTGTTAGCAAACACAGCCCCCTGGAACTCCAGTGTAGGAGTGAATGTAGAATATCAGATAGGATATTAGCCAGAGGCTACCTGGCTCCTCAAAACAGGTTACATACAAAAAAGGTGAGTTGGCTGTAGTATATAGAAAACTCATAGTCAGATGTAATAAGAAATGACTCTTCTAAGCAAGAAAGGATAATTCTAATATGCAGTACCACCACCCCCACGTAAAAAAAAAAAAATGATGGTAAGAAAAAGTCAATTTTGTTCTTGTGGTCATAATGTTAATGAGTCTTCTGCCTTAAAATCCAAGCTCATTCAACTCAGCCATGACTTCTTCTAAATCTAATCATGAGACAGCCATGCACGACACCAGGCTTTGAACAAGGAAGACAGACAGAAATACTCTTTTGAGAGGTGATCCAACAAGTCTCAGAGGAGGAGTCATTGCAAAGAAAATCGAGATGCAATGCCACCTTAGGGAGATGGGGACAGATAGCAGCCAATGTGTGGGACAGCCCAGAAGGAAGTGGCTGACCATGACCCCAGAGCACGCAAGACCCCCTACAACCACAGCTATGCTTTATGATGGCTTCTTATGGCCATCTCACACACACAGACACTCATACCTACTGCACCCACACACACACGTATGCACACACACTCACACATGCACTCACACACACATACATGCATCCACACATGTATGCATACACACATTCACACATCTATGCATACACACACTCACACATGCGCTCACACTCACATGTGCACCTACACGGACATATGCACACACACGTGCACCCACACACGTGCACCCACACAAACCCAGGCCCAGACAGCTCTCAGCAGCTCTGCTCCTCCCCACCCCTCTTCACTTTCCAGAGGACCTGGCAAATGTGAGCGCACCCCAGGTCGTTGTGTTTGACCCATCAGAAGCAGAGATCAACAAAACCCAGAAGGCCACGCTCGTGTGCCTGGCCAAAGACTTCTACCCTGACCACGTGGAGCTGAGCTGGTGGGTGAACGGGAAGGAGGTCCACAATGGAGTCAGCACGGACCCCCAGCCCTACAAGCAGGACCCCAAGTCCGATCACTCCAAATACTGCCTGAGCAGCCGCCTGAGGGTGTCGGCTGCCTTCTGGCACAACCCCCGCAACCACTTCCGCTGCCAAGTCCAGTTCTTTGGGCTCACGGACGACGACGAGTGGACGTACAACAGTAGTAAACCCATCACCCAGAACATCAGTGCTCACACCCGGGGCAGAGCAGGTAAGCAGGGCCTGGGGAGGCTGGGGGGGGCCACCCACCACCGGGAAGTGAAAAGCTCCAGGCAGAAGAGAAGATTAGACCCGAAGAAAACCAGAGGCGATGGAAGGGGACCATCAGTGACCACAATTTCAGGAAGCATAGAGCACACTTCCTCTCCATGACGACTGGGACCTGAACAGGCCAAACCAGGCTCACACCTTCCCTGGAGTCTCAGCCCCTCCCAGCTGTGCTGAGAGGTGGCCCTGGGCACCAGCCACACAGCTTGGCATCTGTAGGTGCTGTCTCCTGTCCCCTTCACTGGTCCTGTTTTATAAAATTAAAGTGACCTTGTCCCCGACACTGGGAAAGCTTCAGCAATACAGTGCCAGGGCCGTCGGGAGAGGCTGACCTTGCCCCACCTGATGTACAGGAGTCGGTGGCCTGAGTCTGTGATTTTGAAGTCTACAGGGTGGGTGTGTGGTGCTGTGGTGAAGTCCCTGCTTGGGACACTGCATCCCATGCCACACTGCCTGGTCCAAGTCCCAGCTACTGGGTTTCTAATCCAGTTTCCCGCTCATGCACACCCTGGGAGGTAGAAAATGATGGCTCAAGTACATAAGCCCCTCCCAGCCATGGGGGAGACCTGGATTAAGTTCCAGGTTCCTGACTTTGGCCTGGCTTAGCCTTGGCTGTTTCAGGCATCTGGGGAGTGGAGCAGTGGATGGAAGATCTCCCTCCATCTCTTTCTTCTTTTCAAATAAACGATAAAAATAAAGTAAATAAGTGGAGTTTGTGATTTGGGGCTCAGTGTCCTTAAGGAATGACATCCTCTCATCTACCTTTCTTTCCCTTTGTATTCCAGATTGTGGCATCAGCTCGGGTAAGTGAGACCCTTGGTCTTTGCCTGGAACCAGGGCCTGGAAAACTCATGGACATTGGGTGGGGCGGGGAGCAGAGGAGGCCACAGACAGCTGCTCACAGGTACCCACTTGCTCTCCCCTCCTGCCAACAGCATCCTATCAGCAAGGGGTCCTGTCTGCTACCGTCCTCTATGAAATCCTGCTGGGGAAGGCCACCCTGTACGCTGTGCTGGTCAGCGCCCTGGTGCTGATGGCCATGGTAAGGAGTAAGTGGGCTGTGTGGGAACGTTGTAGGTGATGACATGGCACAGGCTACTCAGGGCCAGGAGTAAGGAGCTCTTGCTAGCACTGGAGGTAGGCAGTAGAACATCAGGGGCCTTAATTCACATGCCCCATGGGACAGCTTCCACCTCAACAGGAATGCAGTGTAAGGATCTGCGCTGGGAATCAGAAGTTGCGGTCACTCAAGGGATGCTTCATGGAGTCCTGTCTTCCTGGTGGATGATCTCTCCCGTTTCCCGACAATTCCCACCACTCCTAGATGTCAGTAACCCTGAAAACCTCTTCTGCAGGTCAAGAGAAAGGACTCCTGACGCCCCTCAGAAGATGAAGCTGCAGCTTCCGACCTGTGACAGTCCCAGTGTGGATTCTCCCTACGCCAACACTTCTGAAGAGCTGGCATCTCTCTCCACCCCAGTATCTTCCCCCTGAGTGCGTGCACCCTTAGATAGTCATGGCAGAAATCTCCCCTACCCAGAGGAACCGATGTATGCTGAAATGACTCCATGAATAAAAGCACCATGGCCGAGCCTGTGTGTGTCTCAATCTCTCCTCCACTGTCTCTGCACTCCCTGTGTGTGTCTGAATCTCTCCTCCACTGTCTCTGCACTTCCTGTGTGTGTCTCAATCTCTCCTCCACTGTCTCTGCACTCCCTGTGTGTGTCTCAATCTCTCCTCCAGTCTCTGCACTCCCTGCTCAGTCAGGATGGAAACAAGAGCTGCTCATGCAAATTGCAGTTCTCTCACCTAGGAGAGGGGCGGGACTCACTCTGATTGACAGAAGTTAGTCATGAAAGATGTATGGGAGCTGAAGTAGTTACTGTTAGAACTTTCTAGAGATTTAGCTTAAAGGAGTTTTCTCTCCTGCGCTGAACAACAGTGCCCTAAGGATCAGTGGACCAACAAAATGTGCCCACCTACCAACTATTCATGTCCCCTTGGCTAGGGAAACTTAATTCCCCCTATATCACCCACCTGTGTTGCAGTCAGCTCACTGATAAACACCACTTGTCTCCATTTGTTCCTCGAGTATGTCTCCCAGCTGAGAAGAGTAAAACGAACTATCATGGAAATTTGTTTTCAGTGGAAGATCGTCTTCCAGTCTAAGTTATGAATATGTTTATAAGTTTCTTTCCAGAAAATTATGGTGAAATGGTAAAATGTTCCTTGCTCAACTTCTTTTTATTTATTTATTTGAAAGGCAGAAATACAGAGAGAGAGAAAGAGAGAGATCTTCCATCTGCAAAGTTCACTTCCCAATTGGCCACTATGGCCGGAGCTGGGTCCATCCAAAGCCAGGAGCCAGGAGCTTCTTCTGGGTCTCCCACGTGGGTGCAGGGGCCCAAGCACTTGGGCCATCCTCCACTGCCTTCCCAGGAGCATTAGCAGGGAGCTGCATCAGAAGAGAAGCATCCGGGATTTGAACCAGCGTCCATATGGGATGCTGGCACTGCAGGCAAAGGCTTTACCTTCTACATCACAGCACCACCCCTGTTCCTCCCTGCTCAACTTTTGCAAGGATACAAAATAGATTTCCCTAAAGCCACGAATCAGGCCGGTGCCGCGGCTCACTAGGCTAATCCTCCGCCTTGCAGCGCCGGCACACCGGGTTCTAGTCCCGGTCGGGGTGCCGGATTCTGTCCCGGTTGCCCTCTTCCAGGCCAACTCTCTGCTGTGGCCCGGGAGTGCAGTGGAGGATGGCCCAAGTGCTTGGGCCCTGTACCCGCATGGGAGACCAGGAGAAGCACCTGGCTCCCGGCTTCGGATCAACGCAGTGCGCTGGCCGCAGCAGCCATTGGAGGGTGAACCAATGGAAGGAAGACCTTTCTCCCTGTCTCTCTCTCCCACTGTCCACTCTGCCTGTCAAAAATAATAAAATAAAACCATGAATCAGCCCTATTTCGACTTCTAGGCAATCTTCAAATGCAGTCTGTTGGTCTGTTGTCTCACTGTCACCATGGTGATATAGTGCCGGTCCCTCACATGGGTCCTAAGACCCCACTGATGGTGCCCTACCTCCTTATTCCACACTCCCCTCATTCTCTCACCTGCACACACTACTCCTCCTTCTGAAATGACACAACCCTTCCTGCCTTGGTAACTCCTACTTAGTCTTAAAGATCTGACTCTGACATCTGGCTCTTTATTGCCTTTTCCCTACCTCTTTCTCTGCAGAGATTGGCCTGAATACACTCTTTATTTTGCTATCATGCTGCCTGGTGTATGCCTCCTTCATGATACTTGTCACACTTGATGGAAACTGCCTCTTTAGTTGTCTAGCACCACATCTGACTGCAAACTCCCTGATAAGCAGGAAGTGATGGTATCTCTGGGATATGCCATTGGTACCTTGTTTCAGTGTCAACACTGGTAGTATCTTTGAATAAATGAATGTATAAATGATTGAACCCACAGAGAGCCTGTTCAGAAATCATCTGCAAAGTCCTGCCTGAAACAGCCACCCACCTTTCCATTATGGGAAATAAGCATCCTAGGTACTGCACCTTAAAGCATTCAAAGCCATGTGTGCACACAAACAAATGTGTGTATGCACCTTCATATACTCACGCACACAAGTGCACACGGTCACCCACTCACGAATGTCTCTATCAGCCTCCAAGAAAAAAAAGAAATCTACATCACAGTCTCCAAGAAGCTACCAATCACAAAGAAAGAGGTGAAGTCTTGCAAAGAGCTGAATGGCAATGCAAAGCTTTGGAATAGAAGTGTAAGCTCTCTACTAAAATACAGTCAGAGGCTAATGCTCAATTTCTCATTCGGATGATCAGTCTGAGGAGGTGACAAACTCTTCAAAAGGAGAATTTATCTCAGTTGCCCACTCTGGATAGAGTGGCCAAGCTAATCAGAGACGTGAGCAAAAGCTCAGACAATGTGGTTAGATACTTCTGGGAACATCTGTGCAGCTGACTGGGTGTAAGGCTGAGACAGGAGTATTCAAAGGCAGGCTGAGACATGCTGTTCTGACACCGCACTCATCCTTACAAACCAACGTGTCACATAATAGTTGTTCACGCACTCTTGTGGCATCAGTGAATGATAAGAGTTTGGACCTTGTTCAGGAAGCAGTGAGGGATTGTAGGTTTCTAAGCTGTTGGTCCTTGTGCTATAAATTGCTAGAATGTGCTCTACAAATTTCTCTGTTAGGGCTGCCTCTCCACTCCTTGCTCCTCCCACCCACCTCACTATAAATGCCAGTCTGAGCAGGTGGGCACAGTGAGCCTCAGAGGGGAGACCCAATGCCATAGATGTCTCCTCGGGGGTGCATGTTCTAGAATGGGTCTCTCTTCCCCTATCACCACCACCACCACCTCCCCCATGCCCCCGCCGCAAGCCTCTCCCCACATTAAATTTACCCTGAGTTTGTCTGTTCCCAGCTCCACTCAGTCAGACTAACCGCTGCCACCTGTGCTTCCTGCCCCTGCCTGGGGGTTGGAGGTGGGGGACAGAACTATGAAACATTTTTGTATCATGATGTAACATTGTGGGGACTGGGGGGGGGGGCACAATGATTCAGGTAGAGGAGATGCTTTTACAAAAAGCCCTGCCCTATAAAAATATCCACGACCAGACGGGGAGAGGTCTCCGGAGCTGGTGCTTACTGTGGTCTTGCAGGAGCCTGGGCCAGCAAATGCCCCTGCTCCACACTCAGCTTGCCAGGACTGCAAAGGCCAAGGCAGCAGAGTGGGAGCACCACTCATCACTTTTCTTGAAACTTGCCCTTGACAAAGTACCTGTGCGTGCATTATTTATAAGGAACCACCCATGAAACCCCTGTGGGAGAGACAGATACCCATTTTTCAGATGAAGAAACTGAGATCAGAGAGGTTACAGGTCCTATCTGCTAAGAGCCACAGTGTCACCTGCAGTAGTTCCCAACTCCAGCCAACCCTCACTGGTACCCCATGCAGATGTCAAGTCCACGGTATTGTCACCAAGCCATGCTGTTTCTCCCTGCAAATCGGGGATGACCTCATGAAATGGCCAGGGAAAAGTCCAGGCAAGAGAGGAGGGAGCACCCTCTAACTGTGCTAAGGGAGGTGGCCACAGAGGAGGCATTCTGGCAGCCACTTCCCACTGTGCTCCTTTGCTGATGAGCTGTTCTTCGGACCAGGCACCCAGCTCACCGTGCTAGGTAAGACCTCTGATTCCAGGCATAAGGGATGGTAGGCTGCTCAGCCTGGGCCACCCCCTTGAAACATAGCCTAGGGGAATTGGATGCTGGGCCATCCAGGGCCTTAGAGGGCTGGGCCCCAGGACCTCAGGCAAGGTTTGCACCAGGCAACACAGGGCTGTGTGAACACCGGGCAGCTGTACTTTGGGGATGGCTCCAAGCTGACCGTGCTGGGTAAGGAGGGCCCTGAAACACTCACTGGGTTAGGAGGGGAGAAGTGGACAGCTGCCCAGCTGCCAACTCCTTTAGGCCCCAGCACTCCCGGTTCTGGGTGGTGAGAGGGCAACAGAGCACTCAGGCTTGGTGGGGATCAGAGTTGAGTTGGGGACAGCACACGAGGGCAGCGCCGGTTTTTGTCCGGGGCCTGGAGGCTGTGAGCTCAGAGACCCAGTATTTCGGCCCAGGCACTCGGCTGACCGTGCTTGGTAAGAGAGAGGCTGGGCTGGGACGCTCCGAGGGGCATGGGGGGTGGGGATGGCGGGATCTGTTTTTGTGTTGCACCCGGGGGCTGTGAGCCAAGATACTCAGTACTTCGGTGCAGGCACCAGGCTCTCGGTGCTAGGTAAGCTGGGACCACCCGGGGGGCTGCCAGGGCCACCGCGAAGGGGTGGGACAGGGGCGGCGGCCGTAAACCTGGAGACCGGATACTTGGGGCAGACGCCCCCCGGTTCCTGGTGCTAGGGGAGCGCGGGCCGGGTATTTGTCGCGGGCCCTCGGCCTGTGCTCTGCAGCGGCGGCGCAAACTTTCGGCTCCGGCAGCCGGCTGACAGTGCTCGGTGAGTTTGCGCGCAGGGAGCGGCCAGGGCGGGACAGAAGGCGGCGGTGCGCCTGAGTCTGGGCACCTGGTCCCTGCACTGAGCCGCAGTGGGAGTTTGCGAGCGGGGCTGTGCCTCCGTGCTCCTATGAGCAGTATTTCGGTCCCGGCACCAAGCTCACGGTCACAGGTGAGTCCGACGCCCGCGCCTTCCAGCCCCAGGTCCCGCAAGACCCCGGAAGAGTGTGCGGAGCGATGGGGACGGGGCCGGCGGGAGAGGGAGATCGGGAGTGGGCTGCCACATCCTCTGCCCGCTTCTGGTAGGCGAACATGGGCAGGGCACGGGACAGTTTCAATCTGTTTCCTGAGGTGTGCAGGGATAGGGTGAGGGGTGGAGAAGGGGAGGATGTTCTAGGACTTGGAGAGCTGCTGGATGCGACCTGGGGCATGGGTGGGGGCAGGGCTGTAGCTGCCACTCAGGAAAGGGAGCCCCATGGGCAGCGAAGGGCAGGGAGGAGCCTGG
Source organism: Oryctolagus cuniculus (assembly GCF_051225735.1). NCBI lineage: Eukaryota > Metazoa > Chordata > Mammalia > Lagomorpha > Leporidae > Oryctolagus > Oryctolagus cuniculus. The sequence goes on along the minus strand of NC_142869.1, from coordinate 180,878,926 downwards.
CTGGACACCAGCAGGGCACAGCTCCGGGCAGGTGTCAGGGGGTCTGAAATGACTGGGGCGTTGAGTGCAGTTGGGCAGAGAAGAAAAGGGTGGACCAAGGTGGAACAGAGAGGCCAAGATGCACAGATGACCATGAATCAGTAAAGCAGTGTCCAGGCCAGCCTGGTCTTGCTGATTTACCGTTTAGCAAAGTGGGTTTAAAATTAGATGTAGAACCCCTTGGTCTTCCCAAGCTTGGGTTCCCTGGGCAGGAGTGGGCACACAGCATCCACAGGGGCCCTTGGCTGGTCAGCAGAGAGCTGCTTGCCCCTGAGCAGGGGTGACCTCGGCTTCTGGGTGCAGTCTGGCTGGGGTGCAGTCACCCCTTAGGGAAATCTCTGGCCTCTCTGGCTTCCTGAGAGTACTCTATGCTGTTCAGTCCAGAGGGTACAAGGAATTCATTTGTTACAAACACCTTCGAATGCAGATTGCAGCCTGTGCAGAGAGGACAATTCCCTGTGATCTTATGCTCTTAGAGTTGGAAAGGACTTTAAACTCCACAGGGTGATGACAGCCCTGAGGCCAGGGAAGGAAGCAGCTCACAATCCCTGGCTGTTAACCTGGGTTATTTGGTGACAGTGACCAGACCGGGTATAGTGAGGGTCTGTTTGCTTTTGACCTGCCTGTTGGATGGACAGATATCCTTGAGAATAGCACAGGTGGCTCAAGGCACATCTTTAATCTTTACAACAGAGACTGATGTTTACTTACGGGGGAAGGCACAGCAGTACCTTCTATAGAAACCTTCCCTGGAAGGCTGGTAGAATCCCAGAGCCAGAGTGTTTGAGATGAGAGCAAAAGCAACCAGACTGCAGCAGAAAGACTGGTGGAGCTGAGTCTGCAGGTGCAAGCTGGGTTTTCAGGTCCAGTTCATCCGGCAAAGACCTGGCAGCATAAAAGCAAACAGCAAGCTATGAGCTGGGGAGAGGGCACACTGACCTGAAGGGTGGCAAGACCGGCTACAAAATTTGCAGGCCTAGCTCACAATAAAAGAGTGAGGCTGTCACTTTAAAAATTGTGTAGGATTTCAAAATGATAGCAGCCTAACATGAAACCAAGTATAGGTCTCTTCTAAGCATGTGGGTGTGTGTAACTGCACAGGTTGCACGCCTGCGAAGCCGGCCGGAAGGCAGTCACATCCGTGGAAATGTGAAGAAGTGTGAGAACGTAAGAGTACGTCTTCATTTTAGCAGGAGGCTAAAATGTTTTTGCTCAGACACAAAAACTCCATGGAAAGCACAGAGTAGGATAGATGAATGAAGGGCAGGTCCAGAAGAAGGAGTTGGTAAAATGAGAAGGCTGTCACGGGATGAAAATAAGGAATTCACCTGTGGCGCTCTAGGTATCCACCATTGCTCAGAGCGGCAATGCCCTCAAGACAATGGTAGCAAGCAGCTGCTCTGATCATCTCAGAGGCTTGTTTGGGACAGAGGCTTGCTGGTAGGATTTGGATGTCAAGGGAAAAGGAAAGTTGGAAAAATCCCTGCATTTAAAATAAGGAGGGGTTTCTATTCCTCTGGTCCAAAGAAACTCAGGGTAGCTGGAAGCAGAGAAATGGACAGGATGACCTCATGCAGGACAAAAAGTGAGAAAACCTCCTGTTCTCATGAACACCCTGTGAACTGGAAAGATGTCCTCCTGAGTAGACAAGAGCAAACCGTGTGCGTTTCACAATCTGAAGAAGACCCCAGCCCCCAAATGTCTCTCTAAACCCAAATCCCCCTTCTTCTTCAGCTCCTTCAGTTTGGATACAAATAACCTGGTGTAGGGTGAGGCTTTGTGAATCCTTATGTCATTTCATTTTCACACCCTTTCAGAAAAGGGTGCAGGGATAGGGTGAGGGGTGGAGAAGGGGAGGATGTATTAGGACTTGGAGAGCTGCTGGATGTGACCTGGGGCATGGGTGGGGGCAGGGCTGTAGCTGCCACTCAGGAAAGGGAGCCCCATGGGCAGGGAAGGGCAGGGAGGAGCCTGGCTGGACACCAGCAGGGCACAGCTCCGGGCAGGTGTCAGGGGGTCTGAAATGACTGGGGCGTTGAGTGCAGTTGGGCAGAGAAGAAAAGGGTGGACCATGGTGGAACAGAGAGGCCAAGATGCACAGATGACCATGAATCAGTAAAGCAGTGTCCAGGCCAGCCTGGCCTTGCTGATTTACCGTTTAGCAAAGTGGGTTTAAAATTAGATGTAGAACCCCTCGCTCTTCCCAAGCTTGGGGTCCCGGGCAGGAGTGGGCACACAGCACCCACAGGGGCCCTTGGCTGGTCAGCAGAGAGCTGCTTGCCCCTGAGCAGGGGTGACCTCGGCCTCTGGGGCTGGGGTGCAGTCACCCTCTAGGTGAACCTCTGGAATCTCTACCTTCCAGAGCTTAACAATATTGTACATATTTATGGGCTACAGTGTGACATTTCAATACCAGTATTCAGTGTGTGCCTACCCAACAGGATATTCAACATTTCTCCTCTGTGACAGTACTATATGATTACAGTCTTCTCTCTTGGATTTGTTCATACATCCTACATGAGCTTATTGTAAGCTGTCGTCTCCCATTCTGCTGTGTAACACCAGGAACGTATTCCTTTGCCCTAACTCTGATTTGGTAGCCATTATCTAAACTCCTTCTCTTCCACTTTCCACTACCAGCCTCTAGGAATCACCATTCTGTGTTCAGACTGAGATTTTTTCTTAGCTTCCTCATGGGATGGAGAATATGCAATATTTGCCAGATACGGAAAGTCGATGTTCTGATTCTTACGTCACAGCCAGAAAAAAATGCAGCAGAGATACTAAAGCGATGTTCCAAAAGCACACTGGTGGGCTAAGTGGTTCCAGATTTGGATCCTGTTGTTCTGATTGCCACCCAGGGCTCTATTTAAATAACTACTATGTAAAGCAGTAAGAAGTAGACAGGTAACTTTTACTGATGGAGGAAAAATCAAAACATGTCATTAGGGCCATTACTCTGAGGGCAAGGAAGAGCCATTCCTACCGCAACCACAGGAGGTTGGAGAGACAGTGGACAGCAAGGAAGAGGGAGTACAAATGCAGAGGAGTGGGGTGTGACCTACGGTGACATGGCTGTGCTTTATCATGGCTCCTTCATGGCTGTCTCACACACACTCACACCTAAGTGCACCACACACATGCACACACGCGTGCACCCACACACGTATGCAAACACGCACGAACTCACACTCATGTGTGCATCCACATACCTAAACATACGTGCACACGTGCACACACATATGCACACATGCACACACAAATGTGTGCATATTCCCACACACGTGAATACATGCATACACTCACACAAACATGTGCGCCCACACACGCCTATGCACACACATATGCACACACACTCACACATGCAAACTCACATGTGCACCTACACGGACATATGCACACACACGTGCACCCACACACGTGCACCCACACAAACCCAGGCCCAGACAGCTCTCAGCAGCCCTGCTCCTCCCCACCCCTCTTCACTTTCCAGAGGACCTGGCAAATGTGAGCCCACCCCAGGTCGTTGTGTTTGACCCATCAGAAGCAGAGATCAACAAAACCCAGAAGGCCACGCTCGTGTGCCTGGCCAAAGACTTCTACCCTGACCACGTGGAACTGAGCTGGTGGGTGAACGGGAAGGAGGTCCACAACGGGGTCAGCACGGACCCCCAGCCCTACAAGCAGGACCCCAAGTCCGATCACTCCAAATACTGCCTGAGCAGCCGCCTGAGGGTGTCGGCTGCCTTCTGGCACAACCCCCGCAACCACTTCCGCTGCCAAGTCCAGTTCTTTGGGCTCACGGACGACGACAAGTGGACGTACAACAGTAGTAAACCCGTCACCCAGAACGTCAGTGCTCACACCCGGGGCAGAGCAGGTAAGCAGGGCCTGGGGAGGCTGGGGGGGGCCACCCACCACCGGGAAGTGAAAAGCTCCAGGCAGAAGAGAAGATTAGACCCGAAGAAAACCAGAGGCGATGGAAGGGGACCATCAGTGACCACAATTTCAGGAAGCATAGAGCACACTTCCTCTCCATGACGACTGGGACCTGAACAGGCCAAACCAGGCTCACACCTTCCCTGGAGTCTCAGCCCCTCCCAGCTGTGCTGAGAGGTGGCCCTGGGCACCAGCCACACAGCTTGGCATCTGTAGGTGCTGTCTCCTGTCCCCTTCACTGGTCCTGTTTTATAAAATTAAAGTGACCTTGTCCCCGACACTGGGAAAGCTTCAGCAATACAGTGCCAGGGCCGTCGGGAGAGGCTGACCTTGCCCCACCTGATGTACAGGAGTCGGTGGCCTGAGTCTGTGATTTTGAAGTCTACAGGGTGGGTATGTGGTGCTGTGGTGAAGTCCCTGCTTGGGACACTGCATCCCATGCCACACTGCCTGGTCCAAGTCCCAGCTACTGGGTTTCTAATCCAGTTTCCCGCTCATGCACACCCTGGGAGGTAGAAAATGATGGCTCAAGTACATAAGCCCCTCCCAGCCACGGGGGAGACCTGGATTAAGTTCCAGGCTCCTGACTTTGGCCTGGCTTAGCCTTGGCTGTTGCAGGCATCTGGGGAGTGGAGCAGTGGATGGAAGATCTCCCTCCATCTCTTTCTTCTTTTCAAATAAACGATAAGAATAAAATAAATAAGTGGAGTTTGTGATTTGGGGCTCAGTGTCCTTAAGGAATGACATCCTCTCATCTACCTTTCTTTCCCTTTGTATTCCAGATTGTGGCATCAGCTCGGGTAAGTGAGACCCTTGGTCTTTGCCTGGAACCAGGGCCTGGAAAACTCATGGACACTGGGTGGGGCGGGGAGCAGAGGAGGCCACAGACAGCTGCTCACAGGTACCCACTTGCTCTCCCCTCCTGCCAACAGCATCCTATCAGCAAGGGGTCCTGTCTGCTACCGTCCTCTATGAAATCCTGCTGGGGAAGGCCACCCTGTACGCTGTGCTGGTCAGCGCCCTGGTGCTGATGGCCATGGTAAGGACGAGGGCGGAATGGGGAAATCGGTACTGGAGGGAGGGGGTGGCACATCAGGCAGATCTGTGAGGGAACCTCAGAGCCAGCCCCCAGCCTTGATGCATCCTGTCATCTCAGCGAAACCATAGGCACGGAACGTTGGGAGAAAATGCAGGATAGTTACAGACAGAAGGCATCACTGAAGGGTGGGTAGAACCATGCAGCCCTACTCAAAGTCGGGCTCCCCAGCCTGCCTCCTCTGCTCCTGTTCCTGCTGCTCCATGGTCCCCAGGACCGAGAAAATGTTCTCTCCTCCTCAGGTCAAGAAAAAGAATCCCTGAAGCCACTCCACAAGGGTACCCGTTCTTCGTCCTCACCCTGGATTCTCCGGCACTTGTTACTGATTTGTGCTCCTGAAAAGTTATTCCCTCTGCACCTCTCATCCTCTTTCTGCTGGGTTATTTGTTTTCCTCTCTGCTACCCCACAGATTGAGCTCTTAACTCTGAATGTGAAATAGAATGAACAAATAAAAATGGTGTGCTGTGCATGGCTGTGTGTCAGGGAAGTCTGTGAAGCTCCGCCCATCCTTGTCCTCTCTTCTGACATGGGGCAGGCACCTTCCCCTAAGGCACATGGAGTTACCCATCCTCCTTCTCTGTGACCAATGTTGCTGCCTCCTCTTCATCTAAGTAGAGGCCCCCAAGTGTGAGGGGCCAGACCAGACTTTTTGGGTCCCCAGTGTTGGGTTAGTTTGAATAGCAATGCCTGGGCTATGGAAAGCAGACCTAATGTGGTCAGACAGCGGGGAGCACAGTGACCCACAACCCCTGCATGGTCCAAGACAGAAGACACAGCAGACTTACTGGTTGCAATGCCTGATTCAAGTGTCATTTGTTACCCCCATACATTTAACTGTCTGTTTATCTTAGTACCTCCCACTTGTCTTGTTTCTAGACTTGGGCTTCAGAAGCAGTGCTACTTGAGGCTAGAACACTAGAGAAAGCTCACGGTTGAGAAAAAGGAAGCCTGGGGATAGGTGACCACCCAGGGGCAGGGTATACGGGGTCAAGCACTAGGGAGGAATGAGAAGAAACTGAGGCACAGTGGGACTAAGAGGCTGTGTGTGGAACAGCTCTTCCAATGGGCTCCTTCACTGGATAGATGGAGACCAGGCTACCACCAACATCAGATGTTAAGTGCACTCACTTGGGTGGAGACAGTTATCTCTGTACTCCACTGGGCGAGAGGAAGAACGAGTTAGAGAAAAGAGGGCACAGACCAGTGATAGCTGCCTTGTTTAATCCAGTCGAGGCAGACTGCTGGGGTGAGAGAGGAAGTGTGAAAGCAGAGAGAAAGGTGAGAAGAATAAGGAGCCCTTTATTCAGAGCCTGCTTGCCCTGGACATTGGCACACAGGTGCTCCCCCTGAATTGCCTCAGTGACTCCAGAAGCAGAGGTTATCCTCCCTACTTCATAGGTGAAAAACCGAGCTAATGACTGGCAAGTGAGGAAACTGTGGCATGTTCTGCAGGAGCCAGCAACCCCGGAAACCCTTCCCAGGTGGTGACCTGGCCGGTGTGACTGTTCAGGGTGTCACCAGGGGACCCCAGAGCACCTGCTCCCAGACTTCAGAACAGAACTCACAACAGCACGCTGAGCAGCCCCTAACTCTTGGCTGCGCTGGTTTCTTGGGGCTGTTGTAACAGGATACATGGTCAAGTGCCACAACAAAACACCACTGGGTGGTTTAACACAACGGAAGCTCATTCCCTCACAGATATGGAGACCGGATATACAAAATCAAGGCGTGAGCATCAGCCAGCTCCATGACAGTTCTAGAGAGAATCCTCTCTTACTTCTTCCCACTTCCACTGGCTCCTGGCAGTCCTTGGCCTCTGTTGGCCTCACTCTGATCTCTGCCTCTGTCTTCACTTGGCATCTTCCCCCGTCTGCATTTTTCTGTTTCTCTCATGAAGATATGAGTCATTGAATTCAGGGCTTACTCTAAATCCAGAATCATTTCACCTACAGATCTTTAACAGTGACATCTACAGAACCCTGTTTCCACTAAATTTACATTCTGAGGATCTGAGTAGGCATGGATTTGGGTGGCAGGGGTCATCCCAGGACACTGAGTGTCCAGGAAGTGGAGATGGTCAGGGCCGGTTTCTCTAGAAGCAGCTTGCACAGGCCAAGAAAGAGTGAGGTACAGGGCAGGGATGGCCAAAGGGCCCCTACATTTCAATGACTTCAGTTATAACAATTTCTAGACGTCTCAAACTACCACACAATGCTTTGCTGGTTGTAGATGTTGTTCTTCATGAGTGGATCTGTTCTAGTGATAATTAAAAAATCTTTAAAACAAAGAGACAGGCTTTACGCCCGAGAGCACCATTTTCAAAATATTATCTCCCTTCCTTTATACTCGTGAAGATGCAGCAGACATACACTGGTGGTTCCTCACAAGGGTGGGAGAGGAACTTGGGCTGAGGGGACGAGTACATGTTTCAGGGAGAACAAGATGCTGTGTGGGCAGAGGAAGTAAGGTGGGACTCGGGTATTGGGGGACAAGGGTTTATACAAAGCTGGGAGGGGCTGAAGAGGTATAGGGCAAAATCAGGGCCACTGTGGGGACAGGACAAGCCCTCATGGAAGAGCAGTGGGATCTGCAGGTTTGGAAATGGCCACCTTGGGGATGCAGAGAGTAGAAGCATCTGCCGGTGATGGTGCGGGAGGAGTTACTGGTTAGTACCAGGCATCACTGGTGAATTTTCTAGAGGGTTAAGATGAGGAACAAAAAAGACCAGGTGCCTTTCACCTTCTGAACTAGGGACCTGACAGTCCGAGAAAATTTTAAACTCATTGGGGCCCCACCCAACACCGTACTTGGCCCAGGGAGGGCTTGTCTCCTCACGTCTACAAAACAATGTCTTCATCTCTCCCCAACTTCATGGCCTCCAACATTCAACTCACAGGCATTGGGGAAGTTAATATCTTCTGTCTCTGCCCCTTTCTCTAGAATCTACGGGAATTCTTCTAAACCAACTCCCAGCATCCTCTCCTCATCCTCTTCCTCAGGTTAAACTGAAGAAAAACACATTAGATAGAGGTCAACACTATCATTTATCATATGAATTGGGACACTATTGAGATGGAAAGGGACCACTAACCAGAAGGGATGCAAAGCAGGATTGTCTTGGCCAAACAAGGGGCAATCCTGGGCAAGGGGCTCTAAAGGAGTGTCTGGGTCCAGAGTTCCTTCTGCAGTGGAAGGCACTAAAGAGAATTTTTGTCCACCTGGACTGTCAACCTGGTCTAACCTCAGGGCTTTTTATACTTCATCCAATAAAGGAGCTGTGTGGGCAGAATGAAGATGGGAGAGCAGCAAACTCTACAAGTGACAATCAGTCCCAGACAAAGTATAGTTAGTGATGAAAGAGATTCACAAGCAAAGCATCTGGAGAACAGTGCCAGGAGCCCCTGTGTCCTTACCCTTCTGTGGGGCACAGCTATACTCACCGTGGGTAGCACTCCATAAGACCAGGACCTTCAGATGCACTTTGCATTGAGGAGAGAAAGGAGGCATCTGACCGGCCGTGTACTAATGGGAATTTCCTGGTGGGGAGGAGCTGCTTGAGTCATGGTCACTTGTCCAGCAGAAGACCATCCTATCAGCACTAGCAATCATCCTACTATACTACCCATGGCTGGGCTACATAACTTGGTAGTGGGGATGGTCAGATGGGGAACCAGCCATGAGACAAAGACTTTTGCTACCTTAAAAAAGTAATTAGAGACCAATGAGGAAGACAAGAGAAGAATGGGGATTTTAGAACAAGAGGCTGAGATAAGGGCAGTGGATCCTGACGTATACTAATATCTCCATTCCCTGCCCTGAGCTGCTTCCCCATTTTTCTTCTTCTGTATTGATCCAGAGAGGAGAGGGGCCAGAGTAACCCTAGCTCCAAAGAGTCTGCACATCACATATGATCCCAAATGTCCTGCATAGGAAGACCTTTGTGAGTTTGCTCTGGTTAGGGATGAAAATAGGAACAGAGGATTGATGCTGGAGGACCCCCATTGAAGCTGTTTGTGAAAAAATAAATGTGTGCCTATCAGGATGTGTTTTCATGAAGGGGTCTTGGGAGATGACTAAGACCCACAGTCAATTCTTGGCTTTGCCATGACTCTATGGGTGAATCTGTCTTCTGTTCCCCTAATGCCTCTTCTTAGAAGTTCATCACCGATTTCTATGGAAACCACCAAACCTCCATATAAGGAGACCACAGTAGGAAGTCAAAGAGCCTGGCCAACATGTTTACTTAGTTTATTCCTATATCTTAAGCTAGACAGCCAGTTTCCAGAAAAGTGATGTCAGGACCTTGGGACCCCACCCCATCTGGGCCTCAGACACAAGAAGCCTTGCCTGGTCTAGGGCTGGATGCTCCACCGTCTTCTTTCTTGCACTGGGCGTTTGTGGGTCTGGAGGCTCTCGGTTCCTCAACACTCCTTTCCTCTGCATTTTCTTGGTTCAATGTCAGTGCTTGGTGTTGCTCTAGTTATCTCTCTCTCTGACAGACAGGACACAATCTGCTCACCACACACCTCTCCAACAACCCCAGCTACAGGTCTTCCTCTTCTGTCTCCTTAGTGCTTACCTCTGCTGCACTTGGACTTGGAAGAGGGCTCCCTGGGGGATACCAGGTCTCAGAGATAAGAGAATGGCACCTGCAGGTCAGCAAAAAGCTGAAAATGAGCCCACAACTGTGACTATTCCCAAAGAAGTTTCTCCTGCTGGCTCTGCAACGGCTGTCACCTGTCCTCTGTGAGTGGGAGGTGTGGTATTGAAGGCAGACTATACTCCCAGACCTGCCTGTGGATGCAGTGTCCTGACCAGACTCATGGCTGACATAAGGAAGTTGGTCAAAATAGTGTTCTGGGTCAGGTGTTTGGTGCGCTAGTTAAACTGCTCAGGATGCCTGCATCCATATTGGAGTGCCCAGGCTCAAGTCTCAGCTCTGCTTTTGATTCCAGCTTCCTGCTAATGCAGCAGACAAGGGGGCAAGTAGTTGGGTTCCTGCCCTACCCATGTGGGAGACCCAGACTGAGTTCAGGGTTTCTGGCTTTGGCCCAGCCCTGCCCTGCGTTTCATCTACCGTTGGTATTTTTAGAGTGAACCACCGGGTGGAAAAAGTTTCATATTCTCCCTCTCCCTCCCTCTCTTCTTCTGCCTCCCCCCTCTCCCTCCCCCTCCCCCACCTCTTCTCTTTCTCCCTCTTGGTCCTTCCCTCCCTCTTTCTACATTTCCAAAAAAATAAGAAAAGAAAAGAAAAGAAACTAAGAAACATTTTTAAAATTAATAAAATAGTGATGCTGGGCATACCCCTGCCTTCGCAGGGTCAAGGCCACTGTAGCAATTACAACTTCACCCTCAGCACCCTCACTCCTCATTGGCACTGGACCTTGACTGCATTTAGGCTCGCGGACACTGGTGGTTAGGAAGCCTAATGGTGGGTCTGGAATCCCCTCTGGTGATGAGTGATGGGACCAACAACCCTCGACCCGTCTGAGTGAGGCATCTTGTCAGGGGACAGCTCTCTGAAGAATCCCATGCCACCAAACCACACTCTAGCACCCCTCATTGGTCAGAGTTTTATGCCCAGGAGAGCCTTTCACAAGACTGTTAGGGTGCCCACCTTCCGGCAAGAATCCACAAATCCGCAACAGAGAGAATAATTAGAATCTTTAAAAGCTTGGAAAAAAAAAACACATAGTAGGTGGATGAAAACATGATGGGAGCAAAGCCAAACAACCCTGGGTTTAAAACTTCATTCTGTCGCTATCTGCTACGTGACCTCGAGCAAGGACCATCTCTGTGACTCAGCTTTCCTTTCTGTAACATGGGCTCAATCAAAATTCTAACTGTGTAGAGTGGTTTTACTTAATCCCCACAACATGTTAAGCTTACAGCACAGTATCCATAAACAGGAGCTCTTCTTATCCTCTGCATTAACTGGAAGACAGTTCTTTCCATCTGGTTCTCCTCTGGCACAGCTCTGAGGACTTCCTACCCTCCACAGCCGCTGCCTCCCTCGTGAAAACCTGTGGGTTTGTCTCTGTCCCTCTACTACTCTTAAAAGTCACCTCTGCCAAAACGGAGAAGCACCTGGGGGGTTCTGACCTACATGGGGTAAAGAGGGAGCATTCTTAGTGCCTGCTGTTGGCTTCTTTAGGGCATCTTTTCAACTATTTGTACCCACCCCATCCCACCGACTTGCAGACCTCCCTTCCCTTTGGGCTGAGCCCTAGGTCTTTTCCACATGGCTGCTGTAAGCCACACTTCCCCCTTCCATGGAAGGAAAGGAACAGGAAAACTTTAATTCCATAGCATCTGTTCTGCTCAGCTCTCCAACCTCTCTACGATTCTCTGTATGTCTTCATGCCATCTCGGGATCACGTTGCCTTATTGATTCTTACACAAGTGACTTGTAACATTCATAGTAAGGTCCTGGCTCCATACAGATGCTGCATTCCCTAAGCTTTATCTGAAACCCAGGAGCTTCTAAAACATGGCAAATTCAGTTCTGGTCCTTCGTGACCCCTGGCTGCATGGCCATGGGCAATTCATTTTTATTCTCTGGGTTTCTATGCTCTCCTCTGCGAAATGGGTACATTCAGGCTCTTCTCTTCAGATGCAGTGGCTCCAAGTCTGCAGGCCCCAAGCACAGAGGAGATGGTAACTCAGGAACCCAAGCTCATCCCAGCCCCAAATCACACGCATGTGTGACACAGCCTTGGCGGGGTCTCTTACTGTAAAAAGACAGTGCAAACCCCAGAGCCTGGATATCTATAACCTGGCTCTCCTTCAAGGAGGTCCAGGGCTGTGAATCAGAAGACAAAAATAATGTTATAAAGGAGAGGGGCCTTGAGTCGAAGATCAGGAAGTGCAGAGGTGCAGGCTGGGGGCTTGCAGGTTGTTCAAGCAACTGGGGAAGGGAGGACAAGTGGCCAGGCTGCTTATCTCTGAGTAACATCAGCACCAAGTGTCAACAGCCACCTGCTGGGGAGTCACAACAGGATGTGGCTTGACATTTACCAGGTCCCACATCTGGGGAGCCTGTGAGAGTCCTGCCTCCCTTGCCCGCCCCCCACTCCCCTTCTGAGCACAGCGAGAGCCACACTCCCCACATCCTGCTCCCACCCCCGCCCCACACAGCCCGTTCTCTCTGGGCCTCTGGCTAGCACCCTGCAGTGGAAATGGAACTACCGAGCGGAAAGGGGAGGGCCTCCGGAGGGGAGCTGAGGTCTCTGGGCTCCCTGTGCAGCCCCACCCTCCACCACGTCTTTACACCTGTTAGAGGCTCCACACGAGATCCACGGGCTGCCATGGAGATAGTGGAGGGTGAAACACAGCTGCAGTAACTGCTCTGACCCCATTGGGGTTGCACGGGTCCCACATCACTCAGGCACCTTCATCCTCCCACCTGCCCCCAAGCCCCCTCCACACGCACCCTCCCACTTCCTTCCAGTCATGTAATGAGAGGAGCTAATGAGTCACAGGAAAGGGAGCCCCAGGTAACCACCAGACTGCACAACGGACAGTCCCTGGGTATCTGAGCTTTGCTCTCCAGCGGCCAAAGCCTGTGTGGTCTGGGAATGGATATCTTCTAGTCTGTGTTGGGTGAAGATTGAGGAATACCACAATGCAGGACAGAAGGCAAACCAGAGAGGCAGAAACCCCCCAAGGAAGGAGCAAAGAGCAGCAGGTCAGGCCTGCCCTGCAGTGGCTCGGGGGCTGTGGCATACTCAGCCCTCAGCACACAACAGGGGCAAAATAAGCAGCAGCCCAGGACTAGTGTCACCAGCCTCCAATCCCTGGATTTCCCAAACTTCCCGCACCTATCAGGAGGCCCCTGCTCTCTCCCTGTCAATCCCATGGTGGGGGGTGGGGGGAGTGCTGAGACCCACGTGAAGACTTGAGGGAACATTTTCCAGATTCACACCAGCACATGGCCCTGGGTCTTCCATGTGCGAGTGGCCAGGCAGTGGGATGCTTGGGGATAGTTACCCGGTCATACCTACAATAAAGGAGGAACATCCGGGCCCTGGAAGCTCTGCTGGGGGCCAGCCTACTCCGACTGCAGGGGTGAGCGTGGTTGATGGATTCCCAACAGGCCATACATACCCTGAGCAGGAGCTGCCACCCTGAGCTTGCGACCCATGTGCCCTACAATGATGACTGCGAATTCTGAATCCTAAATGCTTGGGAACAGTTATGGGAAGTGGGTTTTTGTGCAGGAATAGGGACAGAGAATGGAGAATGTGGAGACTGATAACTTGCTTTGCTGAAGTTGGGTTTTCAACTCTCTCCCTGCCTCACCTGCAATGCTCTAGATTTAGATCTCACAGTATTCACTGGGCCTCCACGTCTCCACTTAATTTTGAATCCCCTGCTGTGGATAACATTTTGCTTATCTAAAACTCAGCCTCCTGAAAAGAGAGGGAGAGGGAGAGGGAGAGGGAGAAGGAGAGGGAAAGACCTCACTAAACTGTATCTTCTTGGTGAGATTTTCCAGAACTTTTCTGAATGTCTTATTAGAATAGAAAATTCTGCTTCAAATCTCCTACCAACTCCACTTGACAGGTAGTGATTTCCCTGGAATGTTTTTGGTTAAGAAAGATTCTGAGGCTGTATGGAACCCAGTAGAAAAAAAAACAAATGATCACTATCTGAATGGATCACACCAACAGTAAGCACTCAGTGAAGGACATAGCATAAAAAGTCTGAATGGACACCATGTTGGATGCAAGGTTTGTCATTCAAGCACTCATGTTTAGTTTTTTCAAATATTAACTGCATAGTTTTTCATTTATTTTTAAATAATTCCTTCTGAGTAGGTTGTTATCAAAATATTGTGTAAGAGTAAAGAGAGAAAATTGAAAATTAGACCCTGTAATACAGCTTGCTAAATACCATCTCATTTAATGTACTTAGCAATTCAACAAGGAGAGTTTTACAGGTGAGGAAAATGAGAGGTTAAACAACTAGCAGAAGGTCTTGATAACTGCAAAGTTGGACTGAAAATCAAATGCCTTGATTGAACCATGCTGTGACTACTACGCCTGCCACCATCTTGAGTACACGTCCTTTTTCTGTTTGATCCCTGTGGCGGCTCACTGGGTCCACACACACAGCTGATCACCACACAGTCGATGGAGAAAGTGCAGTGCAGATCTTTGGACATTAGACTCTCTTGGATATGCTGTGTCTCTGTCTCAGATCTGCCTCTGCAGACTACATGACACTGTAAGTAAGCCCTTGTCAGAACTGCCTAGAGGAAATGAGGCCAGGGCAGAGTGTTTTAAGACCTCTTGTGCCCCCTTGTGGAAATTATTAGAAAGGAAACCCTTAATAAGAACAGGAAATTAGGGATGAATGAGTTGAGGGAGGAAGCTTGGTTGTCAAGGTAACCATGGTCTCTCTTCCCCACCATCCACATCAGTCAACCCTTTCCCCTCCCTCATTTCCATTCAAGTCATTTCTCATCTTTAGGGCTTCACCATCACACATGCATCCCTCTTTTTTTTTTTTTTAAGATTTACTTATTTATTTGAAAGGTAGTTACAGAGAGGTAGAGAGGTATAGAGGTAGAGAGAGAGAGGAGAGAGAGGTCTTCCATCCATTGTTCCACTCCCCCAAATGGCTGCAACAAGCAGGAGCTGCACCAATCCAAAGCCAGAAGCCAAGAGCTTCCTCCAGGTCTCCCACGTGGGTGAAAGGACCCAAGAACTTGGGGGCCATCTTCCACTGCTTTCCCAGGCCATAGCAGAGTGGGATGGGAAGTGAAGCAGCCGGGACTCGAACCGGTGCCCATATGGGATGCCAGCACTACAGGCGGCAGTTTTACCCGCCCTCCTCTTTATCCTTAATCTGTAGTATCTCTGATCACCATCTGTCTCTCTGCTCTCTCTTTCACTACAAGGGATGAGAGACAGAAGAAGAACAGGATATAGAAGCAAACTATAATCCAAAACAAGAATTCCAGAAAATTCCTAAATGTATGTTTCTTACACTAACAAAGCCATGTTTCCACTCTCTATGAGAACAGTCTGCTGAAACCCTGGCTTCTTTCCTTGCTCAAAGCCTCAGGTTCAAAGCTACACAAAACATCCAGTCTCAGCAGAAAGAGGAATGACGGAAGTCTCTCCGGGTGGTCAGATGAACCAATTACACATCCTAGCAGGTGTTTGTTCACCAGTTCACTTCCTGTCACATCCTGCTCCAGGTGGATCCTGCTTCTCTCAGCTAGGAAAGCACAAACCCCCTCTCCCAGTGAAGACTAACAGGAATTTGGGGAGATACAGAGTACCAGGTAAGGAGCAGCACACTTGGAGTGTTGGAATCTAAGAGCCGAGGACCCATGTTAGCCATACATGGGCAATATGACTACCCATAGGTAACTCACAAGTTCTGCACATATACATCTTTTGTGATCACCCTGAAAACTTAGTCAAGTGTTTTTGGAGAACTCTGGCTTGGTTCAGTTGCTCTCACATTGTCTCGGCAGTCAGACACCCAGTCACAAACATCCTCCACTCAGCTCCTGGGTAGAGGGGGTGGGGAGGACTCCTGAGGGGTGGGGTTTTTGTACAGTTCTCTGCCCCACCCAGCTCAGTGTGAGACTCCAGGCACAGAGGTAGAAGCCCGAGTCACTGAGGAGGAGCTTCGGAGAGCTCAGGATGAACTGGTCGTCCTGGGGTCTGGAGGCTGACAGGTTCTGGGGCCCCTCAGGGTCCACCTGGCCGACACCAATGGAGAAGAAGAGAGCCTGGAGAGACCCCTCTGCAGCCTGCCGGTACCAGTACAGGTTGGGGCTTGAGACACCCTTCACGGTGCACTGCAGGGAGAGTGGGCTGCCCACAAGTTGCACCCTGAAAGCTGGCCACTGGTGAATGGTCTGAGCTCTGGTCCCTGTGGGAAGTGGAAAGTGTTAGATAGAAGTCACCCCCAGCCTCGTCAGCCCTCCACCTGGACAAGCCCTTCCATCAGGCAGGCACACGGAGCCCTTATGGGACTGCGGAGCCCATTATGGGACTGCGAGAGCCAAGGGTGCAGAGAGTTATGGGGGCAGGGAAGTCCAGGAGAGCAGCCCCTTCCCCGGGGGGAGACAGCCCCAGCACTCCAGCTACTAAGGGTAAAGCCCAGGCATTTGGAGGAACACACTCGAGAAAGTCAAACCCAGACCCGAGACACCAGATTCACAGGGTTTGAAGGGGGGCTTGCCAGAGAGGAAGGCACCCACCTAAGAAGGCACCCAGGAGAACAGCAAGGAGAGAGCAGAGCATGGTTCAAGCCAGCTCTGTTCAGCTGGTCTGGTGGCCGTCTTCTCCTCTGGGCCAGAGGTGTGGCCAGGGCCCTCCCTCACGGAGATCTCTGGCTACAGTAGAGGGATCACACCCCTTGAACTGGGCAGAAGTGCAGCCTTCCCTTTTTGTAAGCATGCTGTGCCTCATCCCCACCCTCCCTGGGAACCAGCTGTACCCAGTGCTTGTTATCGTGGCTTGCAATCTTGCTGATGTCCCAGTATGCAAATTCATTGACTGACTCAGTATTTGCCTATAAACAAGAGGTAACTCTTGTTCACTTGCTGGGCATCAAACCCCTCTGTGACAACAGAGAAACTGGCCCAGGCAGAAAGATGGGAAGAGATTTCAGTCCATCTGAAGTGGAGAACCAGAGACAGGGCATGTCCCCTGGGTAGCTGGGAAGGAGATAAAGGCAGATGAAGGCGTGAAAGATTTAGATCTCCACTCATTCGAGGCAGGAAAGTTTAGTTCTGAGGGAAGGACGCTGCCATGACAGTCAACCAAGGGATCACCCCGTGCCGCTCATGCTTGGCAGACAGGGTTTGAGCCGGGACGGGCAGAACTAACGACCGACCTGAGCCAGGTGGGACTGTGTGCTCCATGTGTCTCTAACAGCTGGAATGAATCTAATTCATCCTCTGAATGGAACAAGAGGTAGAAGCAAGCTTATGGGGGCCTTGGGAGCAAGTGGATCTGGGTTCATTCAAATCACAGTTTTCAGGCTGGGATTCTCGATTTCCCTATCTACAAAATTAAAAGAATTATAATACCTACATATGGCTGAGAGGTGCATTTTCCCTAGTGTGCTACAGCCACCCTTTCAACTGTTGGCTTCTCTGAAGTGACTCCAAGGAAAGTCTGAGCCTATAGCCAAAGCTGGAAGAGCTATAATGGGCTGGGGACAGGGTGGTGGCTAATGCAGTGATGACACCAGCCCCACCAAACTAGCAATTACCAATAGCTCAGGGTGAGAATCTGCAAGGCAGCTGGCATAACCACACTCTGCTGAAATGAGACAGAGGACCACACGATGCCTGCAGGACAGCCAGCACGCCCCTTGCACCCGCCTCTTCTCTGTCTCTGTCACGGTCTGTTTTCTGAAGATTTCATTTTCAAAACAATTTTCAAATTGGGTTGGATGTGGTGGAATGACTAGGGGGTGGGGGGCACCTAAGAAAGGAAGCAGTAGAAGTGGCTGAACAGGAAGAATGAGCCTGAAGCAAATCAGGCATTTGTAACGCTTTCCCATTTCATCAGGGTCTAGTGATGAAATGGACTTGTTATTGTTGCTGATGCTGCAGGAACAGAATTCCAAGTTAATGTTGAAGCTCTCACTTCTGACAGTGTCAGCTGTGGCACAATTTTTGTTTGCATTTGAATGCACTCTACTTGTGAGGGGTGTGTTTTGTTTTTAATATTCTCTAAATGCAATTAATCTTCTTATTACATTTATTCAAATAATAAATCAAGGGATAAACAGGGTGTGCATTTAGTGAACATTTAGAATATGTGGAGAGAAATAGTTGTGGCCAACCAAGAAAGTCAATGATGGTTTACAATTGTCCAATCTCAACTTTTGTAGATCTGTTAACAGGATTTGATATAATGTCTATGCACGTCAGGGTGGCAGGGAACAAGCCCAAGATGAATATGTGCACACACAGCCCATTTCTCCTTTCTTGCCTTTTCTGCCCAGGGATTTTTATTGAGTTAGGCTGAGTGGGATGGGGGTTGAGGGACAAAAGGTGGCAGCAAATACACAGAAGAGAGAACTGGCTTTGCTCTTGATGAGACCATGTCGCACTTTCTTTTTGCTGGCAGGTTTTCATGCCTGCACAGCCTACAAGACAGGATGTAAATCACTGGCTGCCTTGGTTCTATGTTGCTCCCAAGCACAGAGAACAATGTGGTCTTTCTCTGTAGAGATGGCACAGCAGATTGGAGGGTGAAGGACACATCAGTTAGATCAGAGTCACCAGATGGCCCCCTGACTCCCTGAGCACTGTCACAACTCAGCAGCTTGGAGCTCCTTCCATATGGTTGATGCCTTAGGAAAATACCTCCTCATTCTCCATCCCCATCGGGAACACTGCCTACTCATCCAATCATTCGATCCATTCATGTATTGAAATGATGATGTGGATGAGTCGTCTACTCTCTGGCTGCAGCTCTCCAAGAGAGAGAGACTGAGCTAAACAGCTGGCCTGGATGAGGAGCTGTCAGCCAGGCTCGCTAGCTGAAGCCTGGCTTGAATTTACACTCTGCTCTCCCCCTGCCCTTCTCCTGGGCACAAGGTTCTATTTGATTTTTGTTTATTTGAAAAGCAGAGAGGGACGGAAAGTTCTCATCCACTATTCCTCTCTTTACCTGCCTGCACTGGCCAGGACTGGGCAGGAGCCAGAGCTAATAGCCAGGAATTCAACCTGGGTCTCCCATGTGGGTGGCAGGAACACAGCTGTTCGAGTCATCTGCCTCCCTAGATCTATTTTGGCAGGAAGCTGGAGTCAGGGGCCAGAACTGTCAGTTGAGATTAGGTACCCCCTGGTGAAACGCGGGCATCCCAGCCACTTGGCCAAACTCCCATTCCCTACTGAGATTCTTACTGGCTCAACACTGACAGAATAAAGTGCCATACATGAAGAGAACGGCAAGAAGAGCTAGCTCCTTTTTTTTACTTTAGCACAGAAATCTCCCCTTATGTAATAGATTTGGAAGATGACTGCAAATGTGTGTGTTGTCCCCTCAGAAGAGTGAAGGACTACCTGGGTTGATGGAAATGGGGTGAGTCAGCCGTACAGATGTTCCTGAATGTCCTGAGCTCTGCCATCTCTGTACCTGCTGTGGTTTGAAAGCACGTGGCAGAAACAACCTCCATTTTAACAGTCAAGAGGTGGGACCTTTAAGAAGCGACGAGGCCATGAGGGCTCTGCCCTCATCAGCAGATTAATGCCATTATTGAAGAAAGCATTCCTTAGGCAAGGACACCTTCCATCTCGTTCTCTCCTCTCCCTTCTCTCTTTTCTTCTCTGTGCCCATCCACCACCTGCCATAAGAAGCCCCTCAGCAGAGGCCAGACTTTTGCTCATTTTAAATTGCAAGTCTGTGGGATGCAGCACAAATGGACCAAGACAGTGCCCTACCGTCTACCCATCGGCACCCTGATCAGGAAGAGGGGAAGGAGACAGCAGGACCATCATCAGTTCAGCAGTTCTAAGGGCACAGGCCTTCCATGCCACACCAGTTAGAGACTGGTAATAGGGATGGCTTGTGGCAAGCAGAGTAACGGTCCCCTGAGGGACCTCATCCTATCCCTAGAAACTGTGCAGATGTTAGGTTAATGGCAAAGAAGTAAAGTTGAAGATGAAATCAGAGTTTCTAATTGGACGACCATAAAATAGTGAGAGTGTCCTGAACTATGCAGGGGTGTCTGACATAACCTCAGGGGTCTTTAAACATGGAGGAGAGAAGCAGGCTCATGGGTGATGGGAGCAGGTCAGAGAGACACACTGCCAGCCTTGAAGGTGGAAGGGTGCCTGAGTCAAGGAGCCCAGGTGGCCCCTAGAAACGGGAAGAGGCGAGGAAATGGATTCTTTCCAACAACCCCAGAATGGAATGTGCCCAGAACACACCTGGATATTAACTCAGGGAAGCCTGTGCCAGACTTCTGAACTACAGAACTGTAAGTCAATAAGTCCATGCTGTTTTAAGCAACCAAATATGCAAAGTTGAATACTAGTAAGTTGTATACTAGTAATGGAAAATCCACAGATGGCTCTAGACTCTGTCCCGATAGGAAGGCCTGAGGTGCTCTCCGAAAATGCTGAAGCACTTAGTACAGATCAGGATGAACATTTTCTCATTCACATAAAAACAAATTAACTAGGAGACGCCATCAACCCTGCAGAGCATCATGACAGAAATCAGAGAGACATAGGGTCCCCTTCATGGGCCACAGAGACAAAAGACAGACACACCGAGGACTCAACACATATCAGTGTGGCTAGATCTTGATAACCTCAACAAAAGAGAATTGTAAAGAAGAGGTAAGCCATGACCAAAGACCAAGCACCCTCCCTAAAAGTACCTTGGCACTTCATAAACTCCCCAGGATTTAGATACCACCAGGAAAGAAGGATATGAGAAACCCATGAATTGATATGTGTACCCCAATGGAATGGAGACGCAGATATAAAATCATTTTAATTATAGAAAATTAGATTACACCTTACCCACCCATATTTGAAGGCCCATGAATGTCACAGAAAGTTTACATGCATATAAAATTCAAAGTTAGATAGGTGTTATGGAAAACAAAAATAAATAAATAAATAAAATGTGACATTTGCCTTCCAGTAACTTCTTATCTGTTGGAGGAGGTACAAGGTGAAAAAGTAATTCCAAAAATGCTGGGTTTCCAGCTATGATGAGAGAACTTGTACCCAACTAGTTCTCTGTATTAGCTTCTTGTGTTGCTCTAACAGAGGACCACCAATCAGGTATCTTAAGACCAAAGGATTCACTCTCTCTGTTCTGAAAGCTACAAGTCTGAAACCAACAGGGCTATGCTATCTCTGAAATGTGGAAAGGGGTCTCTCTTTGCCATTCCTAGCCTCTGGTGGTTTGCTGGCAATCTTTGACATTCCTTATCTTGCAGCTACAAAACTCCAAAATCTGCCCTTACCACGTGGTAGTCTCCCTGTGTGTTTTTTGTCTTCATACAGATGTCTTCCTATAAGAACACCAGTCATATTGGATCAGGAGTCCACAGTGTTCTAATATGGCCTCATCTTAATAGATCACATTTGCAATGATCCTATTTCCAAGTAAGGGTGGAGGCATAGGAGATTAGTATGTCAAAATGTTTGGGTGAGACACAATTATACCTTCCAACCACAAATAACTAGAAAACTGTGCAGTATGAAGTAATTGTTTTCTGAAGTTAGACCGTAGGTAGTGCAAGTCTGGGATCCATAAGAGAAAGAAAAGCAATGAGGTGACCTCTCTGATCAGTCCAGCTTTCTGCCAGACACTATCTGAGTTGAAAGCATGGCACCCTGGATACCTCCAAAAAACCCACACCTTAGAGTCGGACTCAACTACCACAGAATAAGTCTACTCTATATTAACCTTAACATCGCTTGGAACAACCCTTGAAAGAGAGAAGCAGACAAGTTGATCTGCAAGTAAATCAGTTACATATTAGAATAAGGCTCAACACTCTCTGAAAGAAGAAAACAAGATTCATACAATAAACAACATCATCCGTAATGTTGAGCATGCAGTCAAAAATTACTGGATATAATGAAGCTGCAAGATGTGTCCAAGTTCAGCGTAAGTAGTATCTGTCAATAGAAATCCTTCCCAGAAATGATAGAGACAATAGAATTAAAAGAATGGTACTCCAAGAGAGCTATTGTAAGTATGTTTACGTGTAAAGGAAAACATAACGTGTTGAAGAAAGAAGTAGAAACTCTGAAAAGAACTACATAGAGCTTCTGGAGCTGAAAAATAAAAGACCTGAAATGAAAACTTTGCCTGACAAAAGATTAGATATTGCAGGAGAAAATATCCATGAGCATAAAAACAAGTCGATGGAAACAGTCACACAGAAGTGGAGAGGGGTAAGGATGACAGGAGAGAGAGAGAGAGAGAGGACTTCAGTGACCTCTAAAATACATAGCAATTTAACATACACATAATTGGAGTCTCCAATGTAGAGAAGAGATGGGAGTAGCAGAAAAGCTTTTTAAAATGTTCCAAGTATGATAAGTTATATAAACCTACAGGTTCCAGAAGCTTAGCAAAACTTAAGCCAGAAAAAAAGATTACTTCCTGTGATGATGATCATATCAGCGATAGATTCTAAGTAGGTCACTGAGACAGGCATAGCTTCAGTCTGAGAAAAATGAGGTAGAAAAGAACAAGAAAGGAGAAACAAAATGAGCAAAGGACAAGGGGCAGTATAGGATGTAAGTGCAGGATAGGACAAAGATGAGTTTAGACAGTGGAATACTTGAAGATGCCACTACAGGAAAATCCACTAAAGATTAAATAGTGAAGCCTGAGGGAATTCCATAATAGAGTAACAGGTACTGGGTTTATTCTTTAGGCTGAAACAAATAAATGAACAAATTACATGGAGCAATGGTTTTCAGGTATTGGACAACAAGTGGAAGAAGACAGTGATCCTCGACAGATGTGAAAAAAGGAAGTGACTCCTAGATGGTGCCAGCTTATGGCTGCAATACAGAAAGAGCAAACCAGAGTCCAGCAGTCTCTCTGGGTTGAGGACAGAACAAGTGAGTTCAAAGCTCAGGGAGCCCAAAGTGGCTAAAATTCCAGGGATGGGTACAAGAGAGCTGGTTAAGGTCCAGTGTTGTGGTGTAGTGGGTAATAGGCACTGATTCAAGGCCTGGCTGCTCCACTTCTGCTCCAGCTCCTTACTAATGGCCTGGGAAAGCAGCGGAAATTGGCCCAAGTGCTTGGGCCCCTGCACCCACATGGGAGACCTGGAAGAAGCTCCTGGTTCCCGGCTTTGCCTTGCCCCAGCCCTGGCCATTGTGGCCATGTGGGGAGTGAACCAATGGATAGAAGATCTCTTTGCCTCTCCTTTTTTCTGTCTGAAAGATCAGGCTTTCATATAAATAAGTAAAACTTAAAAAGAACATTCCCAGATGTGCTAACAAGTACAAACATTTGAGGAAACTGCCCAGAGCCAGAGAATGATGAAGCACACTCATCTCAGCATTCCCCCCAGGGCTGGGAATAAACGGTGCTTTCACCGTCCAGAGCAAAGAGATCCCCTAAAGTGGGGGCCACTGAATAAAATCCTCAGAAGTGCATTGCCTCTGGAGTAACTAGCCACAGACCAAATTGTGCTTGACACAATTTACAAATTTTCACAGCAAGACTTGGAAATATTATATTGTTCCTATATAATTTAACTGTGCCACAAAACAAAGTCCAGAAAATTGTAAAAAATACCAATACTCCAGCAACATAAACTTCAAATATGATGACATTCAGTAGAAACATCATAAATGCAGATAAACAGGTAAATACTGCTCAAAAAGAGGGGGAAATCACTCAATAGAAACACTCATACATGACACACATGATGGAATCACTGGACAAGGGCTTTGAATGGTCTGTTATGTATATCCCATGTGATCACCAGGACAGAGAAGAGTGTTCATGTTAACAACAGACATGGAAGACTTTTACAAAGATTGAAATAGAATAGCTCCAGGAGAAAATATGATTAATGCGATTTTAAAATGTTCTAGATGAGATGAATGGCAGATTAAACATTTCAGACAGAACTTAAAGACAAAGTAATAGAATCATTTGGCATGAAAATAGAAACAAAAATACTTAAAAATACAAGTAACCAAATAAAGGCAACACAGGGTGGGCATTTGGTAAGCAGCTATGAGGCCTATTGTGATATGTGCATAACATATGAAGTGCCTGAGTTCGAGTCCCGGCTCCAGTCTCCATTCCAGTTTCCTGCTGACGCACACCCTGAAAGGGCACAGATGATGGCTCAAGTCCATGAGAACCTGTCACACATGGGGGAGACCTGGTTTAAGTTCCTTGCTCCTGGCTTTGGCCTGGTCTACACTATGTGGGCATTTGGGGAGCAAATCAGTGATGGAAAGTCTGTCTCTCTGTGTGTGTGTGTGTGCATGTGTGTGAGACAGAGATAGAAAGATTCTCTCTACCTTTCAAATCGAATAAATAAATACATATAAAAAATTTTAAAAGAGCAGCAAGAGTTGAAGAGTTGTAGACATCACCATCAAGCAGCCTCATATCAGAGTCTCATAAAATTGTAAGGATAGAACAGAAAAAATGAAAAACTAATACCTAAAACTGCTTCAAATGTGAAAATGAAGACACGCATTCAAGAAGCTCTCCAAACACTGGTGAGGAGATAAACACCTTAACAAGATACATTATCACCAGATTGCTTAAAACCAATGATACAGAAACATTTTTTTAATTAGGCAGAGAATAAAAGACACATTATGTAGAAAGGAACAAAGTTAAGACTTGCTTTTCATCAGAAACAATTCTAACAAAAGACTGGAGCAACAGCTTTAAAGTCCTGGAAAAAACCTTATCAACTTAAATTCTATATTCAGTGAAAATATCTTTCAAAAATGTTGGAACCATCTCACACATGCAAAATATTAAAATAAAATAATTAATCAACAGGAGACACACATTATAAAAATTGTAAAAGGGTGTCTTTCACACAATATGAAGCAATTCCAGATGGAGTTGGCCAGCCAGCTCTCTAAATGGGGTAAAAAAGGAAAAAAAGAGAAAGCCTGGATTTATAGCATTGAAAAAGTTCATGAATATAAATATTCCCAACATAGCCAAATGCAAGCTATCAACAGTTTAACAACTAGCTCATAAAATCCATGAATATTTACCAATTGGATCTCATGATTTTGAACATCAGCTACAGAATATTCCTGATGGAATATCAAGCGTAAGGACAAGATAGGAGTAAAAACAATATTGTATTTCATATCATTATTTATTAAATCCCTTTACAAATAATTAGTTCTCAATTTCTAGAAAAAATAAAGTACCAGACAAATTGTAAAAATTAGCAGTTTTCAGGATATTAGACATCAGGCAATGGAAGAGAAGGAAAAATGAGGTGACCTTGATCATTGACAAAGCTTGCCTCCTGAGCCACAGCACACAGAGGAGGAATCCCTTGCACCGGGAGAATAAGGTAGGGAGAATTCGCAGGGCTGAGGATGGGAGAGGAGGGTGGTGCACAGAGAACCTCAGAGATCTCCAGGACCCACCTCTAGGATTGAATAGTGTTGGTCAGAGCATGGAAGTGACAGAACCACCTAAGACAGCAGGAACAAACACACAAAAGGATTTCACAAGGGGACAGGAACAGTGCATATTCCCAGTAGCCAAAACTGGACGGAAATCATGGGGCATCTGGGTAGAGAATTC
The DNA here is from genome assembly GCF_051225735.1 of Oryctolagus cuniculus. Taxonomy (NCBI): domain Eukaryota; kingdom Metazoa; phylum Chordata; class Mammalia; order Lagomorpha; family Leporidae; genus Oryctolagus; species Oryctolagus cuniculus. Next base: position 180,853,572 of record NC_142869.1, on the reverse strand, counting down.
AGAAGTGTTATGACTTAGAGATGGAGAATAATTATCCTATTCTAAATTCAGCTTTGGTCCCACCTGACAAATCTCCAAAGCCAGACACAAAAGGATCAGACTGTTTCCAAGAAATTTAACTGCATTCTAAAACGAAGCTAAAGACTATTTATAGGAATACAAAAACTGCAACCCAAAAGTAAAACTCAATGTATAGCGTATAATAAAAACCACAAGGCATGCAAAGAATTAGAAAAACATAACTTAAAAAGAAAAACAAATTAATCAAAACTGACCCGCAACTGACGCAGATATTAGAATTAGAAGGCAGTAAGACAATTATAATTTACACCGTATGTTCAAGAAACTAAAGGAAATATTGAACATGTTAAGTACAGACATGGAAGATTCAGAAAAAAAACCAAATCAAACATTGGAGATAAAAACTACAATGTCTGATACAGAGAAAAGAAACTAGAAGAAATTAATAATAGATTAGACACTGCAGCATAAAATATTAATAAACTTGAATACATCAATAAAAGTAAACAAAATGAAATACAGAGAGAAAAATGATTTCTGAAAGCAAATAGCTAATGAGCTATAGGCCATCTTCAAGTAGGCAACAACACTTGTAATTACGGCCCCCCAGGATGCAAGGAAAAAGACAAGACAAATGAAAAGTAAAATTATAAGAAAACATGACTGGGAAGTTCCAGTTTCGTAACATTTTAATCTCACAGATCCAGGAAAGCCAAGCACATAAATGCACACACAGAAACACAGCAAATAATGTCACAATTAAACTGCTTAAACTTGTGTTAGAGAAAATCTTAAAAGCAGGCAGAGAATACATATATGTTTTCAACAGCGGAATAGGATAAGAAAGACAAGTTTTTTTTTTTTTTTTATGAAAACAATGCAAGTAAGAACACAGTAGAATGATATCTTTAAGGTACTAAAAATATTCTGTCTCTTTTATATTTGAAAGGGAGAAACAGAGAAGAGAGAGGGAGAGACAGAGAGACATAGACCTCCCATTCTCTGGTTCACTCCTCAAATGTGTGCAATAGTCAGGACTTAGTCTGGCCAAAGCCAGGAACCCCATCTTGGTCCTCTGCCTGGGTGGCAGGGACACAAGTGCCTGAGCCCTGAGCTGCTGCCTCCCAAGAGGTGCATTAGCAGGAAGCTGGAAATGGGAGCAGAGCCAGGACCTGAATTCAGGCACTCCAAAGGATGGGGCACCCCAAGCAGCAGCATAACTGTTGCATGAAATCCCTCCCTTATACTGTCTTTTTGATAACCAGGTGTGGGGCAATATTGTCATTTTGATTTACATTTTCCTGATGACATTAACCACTTTTCCACACAATGGTGATCTGTATATATCTTCTTTGGAAAAATAGAAACACATCTATTCTTTGGGAAAAGTCCTTGACCTATTTTAGATTGGATTATTTGTTGGGTTTTTTGTGTTTTTTTTTTTTTTTTCTATTGGGTTGTATGAGCTCCTTATACTTTTTTTATATTAAACCCATTTTGGATATATGGTTTGCAAATATTTTCACCCTTTCATGGGTTGCATTTTCATTTTGTTGACTTTTTTTTTTTAGGGAAAAAATCTTCCTTTGATGTAATTCTACCCATTCATTTTTGTTTTTGTTGCCTTTCCTTCTGTTGCATCCAAAAACATTGTTGCTAAGACCAAGGTCATTTTCTATCTTTTCTTCTGGAGTTTTGGGGTTTCAGGCCTTACATTCAAATCTTTATTTAATTTTTGGTAGATTTTTTGCATTAAGAATTCAACTTTTTTCTTTTTTGAATACAAATATTTAGTTTTTCCAACATTATGTATTGAAAAAAACTATTTTTCTCTACCATGTCTCCTTGGTGACTTTGATGAAGATCAGTTGACAAAATATGTATGTTTATTTGTAGGTTTCTATTCTGTTCTATGTCTATATTCTGGTCTACGTGTGTGTGTCTGCACCAGTATCATACTGTTTTGATTACCGTACCTTGGCCAGATAATTTGAAATCATGAAGAGTGGCACCTCCAATTTTGCTCTTCTTTCTCAACATCCCTTTAGCTATTTGAGGTCTTTTGTGGTTCAATCTGAATTTTAAGATTATTTTCTATTAATATTACAAATTTCATTGTAAAGCAGATAGGAACTGTGTTTAATCCACAGATAACTCTGGGAAGTATGCAAATTTTGATAATACTGATTTTTACAACAAATTAACATGGAATGTATTTCCATTTATTTGTGTCTTCTTCAATTTATTACACCAATGTTTTATAGTTTTCAATATAAAAAACTTACACCTCTTTGGTTAAATTTATTGCCAAGTATTTTAATTTTTATAGTTATTATAAATGAATTATTTCCTTAATTTCTTTTTCAGATAAGTTATTATTAGTATATTTAATTGGAATAGATTTTTTGTGTGTGTTGATTTTGTACCCTGCAACTGTTCTGAGTCGGCTGTAACAGTTTTTCATGGAATCTTCAGGGTTTTCTGACCTCTACAGAGACAATTTAACTCCTTCCTTTCTTGTTTGGATACCTTTATTTCTTTTTCTTGCCTAATTGCCCTGGCTAGAACTTCCAGTACTATGTTGAGGTAGCAAGAGTGGCTAGTGTTCACTTTGATGAGAGATTTTAAAAGTACTGATTCAATCTCATTACTCATTAATAATCCACTAAATTTTTATTACTTTTGATACAGTCTTGGCAGAATGTACACATCTAAGAATTTATCTCTTTCTTCCAGGTTATCCAGCTTTTTGGCATGTAATTATTCATAGTAGTCACTATGATCCTCTGTATTTCTGAGATATTCATTGTAATATCATCTCTTTCACTTGGTTTTTATTGTAAAATATTCAAGTGGTACAATTATATTTGTTTCACACAGAATTAAATTATTAATCAATAGCAGAAAATTTGGAATAATTGCAAATATTTGGAATTTAAAATTTATAAACCATCCATGGGTCATGGACAGATCAAAGGCTAAATTATTTAGTATTTTATGCTGAAATAAGTAAGAATGAAGACACAATATATAAAATTTTGTGGAATGCGATAATCATAGAAGGGAATTATAACATGAAAATACTAGGTTAGTGTATCATATAGTATAGATTAGCATCATCCAAAGAAGGTTTTAGACTTTCCTTTCCGTGGGCTCTGGAAATGCCCCTCCAGCCACCGGAATGGCTGTCCTGGTGATGCTGCTGCTGTTTACCTTCCAGACTCTGCTAACAGTGACTTGCGCCGTGAGTCTTGGGTCATCTACTCTCCAATAAGAGGTCCAGACATGAAGGCTTGGATGAGATATGAGTAAACATCTCTCTCTCTCTCTCTCTCTCTGCCTTTCAAATAAAAAAAAGGTAAAGAAATAAAAGTTTAAAACATATCTAATGAATTATATCTAGAGGACACACAAAATTCTTAATAATTTCAAGACAGTCAACCCAAATAAATGAGAAAGTACACAGAAGATTGGAACAGACTCTTCACCTGAGAAAATTCGTGGGTGGCAAACAAACATGTGAAAATATGCCCAGGTGCCAGCGTTGTAGTACACAGGGTTAGGCCGCCACCTGCCATGCCAGCACCCCTGTGGACCCTGGATTGATTCCTTGCTGCTCCACTTCAAATCCAGCTGCCTGCTAATGTGCCTGGGGAAACAGTGGAGGATGGCTCAAGTTCTTGGGTTCCTGCACCCACATGGGAGATACAGATGAAGCTCCTGGCTCCTGGCTTTGACCTGGTCCAGTCCTAGCCATTGCAGCCATTTGGAGATGAACTATTGGATGGAAGATCTCTGTTTCTCTTTGTCTCTCCTACTCTCTCTGTAACTCTGCTCTTCAAATAAATAAATAATCTTATTAAAAGGAGAGAGAGAGAGAGAGAGAGAGAGAGAGAGAGAGAGAGAAAGATGCCTGCATTGGTTAACAAGGATGAAGACCAAAATCTAACAAGCTAAGGGCCAGCATATTGCACAGTGGTTAAGACAGCTCTTGAAATGCCTGCATCCTACGTTGGATTGCCCGAATTCCTAGTTCCAGCTCCAGTTCCAATTCCAGATTTCTGATAATTCACACTCTATGAGGCAATAGGTGATGGCCCAAATACTTGGATTTCTGCCATTTACCTAGGTAAAGTTCTTGCCTCCTGAGTTTGGCCAATCTACTCCCAGCTGTTGCAGGTATCTGGGGAGTAAACCAGTGAATGGAAGATCTCTTTCAAATATATAAATAAATGAATAGATAAGTAAATAAAAATTTTAAAGAAATCTATCAAGGTACTCTACAGAACACTAATCATCCTGTTTTCTTTTCTAATATTTTGTGAGGATGTACAGGAACTGAACCATTTACACATTATTGATAGAAGTTTATGTGATGCTACCCATTTACAAAACAGCTTCACAATTAAAAAAAAAAATCCAATGTATACCCATATACGACCCCACCATTCCACTCCTAGGCCCAAAGAACAAAAGAAATGAAGGCAGCCGGCGCCGCGGCTCACTAGGCTAATCCTCCGCCTTGCAGCTCCGGCACACCGGGTTCTAGTCCCGGTTGGGGCGCCGGAGTCTGTCCTCGTTGCCCCTCTTCCAGGCCAGCTCTCTGCTGTGGCCCGGGAGTGCAGTGGAGGATGGCCCAGGTGCTTGGGCCCTGCACCCCATGGGAGACCAGGATAAGTACCTGGCTCCTGCCATCGGATCAGCGCGGCGCACTGGCCACAGCGGCCATTGGAGGGTGAACCAACAGCAAAGGAAGACCTTTCTCTCTGTCTCTCTCTCTCTCTCCACTCTGCCTGTCAAAAAAAAAAAAAAAGAAAGAAAGAAAAGAAAAGAAAGAAAAAAATGAAGGCACCAGTACAAAGACACATTCATAACAACTTTGTATATGAATATATTTATTTATATATTTATACAACTTTACTTTTGCTATGTTAGCCCTGAAACAACCCACTTGTCTATCAATGGATGAGTACATAGGAAAGTATAGTGTATCCATACAATGGAATAAGATTCAATAGTAGGGCTGGCGCCACAGCTCAATAGGCTAATCCTCTGCCTGTGGCACCGGCACACTGGGTTCTAGTCCCGGTTGGGGTGCTGGATTCTGTCCCAGTTGTTCCTCTTCCAGTCCAGCTCTCTGCTGTGGCCCAGGAGTGCAGTGGAGGATGGCCCAAGTGCTTGGGCCCTGCACCCGCATGGGAGACCAGGAGAAGCACCTAGCTCCTGGCTTCAGATGGGCGCAGTGAGCCGGCCACAGCGGCCATTGCAGGGTGAAGCAACTGTCTCTCTCTCCGTCTCTCTCTCACTGTCCACTCTGCCTCTCAAAAATAAATAAATAAATAAATAAAAAAGATTCAATAGTAAAAAAGAATGAACTTTTATATTTGTCATAACTTGATGGATGAGAGAGGCCAAATGAAGCACATATCTATGATTACATGACATAAAATTATAGCAAATGCAAGGAAATCTACTACGTAACAGAAAGACCTATCAGTGTTTGCCAGGAGTCGGTGTGGAGGGAGAGCTGGGCTTACAAAGGAAAACAAGAAACTTTTGGAAGTGACATGACACTATTTTAACTTTGGTGATGGTTTCCCAGGGCTTTACGTATGTCAAAACTCATCACACTGTGCATTTTAAGTACATGTACTGTTTGTCAAGCACACCATAATACAGCTGTAAGAGAGTAATATTTAATTCAATGTCTGAACAGAAGACCTGGGAGTGCTTCAGCAGGACAGTACCATAACTAATATAACACTTTAATCAATTAATCACACTAATCACAATCAATCTGTGACAGATGGGGTTTTTGCTGAAGATTTCCCAGAGAGATAAGTGGTTTTTTTTTTTTTTACCTTTAAGAAGTTTATTCTTTAATTTTTCACTGTTTAACTTTTTTTTAACTTTTATTTAATGAATAGAAATTTCCAAAGTACAGCTTATGGATTACAATGGCTTCCCCCCCCCCATAACTTCCCTCCCACCCGCAACCCTCCCCTTTCCCTCTCCCTCTCCTCTTCCATTCACATCAAGATTCATTTTCAATTCTCTTTATATACAGAAGATCAGTTTAGTATATATTAAGAAAAGGTTTCAACAGTTTGCACCCACATAGAAACACAGGGTGAAAAATACTGTTTGAGTACTAGTTGTAGCATTAAATCACAATGTACAGCACATTAAGGACAGAGATTAAGTAAAAGTGTTTTTAATGTACATGTCAAGACAAAACTTCATAAAATTCCTCTTTAACATTCCTGTTCTTTTGCCAAATTTCCATTCTATGCCCAGCTACCTTTTTCCTCTTCTTTCTTTCCAGAACCACTCCAATCCTCAGTATAGTCCCAGAGAGTTCAGCTCGTGGAAAGTATATGCATCAAAACAAAGCAAACTAGCAGATCAGCCCAGGTTAAAAACAGCTACATAACCACCACTTATTGTATAAATTCAGTCCTTACTATTGTCTGCTATCTATTATCCTTATCTATTCCACTCTGTCAAAAGTAACTCACCAAATCATACACAGGCAAAATAAGTCTCTGTAACTGGAAGAATGCCATTAAGCATACACACACACACACACACACACACAACAGTGAAATCACAGGAATTGGTTTGGGACAGAGACATATTAAGTGTCATTTAATGTTTTATTTTTGAAACTACAATGGTACAGTTCAATGGGAAATAGTACTAGTAAAAAATTATCTTTTCAAAAAAGTTAGAGCTCTTTGCTGCCATGGGAAACATTACATCTGTGTGTATTTACCGCTTACCTATTTATTTGAAAGACACAGAGACAAAGAGAGATCTCCTATTTGCTGGTTCATTCCCCCAAAGCCCACAGCAGCCAAGGCTAAGCCAGACGGGAGCCAGGAATAAGAAATACAATCTGGGTGCCGGATGTGGCTGGCAGGAACCCGAGGTGGAGCTGGGAGCAAAGCTGGAACTTGACCCAGGCACTTGGATACGGATGTGGGCATCCCAATTTGTGTCTTCACCACTGCCAACGAACGCCTGCCCCAATAGACTAGGTTTATGAAGAGACATAACAATCTGGAAGTCATTTATGTAGAGGTAATATCTGAAATGTTTGCATGGGTGAGCTCTCCAAAGAAACAAGTGAAGGAAAAAAAATGAAATTACTGAACTTCCAGACCATAAGGCAAAAGAAAAAAAACTCTTGAGATATTAGGAAGGTAGTTCAGAGGCAAGAAGAGAATAGCATGGTAGCTTGGAGGTGAAGAGAGGACTGATTTTTGGCTGACACCGCCGGCGCTGCGGCTCACTAGGCTAATCCTCCACCTTGCGGCGCTGGCACCCCGGGTTCTAGTCCCGGTCGGGGCGCCGGATTCTGTCCCGGTTGCCCCTCTTCCAGGCCAGCTCTCTGCTGTGGCCAGGGAGTGCAGTGGAGGATGGCCCAAGTGCTTGGGCCCTGCACCCCATGGGAGACCAGGAGAAGCATCTGACTCCTGCCATCAGATCACTGTGGTGCGCTGGCCGCAGCACGCCGGCCACGGCGGCCATTGGAGGGTGAACCAACGGCAAAGGAAGACCTTTCTCTCTGTCTCTCTCTCTCTTACTGTCCACTCTGCCTGTCAAAAAATAAAATAAAAAAAAAGAGAGGACTGATTTTTAAAAAGTGGCAATGGAATTTAAAAGGATATAAAAAATTCAATAAAAAACCTGGGAAAATCAATGGTACCCAGGGCTAGAGGAGGTGAGAGCAGCAGATAACTGACAAGCTTGGGGATTATGAGAACGTAGGTGGTTAAAGGGAATATAGCGTTGAATAAGATCTTTTTTCCAAGATCACTAAAATGCAACTGTCTTGAAAAACCAAGCAGATGAAATTGGTGAAGATGGGATAACTGAAGACGCTAAAGAGAGATGCTAACTGGCTGGCACCATGGCTCACTTGGCTAATCCTCCGCTTGTGGCTCCGGGACCCCGGGTTCTAGTCTCGGTTGGGGCACCAGATTTTGTCCCGGTTGCTTCTCTTCCAGTCCTGCTCTCTGCTGTGGCCCAGGAGGGCAGCGGAGGATGGTCCAAGTGTTTGGGCCCCTGTACCTGCATGGGAGACTGGGAGGAAGTTGTCGCTCCCCCTCTTCATGGAGGAACGACACAGGACCCTGCGCTGTTCTTTCGTCTGCTCGGCCCTCCCCGGGTTTGCTGCTGGTTCTTCCCGGGTTGGCTACTGTCCCTTCCACCTCCGTGGAAGGGCGGTTCCCCCTGGCCACTTTCCCCACTTCCGCAGGGGAGCGGCACACCGCCGGCCGGCTCTCTCGGGGGCTGCACAGGTGTTCCCCTTAGATGTTCCTGGTGCATGTTGTCTCTCTCCTCCTTTATAGTCCTCCTCTGCCAATCCCAACTCGGCTGCCCACACGCCGAGTACGCTGCTCTCCTCCAATCAGGAGCAGGTCCTACAGTTTATTGGTTGAACTGGAGGCAGCTGTGTAGAAGCTGTTTTCTTCTCTCCCAGCGCCATATTGTGGGAGAGCAGGTGCATAGAATAAGTCTTAATTCCAGTAACAGTCTAGTCCGAGCTGCTCCCCACAGGAAGTACCCGGCTCCTGGCTTCAGATCGGCGCAGCGTCAACTGTGGTGGCCATTAGGGTAGTGAACCAACGGAGGAAAGACCTTTCTGTCTCTCTGTCGCTGTCTATAACTCTCTGTCTCTCTCTCTCTCTCACTCACTGTCTAACTCTGCCTGGCAAAAAGAAAAAAAAAAGAGATGCCAACTGAGAAAAAAAGAAGCATGCAGAAATTAATTATTGGGCCCCAGAAGAGAGAATCCTTTCCTCCGAAATAGGACAAAATGGGGGGGGGGGTTAGAAACTTTAGGAAGGACAGACTCCTGATGAGAAAGCCTAATAAGCACATGGAAAGATGCTTTATTTAACCAGTGGTCAGTGAAATGTAAATTCTTTAAAAAGGCACCATTTTACCCAATAGATTGGCAACACTGCCAATCCTTGGTAACGTGAGTAACCATGTCGAGAAAAGCCCACCCTCCAATGCAGCAGAAAGGTGAACAGCAGCAGCCTCTGTGGAGGGCAGCCTGACAGTGTTTTCGTAAAAGGCACAGAGCATTTTATTCCACAGAGGCAGTTCCTTAGAAACACATGTACATGTGCGCAGCGAGTGTTGCCAGTCGTTGAGTTATAGCACTGTTTACAAATGGCAAGATCTGTGGGCACTTCAAAGACATCATGGAAAAACGAAATCGAAAGATGTTTATTGTGGTGCTACACAATTTTGGAAACCATGTGTAGTTTTTTTTTTTTTTTCATAATACACATTTTCTGTGAAGTTTTTTTCAATACCTCCTTGTAGAAGACATGTATATATATTCATCAGCAAAAAAGGGGGGACAAATAAATATCTATAATATACTGTTATGCAGCAATAAAAACGAATATAGTAGAGTAATCTGTGGCAATATGGAAAAATTCCCGATAGGTCATTCACTTGAAAAAGCTAATTACTGAATAATAGATATAAAGCACTATGATTTCTATCCAAACATCCAAAAAACACATACACAAAACAGTTTACCTACATTTCCATGTAGGTAATTTTTAGTAGGGAATGCAAATGTACATAGAAATAAGAGGCTGGAAAAATGCACACCAGAGAGATAACAGTGGTTATTTCTGGGACGTGAGTAAGACAGCAAGTGTCGAGAGCCTTTGTTTGATTTGCAGTGTTTATATTTTTGAATGGTATAAGATCTAAGACCTTGAGGAGCCACTAAATAGCTAGACTGTCCTCATAAATGAAGTCCAGAGGGGGAAAACAGAGGAAAGAACATGAATCAGTTACCGAATCATCTTTGGATGTGAAAATGGGTCAGCAGATGATGTGAATCCATAGATTTCAAGAGGGCTGAAGCCATGGATTTCAAAAGGCAAAGACTTCAAAGAATGACAAGCAGAACAAGGGAAGTACAGATCGCCGAAAGTGTGGCCAGTCCCAGCGCCGCCCTCCACAGTCTCTCCTGCGGTGTTGGCTTTGGAGACCTGTCAGTGGAAAGGAAAAGTAGGAGGTACACAGTACCCAAAAGGAGAGCAGCATTTCAGGTAGGGTGAGGAGGTGAACTTAGAAGAAATTGAGGGGCAAAGAGAACTGTCCAAACAGCAGAGCAGAAAACAACAGCAAAATGTGAAAGACAGCAGGGGTGAGACCAGGTGCTACTACCAGGGCTGCTAACCGCAAACAGCCAAGTCAAAACAGCCATGGGGAAGGGCCAGTATATGGATTCCAGGTGTGGTTAATGGGGATAATGGAAGCATTTGGGCAGGCAGCAAAAAGGGGAGCCATTTCGAGGAAAGTCAGTATGAGAACCAGGGTGTCTGGTGGCTGTCGCTCCCAGACCAAGGGAGTCAAAGCAGGAAAATCAAGTTCAAGACAGACACACATACATACACACTTTCTCTCATACACACACCCTAAGATTCCAAATGTAAGGCTGGCAATGAGTCATACCAATAGCAACAATTACTTGACCTGTCGGGTGTGTTTATTCTCTATTACTAAGAGGATTGAGGATGTGGGAAACTTTCATTGTATATCTCCATTTAGTATCCTGCTGTGCCCTGCTAAGTTATGTGCTAGATCCTAATTGGATTGTCGCTTACTAAAGTTAAGACAGAAGCAAATTGGAAAAATTTCAGGCAAGTGAATAGCTCTCCATGGAAATGTCTTATGGAAAAGCAATAAACTTCATATGCACATTGAAAACAGTGACAGAGATATCTCAAAATAAATTCTAAATTTTAATGTACAGAAAAGATAGAAGGAATAGATGATTTCTTTTTCTAACAGACAGCACTTGCCGTGTTGGCTTCCATCTACTGCCACCCTAAAGCAAAGCTCCACGATCCTGAGTGTTGACTGGGGTTGGTCCATTAACAAATGAGGGCACGGAGGCTTGGAGAGACTGAATCGCTTGCCACAGGCAGCATCTGGTGCAGCGTAAAGCCCATTGACTACAGAGTCCATTTGTTTAATCCGCACACTGGGGAAGAACAGCAGGGTTTCCCATCGCTGGGCGCAGAAGCAAGGCAACGGCTTCCTCATCGCCATTTGTGCTTCTCCTTGCTCGCACACGGTCTCCACGTTCACAGCGTTCTCCCCACCGCGCTCCTGTGCCGCAGGTGCTTTGTCTCACCTCACTCCACAGAGCAGAAAGCCGAGGCGCAGATGGGGTAGATAATCCCATCCCATGTCACAAGACTAGTAGTAGCTGAGCAAGAGGCCAACCCGGGGAACCGACAACCTGATTCCGAAGCACTCGGCGATGGGGCCGAGCCACTTCCAGGTACATGTTTGGTTTTGCTTCCCTCTTGGTTGAAGAAACAAGAAAAACCTTGGATCACAGACAAGAGATGAAATGTATTTTTTTAATTTTCCTCATCACAAGAGTGTTGAGCAGAAAACATAACAACATAATTGGATTTTCTTTTAGCATATATATTTGCAGTCATAAGAATTTCAACTATTTGAAAGGCAATGAGAAGTTCATAGAATTTAAAAATTTCAGGTTTCTCCAATGAGTCTATGAGCTTAAGGCCCCTGTGCTAAGACCCACAATATTCAAAGGAACATTTGTGAAGAAATCAGAGAATGAGAGGAGAGAAAAACCATGCAAAGTCTGCTGAATCGAAGTGCAAGTAACCAATAATAAACAATTACTGAGTTTTTGCCACATGCCAGAACCTTTTACAGAGAGGATCCTCCTCCACGCAGGACAACCAGAACCTGCTCCAGAATATGGAGTCAGTAGCTGGTGGGCGAAGATCGAACTCTACGTCCACTAAGGCCTCGGTAGATGCAATTCACTCTAAATGGCTATTAAGTAAGCAAGATTCGGGGCCCACGCTGTGGGTAAGGCTGCCACCTGCAGTGCCGGCATCCCATATGGGTGCTGGTTCAGGTCCTGGCTGCTCCACTTCCCATCCAGCTCTCTGCTGTGGCCTGGGAAAGCAGTGGAAGATGGTCCAAGTCCTTGGGCCCCTGCACCCACGTGGGAGACCCGGAAGGAGCTCCTGGCTTTGGATCGGCACACCTCCGGCCATTGTGGCCATCTAGGGAGTGAACCAGCAGGTGGAAGACCTCTCTCTTTCTCTCTCTCTCTCTGCCCCTCCTTCTCTCTGTGTAACTCTGACTTTCAAATAAATAAATAAATCTTTACAAAAAAAAAGTAAGCAAGATTCTACTCTTTGAACTCTGTAATTCTAAAATTTTAGGAATAAAACAAGATTCCTAAGAGCATAGTAAGAGAAACAAATTACTTGATTATAATGAGCAAACACCACACACACACACACACATACACACACAGGTAGATAGAGGAAATCTATGATGTGCTTGTGTGGAATTTAGCAACTGGGAAAAAGCAAGGAGATTAAACAAAAGTGTTAGTAACACTGTTTAAAGAATGCCAGCTGAATTAATGAAATATAAGATGCAACGGGAGTGGGGGGGGCATTTAGCCTAGAGGTTAAGCTGCTGCTTGGGATACTCACATCCTACATAAGAGTTGCCCATTTGAATCCTGGCTGTACTCCCAATTCTAGCTTCTTGCTGATGCCCCACTGGGAGGCTGCATGTGTGACTGAAGTCTCCCACATGGAAGACCTGGTCTGAGTTTCTCACGCCTGGCTTCAGCCTGGTCCCATCTCAGCTGTTCACACTGAGGAGTGACCCAGTGAACAGGAGATTCTAATCTCTCTCTCTCTCTTTCTCTCTCTCTCTCTCCCTCCCTCTTCTTCCCTCTCTCCCCGTCCCTCCCCCTGTCTTTATTTCTTTGTCTCTCTTGCCTTTCAAATACATAAACATAGTATTTAAAAGACAAAACAGTGATTCAGTAAAAGACCTACTCAGAACCCAAATAGGGCCCAAAGAGACACACCTTATCAAAAAACCTGCTTCTCCTCTTTATTTTTTTAAAGTTATAGGTCTCCCAAATATGCCATAACTTCAGTTGATCACAGTAGTGGAAAACAATGAGTGTAATATAAAAGAATGCCTAGGAAGGGTCATTTTTAAAAATATCTACTTATCGGCCGGTGCCGCGGCTCACTAGGCTAATCCTCTGCCTAGCGGCGCCCGCACACCGGGTTCTTGTCCTGGTCAGGGCGCCGGATTCTGTCCCGGTTGCACCTCTTCCAGGCCAGCTCTCTGCTGCGGCCAGGGAGTGCAGTGGAGGATGGCCCAGGTGCTTGGGCCCTGCGGTGGCCATTGGAGGGTGAACCAACGGCAAAGGAAGACCTTTCTCTCTATCTCTCTCTCTCACTGTCCACTCTGCCTGTCAAAAAAATATCTATTTATCTCTGAAGTTTATTTAAAAGCAATATCTCCCTAAGCAAAAAAAAAATAAAACCCCACAAATATTACGTTTAACATGACCCAGTACATTGCGGAAGCATGATCAGCGTAACGCAGCAGTTCCTGCACAGCCTGGGCATGGCTTTGAGGAGGAAGGCTCCAAACCTTCCTATGGATTTGGGAAGACAGTCAGGGCTAAGATGAGGCAAGTCCCTCTACTGGATGAGTAAGGCTCACGATAAGATGTCGTTGGTAAGGTCCACCGCTTCTGGTTCTCTCTAAACAATCCTTCAGGCCCGTGGTGCAATAGCTGAGGCAAGCTCCATTAGGGGAAGGTTGTGTCACTGTGCAGAACACACACACACCCCGAGAGAGAGAAAGCTGGCTCCTGCATGCTTCATCAAAGCTGGAGGTGTGGCCATTACCTCTAGGCTTAATGAAGCTATAATTAGGAAGAAAAAACACTATGGGAAGGAAGTCCCTGTTGTGGTTTTTCCCTAATAACAGAGGCTTGTCTGAAAGAATTACAACCCCAAAGTCAGGTGAACCCTCTACTTTCCTTCCAGCAATGTCCCAAGTCTGGGGAAAGGAAAGGATGGGAGGTAAGGATGAATTTGGGACAGCACAGCTGCTCTGGACTCTTCCAAAAAGTTACTATAGTGGAAAACCAAGGAAGAGGTCATTGAAGACACGTGTCACATGCATGTGTCACTATGTTTGAGAATGTTGGAGTCAGCTGTAGAGGCATGAAAGCTCATAAAGGTAAATAAACTTTGGGGCCACGTAGCTCGTGAGACACTGGCAGAACTCACACGATGCTGCTACATATAGATAAATAAGTCAGTAACCTCTGAGACACAAACAACCAGAGCATGCTGACCACAGGTAGAAAGGGATAGAAAAACCAAACAAGAAGGAAAAGCAGGAAACAGCAGGTGCACGTGAGACTGAGCACATCAGCAGAGGGCAGAGAGCCAAGCACTGGGATCAGGTTCCAAGTGAAGGCGGGTGTGCGTGTGTGTGCAGACTCAGGAAGGATGAATGACTGAGAATCTCATTAAGTAAATAGCACTGGTCAGCAGGACATACAAGAGGGAGGACACAGGCAGGCGCCACGGCTCAACAGGCTAATCCTCCGCCTAGTGGCGCCAGCACACCGGATTCTAGTCCCGGTCGGGGCGCCAGATTCTGTCCCGGTTGCTCCTCTTCCAGGCCAGCTCTCTGCTGTGGCCCGGGAGTGCAGTGGAGGATGGTCCAAGTGCTTGGGCCCTGCACCCGCATGGGAGACCAGGAGAAGCACCTGGCTCCCGCCTTCGGATCAGCGCAGTGCGCCGGCCGCGGCGGCCATTGGAGGGTGAACCAATGGCAAAGGAAGACCTTTCTCTCTGTCTCTCTCTCTCTCTCTTACTGTCCACTCTGCCTGTCAAAAAAAAAAAAAAAAAAAAAAAAAAAAAAAAAAAAAAAAACCAGAGGGAGGACACCTGGCTCTTAGCAAAGTTATTACAAACCTTTAAAGAGTGTTCCTAGACTGAATCAATAAAACAAAATCATCATTTTGGAACACTTTAATTATATTTATGCAACAAATAAAATCATCTCTTTAGTTGATTATGTTGGGAACCATTGGTTTCGGTAAGTCTTTCCAGTCTACTGAGAGTCCATGGGTTCATGACTTCCCACAATGGAAATTCCTCATAGTTCATTAAGGTCAGCCAATTCACTTAGTAAGTTCTAAAATTGTTGGGTGAATTTCCTCACTTGACACCCATAGCCTGGTAGTGGTAAGGCAGTATTTAAACTCAACTGTTCCTGGATTGAGAAAACAAGATCTGAGTCTAGGATAATGAGTAGCTGGAACAGACGCAGACGACAGTGAAGAAATATATTCCCTTGGGAAGGAAGACAGGACACAAAGAGGCGTATGGGCAGGGTGGGTGGTGGCAGAACATCCAAGGAGCATAGAGGGGGCAGCTGGCCAATGGGAGAAGGCAAGTTCAATGAAGCCCAGTTTTACCAAACGAGAGTAAGGATCATGTAGATGAGAGAAAGGCAAGGACAGGGCCGTCTCCAGAGAAATCTGCTTTGCTGCACATCCAGAGATTTCTCTCTCACAAGTGCAGAGAAGTCACCATGGTCCAAGCGCAGTCCTCAATTTCTAGACTCATAACCTGTGCCATCACAGAAAAGGTGGATCAGTCTCTCGTGATCCATTCAACTTCAAAGGAAGTTTGCTATGTAAACAACAACAAGGTTGTGGAATGCCAAATTTAGAATTTAGAACAAAAACTAAAATGTTCATGAGCTCTGGGGATATCCTCTTGAGCCAGCACGTAATTGTCCTGGAGAGAAGGCAGATAAGAAGGAAGGGGCCGACGCTGTGGTGCAGCGGGTGAAGCTGCTGCCTGCAGTGCAGGCATCCCAAATGGGCGCTGGTTCAAGTCCCGGCTGTTCCTCTTCTGATCCAGCTCCCTGACAATGTACCTGAGAAAACAGGGGAACATGGCCCACGTCCTTGGGCCCCTGCACCCAGATGGGTGATCCAGAAGAAGCTAGGAGCCTTTGGATTGGCCCAGCTCCAGCCATTGTGGCCATTTGGGGAGTGAACCAGCAGATGGAAGATTCTCTCTCTCTCTCTCTCTCTCTGCCTCTGCCTCTGCCTCTCTGTAACTCTGCCTTTCAAATAAATAAATAAATCTTTAAAAAAAAAAAAAGAAGTAGTAGCAGCAAAGGGTAATCAAAATGTCACTTGGAAAGTACAGGTGGCAATAGTTTCTGTTATGCTAAATGAACCTGATGCATCTACTAACACAAGAGAATTCTCCTGCATTAAGGTCCACGTCCTCAATCACCCATTTTTCTGCTGCAGATCTTCTTTTTATTATCTACTCAGACTATAGTGACCTCCTCTTAGCAATCTCCTCAATGCACAGGCATACAGATGTATCCTCTCTGCCCCCGCAGTCATATTAAAAACCAGGAGCGCTGCTCCACTAGGAAAGGAGACCGAGACAGAGTATGATGGTAGGACCTTAACAGAGGAATATTTGCTGTGCTTATCTCTTCTCTTAACTAAGCCGCAATATTCCCATAGTTATATCACTATTTATAAAAAAATTCATTAATTACTTTTTTACCTCTAAGGAATAATCCCGGATCCTTACACCTTTATTCTTTGATCCTTTTAAAACCCATAGGAGCTCCCAACTCCTCACTTTATAATATGATATTGCATTCTAAACCTCCCCCTTGCTTTCCTTCCTTCTGAGCAATAAATTTGTCATCTATAATTTTACTTCCCCATTGTTAAGATTGGTGATATTTATATACTCTTCTGAAGCATAATAAAGTTTTTTTGTGCCTTGTCTATAAGTAGACTCAAAAAGTTGGAAAATTTAGATGGTATTTATATGCAATATTATGACTTCATAAATAATTATTTACTATAAAGGCACACAGTTATAATTGCTGCTACTCTCTTATATAACTTTTATCGATTTTTCCTGGAGTTTAAATTCTGTTTTCTTTAAAGAAATTGACCTCATTGATTTATTTATTTTTTCCTGCTCTCTACCAAGTAAAACATCCTATTGTGGTAGAAACTGCTAGTTGTTCCCCAAAATTTGTTCTCTACTTCATCTCCAGTAAGCCAAAATTAACTGTAGTTGTGCACATAAACATACGAAGTAAAAACAAACAATCATCTTCCAATTTGCTTGTGCCAGGCATAGTCATGTGACTTAGCTCTGGTCACAGGAGGTAGGGTCCAGAGTTGAGCACAACATTCATTAAGATTCTGACGCCATAAACAAGAGTGTCAAATTGTTAAGTCAACAACAGGAGTCACTGTGTACTTACTCCTTATGTGGGATCTCTGTCCTTAATGTGTTATCCAATGTGAATTAATGCTATAACTAGTACTCAAACAGTATTTTACACTTTATGTTCTGTGTGGGTGCAAACTGATGAAGTCTTTACTTAATATATACTAAATCAATCTTCTGTATATAAAGATAATTGCAAATTAATCTTGATATGAATGGAATGGGAGAGGGAGCGGGAAATGGGAGGGTTGCGGGTGGGAGGGAAGTTATGGGGGGAAAAAGCCATTGTAATCATAAACTGTACTTTGGAAAATTATATTTACTAAATAAAAGTTAAAAAAAAGAATCCTACAAGAGAGGGCTGGTGCTGTGGAGCCAGCATCCCATGTGGGTGTCCACTGGAGTCCCAGCTGCTCCACTTCCAATCCAGCGCCCTGCTAATGTGCTTGTGAAAGCAGCAGACGATGGCCTAGGTGCTTGGGTTCTTGCAACCAAGTGGGAGACTTGGATGAAACTGTTGGCTTCAGCCTGGCCTCGTCCTAACCATAGGCAGCTGTTTGAGGAGCGAACCAGTGGGTGGAAGATATCTCCCTCTGCCTCTCCTCTGTAATCCTGAATTTCAAATCAATAAACCTTAAAAAAAACTCTAAAAGAGCCTGTCGCAGAGCAGGGCCCCTGCATCCCCATGGTGTGTATTGAGAGGGGAGCTGGGCCACAGGGCTGCTGTGAGAAAATGGGGCAGGACATGGGCCACACCATGGATTCTCATGTCCACCTTGAGTCCCAGCCTTGCTGAGCCGGCCACCCCAAAGAGCTCCCCGCTGGGGAATCCCAGCATTGACCACTCCTCTTGTGGCTCACAGAGCCACCAGGAGCCTGGCCACCACCATTGGCATGCTCATTGCCACTGCTTCCTTGGAGCCCTTGTTCTGGGCTGTCCCTGCTACCTGTGTCTGCAGCGCATCAACCAGTCCAAGGATGAGGAGAGCACAGTGAGGGATGACCAGACCGGGGAGCCCTTCCTGTTGGGGTGATATCTGGCGAAGGAACCATGTGTGCAGAGAAAGTCCAAGCTGATGACCCCCAACAGCCGGAAAGTGCTCGGCTGATCTGGGATGAGCAGCTCCTGGTCCAGTCTGCGGCCAGCAGGGAGGCGACTGGAGAGGCAAAGCCTCACTGATGTGCTTGTCTCAGCGGCATGGCTTCGGCAGGCTTCCTGGGCACTTGCGCTGACTCCGGGGCCTAACTGTTCCCATCTTCCCCTCAGTGCCCTGGTGTGGTCCCAGTGCAGGCAGTGGGGCAGGCCTGACCTTGCTGAGGCTCTCGGCTTCGTGGGGTTTTTCTTGAATGTTTAGCAGAGCTACTATGGCAATGTGTGAACTAATAAACCTGTGAAATGGAAAGGGACCCCCAGAAGCACTTGAAGGGGGAAAAAAAAAGGTCCTAAAAGTGTCTATGTACCTATTCTTTCCTTTCTGTCTAGTTTCCTCTTGGCAGCCGGATGCTTGCTCTCAGCATTGGACTCTCAGCACGCTAGGAGACTAAAGCACTCAGCTGTTTTAGGTCAGGCTTTTATGTGACAGATAAAAAAAAAACAAACTTCTACCTTGGCAAAGCCTCCCCAAACCCTATTAGCAGCTCAACACTGCCTCACTCTGGGCCTCTTTTATGTAAATGCAAACCACAAAGAAATCAGAAACAAAAACCACTTTTGTTGTTGCTGGAGCCCTGATTATTCAACATCTCTCAGCAGCAGGAAAAAAAAACCCGCACACAGGCTAACTGACGCAGAACCACAGAGGTTGTCCTTGCTTTGGACACTGGCCCAGCTCCTTGACTGCATCAGGCAGTGCCTGGAAGGCTGCACAGGTGCAGGAGAAAAAGCAGGGCACGGGGACTGCCAGAAAGGCCCAGGCAACACACTTGTAATCAGATTTTAGAGCTGGACACGACTTAGTTTCCCAGGACGTGAGAGAAGGAAGAGAAGAAGACAAGAGGACTCTGAATGTAAAATCCTCCAGGTAGCTAATAGTTCTTCCCCAAGAGCCTAAGTCACAGGAAAGGCCAAGACTGAGGCACAGGTCTACAAACAGTCCACCCAGTCAATCCCAGACCTCTTTCATCCTACAGTTTCAGAAGCTAATTTACAATAATTTTCTATTCATCTCTCCAGATGAATAGCGTTTATTACTTGAGTTCTCTTCACTTTGTTCTTTTCAAAACTGTGCCCCTTGCTTCCTTTTAGCTTGTTAGCAAAGCCCGCAGCATCCTCACGTGAACCAGAAACGTGTTCTCTGTGCGCCGGGTCACCTTCACAGACAGACCCAGTGGGAGTGAGGGCGAGGAGAGAATCACTTACGCCACGCAGACCGCCGACAGTGTCCCAGACGATGACAGCAGTCTCGGGGATAAATTGATCACTCACAGCTACCCATAGGACTCTGTAATCAAAAGGAAAGCTGATGCTTGGTCAAGGGGAAGTGCATACCCTCAAGGTCCCTCCTTTGTTGGTCTCTTTGATCCTCCTTAGTAATGGGTCAGTCCTACCACCCGCCCACCCGCAGCCCAAATGCTGTGCACGGGATTTGCGAGCCGTCCCTGTGTTCTTGCTAGAACCCTGGGACTTAGGTTACTCTCACACTCAGGAGCCCTGGATAAGAAGGCTGGAGGATGGTAACACTTAACACTTACATACGACTTATAGAACACTTTGGTGCCTTGTCTCTTTTAATCCTCACAAAAAACCTGAGAGACAGCCATCTGATTCTCTTTTTAAAAAATAATTTATCTGCCGGCGCCATGGCTCACTAGGCTATTCTTCTGCCTGTGGCACCGGCACCCAGGGTTCTAGTCCCGGTTGGGGCACCGGATTCTGTCCCGGTTGCTCCTCTTCCAGGCCAGCTCTCTGCTGTGGCCCGGGAGTGCAGTGGAGGATGGCCCAAGTGCTTGGGCCCTGCACCCGCATGGGAGACCAGGAGAAGCACCTGGCTCCTGGCTTCTGATTGGCATGGCACCAGTCATGGTGGCCACTTGGGGGATGAACCAACAGAAGGAAGACCTTTTGCTCTGTCTCTCTCTCTCTCACTGTCTAACTCTGCCTGTCAAAAAAAATAATTTATCATTTTAAAAACAAAACTTACTGCATGTCTAGTTTCTATTAAGCAAGTATATGGTACATGTTTAATCCTTACAACAGCTCAATCCCTAGACTATATTTTACCATTGAGGAAACTATAATACCTAGTTAATTAGTGCTACTGATGTAAATAAGTCATTTTTCAATGATAATACCTACTGCTGATGACCTATGAGACAGTACAGTATTTCTGGAGGACAATCTGTTATACATATTTAGGGTGATAAAAAAGCAAATACCCTTTGAGTCAACAAACCAACTTCAAGAAATTTGAGCTCAGAAAATCATCAGACATCAAGTGTAACAATGCCCTCTGCAGCACTGCTTATAATTGTGAAAAATAATACCAAAACCTAGTAGTAAGCTATGACATATCATAAAATGCAATGTTTTTTCTAGTTCAAAACATTTTAGAAGATTACATAATGATATAGGAAACAATCACACTGGCATGGAAAATAACATGAGGAAATTTCAAAATGTTCATGGAAATATAGTTAAAAGATTATTTTAGTGTAAAATAATTTGAAATCATGCATAATTTTTCATATGTTCTTGAAGATCCTTTGTATATTGTTTAGTGAAAATACATTGCAAAGCTTTATTTTTAAGATTTATTTTATTTATTTAAAAGACAGAGTTAGAAAGAGACAGAGAGGTAGAGGTTTCCCATCTGCTGGACTTGGGCCACCCTCTGCAGTTTCCCCTCTGCCTTAGCAGGGAGCTGGATTGGAAATGGAGCAGCTGGTGCCCATACGGGATGCCAGCACTGCAGGCCTGCACTTTAGTCCGCTACACCACAGTGCCAGCTCCTATTGCCAAGCTTTTAGTTCCAGGTGATTAGTGGCTGGCGTTTTGGGGCAGTGGGTTCAACTGCCACTTGTGACAACCAAATTCCATAATCAGAGTGCCAGTGATAGTAAGCTACTCTGCTTACAACCCAGCTCCCTGCTAATGCACCCTGGGAGGCAGGGGACAATTTCTCAAGTGCTTGTGGCCCTGCCAGCCACCAAGGAGACCCAGAGAGAGCTCCAGGTTCCAGACGTCAGCCAGGCCCCACTCTGGCTGCTGCAGGCAGGTGGGGAGTGAACCAACAGATGGAAAATCTCTGTCTCCTGTCTCTCTGTTGTGCTGCATTTCAAGTAGATGGAAAACAAAAATAAATAAACATTTTTAAAAATGTGATAGATGGGGGTCAGCATTGTGATGCCCGCATCTCATGCATGAAGGCCAGTTGGAGTCCCAGCTGTTCCTCTGATCCCACCTTCCTGGTAGTGAATCCAGGAAGTAGCAGATGATGGCTCAAGAATGTGAGTTCCTGTCATCCATGTGAGAAACCCGTATGGAGCTCCTGGCTCCTGGGTTCAGCCTGGCTCAGCTCTGGCTATTGCAGCCATCCGGGGAGTGAACCTGCTGATGGAAGACCTCTCTCTCCTCCCTCTCCTCTCTCTCTCTCTCCCCCTCTCTCTCTCCCCCCCTTTAAAATAAATATATAAATAAATAAAACTTTTTTTAAAAAGACGATAGATTGAAAAATAAATTTACCTTTATTCACTCCCCCAGAAAGTTAGGTACTGTTGAAATAGAAGCTATAGTTTATTAAACACACACACACAACAGTGTAAAAAGGGGAAACATTAATGCCATTACCAAATGCTGGAAGCATTTTACGAGTTTCTGAAAGACCAGAGATGGCTTTGGCCAAAGTGAAGCATAAATCAGATTGGAGCGAGTCACAGGTCCATACAGGCACAGAGAAATGCAGCAGCTGCAGCAGAGCTGTTTTACAGCTTTCCCTAAGTCTATGGGGGATGTAGTCAGAGCATGAGAAAGGACCTAACGTGTGACAATGGATTGAAGAAGTGTATGTTCTTGACGCAGTCTGACCACCACCTAAGTATGCTTAAACAGAGCACCTATTATATGAGACTAACTAGACTGTCAGTGTCAGGGCAAGGACTCCTAGAGGCTGCCGGTCTGCTTATCTTAGAGAAAAGCCTGCCGGTCTGCACACCACACCCAAAACCAGACAGCTTGCAGCCCAAGTCCTCACACAGGGAAGAGGGCACTACCAGCCAGCCAGCTACAGCAACAACCAAGTGTATTTTCACTCAGGCACAGCTTGGAAAGCTGAGTACCAGCAGACATTTGATTTTGAAAAACTTATGTCAAAGACAATTCTACAGATTAGCAAACCATTTTATTATCCTCTTGGGAAAAGAGGAAAAACCCAGTCCCCAGTCCCTTTGCATCTAGATGGAGCCAAATGACTATTTCTGAACAGTGGATGACAGCAGAACAATATGCCACTTTCAGACTCAGCCAGAAACACTGGGTCTCCTCCATGTGGTCTTCCCCTCCCTCACCCTCTGTGGCAACCACGGGAAGCCATGGACGATGGTGTCCTGATCTCTGAGCCACCTCTCATGGGACAGGTGACAGGTGGGACTGTTTATTATAATAATAGTCCCTACTATTACAGCAGCATGAAAGACCCAGGTAATCAAACAGAACATTGACTCCAAAGGAAACCAATAATTCAGGGAAAAGATAGGACTTTAGTTAAATCCTAGGCCTTTTTCACTCTTTTAAAAAAGGTGTGTGAATGCATTGTATTTATTCAATTGGAAAAGAATAAAGTAGAACAACAACAGAAGAAACACATAAGGAATTCCTGGAAGTTGAAAAGCATTGCTTCGGTGAAAATTTCAGGAGGAAAGCTGCAAAACAGAAACCACCAACAGGGCAGATATTTAAAGGTTATTTAGTTATTTGAAAACTGGAGTTACAGACAGAGAGAGGGTGAGACAGAGAGAGAGGAAAGGTCTTCCATCTTCTGTTTATTCCCCAAATAGCTGCAATGGCTGGAGCTGCATCGGCCGTTCTGGAGCCAGGAGCCAGGAGCTTCTTCTGAGTCTCCCATGTGGGTGCAGGGGCCCAAGCACTTGGGCCATCTTCTGCTGCTTTGGCAGAGCTGGATTGGAAAAGGAACAGCTGGGAGTTGAACCGGTGCCCATATGGGATGCTGGTGCCGCAAGCAGAGGCCTAGCCCTCCACACCACAGCACTGGCTCCACAGGGCAGATATTTGACTCAGCAGTTAAACCCCCACTTCCCACAGCAGAGGACCTCGTTCAAGTGTTGGCTACCCTGCTCCCAGTCCAGTTTTTGCTAATGTGCATCCTGGAAGGCAACAGCTGACTCAAGTACATGGTCTCTGCCACTCACAGGGGAGACCCAGATGAAGTTCTCAGTCTCTCTACCTCAAAATACAATGAAAAATAAATAAGCAACAATTAAAAAAAAACACTAACAGAAAACACAAAAGAGTGAAAAATATCGAAGGGAAAGTTAAGCAACACTTGGTAAATATTTTTACATGTGTTCAGAAAATTTCAGAATTACAAAGATCAAAAGGAAATTCTGAAAATACACAAAATTTAGGTAAATAAGTTACTTAGGACTGTGAGTTAGATTAGCAGCCACAACATTAGATACCAGAAGTAAATGGAGTCAGGCTTTCGTGTTTTTACCAAGAAAAATGCTTCCCACCTCCAACACTAGTCACCTTTCTGTTACTACAATGAAATACCCAACAAGGCTACTTATGAAGGAAGAAAGGGTCTACTTTGGCTCATAGTTTTGACGCTTAAAATCTAAGGTTGGGTGGTCCCATTGGTTGGGCCTCTGATGAGGGCAGCAATGGCGGAGTTTGGGGTGAGGACAGAGGAAGGACCGCGTGACAAGCTGAGGCAGAACGAGGCTGGAGCCCTCCCAGTCTTACAACCAATCCTTGCATGAGAATTACCTTCCAAGGGCACACTCCCAATAACCAATGTTCAACCACTAGGCACTACCTGTTATCACCTAACTGGATCTCATTTCCCTTCTTTGTGCCATTATTTTTCTTTGTTTTAATCTTCATTCTTTTTTTAAAAAAAGATTTTATTAATTTATTTGAAAGGCAGAGTTAGAGAGAGAGAGAGAGAGCACTCTTCTATCCATGCTGGTTCACTCCCTAAATGGCTACAATGGCAGGAGCTGGGCCCTTCCGAAGCTAGGAGTCAGGAAATTTCTTCCGAGTCTCTCTTGCCAGTGCAGGGACCCAAGCACCTGGGCCATCTTCTACCGCTTTCCCAGACACATTAGCAAGGAGCTGGATCTGAAGTAGAGCAGCCAGGTCTTGAACTGGAGCCCATAAGTGGCTTTACCCACTATGCCACAGCACTGGCCCCACACCATTATTTTAAGATTAAGGTTTAACCACCTATATGAGTTTGAGAGTCTAGCCTATTCAAACCATAGCATATACCTAACCAAAATATGAATAAAACAAGAAAACAGAAGAAAGCCATCTCCAGACATGTAATATTTACTATAAAAGTATTAAAACATGAACTCCAGAAAAATAAAATGTAACCCCCAAAAAGATGCATATAGGAAATATAAGATGCAGGGCAACAAACCCCCAAAAATTGAATTAAAAGCAATCCCAGGATAACCAGAATAGTTGTGCTTATATAGTAAGACCAAGGATTAAACAGTTCAACTTAGAACAAGAAAAGGAGCACTCCAACAGAGTATCAGGAAGAAAACACAGTTTTGTGAGAAATAGCACACCGTGGGAGACGAATGACCCCAGTGAGAAGGTGAATGGGTGCCCCATCTAGAGGCTTGCTCCGTGAGCCTGCACTCAAAGCTGTTCCATAAGGCTCAATGGAAGTTCTGAACGGGCTCACCAATGTGGGCTTCCCTCTCTAAGGCGGACCAGGGGCTACACTCTCCATAGAGCACCATCCCCCAGGAGTTCGGGAGACCTCCCAACAGCCTAATCACTTTGGATCCTTTCCATCATGACAGAGCCTCTGTCATGAAAGTCGCTTCCAGAGGAACAGGGGTAGACTCTCCAGGAGGATTTCCCTTCCTTGTCCATAATGGTTCTCTTGGCGCCATCTTTCTCAGACTTACTGAATGCCTTATTCGTCTCTAACAAAAAACATATTTTATGGCGCTATGGGTGCAGAAACAGACTTGCACCCATGGACGTTCTGTTCTCTTATATTGCCCACCACCGCGAGAAGTGCTTGCCTGATGGAAAGATGCATGCCCGCCAAGGAGCCGGTTTCAGGACCAGCTAGGAGGCAGCCCTCTGGGATTTGGGCCAGTGTTCTTCAGAATATGTGTCTTAACCTAGGGGACAATGTACTGCTTTATATATCACCGTCAGAATACTCGGGTCCAGGAAATAAGGAGTGACCTCTCTCACTATAAACCTTATAGACCATTAAAGGAACTTCATTTCTTGTTCCACACCTTATCCTCATTTCTATCCAAGGGAGAAATGTGGGAAGCTAAGACTTCCCTCTGGTATTTGGAGCTTCTCATGCCACTAAAATAAGAGGCAGCAAAGGTGGCTACTGGCTTGAATGAGTGATCTCTATGGCCATTCGTGGGGAATTTGGTAGCTGTTACATAAGGTGACAGCCAGAGCCTCCCCTGGGGGTGCCTCTTAGCAGCCCCTTGTCTAATACTTCTATACAGGAAAAATAGCAGCTGCCAATGAAGCCAAGACCTCAAGGACCAAGGACCCACTTCCCCTAGAAGTAAATTCATCACACCAAAAACTAACTCTGTGCTGCCCAGGTGCCACTAGGGGAAGGGAGGCAGAAGGTGGCTATGATTATTGATTTAGATCTCACGGCCAGGGAGGCAGCCGTGTCCAGTGTTACTTGGTGCCCTTTTCCTCCCTGGCTTGCAGCGTGCACATTCTGGGAGGAATCCAGGAATTGTGGCTCACACTTTAGGTTTCAGGTTTTTTGGAAACAAAATTAATTTTCATTTTATTTTATTGAGAGAGAGAGAGAGCGCGCGCTCCCATCTGCCAGTTTGCTTCCCAAATGCAAGCAAGAGTTGTGGCTGGGCCAGGGCAAAGCTGGGGGCCAGCAACTCATTCCGTGTCCTCCACATGGTGTCAAGGAGCCACGTACTTGAGCCATCATCCGCTGCCTCCCTGGTTGAACGGGAGCAGGAAGCGGAGCTAGGACATGAACCCAGGAACTCCCTTATGGGATGCAGCCATTCCAAATAGCATCTTAACTGCTGGACCAAATTCCCACCTCTGTCGATTTCTTCAAGCAACTCAGATACCTGCTTGCCCTGATCCTTAGCCTCCTGCATCCATCCACATACAGTCTGCTTTGTTTTTGTTTTTGTTTTGTTTTTGTTTTTTGACAGGCAGAGTAGACAGTGAGAGAGAGAGAAA
The DNA here is from genome assembly GCF_051225735.1 of Oryctolagus cuniculus. NCBI lineage: Eukaryota > Metazoa > Chordata > Mammalia > Lagomorpha > Leporidae > Oryctolagus > Oryctolagus cuniculus. The sequence goes on along the minus strand of NC_142869.1, from coordinate 180,826,995 downwards.
GAGAGAGAAAGGTCCTCCCTTTCCATTGGTTCACCCCCCAATGGCCACAGTGGCTGGCACACCACGCTGATCTGTAGCCAGGAGCCAGGTGCTTCTCCTGGTCCCCCATGCGGGTGCAGGGCTCAAGCACTTGGGCCATCCTCCACTGCACTCCCGGGCCACAGCAGAGAGCTGGCCTGGAAGAGCAGCAACCGGGACAGAATCCGGTGCCCCGACCGGGACTAGAACCCGGTGTGCCAGCACCGCAGGCAGAGGATTAGCCTAGTGAGCCGCAGTGCCGGCCAATCTGTTTTCTTCGTACAGTAATCTGCACATTGAATTAAGAATGAGTGTGCTCATTCTTAAAGTAACATCAGCTGCTGAACTGTGCAATAGCACAGCTGTGGTAGAAGTTTGTATCTGGTTCAGATAATGTCCGCAGTGCTTCTTGGTTGATAAGCGTTGCCTTTACAAGGAGTAATTCAGTAACTAGGATACTGTTGTTCCCCATCTGCCATTTTTAAAATGTTCCTTCCGAGACCTTTCTATTCATGTGCATAGTTGGTAAAAAAGAAAACAAAACCAGAAAAAGCATGCCTCGCTGTCACAGATTGTCTCTGACTGGGGGGAACCCGAGGCTCTCAGAACTGGTTTTATCTCTGTGTCTGTGTCCATCTGTCTCTCACCCCCTCATCTTCCCGTTTCCTGTGTCTTCTCGTGGTCTTGCTCCACATGAGCACCTCCACGTGGCCCTCCAGGCAAGGCCATATGGTGATTCTGACATCTTAGGAAAAGAAGAACAGAAAGTATGTACAATAATGAAGATGGTGACCATTATACCAAGAAAGAGAACTCGGGAGCTTGAGCCCTTCCCTTACAGATAAGTGTCTGTCTGTGCTGAGGGAGAATGAGCCAGACCCCCATCACTCGATATTAATGAGATCTAAGAATCACGTTTACTCACACTTTTGCTTCATTAATAGATCGCAAAGAAAGCTGTCCTTTACTAGCTCAGATAAGGCAAAAATAATTGCTAATGGGTTTTCATGCGAGAGTCCTGGGAGGCACACAGAGGGCCCTGCCCCAGGGAGTGTCATCAATGGCCCTGATACAACTTTCCTTTGTTGGTGGAACAGGAGCCTGCAGAGACCCTGCTCTAAGGCCAGCAACTCCTCTGTTGTCACCACCCACCCTGCACCACCAGTCACTGATGAAACCTGGCGACCTGAAGTGCTGTGGCTGCTGGCTGGGTCTCTTTTGATCAGTACATGTCACTGAAAGGAAATGCCATGTGACCCACTGTGACTGCTCTTCTCTTTGCGCTCTCTCTCTCTCTCTCGCTTTTGGTTTCCTGAAATTTCCAACTAACTGCTATTTAAAAAAATAAACACAAACTCTTACCCACTTACTCTTTTATTATGTAAAGCAATTCAGCTCTGCCTAAGCTTCTATACCCAAATTTACATAGGCACACAAAATTCAGCTAAAAAACAAACCAACTGAAAAAAGGCAGCAGTCAACCTGACTTAACTAACTGAGCCTAAAGGATGGTATCTTGTAAGACTTACGTACGCGGCCAGCTCACTAGACTAATCCTCCACCTGCGGCGCTGGCACACCAGGTTCTAGTCCCGGTCAGGGCACCGAATTCTGTCCGGGTTGCTCCTCTTCCAGTCCAGCTCACTGCTATGGCCCAGGAGTACAGTGGAGGATGGCCCAAGTCCTTGGCCCTGCACCTGCATGGGGGACTAGGAAAAGCACCTGGCTCCTGGCTTCCGATCAGCACAGTGTGCCAGCTGCAGCGCGCTGGCCGCAGCGGCCATTGAGGGGTGAGCCAACGGAAAAGGAAGACCTTTCTCTCTGTCTCTCTCTCACTGTCCACTCTGCCTGTCTTCCTTGTCCCAAATGCCTCACCAACACATGTCCTCCAAACAAAATAACTCTCCCAATGAGAAATTTCAAGCCAGCTGCTAAGAAGAAAAAAGCCAACAACATCCCCTAGCATATCATACTAACTTCTTCTGCCTGAATGTTTCATAAACTGACTTGTCTCTCTGCCAACCAGTTTCCTAGTAGTTATTTTTTTTGGAAATTATTCAGCGGCATTTAGCAGATGGAAAACCCCTAGATCACAGAAAAAGGCACACATAACCATACACAAACTTAGATCTGAGACCCAACAAAAACAGTCTTCAAGGTCCTGATCATTTATTTACAAAGACAGGAAATTGTTTGTTTTCATTCGGAAAAATAGGCCAAGGATGTAACTGGAGGAGACATTTTTCTTTTTTTTTACTAATACAGCAGCTGAAGCAGGAAGAGACATTAACACATAATAAAGCAACTTCAATATAGCAAAGGTAAAGAAATTCCCTATTTTCAAGGACCTGTTCCCCCTGGGGCCGGGGGAGAAACAAGTGTGTGACTGGAAGGAGCATCACTTTATGGAAGTGCTTCTAGAGAGGCAGGGGTCTGGTCTGGAGGTCATAATGCTACCTGGGACACCAGCACCCCATATCTGAGTGCCTGGTTTCAAGTCAGCTTGGGCTTCCGGCTCCAGTTCCTGGCTAATGCACACCACAGGAAGCAGCAGACGACAGGGCAGGTGGCTGGGCCCCTGACACTCATGGGGGAGACCTGGATCGATCCCAGCTCCTGCTTTGTCTGCCTCAGCCCCTGCCCTGCTGTGGGCCTCTGCAAATAAACACATAGCTAGGAGCTGTCTTTCTCTCTGCTTCTTGAATGAATAAAAACTTTAAAAAATTAAAAGAATTTTAAAGGATAAATTTTGCCAATATTCTTCTGGGTGTTCAGAATTTAATGCATTCACCAAAAAAGTTATTCCAAAAATATTCCAGTGTGAAATGAGAAGAAAAAAAGAGAAATAGAAGCAAACCTCAATCCTTCTTTGTTCACCCCTGAAACTATTAGCAGTTACATAAAATGTTATTTTAAATTATAAGATATAAAAGACCATAATACATCCCACTCTGCTACTTATTTGAAGCTCATTACAAGATTTTTAGATTCTCTCAGGAAACTCTGTTAACTCACCATCAGTATTAGTCTTCAGAACAAATTATTAACAGAATCAGATTGTGTTGTACTGCGCTCCTCCCTAATCAGCTACCTCACTCAATTCCTACCAAATTCAAATTAAAGAAAATGATAGTTCTTGGAAACCATTAGGGATAATTACCCTTTCTACAATCTATAATTTGATCGTGGATAATTATGTGATGTAACAATAGAATAATTAGACTCATTTCTCTCTCTGTGTTTGTGTGTGGCTCAGTCAGGCCACACTGGCTAAATTATATTTATAAATGACCTATTAAAATTGGTCAACTCTATAAATGTCATGGCTAGAAAAGACTTAGATAATTGCAAGGGATGTGATACTCAAGATGTTATTTTAATGTCCTTTCTTAATACTAGAAAATTAATTCACTAAATTTTGTTTCTACTGCAATATTTCAATGCTCTAGGAGATAAGTAAGCTCATCTGATACGGAAATCATTAAGGAATCACTGGTTGGGTGGAGAAAGGTATTCCTAAAAACCACACAAGTAAATTTATGTTTACAAACTAAGATGACCATGATGAAAGAAAAGACATAGTCTTCTGTGTAATAGGAATACACAGAGACTAACAAGATTTCAGAAAGTGTCCCTAAAACAGCAACCCACAAGCTGATGGTTCCTTTAATTTGGTAAAATAGACCTTCCTTAATATTTATCATTTAGTGGCATCAAATACATTCACAACATAATGTAACCATTACCACTATCTGTACCCAAAACTTTTACATCATCCACATGAAAATCCCGTGCCCTTGAAGCAACAACTCCTCTTCTCCCTGTGGTCCCTGGTAATCTCTTGTCCTTCCTGTGCCTGGGAATTTGCCTGTTCTCAGTACCTGGTCACTGTGGTCTGAATATTTGGGTCTCCCTAAATTTCTTACTGAAATCTTAACCCCCAAGGTGCTGGTATTAGGAGGTGGGTGCTTGACAGGACAGAGGCCTCGTGAATGGGATTAGTGCCATTCTAACACAAGTCTGAGAAAGTCCCCTCATCCCTTCCACCATGTGAGGATACAGAAAACAGACAACTGTCTACGAGTCTGGAAGCAAACCCTCAACCCTCAGACGCCGTATCTCTGGTACCTTGATCTTGCACTTTTCAGCCTCCAGACTGGTTAGAAACAAATTCCTGTTGTTCATGAGCTACTTAGTTGGTGATATTTTCCTAGAGCAGCCCAAATGGACTGAGAGTCATGAGTGCATCTGTCATGTCTCTGGCTTATTTCATTACGCAGAATGTTTCCAATGTTCCCACACTGTGGCATACATCAAAATTTCACTCCTTTTTGTATTAGTCTGTTTTTCGTTACCTTAACTGAAATATCCTAGAGGAACTTCTTTGGGAAAGCAAATGTCTACTAAAGTTTGAGGTTACAGGATGGGTTATCTGATGGCAGCTGGTCATGGTGGGTACAGCAACACAACAGTCACATGATCAACAAGGAAAGGAGAAAAACCAGGCCAAATGTGCAGCTTATGTAACCAGAGCTGTTACAAGAATTGCCCTCTGAGGGCATGCCCCCATGACCCAAAGACCTCCGACCAATGCACCTGCTAGCCACAAGATCAAGTCTTCACCCTTAGTCAATCAGCCACTAACATTAAGGCATCAGGGTATAAACAGCTACGTGAGTTTCAGGCGACAAATTCCACTCAAGAGGATACTTTCTATGGTTGAGTAATATTCCATTGCATGGATAAACAACATTTTGTTGGTCCAGTCATCTGTTGGTAGATATCTGGGTTGTTCCCACTATTTAAAAATTAATTAATTTATTTGAAAGAGCTACAGAGTGGGGGTGGGAGAGAGAGATCTTCCATCTGCCAGTGTACTCCCCAAATGACAATAATGGTCAGGGTTAGGCTAGGCTAAAGCCAGGAGTCACAAGTTTTTTCGAGGTCTCCTACATGGATGGCAGGGGCCCAAGCACTTGGGTCATCTTGCACTGTTTTCCCCAGGCCATTAGGAGGGACCCGGATCAGAAGTGGAGGAGCCAGGAATCGAACCGGTGCCCATACGGGGTGCGAGCATAGCAGGCAGCAGCTTTACCTGCTATGCCATGAAGCCAACCCCTGTTCCCACATAGAAGTGAGATTACTGGTTAATATGGCAAATCTATGTTTAATTGAGGAATCACCATGGTGTGTTCCACAGTGGGCTCTACAATTCTACATTCCATCCAGCAGTGCACAAGGGTTCTAATTTCTCCTCTTCTCCACCAAAATTGTTACTTTTCGGTTTTGATTATTTGTGTTTGGTTTTGTTTTTGATAACAGCCATCCTGGTTGCTATGAAGTACTACTTCATTGTGGCTTTAATTTGCAGTTCCCTGAGGTCAACAATGCTGAGTATCTTTTTACAATAATTGGGATTTGTACATCTGCTTGGGAGACATGTCTAGTCAAGCCTTTTGCCCACTTCTGAACTGTGCTGTTTGGTTATTATTTTTAAAAGCTCTTTATATATTCTGTATATTATTCCCTTATTAGAGAAATGATATGCAAATATTTCTCTCCATTTCATCCTGTCAATTTACTCTATTGATGGTGTCTTTTGATGAATATAAGTTCTTAATTTTGATGAATTCAAATTTATCTTTTTTTTTCTTTTATTCCCTATGATTTTGGTGTCATATCCATGAAATCATTGCTAAATCCAATGTCATGAATATTGTAACTAATGTTTTCCTTTAACAGTTTTGTGGTAGGGCCAGCGCTGTGGAGTAACGAGTAAAGCTGCCACCTGCAGTGCCGGCATCCCACATGGGCACCGGTTCTAGTCCCGGCTGCTCCTCTTCCCATCCAGCTCTCAGCTATGGCCTGGGAAAGCAGTAGAAGATGGCCCAGGTCCTTGGGCCCCTGCACCCACATGGGAGACCCGGAGGAAGCTCCTGGCTCCTGGCTTCAGATGGGCTCAGCTCTGGCTGTTTTGGCCATTTGGGGAGTGAACCAGAAAATGGAAGACCCCTCTCTGTCTCTGTCTCTCTGTCTCTCTCTCTCTGCCTCTGCCTTTCAAATAAATAAATAAATAAATAAATATTTTAAAAAATAGTTTTGTGGTGTGGTTTGGGCTCTTAAGTTTAGAACTATAATCAATTTTGAGCTAATTTTTTGTATAAGGGTTATGTCAGGGGCTCACATCAGTTTTTTCTTGTGGGTATTGAGTTTGCCCAGTACAATTTGTTAAAGACTGTGACTTCCCATTACATGCTCATCATATACTTTGTATATGTTTCATAGATTTTGCATTTACTTCATATACAAAATCAGCTATGAAGTTTCATTTCTGAGCTGTGAGATGGTACTTTAAGGGCGAATAAGAGTTGGTAGATAACAAGAGAGAGGGAAAAATTCTCTAAGCAGGAAGATTAGCTTACACAACACAGCACTGACTTCCTTTTATGAATGTCAAGGAATATAGCTTTAATGATATCTCATTTTACCATTTTTCTTACACATAGCCCATTGACCTAATCTAGCATTAAAAGTCTCTTCTGGGGGATATTCTGAGTTATACACTTTACTCTGGGGTCTCCAGCAGAATAATTCAGGGTGGGACTAAATCCATTCTCTATCTTAAAACCACCAAAAGGGGCTGGCACCATGATACAGTAGGTTAATCCTCCGCCTGCGGCACTGGCATCCCATATGGGTGCCAGTTCTGTTTCGGCTGCTCCTCTTCCAGTCCAGCTCTCAGCTGTGGCCTGGGAAAGCAGTGGAAGATGGCCTAAGTCCTTGGGCCCCTACACCTGCATGGGAGACTGGGAAGAAGCTTCTGGCTCCTGACTTCAGATTGGCGTAACTCCGGCTGTTGTGGCTGTTTTGGGAGCAAACAGACTGAAGACCTTTCTGTCTGTCTCTCCCTCTCACTGTCTGTAACTCTACCTGTCAAATAAATAAATAAAATCTTTTAAAAAAAAACCACCATGAACCATAAATACGCCGTGTTTTTCCTTTGTGTTCCCACAGATAGTAGTGATTGAGAAAAGCACAACTCCCAAGGCTGCATAAGAATTCTCACGAATAGCACGAATAGCACGGAACAAAGTTTCGAGGAGGAAGAACCTAATCATCTAACAATTTGTTGAGCCCCTCTTGCTACAATAAAATCAGTATTTAGGCTACTCTGAAGAGCACCATTGACAAAGCTCCTTCCAGGCCACTGAAGGCTTTTGGGTGGGTAAGAAGAAGGGGTTGTTGGTGGTGTTAGCATTTAATGAGAGTCATTGTGGGAAATTCCTGTGATTTACACTGATTCTATGTAAGAATTTATATTATCTGCCAAATGTCTCTTCCCTGTTAATCTAGTTTAAACACAGTGAATTAACATATCCAGTTAAGATATTTGCCTTATTTTCCAATATGGAAATAAACAACTCCATGTCTTCATTTAGAGTGATTAAAGTCTTTAAGTCTATATTTTGGTTGAATTTTCATGTTAGTATACCATGATTTTGTAAATCATTTCCACTTTCACATCGCACCTTCTTAGGTTTACAATAAATAAAACTAGGCTCATTTCTAAGTTTTATACCTTTTTATGATTGCTGCTTTAGCTACACAAAACCCCAGATGTGGTTTTAAAAGTATTGCTTTAGCCTAGTCAGGGCCATAGACAAGTCAACAGCATCTTCCAGTCTCTCCTTAGGTTATAAAGGGGCAGGAAAGAGATGGAGAGGAGAGGTAGGGAGGTGGGAAACAGGAGAAATCTGGCAATTTTCTCCTTCCAGTTGTGCATGTGCACATTTAAACCCCATGGTTTAAATAGTTCTAAATTCTGTATTCAATTGTAACAAGTGTAATTTGTACTGTCACTGATGGTTCATTGTTATGAAAAATTAAAGGGTCAAGTACTCCCAAAAGTTCACACCTCCTTTTTATAAATACTTTCAGACATTCAATAGAGTAGTTCATTTATGAATGTTACAAAATGATTTTTTTCTTCCTTGCTACATTTACAAATTTCACAACACATACTTATTCCACTGACTTACCACAGGAACTGTTCTAGAATGTTATGCTTATTAGGATATTGCCCTTGGTATGACATCTGTTTCTCTAGCCAGCCTTTCGAGGTGTTAGTGCTTCCTTGTTATCTCTTATCTATTTTGCCTTTAGATGAAAGGACTATGTCCATGGTTTTATCTTTTATCTATGACTTGGAAGGTTAACATTTGATTTTTAAGATAATCTTGCATGATTATCCTAGGGCATTAAAATTCTTTTACCTAATTATGTCAATAATAACTACTGACTTCCTTAGAGGGATGTCAGGGAATTTAGCACTGATGACATCTCCATCTTTGCTATTTCTCTTTCATATTTTGCATATTATTATCCTGGATTTTAAAATCTCCTTAAAAAAAGACTTTCTTTTTATATTTACATTTGGCATTTTATATTTGTTGCTATAATTGTTCTCAATTACTTAGTTTCCCCTTATTACTGGTCTGTGGTTTGCAGGCTTGCATTTTGTTTTGTGATTTATTTATCTCACAATTTTAGACATCTTTAGCGATTATAACCACATTTTCTTAATCATAACTTCCCTTATAAAGGTTGCAATTGCTTATTCATTGCTTGATTTTTCAGAGTACATTTATACTGTGCCTTGTTAAAAACAGAGTGCAGAGTGGCAAATTTTCTAAGAACTGAAGATCTGAAAACAATATTATCTTGCCTTTTGAAAACAATAACCCATAGCTAGAGATATATAAGGGATCTTCAAAAAGTCTGTGGAAAATGTGTGTTATGAAAAAACTATGCAAAGATTTCAAACGGTCCTTGCATCAAAATAAAATCATCTTTTAATTCCATTTTGTTGACTGTGTGTCATTTAGGGATGTATGCAGCTGCAGGTAATAAAAATCAGAATCACAGGTGTTTATTGGTTCCCGGGTGTCAAGAAGCCTAGAGGTCCATGGCTGTTAGTTTTGGCTCCTATGTTGATATGCGGCTGTAGCCCCAGCCATCACGTCTGTGGCAGGCAGGATAACAGTCCCCAAAGATGTCTACATCTTAATCCCTGGGACCTGTTAACATGCAAGTTCATATGGAAAAGAGAATGAAGTTTGCCAATTAGCTAACTTTGAGCTGGGGAAGGTTATCTTGGACTGTCCTGGTGGGTCTACCATCAGCATAAGCGTGCTTAGAAATGGAAAAGGGAGACAGAAGACGGAGGGACAGCAGCAAGATTCAGCCTGAGGTCGCTGGCTGAAAAGATGGGAGCAGAAAGCCGGGAGCCACTGGGTGTGGTGTCTTCTAGAAGCTGCACTGGGAAAGGCAAGGCGGATTCTCCCTCGAGACTCAAAGGGACACAGCCCTGCCAACGCCTTGATCTCAGTCCAGCAAAACCTGCTTTAGACTTCCAACCAACACCTTTACGCAGACAAATCTGTGTTTTTTGATTGTTGTGGCATTGACAGGAAACCAATGCAACGCCCAAGTGGTTATTTCAAAGCAAGCCACACTAATCACCTACAAGGCATCTTCAAAACTTCACAGAAAACACACATTGTGAAAACACTACACATGGATTTCAATTTTTTTGCACCAAAAAAACCTGATATTTTAATTGCATTGTCCATGAACTTTTCAAACCTGTAGAAGTACTTTCATATTTTCACATATGCATCTTTTTCTCAAAGATCCAAAAGCTTTTCCAGGAGTGCCCACAGTTGAATTTTATTGTCTTCTCAGAAACCAGAATTGAGTCTTGTATCAACGCTTAACTGTATGGAAGGCTAGGAGGCACGTTATTTAGTGTTTCAGCCTCAACACTGACGCAGCTAAGAAGGAATTGGGGGGCCAGCACTGGGGCACAGCGGGTTAAAGCCCCAGCCCACACGCTGGCATCCCATATGGGTGACAGTTCGAGTCCAGGTTGTTCCACTTCTGATCCAGCTCTCTGCTATGGCCTGGGAATGCATAGCATTGGAAGACGGCCCAGGTCCTTGGGCCCCTGCACCCACATGGGAGACCTGTAAGAGGCTCCTGGCTCCTGGCTTCGGATCAGCTCAGCTCCGGCCATTGCGGTCACCTGGGGAGTGAACCATCGGATGGAAGACCTCTCCCTCTCTCTGGCTCTACTTCTTTCTGTAACTCTGTATTTCAGATAAATAAAATAAATCTTAAAATAAAGGAGAAAGAATTGGAAGTCTTGGAGAAGCTACTCAACAGTGCTGTTTTCCTTTTCCTCAGGAAACTCTGAGTTGCTTATTCATCAATACTCCAGAAAAGAAATGTGAATCTATTTTAACTCTTGTTAAGTGTAAACACTAAGTATATGAATACATTTATAAGGTACTGACTGGAAAGCATTTGCTAGAATATATCTTGGCATTGATTTCTGCTTATCCTTTTAACTAGGAGATGGCAAAATCTCTAAATGTTTAATCTCATGACTTTCCAAATAAATCTTAAAGTATTTAATAAATATTTTTAAGTACTTAATATGTGCCAGGTGCTAAAATAAATTAATTTCATCTTTGTCTTTTGTGTAGTTGATCTTTACATTCTGGAATTATTATTTTAAAGCTAGAATTCTCTTTTGTATTTTCCAGACCTTTTGCCTTCTCTGTTATTTTTAAAAATGTCATTTATGGTTCACACCTTGAATGTCTTCCAGGTTCATATTATATATCACCGATTTGTCGTAAGTTATTTTTTTTCTGCATGACTGAGGTTTTATTTCAACTATTGTGATGGTCTTTTTTTTATATACCATTTATATCCCAATCTTTAAAAATAGCTCCACATCTGCTTTTAACTTGTTAAGAATATAAAGTGAAAACTTTAAACTCTTATTTCTTTACTCATTTTCCACTTTGCCTCCATTTTTTTTTGTTTGTTTTTTTGTTTTTCGAAGGGCAGAGACAGAGAGAGAAATCTTTCATGCATTGTTTCACTCTCCAGATGCCCACAACAGTTGGGGCTGGGCCAGGCCAAAACAAGGAGCCTGGAACCCAATCTGTGTTCCCCATGAGGGTGAGAGACATCAAGTACTGGGGCCATCTCCTGCTGCCTCCCAGGGTGTGCATTTGGAAGCAAATCGGGGACTTGAGCCCAGGCACTTCAATATGAAGCTCAGAAATCTTACCACTACTGAAGGGCCACCTCCAGTTTATAAAAGATTACAAGTTCTGTTATTCACTCTTGATAACGACTTGTTCCACTCTGCTGTTGGCACTTAAAGGTCTGATGGGATGTGTTCTCAGAATCCTGTATGAAGGTAGACAGAGATTTATAATCTAAAACAAGGGATTATCCAGGAGTCTGAGAACTGGAAAACGTTCCAGGCAAATATAAGACTAGAAGACAGGTCTCTCGGGAAGGCAGGGCACCCTTCCTGTTTGGGCACATGGATGTGTTCAGAGAGCCCTGTCTGGGACCACAGCTGGAGCCAACTGCAGTGACACACACACACACACACACTCCTCCCTACAGATCAGCCATCTCCCATCTGGACCTGAACGGAGACGACACGGGCCAGGAAGGGAGCAGAGTGCCGTGGGGCAGGGACCACTCCTGTTCTGCATGTGCAGACCGCGTGAACCCTTATTCAAGGCTAGAATGTTATCAACTCTCATTGTACCAGTGACAGCACATTTCTTCCTTTTCTTTTGAGATAGTGCCTTAGTTATTTTAGACAACGGAGGCACCTGCCATTTCCAACCACTGCACTAACTTCGGGGAAATCTCTGAGAACACTGGAAACAGGATTGAGATGACGGCTAGAGCAGGAAAGGACAGCAAGAATGTCCTCTAAAAAGGCTCCATCATTGTGATGGCAGGAAAAGACATAATTGGGATCATTTCGTCTCATTGTGGCAGAGGCTGCTTGGTGCCTGTCTAATGTCCTTTCTCTCCTTCTCTCTTACTAACAGGACTTTGGTTTGATTTGGTGCAGAAAGCTTTTCCCAATGTCTTGCACATAGAGGCGGTCATGTGACACAGTCCTGGTCCACTCTATATAAGGTGAGGTCCCTGAGTGGAGTTCCCAGAAACTCTCTTTGAACAGTACTAACTTAGCTGGCTCTCTCTCTTCAGCGGCGGTCCCTTTTTCTTGCTTGAAATTGACAGACGGCATAACTGGAGTCCTGGCAGATACCCTGAGAACCTGAGAATAAGGCTTCACACTACACATGGAGTCTCGCTGACCTGCAGCCATCATAGCATTCCCATGTGACCTAACTGGTTCAAGCCATCGCTGCACAATTTTTCTGTGGAGTGCATCTTAAGTCGGCCCTTAACTGAGATCATATTCTAGATGAGAGAAGAGCTACTCTGTTTCTATCCAACAATACCTTGGAATACCTTGTTATTGTTATTTTGTTATGTTATAATAAATATTATAAAGTAATACCAAATGCAGGACTATGATAGGGAATCTTTAGAAACCACCATCTAGGGTATCAATCACCACTGGTATACAAATACATTGTAATCTGGGTTTGTCTTTTAGGGAAACTAGTTCCATAAAATAACCCCAGAACACTCTAGAAGTTCTGAAGAGAAAAAAGAAAAAGAAAAAAGACTCAGTTGTAGAAATCCAATACTTTCAATGGCAAACTATTTGGTAAAACCAAACTCCAGTTTTAGGAAATTGGATCACACGCAGAGACCACAGGGCCTCAAGACAGTTCAGAGACGTGCTTGGGAGCCATAAGTAACGTCTTAGAATGAGAAATATGGAAGTTCAGAAACGCCTTTATTGCGCTACTAGAATTCTTATCGCTGAAATTACTTGCAAAGCTCTTTGTTTATAATAACGTCAGCTTGCATTAGCTATTCTAAGGGGAAATAAGGAAGAAGAAAAGTGAGCTTCCTTGAGGAGTAACAGACACTGAAAAAAGAAAACCCCAAGAGGGAGGCAAAAACGCAGTGACAACAAGGAAAGAGGTAGAACAAATCAGGAAGCTGCCTCATCCCACCTGGAGCTTCCTACTCTGGAGCTCCTGAAGGCTCCAGATTTACATTACAGATAACTGTGCCAGGGATGACGAATCCTATGAGCCACAGACTTGGCCAGGGCATGCCTTTCAGCACACAAGTTTGAATACGTTTTTTATTCATTCTTTCTAAAACACTTCTATGCACCTAATGTGTGCCAGGAACTGAGTAAATTATTGCAAAATTTATGTCCAACTTTATAAAGGAATTTATTGCTTCGCTTTTTAAACAGATGCAGATTGCAGCATGATTCAACAACGCAGTCCATTGCTATCCACCTACTATTAAAACGGTCTGAAAACACACAGACGTCTATAATACAAGGCCAACTGCCATCACAAATTTGAACCTCCTTGCATCATGAGTATCATGGTGCTTTCTTTAAAAACTAGATGCCTCTCAAACTTTATCAACAAGAGAAAAATAACTAATTGCACGAGCCTTGAACGGCAAAAGCTTAATTACACACTACAGGCACCTACAGTGGCACAAGTCATACAACAGAGAGGAATACTAGTGTCTGTACCACGATGTCAACACACGGTATGTGTGGGATTGCTGGGCTTTGTAAAGAAACCTGTGTTGGTTTTGGTTTAGTGGATGCTTTTATGTTCCTATAACTTAATTACGTGCTCTATTACTATTTTAGGTTCCCAATGTACCCACAGATTTCTGGCAATGGGCATGTTAGTATATTTAGGATCTTGAGTTATGTAATACTAGACACAGTATAAATTCCGATTTTTTTTCACAAAAGCCTCTTTGGCGATAACTGATAGGCAGCGAAGCGAGCCCTCTACCACTGAGTTCCAGGGAAAGGGGAAGACACAAGACAGAGTTAGGTCCAGCAGGGCAAGTGGAGTTACTGATGTCCAAATGCAGAAGTAGGAAGCATCATCGGGCTTATGACCCGACTCCGGATAGTGTGAGTGAACAAACCGCGCTGAGTCGCCTTTATCTTTCCCGCTATCGCTCATCCCGTCAATTCATTAAAGCCTGTTGTGTCTCCCAGGTGCCCGCTACTGGGCTCGCAGACCTCTCCCAATTTTCTCCGGTTTCTGCCCATTTCCAGCTGGTGCCTCCCGAACCCCGCCTTCAATAGGCGAGAGCAGTGGGACGGAGCCAGAAGGGGCGAGCAGCGGGCGCCCGCGCTCCCCGAAAGAGCCAGCAGGTGGTAGCAGCACCTCGGGGGAAGACCCCAGCCCGGCCCCGCAGCACCGAAAACAAAAGACCCCCGACCCCTCAGAGGTGCGGGGCGGGCGGGAACCGGCCTCCTCGGGGCGCCCCTGCACCCCCAGAGAGTACCTCCACCGCCTCTCCCCGCGGCCGGGCCGGTCCTCTCCGCAGCGCGGGCGCAGGAGGTGCAGCGGCTTGGCCAGGCCGGGTCGGAGCCGGGCCCCCACCGCGGGACTGCACCCCTGCCCCTCGGGGAGCGCGGAGGGAGGCAGGGGCCCGGCGAGGGGAGCCGCTCCCCTACGCGCACGCCCCTCAGCGAGGGCTCCGCTTCCCTCCCCCGCCGCCCCCTTCTCGTCCCTTCCCCACCTCTGTCCACACCGGCGCCCCAGCCCCAGAGCCGGGCAGGCGCCAGGGAACGCGCGTGGGCGCCCGCCGCAGGCGTTAAAGCCCCCTGGCAGCCGCCGGCCCGGCCGCGGGCCGCCCCTCCTCGGCGCACAGGCGGGGCCCCGGGCGCGCCCCGCGCCTCCGCCGCGCTCTCCCCCGCGCCTCCGCCGCGCGCTCGCCGCCTAGGCCGGGAGGACGGGCTCGGCGCCCCGGAAGAGGGGAGCGAGAGGACGGCCGGAGGGACCGGGAGGGGCGGGCCGGGCGCGCAGGGGGCGGGCCGGGCTGCGCTCGCCCCGGAGGAGCGGGCGCGGGACCCGCGAGCCGGCTCGGCGGCGGCGAGCGCGACGCGGGCCCTGCGCGAGCCTCCTCCGGCGCCCCGCCTCCGGAGCAGCCCCTGAATCTCAGAGACTCGCGGCGACGCGCGGACCCCGGCCGCGGGGCAGTGGGGTTCCCGGACCCGAGAGGACGCGGGCGGCGCCCCGCGAGCTCCGCCGTGGGGCTTCGGGGGCTCAGACCTGCGGAGCTTTCGGCCGGCGGGAAGGTGAGCCCTGGGGTCGCCGGCTGCGTTGGGGGGGTCAGCGGACGGGTGTGCTTGGGAACCGATGGATTAAGATTTGCCAAAGTAGAGGGACCCCCCCACCCAGGGCCTCTGCAGGTCCTGGGGAACCTCCTCGGGGAGTACGGAGTATTTCTCCCCAAGGCAAGAGCTGGGTTCGTGAGGGGTGATGAACTGGCCAACCTGACCCCACCACACCACCACAGCCATCAGCGACGCTGTAAGGATCGCTCCCACTGTGTTCCCACAGGCCCTGTTCTGCCTATAGCTTGGGGGTCCTGCTCTGGGGCTGGGGGTTCCTCTCAGAGGCCGGGCTCCCAGCATTCTAAACAGTGTCCGTCTCTCTGACTCCAGTGGCATCTCTCCAATCCCCTTGGAGCTGGGAGGAGCCAAGAGGCTGATCCCACACCTGCCCTAGCTACCCCCAACCCCCCATCACCACATTTAAGCCTCGGAGGTGGGGACGAAGGCTTGGTTCCAGGGCCCCCAGCCCCGTAATACTCAAGTTGCAGCCAAAGTCTCCTGCTTGGCCTGCCTCACCTCCACCTCTGCATTTGGGTGCCTGGCCCTGCCTGTCCCCCACCCCCACCTGCTGATCTCGGCCGTCTGGCACCCTCTCTCCTCCCATCCCTGGGGGAGCTGGCATGGGCCCAGCATAGCCGATGTTGTAACGTCCCTGGCAGTGCCCGTGGAGAGGAGCCGCCCAGCCTGTTCCCCATCAGTTAACCCTGGCCCTCCACCCACCAGGCGAGCTTGACTTGGGCCGTGATGAGCCTGAGCTGAGAGACCAGTGGGAAGGAGATGTGGAGCTGTGTGCAGTCCAGGCAGGCTGCCCAAGTGATGGGGTGCTGAGAGGGGGTGCTCAGCGGGGCAGCTGGTGTGGTCAGCTCAGTGGCCCTTCAGTGTGGAAGGAGGTCCTGCAGACGGTCCTCGTGGCCTTGGGAGTCTCTTGGGGCATCTGGGCTGCGAGATCATGGGCTGGCCATGACCACTGAGTTACTGGGGGGCAACAGCCTGGGAGGCCTGAGCCTGGGAGAGGCTGGACCCCCCCTCCCCGGGACAGCAACTCTTCTGACTCCTTGCCAATTCCTGAACGTGAGCGCTAGGCGCTGTGTCCCCACCCCACTCAAGGGAGAAGTGGGCAGCAGAGCCTGGAGGGGTTGTGCAGCCTCAGGTCTCCCTTTCTCTGCCAGCCCGCCCAGGGGTTTGTGCAGGAACGCCTTCTGGGGTGGAGCAGGGGCTGCAGGCGAGGGAGAGGGGCTGTGGGAGCCCTCGCGGAGGGACGTGCTCGGGCACACACTCGCTGCTCCCGCCCGCCTCGCCTCATGCGCTCTGCCTGGTGTGTTCATCTTCAGACAGCCTCTCTCACAGGGTCTGCTTCTGGCAGTCGGGGCTTTCTCCCACCATCCTGCACTTACTCATCAATTACTGCTGGCCCCAACACCTCCCTGGTGCTCTTCTCCTGAGCCACGGATGTCCCTGCTCTGAGCGCAGAGTGGCTCATTCTACGTGGCTGGCTGGCTGGCTAGACCCAGACACTGCCTGCATCTTAAAAGCCTCCCCCGGCTCCACAGCCTAGGAGTGGGAGGCACATTTGTCTGAGTGGGCGGCCTCGAGGGACACAGGACTGGCCTGGGCTAGGTAATCCATAACCTGGCTCCTCCAGCTGGGGCGGAAGACAGCCACCTCCTCCCTGGATGATGCCACTACGACTGATGGGCTGCTTCTCAAGGCAGGAGGCCAGAGCACGCAGAGGGAGCTGTGGATCTGTGCCGCGGACATGAAAGGGTACAGGCTGAGCAGTAAGCCGAGCAGGATTACACTGGCATTTCCTGGGTGGTCAGCAGCTGCAGAGCGGGGCAGAGGACAGGGCCCGGTGCTGATGCCTCCCACTCTGACCCTGTGGCTAACAGGTGTGAGAAGCAGCCCAGCAGCCTGCCAGACCCCCACCCCATGGCCCTTCGCCCTTGGGATGCTGCCCCCCCCCCACACCCTGGACTGACTCTGCAGCCTGCTGGGCACCCTTTGCAACGCGTTGCAAGCGTTCCCCTGCTTTCCGCGGTCGGTTGTCCCAGCCCTTTGCACGGCGTCGTGGAAGAGAAGTACGGCGTTGCGCCTGGGACAGCTGGAACTTCTTGGGAAAGCTTAAAGAACATGTAGGGATAAAAGTTACTCTGCTTTTCTTGGCCACATTATTTCCCTCATTCCCTCTCAGTTCCTCCTGCCTCGCCAGCCCTACTTTCTTGTTGATGAAAATGTCTAGATATTTTAAAACCCAGAGGGGAAAAAAGGAACAGGAGATAAAATGTAAGCACTTGCTCTATTTGCCTAGATTTTTAAAATGTCTTCTGCTTTGTTAAGATTTTTAATTATGAGATTGTTTTAATTACAAAATAAGGTGTGCTTATTATAACAAGAAAGACAATACAGATATGTGTGAGACAGTTAACCACTGCCCACTCACCCTCCTCTATTTCTACCTCCAACAGTAATCAGTTTTAACGGCCTAATGTATCTTCTGCCATACCTTCCTCCAAGCTCAGTAGCTTAGATTATTACATTTGTAAAAATTCACTTTGTGATTTCAGGTGCATCAGCTATTATGTAAGTTGATTTTTTTATGAAAGTATCATTTTTAGCATTTCATTTGAGCAGAATTAATTTTCTCAAATTCTTGAAGATTTACTCATTTGTTTTTGAATCTTTTACCTTCATAGATAAACACTTCATAAGATGTACTTTATGTAAGCTAAGAATCTACAAATTAATTTTTGCCAATTTCTGAATACCAAATACAACCTTGAGGCCCAAGAGAAATTCTCTTTGTTTTGTAAACCAAAAAAAAGTGACTGTATCGTGCCCATTGTATCATAAAGCCATAAAGTAATGTGTTCAGAGGATCTGAGGGAAGAAATAAGTCATAGGATGCAATTTTTGTCACCTGAAACTTTGATCAGTCTCATATTCTAAGCAATCACTTTATATCCACGTTTCTGTTGCTGCTAGTGTTTTGTATTTTTAAGACTTTACACACATCTGAAATTGTAGTGTTTTCTTGATGGGGATCCACTTTCTGCATTTGCTTGTGTTAGAATTGTCTAAACCCTCGTTAGTTCCCTTTCGTGAGCTAGAGAAGATAAGCACTCAGGGTCTGAGGAACAAGAAGGCCCGCCCTCCAGGGCCTCTTCACCTCTTCTGGCAGCGGGAGTGGACCGGCTGCACACCCAGAAGGCTCTCCTGGACCCACTGCAGAAACTGTCGGTGTACGCGACCATCGAAGGCACCTTTGAAAATCAAGTTCTAAGTCTTGCTTGGTTAGTATTCCCGGCATGTCAAGCAGCCGTGTTCTTGTCACTTATGTTTCTGCCTTTGAAACTGCTTCAAAAGAATTTGCAGTGGTAGGAATTAGCTGACAGCAATTTATTCCATATCTTCATAAAGTTTCCTCCTATTTTCATCTTTCAGTAGAGGTACACTCAGATTCTTTTATACATAAAAAAAAAGACCTGAATTTATCTGGTTTGTTTGATAAGCAAGATCTGACCTACCTTCCCTATCTGACTCAGCAACAATTTTTCTTTTCTTTTTTTTTTTTCCCTGAAGAAACCTGTTTATCACCTTCAGTCTTCTGGATCTGAATCTAAAAGAAGTCCTCATGCAATATCAAAAGTACACTTCTGGGTACTTTAAGGTCCTCAACCATTTCTTTTTAATGATTATCTTTGTTCTCAGTAAGCTTCCCCAAAATTACTCAAGTGGCAATCCACATGCAGTGTGCCCATTGGATCCTTCTCTCTCTGATTCTCCTTGATGGTGGGAACTGAGTGGCTGTAACATTTCATAATTGCTTTTGCTCTTTCTGGGTGTTCTGGAGATAGGCCAGCTTCGTGTTGTCATTAGGATGCATGCAAGGCTGTGCACGCACCCTGTGTTACAGCCTGAAGTGAATGCTTTGCTAGAATTGTGGGTCATCCAGGCAAATTCCTGGCCATTTTTCATCTTCTAGAATGTTCCTTATGCTACAGCTGATACTATCAGCAGTGTGTCTTATCTATCTTGTTTTTCCATCTTTCAAAGATAATTCATTGAGATGTTTCCAAAATACTTATTATTCCTTCTCCTTGATTATTTGTCTAGTTGTAAATTTAAGAAGGCACAGTTCCCACTGTTTCTTCTTTGTGTAGATTATAGAATCCATCCATGTTCTGACTGAAGGATATCTTCTGGGAAAATGGTAAAATAGCCCTCATTGTTCAAAAACTTGCCTCTGGCATTTTCCGTTCTTGAAAACCCTGTTCCTAAAGACTGTTACTCTGGACAGAATCTGGTTGGCTTTGCTGTATCAAGCCTGACTCCACATTAAGCTGGGCGAGAGATGCGGCTTCAGCGTGAATTGCTTTGGGAGATTTACTGCGCAGCCCTTGGTGACGGCTCCTGTGTTACAGAGGTTAAGAGCTGTGTGTGCTCCTTACTGCGTGGCCTCCCCGTTCTGTGAAGCACTTACTTAACCTGCGAATGATCCTGACAGCATCTGGGGCAGTATCTGCAAAGAGCTCTGCTTCCTGGGAACAGACTGTCCTGTGGGAAGGCTTCTGGGTGGTAGAGGGATGAAAGGTAAGGGACAGTGGCCAGTTGGCAGGTGCCCACTCCATGTCAGCCCATACATTTGCAGAAATGGGTTCTCTCCCTGGTAGCTTCTTAACCTCCTGGGGGTGACATGAAAGACTATTTTATGATACAGCCCGTGTTGCAAAAAAAAAAGATTGAGAGGGACAAAATCAGGGTTTATTGATCACAGGTAATATAGTTGCCTAGTTTGATTGCATTTTCATTGTGATATGTAGTTTTCAGTTCCATTTTGTGTCACAGGAGCAGGCATATCTAGGAGGAAACAGATCTCAGCTTCCATTAGAGTTAACTTGGTGGGGGCAGGGGGGACGGCTCAGTCCTGTTTCTGTGCCATCCATGCAACGATGCCTCTTGTTTCTCCTCTCAACAGAAATACATGGATTCCACTGCTCTTGTGCACACAACCCACTGGCGTTCGAGACTCAGTCACGGGGAGAGCTAGAGACCCACCATCCCCAGGCCAAGCGGCAGAGCAGGTACTGAGCCTGCAAATCTTCCCAGTGACCCAGGAGGCACCCACACCTCTGTTCACTCGCTCATGAGCAAGGGCCATGCCTTTTAAAGGCCCAGGAAGGTTTTCCATAAGCGGTAGCTTGTTAGGTAATTCTCTGAAATCATTTTGAGGGCATGAACATCTTGATTCATTTTATTAACAGTTATTATCTACAGTTTTAAAGGAACTTTTAGTTAATGATTTAATAGAAAAGAAAATACATATGCAAGATTTAAAAAAAATACAAAAATCAAGAAAATACAGAGAATGTAAGTTTCCCTTGCAAGGCCCCCAGTCCTCTCCTTTGGCTGTCTCAGGTTCTGTGTGTTCTTTCTTGAGTATGCACCTGCTTTTCCTCCAGTCCACGATGAGAGCTTGCTCTGCACCGTGCTCCACTGCGCCACTCTCACGCAGAAATGGTTTCCATGTCACTACATCAGCAGTAGCCCCGCTTGCTTTTTAAGCATGAACCATCATTGTTTGACCATCTTCCTGTTGGAGAGTAATTAGATTAGTCCTCTTCCTTGTACACAGTTCACATGAATAACATAGTTATTGTGCAAACCAATACAAGTGTGTGGTACCTGGAGCACTTCTTAGAAGTGAAGCTGCGTTTGAACTCGGCACACAGTGTACAAGGTGAACTCATAAGCATGGTGCGCGTAAGAAAACCCACTTCCCGAAAGTCCTCCAACAGCTGCATCATCCATCTCATAGGTACGGTGTTACCTCAGTCCTTTGTGCCAGCTGCGGCTGAGTACCATAGCCCGAGTGACCGGTAGATGAGGCTGAGTACCATAGCCCGAGTGACCTATAGATGAGGCTGAGTACCATAGCCCGAGTGACCTGTAAATGAGGCTGAGTACCAGAGCCTGCGTGAGGTAGATGAGGCTGAGTACCATAGCCTGAGTGACCGGTAGATGAGGCTGAGTACCATAGCCTGAGTGACCGGTAGATGAGGCTGAGTACCATAGCCCGAGTGACCTATAGATGAGGCTGAGTACCATAGCCCGAGTGACCTATAGATGAGGCTGAGTACCATAGCCCGAGTGACCTGTAAATGAGGCTGAGTACCAGAGCCTGCGTGAGGTAGATGAGGCTGAGTACCATAGCCTGAGTGACCGGTAGATGAGGCTGAGTACCATAGCCTGAGTGACCGGTAGATGAGGCTGAGTACCATAGCCCGAGTGACCTATAGATGAGGCTGAGTACCAGAGCCCGAGTGACCTATAGATGAGGCTGAGTACCATAGCCTGAGTGACCTATAATTGAGGCTGAGTACCATAGCCTGAGTGAGGTAGATGAGGCTGAGTACCATAGCCTGAGTGACCAGTAGATGAGGCTGAGTACCGTAGCCTGAGTGACCTATAGATAAGGCTGAGTACCATAGCCTGAGTGACCTATAGATGAGGCTAAGTACCATAGCCTGAGCAACTGGTAGATGAGGCTGAGTACCAGAGCCTGAGTGACCGGTAGATGAGGCTGAGTACCATAGCCTGAGCGACTGGTAGATGAGGCTGAGTACCATAGCCTGAGTGACCTATAGATGAGGCTGAGTACCATAGCCTGAGTGACCTGTAGATGAGGCTGAGTACTATAGCCCGAGTGACTGGTAGATGGTAGCATTCCGCTTCTCATGGTTATGGAGGCTGGAAGTTGGAGGCCAGGCTCTGGACACAGCCCTCTCCTCACTGTGCTGGGAGGGCATTGGCAGAGCCCTTGGGTCTCTTTCGTGAGGCACTGATGGCCTGCTGGAGGCCCCATGCTTGAGCATCTTCCCGTGGGGGTTGGGATTTCAGTCTGCAAAGGGGAGTAGGCAGCAACATTCGATCCATGGCACGTGGCCTCTCCCTGTTTCAATACACTTTCCTTCATGGTGGGAAAACAAGGAGCGTCTTCCCATGGGCTTGGGCCACGCGTTAATTTTTTGTCTAAGCTACAGGAGGAAACAAGCCCCTCGGGACAGAGAACCTTCACTCACAAAGCATCTGCCAGGGCTGCCTGCTCTGACCCCCTCCCTACGCTGCCTCATTTATCAGACGGAATCTCCAGGAACTGGATTCCTTTTCCGTCTGTCCTCCGCTCCCTCCGCTCGTGCCCCACGGTCCTCTCTCTCTGTCCCTCCTGCTTCCCTGCTCCAGAAATGCCCAGAGTGTTGCAGGGCTTCAGGCAGATTTTGTGATCATCCGCTTCTGACCCACCTGCCTTTAGTGAGAAGAATCTCCTAACTTCCTAACCAGGTGGCTGTTGGAGGAAGGCAGGAGACAGAGGAAACGCTGGGAGAGCTCTTTCTAGAAGAAAAGGGTAAGAAAGGAATGCACCTGCGTCACCTGCAGGAGGTGGGAATGACTGGCTTGGCAGGTGACTCTCCAGGATGCGGGAATTTGCAGTCTTGAGGGAGACTGTCTGTTCCCTGCTGCTCCTGCCTGGTGGTTGGAGCTGGGGTAGCTTGGGAGTTGTATGGGTCTGGGCTGTTTCTGAAAATGCAGCCCTCCTCCCACCTGCCTCTCGCGGGCCTGTGTGTCTCCCTAGGAAACAAGCTCGGCTGCTAAAGCCACAGCCCGGCCTGGGCGCAGGGTGGTGGCCAGGGCCATGGTGGGAGCCCTGAAGATGCCCCATGGCTACTGAGGGGGCTTCCTGGTCAAGCAGTGGAGTGGTGGGCATGGTGTGCAGCCTGTGGGTCCTGGTCCTGGCGCCCTCCGTTCTGGCTCTGGAAGGTGAGAGGGGGGCAGGAGACAGGAGAACCCCCCCAGCCCCAGTGGCCAGTGGAGACCCAGGAAAGTTTCAGAACAAAGGAAACACATCTAAAGAGGGAAAGAAGTAGGGAGGGGCCCCAGCACCGGGTCAGATTTTTCCGAGCCAGGATTCTGACAGACAGCTGTGCCCCTGCTGGCAAACTAAATGGACCAGAAAGGGGCGTTCATTTCTTCCCAGCGGGGGGATGCGTGGGGGTTAACAGTGCTGGCTGGAGGCTCGGCCACCATGTGTGCCTCTTATCTCTGGGCAGAGGTGCTACTGGACACGACAGGAGAGACGTCTGAGATTGGCTGGCTCACCTACCCTCCAGGTGGGGTGAGTGTCCTGCTTCAGGTCCCAGCCCACTGTCCCTGCCCCTGCCCCTGGTGGTTCCCTGAGAGTGGGAATCGGGAGGAACCTCCCTGGGAAAGACAGCTGGAACGAGACCCCCTCCCACCAGTGGAGCAGGATTTCAGGGTCTCCTCTCCCTGCTTTTTTGTCCTCACTGTTAAGTCTCCCACCCTCCCGCTGACACTGTCCCTGGCCCCTCTGCAGTGGGACGAGGTGAGCGTTCTGGATGACCAGCGCCGGCTGACCCGCACCTTTGAGGCGTGCCACGTGGCGGGGGCCCCGCCGGGCACCGGGCAGGACAACTGGCTGCAGACACACTTTGTGGAGCGCCGAGGGGCGCAGAGGGCACACATCCGGCTGCACTTCTCAGTACGGGCGTGCTCCAGCCTGGGAGTGAGCGGGGGCACCTGCCGGGAGACCTTCACCCTGTACTACCGCCAGGCCGAGGAGCCTGACAGCCCTGAGGGCACCACAGCCTGGCACCTCAAGCGCTGGACCAAGGTGGACACCATCGCGGCCGACGAGAGCTTCCCCGCCTCTGCGTCCTCCTCTTCTGCGTGGGCCGTGGGAGCCCACAGGGCGGGGCCGCGCACTGGGCTGCAGCTGAATGTCAAAGAGCGCAGCTTCGGCCCTCTCACCCAGCGCGGCTTCTACGTGGCCTTCCAGGACACCGGGGCCTGCTTGGCCCTCGTAGCCGTCAAGCTCTTCTCCTACACCTGCCCGGCTGTGCTTCGGGCCTTTGCCTCCTTTCCCGAGACGCAGGCCAGTGGGGCCGGGGGGGCTTCCTTGGTGGCAGCTGCGGGCACCTGTGTAGCTCATGCAGAGCCAGAGGAGGATGGAGTGGGGGGCCAAGCCGGGGGCAGCCCCCCAAGGCTGCACTGCAACGGGGAGGGCAAGTGGATGGTAGCCGTCGGCGGCTGCCGCTGCCAGCCTGGACACCAGCCTGCTCGTGGAGACAAGGCCTGCCAAGGTGAGAGCCCACTTCAGCCCCCACTCCTGGGCAGCCCAGACTTCATTTTGTCCCCCAACAGTCAGGAATAAGCCAGCCCCCAAAGTAGACAAGCTTGCTCTTGCTCACTGACCTGAAATGTCTGCAGCCTTCCGTAGCAAATGTTAAGAATTCTAGGGTGTCGGGCCCAAGAAGTGCTGGAGACCAAAAGCTGTTAGACTCGTAGGTTACCCTCGGGTGGGGCCCCCTGCCCCCATCTACCACTGAGTTGGGGAAGGCTCCTTGCAAGGCCAGCTGGCCAGGATTCCGATAGGAGGCGGCTATGGGTAAGGCTAAGGAGAACGGAGCTGCTGCGGGCGACCTCTGCACAGGAATGGTTTACAAGCAGGCCGGGAACACCTGCACTGGGGGCCTGGCTTGCCTAAAGCCCCCGGTGCCGCACACTTCTGTCAGTGGAAATGTGGTCTGGCCCAGTGAGTGGCAGAATTAGTCTGCTGGAGGGAGGAGCAAGTAAGGGTGACGTTAAGAAAACGGGCTCTGGGGAGCTCGTGGTAGATGGCTGATGTGAGTGTGACGCCTCTTCTCTCCTCTGCCTGCTTAGCCTGCCCTGGAGGCTTCTACAAGGCCTTGGCTGGGAATGGCCCCTGCTCACCCTGCCCTGCCCGCAGCCACGCCCCTGTCCCTGCAGCCCCTATTTGCCCCTGCCTCGAGGGCTTCTACCGGGCCAGCTCTGACCCACCAGAGGCCCCTTGCACTGGTGAGTTCCTCCCCACTACCCTCCCACCCCCACCAACCCAGCCCAGCATGGGAGACAGCCTGGGAGAGGGCTGGGAGCGGATTGTCTGGAAGGACACCACTGTGGGGCCCTTTGCATTTCCAGTGACTTCTTTCTCTCCCGTTTCCTTGGTTTCCTCCCTCCCTCCTCCCACTGACTCTGCTATCTGCTGCTTTACCCACCCCCCAAACACACACACTCCCTGCCCTCTGGGCCGTCCACCTTCCCCACCCCGTTCTGTCCTCAATCACTTCCGCTCTACAACTCCCCCCTTCCTGTCCCTGTCCCACCCTGCACCCCGCTGCCAGGCCCTCCGTCAGCTCCCAGGGAGCTCTGGTTCGAGGTGCAAGGCTCCGCGACCATGCTGCACTGGCGCCTGCCTCAGGAGCTGGGAGGCCGAGGGGACCTGCTCTTCAATGTTGTGTGCAAGGAGTGTGGAGGCCACCAGGAGCCCGGCAGCGGTGCCACCTGTCGCCGCTGTCGGGACGAAGTGCACTTCGACCCCCGCCAGAGGGGCCTGACTGAGAGCCGAGTGTTAGTGGGGGGCCTCCGAGCCCATGTGCCCTACATCCTGGAGGTGCAGGCTGTCAATGGAGTGTCTGAGCTCAGCCCCAACCCTCCGCAGGCGGCGGCCATCAACGTCAGCACCAGCCACGAAGGTGAGCCTTTTGCCTCCTCCACCTTTGGACCCCCTAACCTGCCCTGTGCTCCAGCCCACCTGCTGAGGGCCCTGGAATCCCAGTGCACCCACCCCTCAGGGGTGCACCCTGTTCACCCCCTCTCCCACCTCCCAGTGCCCTCTGCAGTCCCTGTGGTGCACCAGGTGAGTCGGGCCGCCAACAGCATCACCGTGTCCTGGCCACAGCCTGACCAGACCAATGGAAACATCCTTGACTATCAGCTGCGCTACTATGACCAGGTGGGCAGGAAACCCATGCCAAGAAGAGACGCTCGGGGACCTGCAGCCCCGGCACCGTGTCCTCGGGGGAGGGCCGTGGGGGCCGTGGCCGTGGCAGTAGGTGGGAGGGGCCGCACAGGCTGGGCAGGGAGTGAGCAGCCCTTACCCCCAGGCCGAGGACGAGTCCCACTCCTTCACCCTGACCAGTGAGACCAACACTGCCACTGTGACACGGCTGAGTCCCGGGCACATCTACGGCTTCCAGGTGCGGGCGCGGACCGCTGCTGGCCACGGCCCCTACGGGGGCAAGGTCTACTTCCAGACACTGCCTCAAGGTGCGGAGGGGCCTGGCCGAGGTCCCGGGGGTAGTGAGGAGAGGCGGGGTCCCTGTCCGGGCCTGGAACCCTGCCCCAGTGTCCTCCAGCCCGGAGGCTCTGTGGGAAAGGCTGTGAGGACATTGCTGCGGCTGGGCAGTGCAGCTCGGGGCCTAGGGGTGCTGTGTGTGGTGTGTGCAGGGATGTAGGGCCGCACGCCTGTCGTGTGTGCACGTATGTCTGCAGGCGTCGGCAGAGTCTATGTGCACGGGCGTGCTGTGAAGGGATGTGGTGTAGACAGGCAGCTGGGCATGGTGGGTGCCTGGGGGGAGTGGCAGTCTGTGACCCTGGCGGCTGGTCCCTCAGGTGAGCTGTCCTCCCAGCTTCCAGAGAGACTCTCCCTGGTGATCGGCTCCATCCTGGGGGCCCTGGCCTTCCTTCTGCTGGCAGCCATCACCGTGCTCGCTGTCGTCTTCCAACGGTGAGGCCCCCTGACCCCAGCCAGTCCTGCGAGTGGCGGCAGCTGTCTGTTGGTGCCCATTTCCCACCGCCCCAGCTAATGCCCGCCCCCGTAGGGCAGCCTGTTCAGGCAGGGCGGGTGGTGGTGAGGGGATGGAGATGGGCGAGTTATCCCAGGTCTCTGTTCCCTCAGGAAGCGGCGAGGCACAGGCTATACGGAGCACCTGCAGCAGTACAACAGTCCAGGTCAGGGTGGGCTGAGGGAGAGCCTGGGGTGGGGAGCCCAGACGGGGTGCGTGCCAGGGAAGCCCGGCTTCCCCCAAGGTGGAGCCCCCCAACCCCGGGAACCATCTGGTGCAAGTGAGAGGGCTTCATAATACACACCTCCCACCCCAGCAGGGCTCGGGGTGAAGTGCTACATTGACCCCTCCACCTACGAGGACCCCTACCAGGTCATCCGGGAACTTGCCCGGGAGGTAGACCCTGCGTATATCAAGATCGAGGAGGTCATTGGGGCAGGTACCACAAGGGCGAGGAGGGCACAGGGGGACGGGGATGCCTCGCCAGCCTGCCCAGGCCAGGACCCCTTGCAGACAGCAGGGCGGACGCTTGCCTCTGACCCGTCTGTTCTCCCAGGCTCCTTCGGAGAAGTGCGCCGAGGCCGACTGCAGCCCCGGGGACGACGGGAGCAGCCTGTGGCCATCCAGGCCCTGTGGGCTGGGGGTGCCGAGAGCCTGCAGATGGCCTTCCTGGGCCGGGCTGCCGTGCTCGGCCAGTTCCAGCACCCCAACATCCTGCGGCTGGAGGGCGTGGTCACCAAGAGCCGCCCCCTCATGGTGTTGACAGAGCTCATGGAGCTCGGCCCCCTGGACAGCTTCCTCAGGGTCAGTCCAGCTTCGCTGAAGCAGGAGTGTCCTGGGGTCCGGGGAAGCTTGGGAGACAGACCCCTACTCCTCTGTTCTCTGTTGCCCCTCCTCCTGTGCCCTCCCTCTCTCCTTGATTTTCCAGTTCCCAAATCTGACCCTTGCCCCCTGCTCATGCCCATGCCTGCTGTGCAGTGGGCCCACCCCTGGCTGACTTCACCCTCTGCCCCCTCAGCAGCGGGAGGGCCAGTTCAGCAGCCTGCAGCTGGTGGCCATGCAGCGGGGAGTGGCGGCCGCCATGCAGTATCTGTCCAGCTTTGCCTTCGTACACCGCGCGCTCTCGGCCCGCAGCGTGCTGGTGAACAGCCACCTGGTGTGCAAGGTGGCCCGGCTTGGCCACAGTCCTCAGGTGAGCGTGAAGCCCTGGGGGATGCACGGGAGTCTGGGGGGGCGGGAGGGCTCGTGGGAGCCTGCAGTGTGGGAGGGGACGGAGGCTCTCCTGGGCGAGGGGAGACAGAGGCTTGGGCTGGGGTTGGATGGAGGGAATCTCCAGACCGGGGGAAGGAAAGGGGGCACTAGAGGGCAGGAGACCGTCACAGACCTGGACCCACCTCGTGCGCAAGCCCCAGGGTCAGCACAGCTGGTTCCAAGTCCTACTGCTGTGCACTCCAGCCCCACGGCCTTGCACGGGGTCAGTGTCCCCCGTGCCTCAGCGTCTGCCTCGGCAAACGGAAGATCATCCCTCCCACCCCGCTGGGTTGTCGCGAGGGTCCAGTGAGGTGCACACAGCAGCTGCTCAGTCATGTGACTCTGGTGCTCCTGCTGCTCTCAACCCAACCCCCAGGGCCCAGGTTGTTTGCTGCGCTGGGCAGCCCCAGAAGTCCTAGCGCATGGGAAGCACACGACCTCCAGTGACGTCTGGAGCTTTGGGATAGTGATGTGGGAAGTGATGAGCTATGGAGAACGGCCCTACTGGGACATGAGTGACCAGGAGGTGAGCACGTGACCAGATGTCGCCGACTCCCTGCCCCTGCCCCTCCCAGGCTCCTTCCTTCTCCGTTCTTAACCCATTCACATTCTGAGACCCCGGGGCTCTCACATTGTGTATTTTTGAGTTCTTACCCTGCTCCAACCACATACACCATCTGATACCTAAAAACTACCCCCTTACCTAAAAAACAAAGTACTCCCCTCCACATGCAATACCTCCAGTCATCGTATTCTTCCTCTGTTGTCCAGGTATTAAATGCCATAGAGCAGGAGTTCCGGCTGCCTCCACCTCCAGGCTGTCCACCCGGACTACATCTGCTTATGCTAGACACTTGGCAGAAGGACCGTGCCCGGCGGCCTCACTTTGACCAGCTGGTGGCTGCATTTGACAAGATGATCCGCAAGCCAGACACCCTGCTGGCTGAGGGGGGCCCCGGGGACAGGTCTGGAGCTTAGGGATGGAGCTCGGGGAACCCAGGGAGGGTTGATGCAAGCCGAAAGGAAAAGTGAGGAGAGGGGACTAAGAGGAAGAGGAGGCTTGATCGGCTTGCTCCTCCCCCCTTAGACCTGCCCAGGCCCTCCTGAACCCTGTGGCCCTGGACTTTCCTTGTCTGGACTCGCCCCAGGCCTGGCTGTCGGCCATTGGACTGGAGTGCTACCAGGACAATTTCTCCAAGTTTGGCCTCTGCACCTTCAGTGATGTGGCTCAGCTCAGCCTGGAGTAAGCAGGGAGAGGCGGGGCGGGGGGTGGAGGCTCTGGGAGCCCATGAGGGGTTGTGTCTGGGACCTTGGAGAAGCCGGCCCAGGTGTGACCCCCTGCCTCCCCCCCACCCCCCAGAGACCTGCCTGCCCTGGGTGTCACCCTGGCTGGTCACCAGAAGAAACTAATACAGCACATCCAGCTACTGCAGCAGCACCTGAGGCAGCCGGGCTCGGTGGAGGTCTGAGGCCGGGGCGGGATGCGGTGAACTGAGGACGCCGGTGACCCAGCCCTGGATGCGGCCGAGGAGGGCCCTGTGCGCGCGAGCCCGGCTCCAGCTGGGCCTGCGTGAGAGACACCCAACAGGCAGTCATCTCCAGTGCTGCTCTCGCTGCAGCCCCTCTCCCCCTGCCCCTCCAGTGTCTCTCACATTAAAGGCGAAAAGGGGGATTTGCAAGTTCGGTGTGTCAAGGCCTCAGTGGGCAGGAAGGGGCTAGGGAACCCACAGAGGAGGAGCAGAGGGTCGGAGAGAGCCGGCAGCCTGGCAGGGACGCGGAGGGGAGCCAGACGGGGAGCAGGAAGTAACTTTATTGGAAGGCGGAAGGTGGCAAGACTGCACGCAGCTACCCGACCCCAGCAGCGGGAGCGGGGCGTGCCTTCCAGCCGTCATCCACCTTCCCACAAGCCTGGGAAGGACTCCCTCCCTTCCCACTGGCGCCACGGGGGTGGGCACGGGTGCCTGAGAAGGCGAGCGTGTCCTTAAAGTGCTCGGCTGTGCAGTGGGACTTCGTCGGGGACTAGGAATGCCTGGTGCGCTGTGCACCGCAGCAGCCTCGGTGGAGACAGACGGGCGGCAGCCACCCGCAGCGCGCCGCCCTGGGAGGTCTTGCTCCTCCCCTTTCTCGCTGGACCTGGGAGACTGGCCTCGGGATGTGGCGCTTCTGCGAGTTGTGCTTGGATGTTCCCAGCGAGAGCGCGAGCTCAGATCTGGTATTCCCAGCCTTCCTCATCTTCCAGCGCCCGGTTGATCACCCCCCGCAGGTCTCTCCTTAGGGCCCCTTGGCGAAGTTTCTCCCAGTTCATGCTGCTGCGGGAGGCGCTTCGAGACAACGCGGGCATAGGGAAGGGCTGGCGGGGGCCCAACGGGTGGCGCAGCTCCAGTTTCTCCTCCGAGTCTTTGTCCAGGTCGTCGGAGCCCAGGCTGTTGAAGGCCTGCGCATAGCGCCGCATCCGATGCCGGTTGAGATCCTGCCTGTCTTCCACCCTGTAGGACACGGCAGGTGTTGAAGAGCAGGGCTCACACAGTGCTCGTGTCCTGCATCCCCACCCCGGCCACCGGTGTGAGCTGGTTCCCTTCCCTGCAGCTAGTGGCGCAAGGGGTTCCAGTCCACCGGCAGGCAGCCAGGCGTCAGCAAGCCGCAGGCTCTGGGCCACCTGCCCCGAGGACGCTCACGCTGCTCAGGCAAGGAGGCCAAGCCGCAGGGCCCCTGGGAGCAGAAGGTTGTCTGAGCAAAGCGAGGGGGCCAGCAGGACAGCTCAGGGGACGCCCACCCCCACGCTGTCACTCACCGCAGGAACCAGCGGTCCCCCAGGCCGTACTTGCGTCCGCAGATCCCAGAGCGAGGCCACAGGCAGCGTGGCAACTTCCGCTCCAGCATCACGGTGGTGGCCACAACCTGCAGGTGGGGAAGGACAGGGCAGTGAGCCATGAGGCCGGGTACAGACGGAGAAAGGAGCCGAGTAGCCTGAGAAGAGGGGGCGGGGGAAGAGAGGATGCCGGGAGCCCGTGGGCCTCCGAGGTGATGAACGACACCCCTGGCCTGGGGAGGTGCTGTGACCTTTGTTCAGCCTCCTTGTAGGAAAGACTCAATGGGACTTGAGCCCTCAAGTCTTCACCCAGTGACTTGGCATCCGTGGCCAAGCCAGGTGGGATGCGGGAAGCAGACTTGCTGCAAGGAGAGCTGGGACGAGAGCAAAGCAAACTGAACCCAGGGTATTATGACTTCACAGACCTACAAGTCGCTTACAAATATAAACATCCTACTGCGAGACCTAATCTCAGTACATTTTCTTGGGAAAAACACTTTCCGGAGCCAACCCCACGTTGCCAGCTTAGCTTTTCCGCTCTGTTTTCTACCCACCATACTTCAATGCCTTCCAGTCTGGGGAAATTCCATTTTTATTTTGCTGGAATTATTTTTGTTGAGATAAATTATTTCCTAAGTATATTTTTAAGTGAGGATTTGATTCATCTCATTGTCTTTTATCCCCACCCTGGCAGTGTGCCTGAAGATAGCTCCTGCTACCATAGGAAGTTTTTGTGACATTATTTTTAACACGTCCCATTTTTCTGGGTCGAATTTTGCAGATTTCACTATTGTCAAGGAGACTTGATACTCCAGTTTTTATTTGGGAACAAAATTCACTGAAGGAAGTTTTACCACACTTAGATTTATTTCTTGTTATTTATTCTCAAAAAGGCAGAGGTTCTAATTGTTGAGAAAGCTGTCCGGAATTCTCCCAGTGACTCCAATACTCTTCAGTGGTGTTTCTAATCCAGTTCTTCCATACATTTGCATTATGTCTGCATACAGTACAGTAACTGTCCAAACAAGTAGCGTCAAAATACCCTACCTCTTTCTGAGCTTAGGCAGTCTGGGGTGGGAAGGGAATGGCTTGCAGGAACCCCGCCAGCCACCAGGGGGCTCACCTGGGCCCTCCAGAGCTCATCTCGCTCGTGGGCCACCCGCCAGTGAGTGTCACCCATCATGGCGATGAGCAGGTTGAGCATGAGCAGTGTGGCGATGATGCCGAAGGCGGCGTAGGTGATGCAGTACATGAAGGGCAGGTCCACGGCGTAGTTGGCGGGGCCGTCGATGATGGTGAGGAACAGCTCAAAGGTGCTGAACAGTGCCATGGGGTAGCTGTAGAAATGGCCCAGCTCATCCGGGTCCTGCGTCTGGAAGATGATGTAGAAGGCTGCTCCACCCAAGGGAGTGAGAGTTACACAGCAAGCATGCGGTGACCAGCCCCCCGCCAGCTCCCTGCTACGCATGAGTCCTGTGCCCTTGTCTCTAGCTCACCATGCCAGCCCTCTCAACACTCCACACTCCAGATTCTATGTCCCCTGACTTTCTTCAGGTTCCGCCTCCTGCTCCCGAGAGCCATCTCTCCCTAACACTGCTGGTAGTCCCTCACCTTGGAGGGACATCCCATTGCCCCCCTCTTCCCCTCGCTTAGCCAGAGGCCTTCTTCTACACTCTCCAGTCACCCCAATCCCCCCTCCTGTGCCACACCCCCTGCCCGTAGACAGGTGATTTACCTGAAGCAAAGCCCAAGATGACCACGGCCATCAGCCAGCAGAATCTCATGAGGTCACCAAAAATCATCTAGAGTGGAGGAGGCAGAGAGAACACCACACATTCCCTGAGCAATTGTCCCATCCAGTGCCAACAGGTCTAACCCTGATAGGTCTAACAAGTCCACCCTCTAGGACAGGGCTTGGCTAACTATGGCCTGCAGGTCAAGTCTGCCTGCCTGTTTTG
This sequence comes from Oryctolagus cuniculus, assembly GCF_051225735.1. Classification (NCBI taxonomy): domain Eukaryota; kingdom Metazoa; phylum Chordata; class Mammalia; order Lagomorpha; family Leporidae; genus Oryctolagus; species Oryctolagus cuniculus. The sequence continues at coordinate 180,794,164 of NC_142869.1, read as the reverse complement.
ATATGGCCATAGTTTCTACTTTACCTTCAAAGATTGTTTAAAAATCAAAAAGAAGCAGAAAATGTGATTTTAAAAAAACACACATGCCTCACAATGCCTGAAATAGTTACAATGTAGAAACATTTTATAGAAATACATGGAGCCAGGATTGTGGCGTAACAGGTGAAGCCACTGCCTGTGATGCTGGCGTCCCATATGGGCACCAGTTCAAACCCCAGCTGTTCCACTTCTGATCCAGCTCCCTGCTAATGGCCTGGGAAAAGCAGTGGAGGATGGCCTGAGTACCTGGGCCCCTGCACCCGAGTGGGAGACCTGGATGAAGCTCCAGGCTCCTGGCTTTGACCAGGCCCAGCTCTGGCCATTGCGGCCATTTGGGGAGTGAATCAGCAGATGGAAGATCTCTCTCTCTCTCTCTCTCTCTCTCTCTCTCTCTTCCCCTGTCTTTGTTGTTGTGTGTGTATGTGTGTGTCTTCCTCTCTGTGCCTTGCCTTTCACGTAAATTAATACATCTTTAAAAAAAAAAAAAAAGAAAAGAAAAAGAAATACTTGGTCCTTGGTTAGGACTTAGTTCTAGGAAGCTAGAGAGGAGGCACTGACCTTCTGGATCATGATGGTGAAGGGGCCTAGCATCTGGAATCCTCGGGCAAAATACATGACATTGCACCAGCCCAGCACCAGGGCAAAGGACATGGGCACCACCTCCCCGTCTGTATTGGTGAGCCGCATGACCATGGTCATCAACACCATGAAGGCATAGGTGATGCTGGGGGGAGAGCAGGAAGCGGGGAGGTGAGAGGCGGGCTGGGGTCATCCTGGAGCCTGACAGCAGGAGCCTCACTGGGCTGGCACCCACACATGCAGACGCAGGGGCTCACACGCATCACTGGAGAGGGACCTCTGGAGGTAAGGTTCTCTAGGAAGCCAGAAATCCACCAGCTGGAGTCCTGGGAGGGAACGTGTGGAGGCGAGGGAGTAGGGAGACTTACATGAGGACATGGAATGGGCCCCCAAGGATGGTATGTCCGAAGAAGCGAGTGACCCCCAACCTGAAGATATCTGGAATCTGGAGAGAAGTCAGAGAGACACACGGGCACTTCCTAGCCCAGGGCACAGGCCACTCCCTGGAGCAGACAGCCTCGCCCTGGGTGCCAGGCACGCACCTCCACCAGCAAGATGATCATGGCCCCGATGACGGTCACCAGCTCTCCCACCAGGCGGATGTCATCCCGGGAGGTCACGTAGGCTTCCTGTGCATGGTGGGAGGGACGGTCAAAGCACTCAGATCCTAGGTCCTTGCCTGGCCTCCCCCAGTGCCTAGGACCACTGTCCCATCAGATTCTGTTCATCTGTCATACTCCCAAACTGCTCTTGGGAGGAGAAGGGGAGAGAGACAGAGAGCGTGCCTACACACACGTGTGCTTGAGACGCAGCTGAGGGAGGGAACGTGGAACGGAGCAGGGAGGCGACACCAGTCTGAGAGCACAGTGTCGTCCCCTGATCACGGCTCCGGGCTCTTACCTGGAGGAGCTTCTGCTGTAAGAGGGTGTTGTCCCGGGGGTCGGTGCGGTTGCTGGTCCTGAGCTTCAGGGGGCGGTAGATGCAGCACATGGTGAAGCAGATGATGTAGAGCAGGTAGATGGCACCCAGCACGCAGAAGTACGGCCGCCCATACCTCTTCCACTTGAGGCTCACCAGCTCCTTCACTGGCGTCTGGTCCAGGATGTGGCGAGCCTGCAGCCGAACGAGTACGACGGGCAGCTGCCGGCCACGGGCAGCGCTCCCAGCTCCCCACTGCTCGGAGGACCCCGTACCTCCCGCTTCTTGGTGGTGACGATAAGTTCCAGCAGGGACTGCTCATCCCCCGAGGAGTCGATCTCCGTGAGGTCATAGAGCGTGGACGTCAGCGGCCCGTATGTCCACTGGATGTACTTCCGCTTCTGCATCAGGTGCTGGAACATCTGGGGGGCACAGCGTGGAGGTGAGTCGGCAGCAGTGACAAGGCAGTAGTCACAGAGAGTGGACGGCATGGCACCACTGGAGAGGAGAGGGGCCCTCAGCTAATGGCCGCAGTCTCTGGAGGGCAGCAGAACCCCTTCCTCCCTAGGACTCCTACTAGTGCTTGGGAAAGGAAGTGAGAGACCACAGGGCTCCTGCTCTGGGGGCTGAAGGGGTCAGGAGGTCTGGGCATTTCATGCGATCCCCACCTGAAACTAGACTAACACTCAGAGCGGAGAAACTGGGCAAGAGAGGGGACAGGGGACAGAGAGAGCAGGCCCCACTGAACTGAGCAGGGGACCTGAGCATCAGGGATGTGTGTTCACACCCATTTCCTCCCAGGGCCAGCTGAATATGATGAACGTCCTTACGGAGCCAGCACAGGGCTGGGGGTGCCCTCACCACAGTGTTGCCCTCCACCCCTGCCAGCTTGAAGGGAGTGAGGCCCTGGTGGTTGGGCACAAGTTCCAGGGACTGCAGGTGGTCACTGTGCCCATCGTAGGACAGCAGCAGGTTGTACATCTGGCAGGCAAAGGTCTTGTTGGACTGCAGGATGAGGATGTGCAGCACCGTGTTTCCTGGGGGAGGACACAGGGTTCATGTGGACACTGGCCTGAGTCCCCGGTGGCCCCACCAGCTCCCTGGGGCCAGCCTCTTCCTGCCCCACTCCCACACCCTTGCAGCATCCCAGCCACTGCCTGTCCAACTCTTACCCAGGGAGTCCTGGGCCCGGATGTCGGCTCCGTGCTCAATGAGCAGCCTCACGATCTCCTCGCTGCCCACACAGGCAGCAAAGGACAAAGGGTGCTCTCCTGGGGACACAGAGGGACACATGGCAGGAGGGTGCAGGACAGAGAGCTGGTCTGCCCCAGGTGACTGCCTTCTGCACCCTACTTCTCAGCTCAGGCTTGGTTAGAGACCCTTGTCCAGCTGGTGCAGAGATCCATGGGAAGAACTGGCCTCTGGTTTTAAGCCCTTCCTACTACATGACAGATGGAGCTGAGAACAGGGCCCCCCTAAGTCTACCGGCCCTCTGCCCCTGCCCACCTCCCCACCTCCCCTTGCTCCCCGCCCAGCCCTGGCTCTCACCGTAGTAGATGAGGTTGTGGGGACTGCGGCGGAAGGCAGCACCTGTAGCTCTGGCAGAGACGCTGGCCCCACGAGCAAGCAGTGCGCGCACCAGGTTCAGGTTCTGGTTCATGACAGCGATGTGCAGTGCAGTCTGACCTGGCCCAGAGACAGCTTTCAGTCATGGTCTGTCTGCAGGATCCTTCAGGGGTCCCTCCCGCGTGTACCCATGCTCATCTGCAGGGCAGCTTGGGACAGAACGCAAGGACCCCATGGATACTCGGGGTCCCCAGGTTTCCAGCTGCTGCCTCTGCCTGTCCCCTGCCATTGCAGGGCCAGGTGTTCCAATGATGGGCAACCGTGACTGCCAGGGAAGCAGGAGGACTTCCAGAGATGGGAATCACGTGTACGGGGGTGCCGATCTGCTCTGCACTTCCCTCAAGCTGTGTCCCACAGGGATGGCTTGAAATTGCCAACAGGCCACCCCTTCTCTCCATCCCAAGCCCTGGCTCTCACCTTCATACAGTTCAGATGTCATGGGCTCAAAGACCAGATCTGGGGCTGCCTCCATCAGCACCATGGCGGCCTCCAGGTTGTCGTAGAGGGCTGCGATGTGCAGTGCTGTCTCCCCCAGGGCTCCTGGCATTTATAGAGAGAAGAGTCGTGGCTTCTGTGGGGCAGCAGGATCCCAGGCCCTGAGAGCCCCATGTGATCTGGGCACTGTGCTCCTTACCTCTCTGGTGCACCTCACAGGAATCATACTTGAGCAGCTTGTTCAGAGCCTGGACATTGTTCTCTTTGGCAGCTAGAAGGAGAGGAGACTCCCAGATCCTGACGGAGAACGGGATGGGGAAGGCAGCAATAGTGAGCAGGCTCATTAGCAGAAGGAGAGGTGGTGGCTTTGCACCACTGTGCATGCACACGTGTGCCTTAGCCTCCGGTGGGCCTGGCGGTCCCTGATCCAGGCAGGCGAGGCCTCTGCAGCTAGCTCTCTCTTCTACTGAGAGGTAACACACAGTGACTGCTCATTTCGCTTGTGTAGGAGACTGCCAGCGCCTGGTTTCCTGGCCCCCGGGTGCTGGGACCAGAACAGACAGTGTGTGAATGGGCTGTCTGTGCGTGTCCGGTGAGGATGGGTGGGGTTTCACTTTGGCATGCTTTCACCTCCAGACCAGTTTACCTCTGGAGTGGTCCTGCTCAATCCTCACCAGGTGCCCTGAGATTGCCCTGCAGGATAAGCCTTGTTTTGCATGAACTGGGTGTGCAAGGCATTCCTCCCTCATGTTTGTAAAGGAAGTCAATATGCAGAGGTGAGCAGGTTTTCTCCTGTTCCGTGATGTTCTGCCTATCCCACCTTCTCAGCAAACCCTTGGATCCTGGCACTTTCTTTCCAATGACAGCTTCAGGGCTCACTCAGAAAGCAACAACGGCCCATGAGAAAAAGCCTGGTGGCCTGGCTCTAGGCTCCTCTTCCACCTGGTTGCTCATTCATTCTCCCTCTCCCTCTCCCTCTCCCTCTCCCTCTCCCTCTCCCTCTCCCTCTCCCTCTCCCTCTCCTTCTCCCACTCCCTCTCCCCCTCTCTCCCTCTCCCTCTTCCTCTCCCCCTCTCCCCTCTCCCCCTCTCTCCCTTTCTTCCTCTCCCTCCTTCTCACATCTTAATCTCTACAATCTTCCTTCTTAACACATTATGCCACATCTTCTTATATGCCAGGTACCTATAAAGACTTCAACTGAGGGCCGGCGCCGCGGCTCACTAGGCTAATCCTCCGCCTAGCGGCGCCGGCACACCAGGTTCTAGTCCCGGTTGGGGCGCCGGATTCTGTCCTGGTTGCTCCTCTTCCAGGCCAGCTCTCTGCTGTGGCCAGGGAGTGCAGTGGAGGATGGCCCAAGTGCTTGGGCCCTGCACCCCATGGGAGACCAGGATAAGTACCTGGCTCCTGGCTCCTGCCATCAGATCAGCGCAATGCGCCGGCCGCAGCGGCCATTGGAGGGTGAACCAACAACAAAAGGAAGACCTTTCTCTCTGTCTCTCTCTCTCACTGTCCACTCTGCCTGTCAAAAAAAAAAAAAAAAAAAAAAGACTTCAACTGAGCAGTAATTTGAGCAGTAATTATACCACTTACGGAAATTTGAAATAGGCACTAAATTGAAAACTTATGACTCAATGGATCATTGGCATCACATGGACACTTGCAGGAAATGTAGGCACACTCATGTTTGGGAAGTGTTGCTCAAGCCAGCCACGCCAGTGTGGCTCCTGCATGTGGAACACCTGAGACAATAAATCAGAGGCAAGCTGGGGAGTGTCCATTTTCGAGCAGTGCACATTAAAGTTTGAGAAACAATGTTCTCCATCATGCTCAGAGCAGCTACGTCTAGGGCCATAAATGCCTTGTTATTTCAGCTATTAGCACCTTGGAGATATAAATTATGGCCCACAGTGACAGGTGCAGAGAAGCCGGGAAATCCAACGAGATGATTCGTCCGTTGACGTTCGTGCGGTTGTGAATGCTTCCGTTCTACCTTCTGACCTTCTCGGGTTTATTTTGTTTTGGATTCATAGATCCTTTTTGTTAATAGCTGGTCCCAAGTCAGATTATAGTCTCCCCTTACTTATCACCTGCTGCTCATCTCCTCTGACTCCCAAATCATCTTACAATGAACTAAAAATCTCTCTTAAAATCAGAACTTATCTTAAGGAAGACACTTGGTTCACTTTGGTTCAATTTTCTCTCTCAGTCTGGAGCCATTTGGTCTTGCTACGGGAATGGATGAAATAACCCTATTTACCCATAGATGGCCAATTGTGTGACACACAAGAAGTCACAGACAGGTTCTCACACTCTTCTGAGCTCCTGAAATGCTGGCGGCGGCGAGAAATACACTGCAAGACCTGGGGTGGGAGTGTGATCAGGGGAGGAGAAGTGAGCCACACATCCCTCCGAACATGGCCCCACCCTCCCCTGCAGGTCTCATGGCAGCCTTTGAGCGGAGTTCCCTCTGCAGTCAGTCCTTTGCTTTTCCAACATGTCTTTGTTCCCTAGCCCAGCGCTGGCGAAATGTTCTCCTAACTGTTTTCCCTGCACCCCATCCACCCCCAGCCCAGATAATTTCTCCAAGAGGCAAATGCAACTACAGCTCACGAAAGTCCCAGGGCCCTGCAATACCCAAGGAGAGGCACACAGAGGTTCTTTACGTCCCTTGTTCCTCCCACACACTGCTTCCACCAGCCTCTCGGTCTGGCCACATGCCTCAGCCCTGCAGTGCACACCCTACGCCTGTGCCACAGGGCTCCTTCCTCCTAGAACTCAACCCCCACCTCGCTGCTTGTTCATTGTCTGCATTGAACACCACACTGATGGACACCAGGGGACTCCTAATAGCTCATGGAAAGAAATGGAATTAAAAGTATGAGTTTATTTTGGTGCAATGACTTTTGAAATGCATGCAGTCTTTTCTCATCACATGTTTTCCAGAAACATTGGTTTTCACCAAAAATTTTGGGCACCAAAATAAACTCATTTTTAAATTCTGCTTTTGCGCAGATGTTCTGAAGCACGCTTGCACACCTCACATGGGACCGAGTCTCACTCCTGCTGGCCACGGGGCAAGCGAGTGAGCAGCAGGGCAGTGGGGTGGTTTGGCTTTCCTGCCTCTCGCATTATCTCCATCAGCCACCCTCCAAGACGACGCTGAGCAAACGCGTAATCCAAGTGAAAGCAGCATGCGCGGTATGCAGACACAGCTGCAAAACAAGTGTCCTGCGCTCGTCACCACCACCACCGCTTCTACAACCGCCCGAACCCTCCACACAGAGCTTCTGGGGCTGGCCCTAGGACGGGGGGCGGGGGGCAGGCAAAGCTTTCCCAACACACACACACGTACACAACACACACAACACACACCATATCATACACACACCACACACACCACAATCACACACAACACACATCATACACACACCACAATCACACACAACACACACCATATCATACACACACCACACACACCACAATCACACACAACACACATCATACACACACCACACAGTACACTCAAAACACACAGCATATCATACTCACACCACACACAAATACACATACCACACACACCACAATCACACACAACACACATCATACACACACCACACAGTACACTCAAAACACACAGCATATCATACTCACACCACACACACAGAACACACATACCACACACACCACAATCACACACAACACACACCATATCATACACACACCACACACACCACAATCACACACAACACACATCATACACACACCACAATCACACACAACACACACCATATCATACACACACCACACACACAGAACACACATACCACACACACCACAATCACACACAACACACATCATACACACACCACACAGTACACTCAAAACACACAGCATATCATACTCACACCACACACACAGAACATACATACCACACATACCACAATCACACACAACACACACCACACAGTACACTCACACAATACACAGCATATCATACTCACACCACACACAAATACACATACCACACACACCACAATCACACACAACACACACCATATCATACACACACCACACACACAGAACACACATACCACACACATCATACACACACCACACAGTACACTCAAAACACACACCATATCATACACACACCACACACACCACAATCACACACAACACACATCATACACACACCACACAGTACACTCACAACACACAGCATATCATACTCATACCACACACAAATACACGTACCACACACACCACAATCACACACAACACACATCATACACACACCACACAGTACACTCACAACACACAGCATATCATACTCATACCACACACAAATACACATACCACACACACCACAATCACACACAGCACACACCATATCATACACACACCACACACACAGAACACACATACCACACACACCACAATCACACACAACACACATCATACACACACCACACACAATACACTCACAACACATAGCATATCATACACCACACACAAATACACATACAACACACACCATATCATACACACACACCACACACAGAACACACATGCCACACACACCACAATCACACACAACACACACCATATCATAAACACACCACACACAATACACTCACACAACACACACCATATCATACTCACACCACACACATAGAACACACATACCACACATACTACACACGCCACAATCATACAACGCACACCATATACTCAAACACACCACACACATACAACACACATCACACATATATACCACACACACCACACTCACAAAAACCACACACATACCACACTCACACAGAACACACACATCACACTCACACTAAACACCACACACGCACCCTCATATGTATCACACTCAGACACAATATACATACTACACTTCTCCTAAACACCACACACAGACAACACACACCTCACACACACACACACTCCAGGAAATGTGAGTCTTTGCTTTGCCTTACTTTTGTTTCAGCGCTTGTGTGTATCTCTTGCTTTACAATAGGCCACCAAGGATTTCCCTTCTAGGCCTAACCCACTCTGAAGCCCACACACATGCCCCACACACCTCCATTCTCTGTGTGTCCCTTGCCTTGTCTCTGCTGATGCCCTGGGGCCTGCAGAGGGCACAGATTAGTGTCAGACCCAGGGTTTCTATGTTTGCCAAGTAAAATCACAAAATGCCTGGGTAAATGTGCATTTTAGAGACATAAACTTTTTCTTAGTGTTAGTATACCCCATGCAATAGTTGAGACATACTAATGAGTAACAACTTACTCATTATGGGAAATTCAGATTAAATCGGTGTTTGTACTTTATCTGGTGGTACAGTTGGATTGCACCATGGGCCAAGTACCAGCTTATGACTCAGTTCTAGAAGGTTCCCTCTGGTTGCAAACTCCAGAATCCAGAAAATGAGGGCTGGGTTATGGATGGGTTCCTAGGGTATCAGCTATGACTTGCAATACATGATGGAACCACAAGGGGGCAGAAGAGGGCGCTCTAGCTCATTAGCAGTAAAGCAGACTGCTCCCCCACCCCCCAACAGCAGACAATCCTTGGGCTCCACAAAGAAGGCTCAAAGAGTAGTTATCCAGAGAGTCTGGTGCTTGGGGCGGCCAGAGCAGCCCCTCACAGGAGTTTAGGTCCCAGTTCAGGGAGGGCAGGGCGGGTGCTGTTGGCATCTGGTGGGTGGAGGGCAGTGGCACCACTAACGTCATACCCAGCACAGCCCCCCATTACTAAGAATTTGCCTGCTGAAACGTCAGTCATGCCAAGTGGAGAAATCCGGACTTAGGGGTGCAATTATTCATAACTCACTTTAGAAAAAGGATTGTTCACATGAACGAGAATTAGAAATTCCCTATACATAAAAATGTTTTCTAACAGATCATTAAATACTCAACAAAGGAGAAACAAAGAGATGAAGACTTTTAAGTTCCTGCTGATTAACTAGCAAGAAGAAATTAGGGAGCGAATCTGAAATTATAACAATATGAAAGGTCTTTCTGGGATCTACAATTTTTATTTTCCTGGGCAATTATAAAATTGAACAGCCGAGTTCAGTATTTGGCAGGTGGAAATCCAGCTGTGGACTTCCAGCACAGATCCTAGCACATCACTGGTTGAGTTAATGGATTGGTGATCTCTCCCTCACGGTCCCTGATTTGCCTTCTCTGTTCCTGCACCCCACCCCTCCTCTGCTCCCCGGGTTCTCAGGGATGTGTTCGTCTGTGTGTGCCACGTGAGAGTCCGGTTACGTTTTGGTTGCTGGGGAGCAAGGCAGGATCAAAAGAGTCTTTAGGAAAGTTCAAATATGAATTTTAGGGCTAGCAAGTCTAACTGTGCATGCAACAGAGAAAGCAGCCTGGAGCTCTGGAGTGACTTGGTCAAGGAAGTGGGGGACCTAGCCTTGACGACTGTCGTGTTTGCCACTTCTCTCTCCCCACGCTGTGGTCCCCAGGCTTGGAAGCAGAGTTAGAGAAGACACAAGGGGCCCACAGGCATGCAAGGGTCCTGCTGGTTTCTCCCCAAGTCTCAGCCCAGTGTGCTCTGTGGGTGGGGTTGGGAGTGGTACACTTGGAACATGCATTCCTCAGTGGGTACATTTCTGTAGGAGAGTTCACAGCCTCTCCAAACTCCAGAATCACTGGCAGTTGCCTTTTTACTGGTTGATTTTTAAAGATTGATATTTTATTTGAAAAGCAGAGTGACAGACAGAGAAAGAGAGACACAGAGAAAGAGAATTTCCATCTGCAGGCTCACTCTTCAAATGGCTGCAACGGCCAGGGCTGGGTTGGACCAAAGCCAGGGGCCAGGAGCTTCATCTGGGTTCCCCACGTGTGTGACAGGGGCCCAATCACTTGGGCCATCTTCTGCTGCTTTCCCAAGCACACCAGCAGGGAACTGGATCAGAACTGGAACAGCCGGGACACGAACCGGCACCCATATGGGATACAGCGCTGCACACCGTGGCTCAAGCCTCTGCACCTCATTTGTCAATGCGCTTTTTATTTTCCAAAGCAGCTTCTCTCTTGTGATCCCTGTTGCTCCTCACAGCCCTGTCCAGTGGGCAGAGTAGTCCTCCCGTTTTTCAGAAAAGGAACCTAGGGTAGCACGGCCGAATGATTGCCAGAAGATTGCAGAGTTAAAGGCACAATGCTGGGCCAAGAACACTGCCCCAGGCTCTCGCATCTCAATTATGTGGTTCTTCTTGTTTTGTGGCTCCTCCTGATTTTTCTCGGGGGTGGGGGGCAGACTCCAGGGCTGTGCTGAGGGATCAGTCATGTGTGGGGAGGAGACAGACATCGGTACTTTGGGTCACCTCCCTCCACCTCCTTCCAGATCAGGTTCCTGGCCAGCGGATGAGGAAGCTAAAGCCCCAGGGAAAGTGACTGTTAGCCGCAGCCTCCCTAACTGCTGCAATTCCTTTTATGCACGTAAGGAGACCCGTGTGCGTAGAGGTGGTGATGCACGTGTGTGTGTGTGTGTGTGTGTGTGTGTGTGTGTGTGTGGTTTCCTGAGATGGGAGCACTTGATCCCGTGGAGAGTTGCAGGGCTTATTTTTAACACTCTTCAATTCATATGTATTCAGACAGTTATCTGTCTAACCACAGGAATATCTCCTGCATGTGCTGCCTCCTCTCCAAACTGTCCCTGGGGAGAGAGAGTGCCAGCTCGGGAGAGGCAGAGCTGGGGGAGTCAGGTTTTGGCTGGTGTGAAGCTGTCCCTCAAACGTCACACCAGTCAAAAGTCAGATGCCAGGGCTTCCTCCTCTATGCTCCCCTAACACTGGATAACCTTGTGACATTCTGCGAGCTTACCTTTAGCTCAGAAACGTCACCCTCTGGGGACGCCGCCTGAGGTGCCGACATTCCATGTGGGCACCGGTTTGTATCCCAGCTGCTCCACTTCTGATCCAGCTCCCTGCTGATGGCCTGGGAAAGCAGCAGAGGATGGCCCGACTGTTTGGGCCCCTGCACCCATGTGGGAGACACAGATGAAGCTCCTGGCTCCTGGCTTTTGGCCTGGGTCAGCCCTGGCCGTTGTGGCCATCTGGGGAGTTAACCAGCAGTTTCTCCCTCTCTGTGTCTGTAGCTCTACCTCTCAAATAAATAAATGAATCTTAAAAAACAATAAATTTTTTAAAAAGTCACCCCGACATCTGTGTGTGTGATATCAGGACCACACCCACCCCCCACTCCCCTGCCCCCAGGGATACCAAAATCCACCAGCAAAAGTTCTGCATACAAAGGGTCATTTGCATCTAACCCACACACATCCTCCTGCCAACTTTAGACCGTCTCTAGATCAGTATCACACCTACTACAATGTCAATGTTATGAGAACCGTTGCTACACTATATTTTTTAGGGAATCACAACAAGAGGAAAAAGGCACACGTGTTCAGTACAGACACGGCCATCACAGGCCTAACTGCACTGTCCATGGCCGGAAAAATCAAATGCTTGTTGTTCAGCGTTTCCATTGTGGTGGATTGCGTCAGAGGGGCAACTGCGCGTGCGTGTTGGTGGGTTTTGGCCCTCAGAATGGGAGCCCCTGGAGCACAGCAGATCTGTCATGCTCATTTCTGAAGACCTGGAGCAGTGTCCTGTGCTCAGTGAACGTCTGATGCACGGGATAGCAGGGAGAACTCGAGCCCGAGGGAGAGGTGATCTGTAGTACGGCTTGGAGCTCAACCACCTGCACTGAAGCGGTGGAGGCCGCACGACTGAGCCCCAAGAGAAGTCTGCCCCGGAGAGGAATGTGGGGTTCCCCGACATGCCGGAGAGGCCCAAAAGCCTTTCCTTCTCCAACCTCCGCTCCTGGAGTCCCACCCACCCCCACTGCAAAGCCCTCCTCTGCGTCCCCCATCGCACGGATTTACTTGCACTGGGCTCGGGGCCTGCCCGGCTCCTGTGGGGATAACACGAGCTTCCTCCCACAGGGAGCTGTTGTTGGGATTATCCAGGACAAGGCAGGTGACGGTAACCAGCTCTGCACCAGCTCCTCACAGTCCGCGTTGTCCCTATGTACAGGGTCACCCCACCCCTGTGTGGTTGTCTGAGTGCCTTCCCTTTGTCTGGCTGGGAAACTCCCCTCCCTGGCAATGTTAGCATCCTCTGGGAAAGACCCACCCAAAGAGGAGCCAACGTTCCAGGCACCAGGAAGAAGGGGCTTGAGGAATGTGGGAGCAGATAGGGAGAGCGGGGAATGGGGGCGCATCAGGCCTTCCCAGCCCAAGGCTGCAGAGGGCCCCCATGGATAGGCTTGGGAAGACACGGGGGCAGACAGGACCGGTGGACGCCTGCTCCAGGCTCAGTCTTCACTCTGCTCGTCCCCTCCAGCAACCCACAGGGAACCTCCTCCCGCCCTTCCAAACCCCCAGGCCTGTCTGTGCTCTGTGCCTGGTGCCCCCAGCCCCATGGTCCCAAGAGTGGGAAGAGGATGTGTGGGATCAGTGACGACCTCGACTCAAACAACAATGCCATTCTATTTCTCCAAGATGTCATCAGTCAGACATGCACCCCAGCACGCACTCTCCCAGGCCTGGGGGGAGATAAGTGGGTGACTGGTGTGAGAGACAGGAAGCCCCGACTCAGAGCAGCAGCACAGCCCGGAATCCTTAAGCAAAGAACAAACTCTGGGTCCCTGGCAGCCCCCGGCTCGGTGTACGGCAGGCCCCCGCCTTCTGAGCTCGAAGACAGGAAAACAGGAGGCTTGGCGCTGGGATCGGACATTCCATCTGCCTGCTTAAAGAAAGTCCCCCAGGGCAGGATGTCCTTCCAGCTGCCACAGCTGAGTGGGGAAGCCTACAGGAGACCACGGAGAGGAGACCACAGGCAGGGCTCCCGGCATTCTCCTCCCCTCCCGCTCCTAACTCGCACTCTAAGCAGCCGTCAGAGGGCACATCAGACGTGTTTAGGAACGTTTCCAGGGGCTGGAAGCAACTCGGGGCCTAGAGCTCAAAGCCTCAAGCTCCCCAACCTGCCAGACAGAGTGGGTGAGCACTGGTCCTAAGCACATGGGGCACTTGGCATCTAGTACCGTGCCACCTCTCACCGACAGAAAATAAAAGCAATCTCGTATTTTCTAGGTGCGAGTTTTGCTGCTCTTCGTGCTTCTCCCATGCTACAGCCCCGTCGCGTGTGATGCGGAGTGGCGACTATGTTCACGGTCTTATTTTGTGTTTGCAGTGTCATTCATTCAACCATTCATTCATTCCCACATGCCTACACACACATACTGTGCGTTTCTGCCTGAGACTGTTCTAGGGCAGGGAGCAGAGACAAGGTGTTGCCGTACCTGCCAGCACCTTTTGGGGGAGGAGTATGGAGGGGGGCTGGGATTCTGTAACCTGTACAGGACCCGGCTCTTGGGGCAGTACTCACAAAGAGGCTTGCAGGATTGAATGGGCTCGTAAAGAAGACGTCTAGCACCTGTACGCATCCCCGCCCCTCCTCTCTCACCTGGGATCCTGGGGCGCTAGACCCACTGCCCAACATACCAGAGACAAAAGAATGCTCCCAAGGGGCCAGTGCAGAGCTGGGAGCACCATCTGTCCAGTACAGCAGATGGGAAGCCGGCAGGGTGATGGTGGGCGGAGTGAGACTTACCTCTTCTGCTGCAGCAGGTTTTGCTCATCTCGGCTCTGAGCCCATGACTCCTGTCTCTGGAACCATCTGCAGAACTTTCTCCATAGACAGAGAACTAGCCCCTTCTCCTTGGGCAGCGACAACCCCATGGAGTGTAGGGCCGGCTCCTTGGGGGGTTGAGGCCAAGGCCAGACCCTGACTGAATTCAGCCTTGGGGCCACATCAGTCCCCCGAAGGGCTGACGTGCCCTCCCACTGTAGAGGCCCCGTGTCCTCCTACTTCCGTGCCAGGCCCTGCGAGACTGCCTGTGGCCTCTCCAGTCGTGCTGGAGAGGGCTCTGATTCTGTTACACTTGGCAGGGCCAGGGCCCCCGCTGGGCTAGTCCTGTCCCTCCGGAGCTCCAGCCGGGAGTGAGCAGGAGCTGTAGGGACACTCCCTCTCTCCTCCCAAATTACCTGAGATTTAAAGAGACAGGCCCTACAGACCGGCCTACTGGCGGTGGAGGGGTGGCTTACGTCAACTCCAACTCTTCCTCCACCCTGGTCTCTCTTCCTGCCCCAAGGCCAGTCACCGCAGGAGAGGCCTTCAAAGAGATTACAGCACTCTCCCCTGGACTTTGGGACAGCCTGTGACCTTTTCTGGAAAGGCCCAGATAGGTTGGACATAAGGCAGAGCAGGTCCACTCCCAGGATGGAGGGTCCCCAAAGTGGTCCCTGTTTTCTCACTGTGACTTTTCTGTCTGCCTCCTCCCCCTTCAGTTTCAGAACCTCCCCCGCTCAGGTCCTGGAAACTTGGGCGTCTCTGCTTTTCCGGCTTTCCTTCTTGCCTGGACCGGAACAGGTGTACAAATGGCCTGGGTTCTCGGTTCCCACCGAGTCCCTCCTCCAGGTGGTCAATGTAAAGACGTGACGTTGCAAGTCAAACGCCACCTCTGATGTGCATCCTTATTTGGTTTTTGCTTATTTTACAGTCCTTTAAAGATGGAAAATTCCTTTTGAGCTCCCTACTCAGGGCGCAAAATCTAACTGTGGAAGCCCCTGCTCTGGGGCCTGGAGACCCAGCCCAAAACCATATACCTGCCTATGTGGTAGGGTTCCAGACACAATACAGTTAAACTTAAAACTTCAAATACAAAGAGGTTCTTTAGAAAGAACATGCCCCAGACTCTGCAAGCATTTTATCAGCTGCCTTTCAGAGCGGCAGGTTTGCGCACCTGCTACTGTGCAGGGGGCCCTTTAACTGAGTGCGCGCTCATAAACCTGGGAGAGGCTGAGAGGCAGGTTTTGTCCTCCCCATCCTACCCAGCAAGAAAACCAAAGCAAAGCACCTGAGGCCACAGAAGTGGCAGGGTCAAGACTCAGACCCACTCTGACACCCAGCCCACCTCCTCCCTCTGCCCCCACCCCCCAAATGACAGCCTGCACTTGAAGAGAGCTGACAGGCGCAGGCACACGGGAGAGACACACACAAAGCACAGCCCGTCCTCCACCCGCAGTGTGGCTCTGGGCAAGCTTGCTGGAGCCACCGTAGGAATCCTTCCGTTTAACTTTCCCATTTGGAAGAAACGGAGGCTGTGGCTCACCCAATGTCCCCCTACAAGCCAGGGACTGGGTGGCCCGGGCCAGGGGCCTGGCGGTAGAGTCCCCAGAGAGGGGGCCACTCCCGAGCTTCAGGCTCTGTTTTGTCCTGTCTGAAGGAGTGTTGACGAGGGTGTGTACGGTGTGGGTGGGATGTATGTGTGGTGTATGATGTTGTGTGTGGTCTGGGTGCTTGTGTGCAAGGGTGGTGTGTATGGGCAGGTTTATGGTGTAACTGGTGTGTGTACATGTGTCTATGGTATGTGGTGAATGCGGTACCTGATCACAAAGACATTTCAAAAAGTTCGTGGCAAATGCACATTCTTTTAATTCCATTCCCCATGAACTTTGGAAATGTCCTCAAATTGTGTTTCTAAATGGACATGCTATGTGTGGCATGTGTTGTGCATGGTGTGTGGTGTGATTAGTGTGTGTGTGTTGTTTTGTGTACGTATGTGGATGTGGGTGGCTGCTGTGGGGTGTGTGCTGTGTGTATGTGCATGGGTGAGCGTTTGCGTAGGGAGAGGGGCTGCCTGGGTTCAGGGTGGGTGTCTCTAGATGGAGTGCAGAAGGGACACCTTCAAACGGAAAGCCACTTGTATTCCTACTGTTGGGCCTTAGGCCAGGCCATACAGCCCTGAGTAAACAGCGTGCTCTCAGATTAGCTGCCTTCCCCACCCACCCAGGTCAGTGGGTTCAGGCTGGGAGGGGGAGGTGCTAGAATCCAAACCTTGAACCCAGGACCTTTGTGCTCATTAAGCCAGTGTTTATCTGCCTGTGACCCAACCACCTCTCCATGCCACCCAGCTCCAGGCCAAGACCCCATCCGATTGGCATCATGCTGGGGAGGGAAGACGGGAGGAAATCTTGTGTTTCAGCTTCGTGTCCCTTCCCCAGCTGCCTCCACCTGCTGCTGCCCTTGCAGGATTAGCCACGGATGGGAAACTGAGCACGGACTCAAAGCAGGCATGAACGTGGAGGCGTAGGAATGGATCTTAGTTTGCTGGATACAGCCAGGTGCTTGCTCTCAGTCCTTGGACCCAACACTGTGTCCTGGGGACAGGGGGACAGGGTGGGCCATGGGCAGTGGCACTCCTCACACACTGGCATCCCCTCCTCTCACTCGCAGGCCCACGGCTGAAAGCTATGGACCCTGGATTCCTGGTCCCCAGGACAACAATGCCCGGGCCCTCTCTCTCCCTGGAGAATGGCAGGGACAGCAGCTCCTGACTGGGCCTGAGAGCGATCGGTTCTGTAATGTGGAAACAAGGGGAGTCCTCATCTGGGAGGCTGTCAGTGTTGGGTGGGAGGGGAGTGAGAGGGAGACCGGACGGCATGGGAGGACAGTCACAGGCTCTGGCCCCAACTTTTGAGACTCTCCAAGACCTTTGCCCAGAGTCCAAATTCAAGGTGTGTGGTGCTGCCCAGGGGGCCTTCCCTCGCAATGGTCCCCTCCCTGACAGTGAGTGCCAGATCTTGGTGACTGCCATCGGCCCCGACCAC
Source organism: Oryctolagus cuniculus (assembly GCF_051225735.1). Taxonomy (NCBI): domain Eukaryota; kingdom Metazoa; phylum Chordata; class Mammalia; order Lagomorpha; family Leporidae; genus Oryctolagus; species Oryctolagus cuniculus. Next base: position 180,776,872 of record NC_142869.1, on the reverse strand, counting down.
ATGGCGATCTCCAGGCAAGCCCTGGGGAGAAGGGCAGGGGTCTGAATCTACCAGGGTTGGGAGAACTGAGGGTCTTCCTGGACGTGCTGATGACAGGCTGATATGCAGGAGGGGCTTCTTCTAGCCAGTTCTTCCTGCCTCAGGCTGAGCCTCAAGCTCTGAGTGAAAGGGTCCACTGGGCAGCAGGTCACTGGGTGTGCCTGGCTGGCCTGCAGGGCCCCACCCGTGGCGGCAGCGGGGCTGGAGGTAGTCAGCGGAGACTCCTGGTGGGTGCATGGGTCAGGACGTGTGGGGCTAGACGCTCATTTCCGCATTTGGGGCCTTTTCCTGCCCTGGGCATGGTTGATCTTCGTGGTGGGGCCGCCTAGTCCTGGGCACTGCAGGGTGAGCAAATACGGAGAGCCCTGCGCACCAGCAGCAGAAGCCCCTCTCTCCCCTCAGGTACCGCCCCGGGGGGCTGATGGAGAACCACTGATTTAAAGCAAAAACAGGATGCTTGTTTCCAGCTTCATCTGCATTGTGCTTGTTCTGTGTCTTTCTGTGTTTGCCTTTCTTCCTCTTGAACTGCCTCTGCTCCCATGGTGTTAGTCTCTGCTAGTGTGAGTGTGTGTGTGTGTGTGTGTGTGTGTGTGTGGTGGGCATGCTGTGTCTAGTCTGTTATGTAGCATGTGCATATGCCGTGTTATGTACATTTGTGTGCTGCGTGTTTTGTGTATATGGTATGTGTGGTGCATGTGATGTATGCGTGTGTGTGTTGTGTGGAATGATGTATGTATGTGGTGTTGTGTGTTTTGTGTGTGTACAGAGTTGTGTAGTTTTATGTGTGTTTGGCACGTTTTATATGGAACTGTGTGTGTTGTGTAGTGTATGGAAATGTGTGGGTTTTGTGGGGTGTGCGTGTGCCTATGTGCCTGAGTCTACAAGTCTGAGGTCTCCAAGGAGCCCAGGTCTCTTGTCCCTCCCTTCTCTACAGGAGTCCAGTCCTCCCAGCCCTGCACCCTCGTCCTTGTGGTTCTACTGGCCCTCTTCAGGCTGTCCCCTCAGCTCTGCGGTCCTGAGCCGGGCTGGCGAGGGAGGCCAGGGGTCATGAGGATGGAGCCAGCTTGGAGCACTGAGGTCAAAATCACCACGCGCCAGCTTGGAGTTTGTTCCAGTCACTGGGTTCACAAGCTCTGAGTGCCAGCTCATAAAGCTTGTAAAGGCCCCGGTGACAGATCAGTGGGTCACACACCCAGCACAGCACCGCCCTGGGCCGGGGTGTGCAGCAGCACACTGCTGGGGTACCTGCTGGGAGCCGCCGAGCTGGGCTGCAGTGCCGGCTGTTGCTCCCTGAATGGTGCTGTGTGCAGAAACCCTCCAACCTTCAACAAAAACACCTGAGAGTCTGAAGAAATAGGAGCGTCAAGTGGCTCCAAGTGTACACAGCCACTGTAGCACCCGCGGTCAGGAGTCTGAGTTCTGCAGCGCGGCCACGAGCTTTTCCCCAAATGTGACTTCAGTCCCTCACCCGCCTTGCTCGTCCCACTTGACAGTTACAGATTTGTCCCCTCCGACCTGAGTCCTCATTTCCTGCACCCTCTCCACCAGGTTCCACTAAGCCTGCATACCATGGGGTCATCGTATGACGAGCTTCAGACCCTATTCGGCGCCCTAGAAAAGTTCTAGGGAAAGGCCAAGGGGAAGAGGGTTCACAGGTGGAGCTGGTGGTGGGAATGGGACCTGGGGCGGGGGCGGGGAGGCAGAGGCCACGCCAAACAGCACCATGCAGCCAGCTGCACCTTCTCAGATATGCACCTGCCTGGTGCTTGACACGCATTGATGCGTGCTGCATTTTATGTCAGAGTGAATCAGTAAGTTCTAGCAATGTTTTAGAAAGTGTGTGTGTGTGTGTGTGTGTGTGTGTGTGGACTTCCTCACAGATGGTCTGCAGGCATTTAGTCTTCCTGAGCCTGATCCCCTTCCCGAATGTTCCCAAAGGCCACAGATGCACACATGGATGGGAACATCTCCTTTCCTCTCATGCGTTCCCCTGCACTGTCTGCGTCCTCACTCCTCGCCCTCCCCATCCACCTCTGCAGCCGGTGACTGTGCCCACCTTGAGAGAGCTCACAGAGCTTGGGGCCCCTCTCTCACTCTCTCCTTGACTTGAGCATCTTATTCCTAGGTCCCCTACTCAGAAGACATCAGGATAGTGACTGAGGACTGGGCAGGGGAGAACGGATGTAGACTCTTACGGGTTTGTGAGAGAGGTCCCAAAGCTTTCAAGGAAGCCCATGAGCCCCAGGGGCCCCACGGAGCTCTGACCTCATCCACCCAGCCCCAGGCTGGAGTGCTGGCTTAGAGCCCGGATGAGGCCCCTGAGAGATACGATGTGTGAAGGAGGTGTCAAAGTCCACAGCCTTCCACTGGGCCGAGCTCGGTCCTGCAGTGCCTTGCTTTCCCCAAGCTTCCTATGGTCTCTATGTTTCTCTCCCTTGCAGACCCCAATCCTTTTCACCCGCATTGTCCCTGGCCTCATCTCTTCTCTTGCAGGTGCCATAGTGGCCCAGAATGAGAGTCCATGGCAGGTCACACAGCCCACTGAGGAGCTCAACTCTGCTGGATATGCATAGGAAGACTGGCTTCCTGGGGGCAATTGCGATCAGGACAGCTGTATTCTGGCCCCAATCCACCAGGAACTCCTCCGCTGGACTTGGCCAGGTCAGTTACCTTTCAGCCTCCTGATCCGCAAACCGAGGTCGGCACGTCTTCAGCTCCCCCGTTCCTCTCTCCACTCTGTTCCCCAGGCAGTCTCCTCTCAGCCTCCGCGTGCAGGATGGCTCAGACCATCATCCCGTCAGAGAGCCTGGAAGCTGCTCAGACCATCATCCCGTCAGAGAGCCTGGACACTGTCCATGGCTGCTCTGGTGTCTGAACCTCCCTGGGAGTTGCTCTTCTGGGTGGAGGGGAGAGAGAGAAGACCAGCAGGACACAGGCACACAAGGCTTCCAATCATCTTCCAGCTCTGGGTGGAGAGAGAGTGAGGCTCCCCGACATGGCGATTCCTAGAGCTAAAGCCACAGACAGGAGAGGGGACAGGGTGGATGTGGGCTGGCTCTGCATTCCAGGCCAGCGGGCCCAGACTCACAGTTCCAATGCCACTGTTTCTACATTGCAAGAACCATGTGGTCTCAGCCACGGGGTGCAAGGGACCACTAAGCTCAGAATAAACAATATTATTGGGGTTCAGGAGATAGGACGTGGCTGTTGTGCCAAATCGCATTATGTCTGCCAAAACCTGCAAGTGAAGTCCTTTCCCAAAAGCACGCGCTCGTCCGGGAACAAGAGCCTTCCGGAGCAGCAGGCCTGCTGCGGCAGCACCTTATCGTCCATCTCCCCACAGCTTGTCCCCACCTGTACTTCCTATTCTTTTTCTCTCCCCACCCCAACAAGGTCAGTGAAAGGGTAGCAGGTGATCAGAATCTTTCAAACTCTACTAACGTGAGCAGGCACCCAAACACCCCACCAGCTCCGTCATAAAAACCAAGCCAAACGGAGACTTGTTGGAGAGAGGGGTGAACTGTGCCATGTGCATGGACACATACAAGCCATGGGAGGGACTCTCCCTAAATGTCTGGGGCTGAGGGGTCCAGGACAGAGACGCAGGACAGGAAAGGCCAGAACAGAGGTGGACGGAACACACTGAGGGGGTGGGCCACAGGGTGCTAGCCTCCTCTCCCTGCCCACGGCTCTCTGATGGAGCAGTGGCAGGGAGGAGGTGACTGGGCCCCATGCCCCTGGACTGTCTGGCAGCTCCAAACTGGGGCATGAGGGGCTGGGCAGATGCCGTGGCAGATACCTGAGCAGGGTGCGGTGGGAGGCTGAGACTCCTGACGGTGGAGAGGCAGGGGCCAGTGGGGGCAGGTGATAATTTCTAGCTGGGTACAAAGGAGGGACTGAAGCCAAACAGTATGTTCCCCCAGCTGACTTCTGGGCAATTCTGGATCTACGTAGGCACCCAGAGCATGAGGTCCCTTGCCAGCCGCTTAAATAACAGGAACTAGGACATTTAAAACAAATCTTAGCCCCCACCTCCCCTGCCCCCAGTGTACACTAGGTTCCTGGGCCGGGGACACGATGACCTTCTGGGTGCCCCATCCACGTGGAGTGTGGACGTCAGCAGGCGCCATTGGGATGTGTTTCTACATACATGCACGGGGCCGCGTGAGGTGCGGTAGGGCACAGGGTGTGGGCATTCGCTGGAGTAGACAACAATCTCTGGGTAGGGATCTTCTCACCCAATCATCTCATGGTCACAGAGCTGCACACTGTGCCCCCTCACGCCTTCCCTTTGTTGCTTTGCTGAAACTCCCAACTCCAGGAGCTGACTTTGGAGCGTCTGAGGGCCCTGTGAGTCTCCCGGCTGCCAGGAAGTGCAGGCGCTCTTTTGCAGTGAGATGTGGCCTAAAATCCTTGCACACGGAGCAGAGTCCAGAAAGAAACCATCAGAGCACAGAGCTGCCTGGCAGAGTCAACCTTGAAGGAGCTGGAGTGTGCTTCCTGTCGCGGCAGGTGGCTGGGGCAGTGAGGAAAACACACGCTGGCCAGACGTACTCAAGCGTGCGTGAGCTTAGCGTTGCACTGAGCTGCCTCTGAGTTCCCCTCTCCATGTCTGCCTCTGTTGCAGACTTCGTGAGAAGGGTGGCCCCTCCCACACCTGGCTCTGGATCTATCCACCTGTCCACATGCTTGATGGAGCCCTTGTGGATCGGCTAGTCTTGGTCACCATCCTGCTCTGTACTGGTAAGATCTGTGGTTGCAATCAGATAATCTGAGAATCAATTTCCTTGTCTGCAAATGGAACACTGACCTTGCTCTGTTTACCGTATGGGGCTCATGTAAGGATGAAAAAGATAATGGGCATGAAAAAACTTTATTTACTAAAAGTGGAATGGAATGCAGGGCTTGTTTGCCCTCACCTTCGCTTGGGTGGGAGTATTTGAAATGGAACACATCTAGGAAACAGCTTTGTGGTGGAGACACCAGAACTGCTGTATATCAGGGGCTGCAAATCTTGTGGTGTAAGCGCAGGCCCTGGGGCCAAGTAAGTGCAGGTTCACAGCCAGACTGCTAGTTACCGCCTGAGTGATCCCGCGCAAATCCGTCCACCTCTCTGAGCCCGTTTCCTAGTCTCCAACATGAGCACAGGAATAGTCGCTTGACCTTAGGCAAGGACCTCACCCTCTGGGCCTTAGTTGTCCGCAAAGTGAGGATAAACACAACTAACTTACAGGTTCCAGGGAATTAGGTGACAGGTGTGCAGAGCACCTGGTCTATAGTGAAGGTAGAGTCACGGTCTCTGGTCTTCTCTTTGGCTGTTTTTCTGTCCTGGGGGGCCTTCCAGTGATCCACTTACCCTCCTGTGAGCAAACCATCCATCCCCTACTCCACGCACCTCAGGCTGCTGCCCCCACTGCAAGGTGAGCTTCTGCATCATCCACCTCGGAGACCTCACCTTCTTGCTCCTGGAGAGACTGTGTAAATCTAAATCACTTCTTCATTTTTCAATTGAGTAGGGAAGAAATGGTGTCCCCCTACACCAGGCTCCCTAACCAGGTCCATCCTGCTCTAGCTTGGAAGATGCTCCAGACGGCCTGGCTCGTAAACCCCAGGTATCCCTTGCAGCTCAGCTCAGTGCTTGACCCGAGCCAGCTGGGCTGGTCCCTTGGTGCTCCCACCTGTCTCCCTCCTGCCTGAATGTGAAGCATCCCTCCCACAGTGTCAGCATCTTCCTTGCATTTGCCGGCTTCCTTCACTTGCACGGTCTCAGCCACATCATAATCTTCTTTCTCCCCCATCAGAGCACCTGGCCAAGAGTGTATGTTACACAGTGCTTTGAGAAGAGTAAGCTGTGCCAAAGAAATTGCAAGTCATTTAGTAGATGTATTTCCTTTCAGAGGCCCCAAGGGCAAAGGTAGGACGGTGTGCAACAGAGGGGCCCAGAGGGTGATAGGCTCAAAACAAGGTGCCAGGAGGTGAGTGTATGGGTGTGAGCACCCGCTGGGTGTGGGGGGTGTTGGTCAACCCCCAGCCCACACACAGGGAAATGGCCATCCAGAGACCATCTGCTCTTGAAGGATTTATTGGCCTGGAGACAAGGAGGAACGGAGCAGCAGCTGGGATGAAGTGTGGGCTGTGGTGTGTGCAGCAAAGGCACCTGTGTCCCCAGCCACACCCACCCGCGTGTCCTGAGCTCCCCCAGTCCTGGCTGCTGGGGACACGGGGTGGGGTGAGCCATCACCAAAGGGAGACCCAGACGCCATGGCACCTGCCATTCGCTTCCCTCTTGCCCACCAGATTTGTGCAAAGAGGGACAGAGAACGGGAAGAGACAGATGTCTCCCTTGGGAAAGGCAGCTGTCTTTCTGGATGTGGACTCTGTGGGGAGCAGGGAGGGGCCCGAGGGCCTATAGCAAGAGGGACTGCTTTCTGAGAGGGCCTGGGAGAAGGAACTTGCTATGGGGAAGGGGAGGGGGTGAACCTCTCCACAGCAGAGACATAAGATGGCCAAGGAGGACTGTGCCAGGTCACCTTCATGGGGCCAAAGCTTTTTTTTTAAGAGTTTACGTATTTATTTGAGATGTTGAGAGGTAGAGTTACAGACAGTGAGAGAGAGAGAGAGTCAGGTCTTCCATCTGCTGGTTTACTCACCAAATGGCCGCAATGGTTGGAGCTGGCCCGATCCAAAGCCATGAGCTCTTCCTGGTCAGGACCCTGGGCCATCTTCCACTGCTTTCCCAGGCCTTAGCAGAGAGCTGGATTGGAAGAGGAGCAGCCGGGACTAGAACTGGCACCCATGTGGGGTGCTGGTGCTGCAGGAGGAGGATTAACCTACTGTGCCACAGCACCAGCCGCAGAAGCTTTGAGTATTTTGGCTCTCTCTGTCTCACCTTCTCATGCCTGAGCTGGAAAGCAACACCTGCACAGGGCTGGGGGAAAGCAAGAGGAGCAAGAGCACAAGAAAAGCAGCCCGGGGCAGGCTAGGAGAGTGCAGTGACCCCTAACATCAGTCAAATGGCAGCCACCTGAGTGCTTTCACAGGTGTGCTGCTGTTTTACTGTCACAGTCGAGTCAGGCAGCCAGGTCGGGGATTCTTGTCATCGAATCCTAATGTACAATTCCCTCAGCCAACACCATCGCAGAGCTGGGGACTGAAACAAGGTGTGCACAGACACCTTAGCCGCCAAGGGCCCTGGATCTCGGGGGTGGCACGCAAAGGGCTGAGGAAGGAAGCAGCCGCTAGCTGAGGTGGCCTCAGGTTAACCCAGAATGCACCAGGGCCACTTGTCATGGAAGCCCACGGGTGTGGCTGGAGCGAGGATGGCAGTGGCACTGCATCTTGGAGGCACGGCCTGCCAGGCCGCTCAGCTGACTCCAAGGCTTGATCAGGAGGGAGACAGGAACGCAGCTTAAGCAGAAGGAAGGAGAGAAAGCTTCGCTGATGAGAGAGTAGGTCTCAAGAATCCTTAAACAGAAGCCCTGTCTTGGATACCTGGCCTTGCTCTGGTTGAGTGCAGACACACACGCTCAGTGTTTGCAGCTGAGGCTTGGCCTTGCATAAGCCCCCGTTCCCTCGGGCCCAATGGGCCATAATTGCTGCCGCCTCCAGCCCAGGGATAACAAAGAAGAGGTACAAGCAAAATTAAGGTGTGTCCAGTCTTTCCCCAGGTGGCTCCTGCCTGGCTGCCATCCCAGGGCACGGGTTGGGGGGTGGGGTACACTGGCCCAGCCTCTCCCTGTCACTGTGACACCATAAGGCATTACCTGGTCAAAGTATTTCTTTCCTTGCTCATTTCTCATATTTTCCTCATTAACCTTTAAGAAACAAGTAGGCCTGGCTCAGAGGAATAAATGATCCTTGATCCCGCGTCAAAGTTTTCTCAGCTTTTCCCTGAGTGATCTCAGGTGTGCCAAGGGGCCAGGGTTTGCCCTTCCTTCTCCAGCTCCATTGCTCTGCCCCGTGTTGGCCATGCCATCCTGCCCCAGGGACCACCCAGCCTTTCCTCCCACCAATCCCTTCTCCCTCGCCCTCAACTCCAGTACCCCAGACCTTATCTTGCATTTCTGCAGGTGCAAAACAGGGGGAGGGGCACTGACCTCTGCCCTCTTTCCCAAGGCTACAAGCAGACGCATTCCTCAGGTGCAACTCCACCATTCTGACCAGGATCCCGAACCTTGTCAATACATACTTTGTGAACACCTGGAAGGGGACCTGTTTTTAAAGGCCAGTGGGGCTGGTGAGAACAAACCATCAGTCCCATCATTCCCTTGTCTCTGGCCACTGAACGGACTGAAGTGACAGGCACATGGTGACTTTAGAAATTCGGGGAACACTCCTAAGGCAGGAATATGAGTGCTTCTTTCACTCCCAGCCTCAGGAGCCCTGTACAGGAGCCTGGCAGCTGCCTGCTGGGACAAGAGCTACCATCAGGTCTAAGCCTTGGGCCCCCACTTTGAGGACCACAGCTGCCTGCGGCACCGCGATGTCTGTGTGTTCTCTCTTCCCTCCTACTTGGGCTCCTGCGGGCAGGGGTGGAATCTTGCAGATCACCTCTCACGGAGGGTACTGCACACACCCAGTGACTTCAGTAAGCCCTATTCGGTGGATTTGCTGCTGGCAAGCAATCTCCCTCTCTTCCTCCTTTTTTCACCTTCTTGTCCCCCCTTCCTGTCCCTTCTCCTCTTTTGTCCTCTTTTTCTTTCTCTCCCTGACTCTCTCATATACCTATAAGTATATTTTAGCTGGAAAATTGATCAATAATTGCATTTGCATTGGTTTTTAGCCTTTTCATGCATGTTATGTGCTCGTCTTTATTACAATGCCAGTCAAAAACAGGTACTTTTACTACCTTTAGGAGGTAGAAAAAATAAGTGAGGTATGTGTGTTCAGTGGTAGAAGTTAGATTAAAAACAGGTCAATCATTCATAGAATCAGTTAATGAGTATATACCTCACAATAGATTGTACCAGGAATTGTGCCAGCTACTGGGAATACAATAGTCAATAAGATGGACACTATCTTTGTCTTTGTGGACCTTACTAACACGAAGGAAAACAGAAGCTTCAAGAAGTAAATGTAGGGTGTGTAGCAAAACAGAAAATACAGGTACTCTGGAAACACAGCAAGAGATCTATAATCCAGCTCTGGGGTCAGAGACCTCCCTAAAGCATACACGCACACGAGCACCCACGCACAATAATTGTGGAATCTTTAAGTGCAGGCCAATAGGGTAGACAAAATGTTACAAAGCTGGAAGGCAGAAAAGGAGAGGTGGAAAGTCCAGAAAAAGATTATTTTGGTAAGAAACCTTACTTTTCTGTTGTTTTTCAAAGGAGATGTTTTAGGGAATAGGACTTGATATACACTTGTTATGAGGAGGGGGACAGAAGTGTTGAGCATGACGCCTAGAACCCTGGTCCAGGCCACTTTGCTTACTGAGCTGCCATCTACTTGGCTGAGAACGCTGCCAGAGGAGCAGGTTTGGTGGGGGGAAGAAAAGATGTTTGATTTAGGACATGCCGACTTTGGGCTGCCTATGAAATACCCAGGGAGTGCAGGCCAACAGATAGGTGTCCAAGCTGTTCACACCTGGTGCTCAGAAGACAAATCACAACAGAAGACAGGGGGCGCAGAATCGTGAACTTCCATGTGGTACTCTGTGAAGGCAAGTGGGACTACCCAGGTGCTGAGGAAAACAACGAGGCTTTTGGACCAAAAATGTGTAGGGATTGGTAGAAGAGAAGCAGCCAGGGACACAGGAATTTGTAGCACTAGACATGTTCAGAAGTGGTGAATAGTCTGAATGCTATAGAGTCCAAGCAAAACTAAGATTGTTCAGTGGGTTTACCTGCAGGTAGGTAACCTTGACAAGAGGAGCATCAGCAGCGTGGAGCAGAAAGGTTAGACCACAAGGGCCTGAGGAATCAGTCGGCAGCCAGTAGACAGTGAAGTCCAGCACTAGGACTTAGGAGCCTGAACAGGGAGTAAAACTGGAAGTATAACAGCGACAGGGTTGAGGGACAGTGTTCTCAGCTTCTTTGAGAATGGAAAAGAGCAGAGCATGTTTCTCTGCTAACAGGGGTAGTGCAGACAGACTGGAGGTCTGGAGGAGACACTGCAGAGCGCTGGGGTCTGAAAAGGCAGAAAGAGAAATGGATCTGGAGCGCAGATGGGCCATTCCCTTGACATAGGTGTGGGAGCACTTCCCCTGGGGAAGAGGAGGAAGAGAAATCATAATGACTGAGCACTTAACAACAACATGTCACCAACATCTACCAGCACGTGTGAGTGTGCATGTCGGTGTCATCCCCACTGTTCAACACTCAGTTCTGCATCGTGCATCTGAATGAACCTGCCTATGGTTTCACAAATCCCACTGATCACTGGGATTCAGGACCACAGACCTCTTAAAAGTTGTTAGGACTTTTTCATGGGGATATAATGGGCAGGAAAGGGTCAGGGACAAGAGAAAGGTTGCGCATGAGACCCTATAATGTGTGCTTGGACACACGGTTCTAACTTTCCTTCTTACTGAGGGATGGCCTGTATTCTATTGTTGCTGTTCACAAGTCACCATAGGAGCAAAGGGAAATGGCAGTGGAGGATGGCGACTGCAGGACACAAAACAACAACCTGTTGCCTCCAGGCCCAAGGACAATTAGAGGCCACGAAGCACTTGCGGGATCAAGCAGGGAAGAGATGATGGAAGAAATGACTGAGCCATTCAAACACAGGACACACAATTTATCACACATACTTAAAAAACACACCAGGAGATGCAAACACTTCAGACTCTGAATCTCACAAAGATGAGGCAACTCAACAACAACAACAAAGCCACCCGATTCAAAACTGGGCAAAGAACTTGAATAGACATTTTTCAGAAGAAGATACACACATGTCTATTAAATCAGCATATGAAAAGATACTCAATATCCTTAGACTTTAGGAAAAGACAATCAAAACTACAGTGAGATATGACGTCAGACTCAATAGGAGGGAATGTAGAATAATACACATTTTTCATGAACTTTTCATAAAGGAGTCATCTTCAAAAAGGTCAAAGAAAAAGCTATGCATGGATTTTGAGATTTTTTACATTAAATAAGCTTATCCTTTAATTCCAATTCCCCTGAACTTTTTGAAGTACCCTTGTATAATAAAATATTCAGCCTTAAGAAAGACTGAAATCTGAATAAGTACTACAACATGGATGACTCCTTCAACACTATGCTAAGTGCCATAAGCCAGACTCAACAGGACTATCATGGCCTCACTTATATGAGTTACCTAGTGCAGTGAAATTCATAGAAAGGAATTAGGATATCGGTTATCAGGGGCTGGAGACAGGGGTCAGTGGGGAGCTATTGTTTAATGGCTATAAGAGGAGTTTCAGTCTTGGATCATGACCAAATTCTGTAAATGAACAATGGTGATGATTATACAATATGAATGTTCTTAACGCCACCAGATGGTACATCTACAAATGATTTAAACAGTATATTTTATCTGTATTTTCCTACAATAAAAGAAAATGTGAATAAAGTAAGAATATAGAATCTTTCTTCTGGAGGTTTTGTAGTTGAGGTTTGATTGCTAGTATGGAGAAAAATCCTACAAGATGCCAGGAAGACGGGAAAGTCCACAACCTCTATATCATGCTTGGCTCTTCTCACAGTAAGCCCTGTGGAACCAGGCAGGGCTTTCTACTTCCCAGTGCCCACATAAGACAGAAAAAAAGATGGTCCAGACATTAATCTAGCATCCCTACCTCATGTCTTTAGTTACCAAGTCCAACTATGTTCAAAAAGATACCCCTTTTTCACAAACTGTGGAACTCCCAACAGTGCAGATGTGTGGACAATAGGTGAACATGCCTATCTCCAGACATGCTGATGTGAAGGGTGAGATGAGTCAGGTCAAGAGTAACAGGGATCCTGATCAGAAATGGTAGACTTCCTCTCCATCTCCTTCACCAAGGTCCAGTCCAAGATTCAAGTGTCCCAAGGTGTTTCGACGAAGGATCTCCCAGCCCCGGTGACTGTTGCTGCTTTGGGATGTGGTTCGAGATAGGGAGGGGGTTTGGAATGCCACAGAGGCTCTGGATAGCATCCCGCTCTCAACCGTAGAGGGCCGTTTCTCAGAAAGTTGTTCTTGTCCATCCTCCTTGTCTGAGCACTTGAATGCTTCCACATAGCGAAGCACTCGCAGAGGATTCTGGTCATGATGGTTCTCAACCCTATTGAGGGGAAAAAGAAAGGACTCAGCCAAGGAGGTGAGAGTGGACACAAGGAGATGCAGAGGTGAACACAGAAAATAGAGGATTCGAGGGAAAGGAAGGAGGGACCAGCGTTGAAGGAACAAGAGCCTCTAGGATCAAGTAAGGAGAAGGGGACTGGAGTGGAAGCTAAAGAGGTCAAGCAAGCAGGATTTGGAGGGTACTAGGACATGCGTTGAGTGTATGTGAGTGTGAGTGTGTATGTGTGTTACTAATGGATGGGAAGTGAAGGAAAAAAGAGAGGCAATGAAGAGATAACTGTGTCACAAGAGTGAGGAGATGCAACTCAGGAAAGACGTGAGGAGAGAGAAGAGCCAGGTTAGACGAGAGTGGAGCATGGAAGAGGCAGAGTTGACATAGAAGATACTGGAAATGGGGGTTGTCTGGGACAGGAGTAACACAAGTTGAGAGACCCATGCTCACACCTGAGCACAGTCACATAGACCTGATCTCCCCTGCATAGCTACCCTCAAGTACACAGAGCCTGCACCTGCTGCCAGCATTCCTCCTACGTCTCCACCTCAGCTCCGCCCCTCCCCCCAAAGGCAGAAGCACTCTCAGGATGTGTCTCCACTGCCCTGGCTCCCATGACTCTCACCCATCTGCAGTCGACACACACTCTGCTGTCACTCACCGCAGGAACCAGCGGTCTCCTAGTCCATACTCATACCCACAGATCCCAGAGCGAGGCCACAGGAAGCGAGGCATCTTCCGCTCCAGCATCACGGTGGTGGCCACAACCTAGAAGGAGGTGAGAGAGGAAGAACTCAGAAAAAGCCGTGAAGTTCACAGAGGTGCTGGAGCCACCAACAGAGAGAACTGCAATCTGGTCCCTGGTGAGATGAACACACCAGAGACCCGTGGTCAGGGCACTCTTTATGTGACACTGGCCTGGCCAGGCACCATGTCCACTAGGAAAGGAGAAAGGGCATTTTATGAGTATTTAGAATAGAATAGTTACCCCTACATTGCCATTCTGATTTGTGGAAAATGAGTCATTCCAAGCTAGTCTAATATCCTTTTTCATATGAAAGCCATGGACCAATGACCTTGATTGAAATAAAATGTTTAAGAACCTCTATGTACTGGAGGATGCTTCTCCAGTTCGGAGAGTTTGCAGCAAATTAAATATCCACATCTTAAGAAGGAAAGGTTGATTAATGATTGTGTACTTGGCGGGGGAAATTCTAGTAACATGTCCTGTGTTTTGTCCATTGCTCATTAACTTCCTCAATGAAACACAGAAGACAAGCTTATAAAATATGCTTGTGACACAAAACTGGAAGGGATATGTAATATGTGGAATGACAAAACCTATATAAAATTATCTCACCAACTAGAATGCTGGTTTAAGCCCAACAACTTGAAATTTAAGAAAACCAACCATGAGGCCCTATGTTTACATCTAAAGAGAGAGACTAAGGAAGTCATGTCACAAAGATGCCAGGATTCTAGTGGACCTTAAGCTTAATAAGAGCCAGGTATATATTTTCTAAAAGATCTGACCCAAATTTAAGTGCTATTAATAATAGTATTACATACAAAGTAAGGAATGGCATAACCCCTACTAGTACTATATGGCTCCAATCATATCAGGAGCCATTGTAGTTTTGAAAGCCATGATCTATTAGTACATGAACAGAAGGTATATTCAGGATGGGTTGGGACCAGCAGGAAGTCCTACTGGTTCATTGGACGAGACAGCAGTCCTTAAAATGGCCAGTTCTCTTCATCATGTTCTCTACTTCCTGTTTCTTTACTCCATACTTCCCTTGCTTTCTTGGTTGTACAAAATTCCCTTCTACATCAGGACTTCCAATATTCTATCTTCTGTTCCTGGAAAGCACTCTATTTCCATTGTAAACACATTTTACTGTTCTTGTGCTATATCACTCAGCCTGCTTTCTTTTCTGGTAACAACACATATCATTTATTTTAAAAATCACTCCTTCACCACTCTCAGTACATTGGTTAGAGCATGCTGGCTGTGCACAGTTCTCATTGGTTAAGTCTATCCTCTGCCAAGCCCCCACTTCATCACCACCACCAACCCCCATCACCATCTAGTCCTTGACCTTACCTTAAATTTAAAGATGGCCTAAACCCCCAACTTGCTGTAAGGAGATGGAATTCGGACTGAATTTTCAGGGAGAAAGACACTCTCTTAAACCCCACAGCACTGTCCAATATCAGGAGAGTCACAGGATACAGCACGAATGGAACCCATGGAATTACGTGAGGTAGTGCACCTGCTCATCCTTTCGGGCATTTAGAAATCCTCTCAGCTATGTCAATCACATAATAAAAGGGCATGCCTTAGAAAATAGTCCAGAGAAAGGGGAGCAGAAGAGAGAAACTGACTTGGGGATCTAGCCAGATATCCCTAAAGCTAGTTTAATTCTCTAAATTTTCCACTTACAGGTACTAACACATTCTCTTCTCTCTTTTTAGAGAAATGTTTGAATTTGGTTTTCTGTCTTTGCAACCTATTTGATACAAACCCTGACCTCCTCTACCCTTTCTCATCAATCCTCTCAACTGGCTAATTCTTATGTATATTTAGGGTTTCAACTTCTTAAAAATTATTTGATTATTTGGTTATTTTTATTTATTTGAAAGACAGAGAGACAATGAGAGAGAGAAAGAGAGACAAAAAATATTCCATCTTCTGCTTCACTCCCTAAATGCCTTCAACAGCTAGGGCTGTGCTATGCTGAAGTAGGAGACTGAAACTCCATCCAGTTCTCCCCTGTGAGCACCAGGAACCCTGGTACCTGAGCTATTATTTGTTGCCTCACAGGGTGTGCATTAGTCAAAATTTGGAATCAGAAGTAGAGTTGGGACGTGAACTCAGGCACTGTGATATGAAATGCAGGTGTCCCAAGAAGCATCTTAACCACTGCGTCAAACACCCGCCTCTTAGGGTCTCATCTTACATGTCACGTTCCCTGAAAGCAGTTGCTAACTTCTCAGATTCCTCTTCTTAGCGCCCAGACCTTCTCTGTGGCACTTGAACGACTGCAATCTCACAGATTTCTGTGGAGTCATTTGTTTAAAGTCTGTCTTTACTACTAAGCTCTCAGCTCCATGAGGGGACAGATTGTATCTGTTGTGTTTGTGCTGTATCCATAGCGTCCGGACATTGCCCAACACAGAGAGTCCCTAATGATTATCGCTAAATGAATGAAAAGTTTGAGGGGATAAATGAGGGATGCGTTCAAACATTTGAATGCAACTCATATGGAAGGATGTGTTCTGTGTTACATGAGAGGAGAAAACTTGGGTCAGAGAACAGAATCATAGGAAGACTGCGTTTCAGTTCAATGCAACACCAATGGTTTCTATAACAGAAACTTTCGAAATAGGGAAAAACTGCCCTCCTCCAGTCACCTACCCCAGTGTACACTGTTATATTATCAGGCATTAAAGAAGATACGGAAGGGCCCTCTGACCAACAGGTGATTGTTATGTTAATTAAGTAGGGTGTTCACCACAGGATCACTAAGGGTGATTTCCAACTCTAATATTTTATTAGCCTATGATGATATAAAAGAGAAAAAATGATTTGCAGAGGCAAACAGAAGATAAGTCCAAATGCAAAACCAGAATATAGAAGAATAGAACAGTTCCCAGGGCACTTGAGGATGACTCCTGGATCAACTTTTCACATGTGATTGGCAGCCCTATTTTCTCTGCTTCCATCCTCCATCCACCCACAGGTAACTCAGACTCACATGAAACTCTGTGGTGATATCCCCACTGGGATCTTCTATGACTCCCCTAAGAGTGGTCCACCAAAACTTAAAGATTGAGTTTTCTCTGCATCCCCTGCCCTTCAGCAAGTCTAACACTAGTAAACTCACCTGGGCCCTCCAGAGCTCATCCCGCTCCTGGGCCACCCGCCAGTGAGTGTCGCCCATCATGGCAATGAACAGGTTGAGCATGAGCAGTGTGGCGATGATGGCGAAGGCGGCGTAGGTGATGCAGTACATGAAGGGCAGGTCCACACTGTAGTTGGCGGGGCCGTCGATGATGGTGAGGAACAGCTCAAAGGTGCTGAACAGTGCCGTGGGGTAGTCAGAGAATTCCCCCAGGTTGTTAGGGTCCTCTGTCTGGAAAGTGATATGGAACGCTGCTCCCCACCCCAGGGGGAGGACATGGAGATGGGGAAATGGAATTAGCACAGTAAGTGGTTAGCACTCACTCCACCTCTGATACATTCGTCTCCACACTCCACATGTACACACAATTATATATCCATAAATGTGGTCAACTGTGAAACTCTCCAACCCTAAGATACCCTATGAGGAAGTTCATCACTCTGGATAATGATCATACTTAGCGACTTGTCAAAAAAAAGTATGCCTCTGTGTGTGTATGTGTGCAATAAGTAACCTAACTGGTTTTTACATTTCAGAAAACCAAATATTTAACAGTCAAGTTGTTACAAGAATGCATGGAATCTCCAACAATTTTTAAAAGAATACGTGGAAAGCCTAAAAGGAGAACACCTTTTTATCTTGATGGCCTCTGGATAACCATCTACTCTGAGATTCCCTGGGTGAGCCTGGATCACCACAGAAAGGCATCCTTGTGCAGTGTGCAGCCTACAGAACGGGAGTGGGTATTGTATACTACTCTTTAAAGGGCTTCTCCACGTACAAGAACAAAAGCATAAGGTGGTTCCAAAAGCAGAAATAGGGTCTATGGCAAATCATGCTTCTTTCTTGAAGAAAGAAGCAAACACGATGACCAGTAAGCGATAGTTTGGGGGATTCTGGGTATGGAATGTCTGTAGAAGCTACTCTGTTATCATTACTGTACTTCGTGTATTTGTAGTCTATGCATGGAGGCAAATAGAACAGGGTGTGAAGAGAAGGAGCACCTAAAGGCTCAGGAGAGTGGAATTCACCAAACAGGCAGACTGTCAGAGCTAATCTTGTCATACTTTACACGTTGCTGTATTTTTCTCATCAACTGTTTTGAGGAAATCCTCCATTAAACAGGGCAATTCCTGAGGATAGTAACAGAGTCCTCTGTACCCTGTCACAGTCCTTTGAAATTGGTTTGGGGTGGTCTTCGAAGCCCTTCTAGTAGCTCTTGTCTGGTGGATGATCTTTGCAGACACTGAAGGCTGAAGTTAAGTCGCTACCTTTTACTCTTCAGATCTGGGCTTCCTCTTCACTCCCTCCATTAAAATTGCTTCTACTAATTACCATTCTATCCTTTGGCTCTTTCTCTACCTGTTTTCTCTCCCTGTGCTGTTCCTTTCTTTCACTGCCTGGTACTCTCCCACTGGGCCTTGACTGAGTTCCTGCTTGTCTCAGTTCTCCAAATCTCTCTCCAAAAGTATTCTTTCTCTGTCCCTTGTGATAAAATGATTTCCTGATCTCTCAACCTTAAATGGCCATACATAAAAAAGGGACACTTCTATCTTACTGAATGCTTTATGTTTTTTCTTTTCAACAGTAAACACAGGAGAGATATTCTTCACGTTGTCTGTTTGCCCACATAGTTTTCAGATCTACAACTGGCCAGTCTTTTCTGTTTAATGTCCCTCTCTCTCCAAAGACTTTTCTCTGTCTCTACTTTAGAGGTCTTGCAGATCTATTAGTCAACATGAATGTTATTGGCCGAGAATCCATGAGTCTACCTTCTAGGTCAATCCATGTGGCCTTGACCCTACGGATATTAGTGGGTGCCTTACTTAGACTTACTTCCCAACAGGAAAATAAGCACACAGATAACAAAATGGAGTGAAAATGAGAACTTTGAGCAGGAGTGAGAGTGAACTTTCTGGAGAACTGAACTCAACGATCTAATGATGATAGAAGTAGCGCTTTTACCTGAGGCAAATCCCAGGATAACCACAGCCATTAGCCAGCAGAAACGCATTAGGTCTCCAAAAATCATCTACCGAAAATAGAGGAAAGGAACAAAGGTGGGGTGACCCTCTACTGTCTCTGGTCAGCTGTCATTAACAGATCAGGGGTCCCATACTTCTACCAGCTTTATTCTGAGCAGCTACTCCTGTCTGTACCTACCCACCCCTCCCTCCAGGAAAGTCCTGTAGCTGAACCAGAGGAAAGTTGGGGAAACACTGACCTTCTGGATCATGATGGTGAATGGGCCTAGCATCTGGAATCCTCGAGCAAAGTACATGACACTGCACCAGCCCAGCACCAGGGCAAAGGATAAGGGGACCACCTCCCCATTCATGTTGGTGAGCCGCATGACCATGGTCAGGAGCACCAGGGAAGCGTAGGTGATACTGGGGGCGGGAGAGGGGAGAGCAGGCAGTGAGAAGTGGAATAGGAATATTCCAGGTCCCCTACAGCATGGTGGTGACTTGGTGGTATCCCACATATATCCCACACAAGCTTGATCTTAACACCTAAAACACACATATAGTCATTCACATGAGCCCATTGGAGAGAAATTCCCTGTGTGAGGGTCACCTGGGGCCTAAATCCCATAGGATGAACTGGAGACCTGGAGCAATTCTGAGTAGAGGCAGAGGGCTAGAAGGAGGAGACACTCACATGATGACATGGAAGGGTCCCCCGAGGATGGTCTGTCCAAAATAGCGAGAGGCACCAACTCTGAAAATGTCTGGGATCTAGGAAGAGGCCAGTGTAGACCTCAGCCTGTGGCCTCAGGTGGATGCCCTCGGCCAAGGTCCCACCTGCACTCACCTCTAGGAGCAGAATGATCACAGCCCCTGTCACGGTCACCAGCTCTCCCACCAGTCGGATGTTATCCTGGTGAGTCACGTAGGCCTCCTATGGGGGATTCCAGGATGAGAATTTTTGATGGGATCCCCTTACTGCCACCATCACCATGATCCCCAGTCTACTTTCCATATGGCTAACTCTGACCAGGGCATGAATCTAATCATGAAAAATTTCATGTATGTTCATATGCTAATGGCTTGAGCTGCCATCCAGCAATGTCATATATGTGTGAGAGCGTTTTATGATGTATGTACTGAGCTGTTGAGGACACATTTCAGAGCATTGGGTAAAGAAGGCTAAACCAATGGGAAGAGAGTTTAGTGCCTTGGGATGGTTTCACCTATCCACAAAGCTCAGCTTTTCCAAACTCACTGTGGCTCCCAATGGGTAGAACACACTGTCAGTGTATAAAAAAATATTGAGGTTCCAGGATGGGCCCAGCCATGACCAGTTAGCTCTCGTGAGACCTTGAACATGTTGTTGAAGACCGTAGAACCTGAGGTTTTCTCATCTATAAAATAGAGACATTAATGCTTAGCTCCCAGGGTTACCATAGAGGTCACTTTAGATGATGTATTTGGATGGACTTCATAAATTATAAAGCACCATAAACACAATAATTGTGGTTTTAGTATGATTTGGCAATATAGAATAGGGCAAAAATGGGGCAAGAGACACTATATGGATTTTACTTCTGAAGAAGGGCCCCTGCTCCTCTGTCTTGAGTAGCAGACATAGAAAGAATAGCGCTAGACCAAGGTAAGACGAAGGCCAACCTACTTCAGTGAAAGTTATTACACAGGGGTAGTAAGAGAATTCAACGTCAACAATCCTCAACTTTTTTTTAATTGCTGATCTGTGGACTCTCTTTCTGGAAAACTGTTCTTGTATACACAATTCCCACTATGAAATTGTACAAGTAAATTCAACACATTCATTCATTTTTAGGCTGCTTTTAGAGTTCTTTTTTGTCCTTAGTTCTAAAAACTATCCATGAATTCCCTCTTTTTGGTTCATGGACTGGCTGTTTATTTAATGTTTCTATAGCATCTGACTGTTATTGCAAAACATGCCAACTCCTTTTGAGAGTCAGGCAGTGCTAAGGTTCAGATATGCTTTGAGTGTCCCCAGGTGTTCATCTGTTGAAATTTAATCTCCATTGTGAGGTATTCAGAGGGTGAAAACTTAATCCAACTCTGGTGTTTAGAGGTGGGGCCCTTGAAAAGTGATTGGGATTGGGTAGAATCATTGGGGTGAGGCCCCCAAGGCTGAACACTGGAAGAGTGGAAGAGATCAGATGAGACACACATGTGTACCAACTATCTCTCACCATGTGATATCCTGCACCACCTCTGGACTCTGCCAGCAGGAAGTCCATTATCAGATGCAAGTCTTCAACCTGAGTCTAAAGCTATGGACCATAATAAAACCTCCTCTCTTTACAAAGTCACCAAGTCTTAGGTATTTTGTGAAATAATGAAAAATCAACCAATACAGGTAGTAAGTAAAACAATAAATGAGAAATATGTTAACTTTTGAAACAAAATAACCTTAAATATGGAAATAAGGTAACTACATTCATGCTACATATATCTGCATAAAATTTTTGTAAATATTAAAACTTTTTATTTTGGTTGTGTATGTCTGAAAAAATGCTACCAACCTTTCTCAGGAAGAACAGGCACTTTGCACAAGTTGCCTGGGAGGGCTGTGAAGATCAGAGTGCCCCTAGAGGCCAGCAAGGGAGTGTCACCAGTTGTTGCCTCTAGCCAAAAATGTGAAACCATGACTAACGGAAACCATTCAGAACAGTTCTGGTCACCAGAATCCCCTGCTGGCTTCCCCTCTCCAGCTCCTCTGCGTTTTCAATGGATTCCTTCACATGCAGGCACTCCTCTGCACAAGTTCACCAGCGAGTGATCACATGGTGCAGAAAACCCAAGCTTTTGCCTGAGACCCGCCTGGTCTGTGACTGCCCTGGAGTGGTCGCCTCTAGCACTCTGTCCCCAGGAGTCCCCTCCCTTACTCCAGGCTGCAGAGGACCCAACAGCTCCCTTACTTGCTGCCCACCAAGAGCAGCAGAGGTATTTTGTAGGGTTTTGTTGCTGTTTTTTTCTCAATTACTCTCTCTAGAAAACAAACAAAAAAGTAAGCACATGAAAGTTGCAGTGAAAGTAATGAGAGTGTTGGGCTTTTAAAACACTGCTTTTCTTCTTATTTTAAGGGGAACTGTTGTGTTTCTCATTGATACAGAATGCTACCTCTTGGGTTAGAATAGATACCCTTGCAAGATTAAAAAAGAGTTTAGTGTTTTTAAAATGGAAAGGGTCATTGAACGTTCATGGTTGACTTTCTGATGCCTACCAAAGTGATTCTCTCTTTTTTTAAAAAAAATAATTATTTATGTATTTGAAAGCAGGAGTGAGAGAGAGAGAGAATCTTCCACCTGCTGGTACACTGTCCAGTCTCTATAATAGGCATGGGATGGACTAGGTTGGACCCAGGACCCAGGAGCCTTAACCGGGTCTCTCAGGTAGGTGGCAGGGGCCCAAGCACTTGCACCTTCTTGTGCTGTTTTCCAAGGCCATCAGCAGGGAGCTGTATCAGAAGTGGAGCAGCCAGGAAACAACCTGGTGCCCATATGGGATGTCAGTGTCGCAGGCGGCAGCTGAACCCGCTATGCCACAATGCCAGCTCTGGGGATTCTCTTTTAATCAACTTCCCTTGAGCCTCTGGAATTAAACCTGAATGAATTTTCCTTTTAATTTTTAGAATTTTATTCTTAGGGGATTTTCTGTCTATATAGAGAGGCTGATCAGCGGTTCTCTAGATTTGCGGTTTTTATGAAAAGGTTTTGGGATCAAGATCAAGGGTATGCTTGTTAAACTGTCAGAGGCCATTTTCTCAAGTTCATTTTCCCTAGTCTCCCCGTTCTCTCGGCAATGCAGCCTTTACAGCACTATTGCCTTAGGGGAGACCCCTGGCACCTATCATCCTGTTTACCCTGCAGTTATCTCCCCCTTCTTCAGTGCACCCCGCCCCCCACCAGGCTTCTGAGCTGGGTTTTCTCACATGCCATTACCATCACATGGTTTTCTGTTTACCAGCATTCCTAGCTGTTCAGTGCCTTCAGGACGCAGGTGACAACGGAAGTGTTCTAAATCATCGCACAGAAATTTGCTAGACAGTCCCTACGCTTGATTAACAAGCAGAGAGAGAAACACTATACAAGCAACGTGGAGGTGACAACAGGGATGAGGAGCTAAAAGAGGTAGAAACTGGTTTTCCCAGGGAATGAGGCTTGGGCAGGGAGGAGGAGCAGCCCAGGATGCGGCTGCTCTTCATCATCTCCATCATTTGATTCTGAAATCATATGTGTGTGTGTTCCTTATATTAGAAAAACGCATTGTGAGACAAGAATAAAAAAAATACTACGTAGATTACCAAGTCTGAGGTACAAACCCTTGCTGCTCTGGCCCTGTCCTTACGTCTTCAAGTTCTGTATGAGCTCCAGCCGCACAGCGGGTGGGGTTCTGGATTCCTAATTCAGGCCTCCCTGAAGTCCGCACCTTTTCCTTAATTACATTTCTTTGAGAAGCAGGGAGAAAAAGGTGAACCCAGGAGGGTGGAGGCAAGCAGGCAGAGAAAGTTCCCCTATGGTGACTCACTCTCCAAATACCCACAACGGGCAAGGCTAGGGGCAGGAGGGATTCAATCCAGGTGCTCCCCTGTAGGTGGCAGGAACCCAAATACTTGAGCCATCACTGTTGTCTCCCAGGGTCCACACGGGTGGAAAGCTGGAGTGAGGAGCTGGAGCTGAGAACCCAATCCAGACACTGAAACTGAAATGCAGGCACTTTAAGCACCAGGCTAAACACCCTGTCCTGCGAGCATGCTTTATATCCTGTCTTCCTCCTCTCTGTTGCTTGGTGCCTCCAGGCTCAGGTCAGGCCAGCACTCCTCCTGGGTCTCCTTTCCTGCCCTTGGGTGCCTAGGGAAGGAATCTCTCCTGGTGCAGCTCTATGCTTACAGCCACCCCTAGCACACTGAAGTGCCTGGGTACTCCCTGTCTCACCCATAGTCCCAGACATTTCATTGCAACTTTTGATCCACAAAGTATGACACTGTGGTAGAAACTCAACCAATAAGAAAGAAAAGGAGGAAGGAGGGCCAGGGGAAAGCAGGTGCAAGCTGAGTATTACTGCATGGCTGCTCAAAGGAGATAAAGAGAAAATCAAGGAGTGGAAATGGGAAAACCTCTTTGGAGGCAAAAGGTGAAAAAGATGACAAATAATTGGGATTTTCTGGTATTTCCAGATTCCTAGCTCAAGCTCACCTAAATTGCTTGGCTAACAATGCTCTGAGAAAATACTCCACCCTAACCCCTTTAGAAAATAAATATCTTCCAGCAATGACTGGAATTTTTTACATCACACATTGCCTGGAAATTCTGGCGTTGTCAACAACAAAATCCCCTGCAAAGAGTAGTCATTCACACTTCATGGAAAATGGGGCCAATGAAATTGCTCTTACTTACCAGATGGCTGAGCTCGTTACCTTGAAGAAAGTGGCCCAAGAGGGCAGGGACAGCAGGGCCCGAGGCACTGCTCCGTGCAGGGAAGTCTGGGGGCATGAGCAACCCCTGGCATGAAGTGGGAGGGTCTTAGGGCCAGCTCTGGCCCCCAGCTACACCGTCCCTCCTTTTTCTCCCCAAGATCTCTGACTTACAAAGAACTGAAGCGCCAGAAAACACCTGCTGTGGCTTACTGGAGAGTTACGCTGCTTCTCTAACTGGACAGGGGTACCCACGCAGGGTGCCCATCAGAAGCAACTGGGGAATTTTGATCACAACACGTGCCCAGACCAACCCTGGGTTAGTTTGCATCATTTGTTTTGTTTTCCTGAAAAAGCTCTGTAGGTGTATCTTATAGGTATCCCAAGATGAAAATGTCTGGACCATAATTAGAGGGGGAGCTCCTGGCTCCCCTGTAAGGCCACTTCCATGTCCTTGTTGCTGCATTTTCTCAGGAAAATGAACTCGGGAAATTTCTACTCTCATCAGAGGTGTCCTTAAAGTAAACCTTACCCTGTGTTGCATAAGCCAACCATTGGAAAAAATAGGGTCAATTATCAAAACTAGAGATTAGATAATAGTTCAGAAGCTAGGGCTGAATCACTTATATACGATCCTGTACTCAGCATTACAGTGCTCCTCCTCTTTACAGGGAGAAATTAAAGGTGATCTGATAAAGGTGAGCATAATGGATTCTAGCTAGCTCAACACCAGAGATGTGAATTTCTCATGCAATGGATCCCCTCAGAAAGAATGCTGAAATCTAACACATCACCCTGGAGGGAGAAATGGCCTACCTTGGTATTTAAAGGGAAGAGATCTGAGCCAGGCATTTAGCCTAGTGGTTAAAAAGCTGGTTAAGACCCTACCTCCCACATCAGAGTATCTGCATTCACAACCCAACTGTGATTCTTGACTCCACCTCCCTGCCAGTGCAGTGGGAAGCATGGCTAAAATAGTCAGGACCTTGCCACCCAACTGGGAGATCCGGATTGTGTTTCTGGTTCCCAGTTTTGGCCCTAGCCCACCAGTGTTGGTTCTGCCCCTGCTAGGAGTGCCTTTTCCAAAGTGTTTAATATCTCATGACCTCAGAGTCACCACTTTAAAAAAATAGATTTCTTACTTGAGAGGTAGAGTTACAGACAGAGAAAGGGAGAGACAGAGAAAGGTCTTCCATCTGCTGGTTTTCTCCCCAGATGGCCGCAAAGGCTGGAACAGGGCTCTGATCAGAAGCCAGGAGCTTCTTCTGGGTCTCCCATGCAGGTGCAGGGGACCAAGGATTTGGATCATCTTCTACTGTTTCCCAGGCCTTAGCAGAGAATTGGCTCAGAAGAGGAACAGTGGAGACACAAACCAGCACCCATATGGGATGCTGGCGCCACAGGTGGAGGCTTAGCCTACTACACCACAGTGCCAGTCTCAGATTCGCCACTTTGGAAACAGTGACAATTCGATTTACTCATTAGAACATCTATCATATAATGCTTTGTCATCTAGAAGGTGAGCCACAGAGTTGCATCAGTCACTTGGAAGCTGGTTGGAAGTGCAGCTTATGGTTAGCATGTACATTTTAACAACATGCCTAGGTGCTGCTAACTGCCTGGGAGGTGCACAAAGGAGGCACTCAGTAGCTACCATTTTCACCTACACAGTCCCCTGCTTTTCCTCATGACTTCCGTTGCTGTAGTTTGCTGCTTTTTTCCATAGGGAGTTGGGGAAGACCCCGTATAAAGTTGTGTAGGACTGGAGATCACTTGGGCTTTCTAATAGCGGTGATGCTTCAGGTTGTCCAGGCTGATGAAGGCTAGCAATAAGACAGCTGAGCTCACTAACTGGCATGCATATGACTGAAATGCATGAAGAGGTGGGCATTTGACACGGTAGTTAAGTCACTGCTTGGGATGCCTGCATCCGTATCAGAGTGCCTGTTCAGAGTCCCAGCTACTCCACCTCCGATCCAGCTTCCTGCCAAGGCGCATCCTGGGGGGCAGCATGTAAGAGCTCAAATGCTTGGGTCCCTGCCACCCACATGGGGGGCCTGGAAGGAATTCCAGTCTTCTGGCTTTGGCATGGCCTAGTGTTGACTGTTCCATAAGTTTTGGGGAGGGAACCAGCATGTAGAAGACCTCTCTCTCTTTCTGCCTCTGTCTTTCTGCCTTTCAAGTTAAAAATGAATAAAAAGAAAAGGAATCTCCTTCAAAAGTACTAAAATAAACTAACAAAATGGATGGAAACCTGTGCGCTCTCCCTCCCTTTTCGCATCGGACTCATCACAGGCAGTGGTGACTTTACCTTCAGTAAGTCCCCCGGTGCCAATCCCTTCACTCCACCTTCTCATCGCTTCCCTAGAGCAGCCCACCATTAGTTCTTGCTTGCTGAGCTGTCTTTCCCCCTTCAAGAAGACTCATTTTTCTAAACGTAGACTCTGGCCAAGTCCCTCCTCTGTTTAGGAGCCTTCTGTGCTTCTCACTGACCTGGGGATAAGGAGTAAAGTCCTCCAGATCGCTGGCAAAGGCCCTGCATGATCTGTAGAAGATCACCGGAGGCACCCTGCCCTCCTCCCCACCCTGGCCAAGCTCCTCGTGCCTAGTTCACCTTGCAGTTCTTAGACCTTGGGTGCAGGCCTTCCTGCTCCAGGGCCTTTGCAGATGTGTTTTCTCTGCGTACAGCTCCCTTTTAGCCCGAATCCGCTGAGCGCTCAGCTCCATTGCCTTCCCGGGAAGTCTTCCCTGACCTCCCAGAGGGACTAGGCCCCTGGGAGAAGCTCTCTTCACACCCTGTCCTTTTCCTTGTCATAAGAAGAAATAACGCCAATGATGGAATCACAGGTTGTAAGGAAAGAGCCATTCATATGGGCATTTGATGAATGCCAATCAGTGATCCCCAAAAAGGCAAAGGCTGTGTGTGCCTTGCTCAGACCATTATTATTGAATGTAAGAACCCTGTTCAGTCCTTTTGAGACTGTCAATGATTACTTGTTTAACAAATGAATTGGTGAAGTCTTTCTAGGAAAGAAAGGGGCAAAGGAGAAGTGACAATGGGAGATTGGAGCCCTCCTTGCTGAATCGTGCACAAAGATGAGGACCTAATTCTCAAAGACTGGGGCTAGATGGATCTCAAAGACAGAGGGCAGCAATTCTCAACCCTGGGGGCTGGTGCTGTGGCATAGTAGGCTGGGCCTCCGTCTGCGGCACTGGCATCCCAGGCAGGTGCTGGTTCATATCCCCGTTGCACCTCTTCAGACCCAGCTCTCTGTTTGCAGCCTGGGGAACGGTGGAGAATAGCCCAAGTGCTTGGGCCCCCACACCCATGTGGGAGACCCAGAAGAAGCTCCTGACCCCGGCTTCAGATTGGCTCAGCTCTCTCCATTGCAGCCATATGGGGAGTGAACCAATAGATGAAAGACCTTTCTCTCTGTCTCTCCCTCTCTCTATCTGTACCTCTACCTCTCAAATAAATAAATAAAATCTTTAAAAAAGTGCCAAGACCAGGGCCTCAGCTTCAGAAACTCTGATTTATTAGGTACAGAGTATAGCAAATGAGCTTGCCTTTCACCAGCTTCCCAGGTTTCTAATGTTCAGTCTTAGTTAAAAGCCACAGATCTAACAGGAGGAAGGATTTACCTAAGGTCAAACAGCTATTTAATTTCCGAGTTAGGACTAAAACCTGACTGCCTGACTGCTGGACTCTGAACTTTATCCTCCCCGGGAAGCTCAGCAGAACCCGTATGGTACAGCATGCTGCTCTGCCTGAACCGAGAAGGAATTGAACAAGGAGGAAAGGAACTCTAATCAATAGGGCTCTTGGGAAACTCTGGAAAAGCAAAATGTGTATGGCTGAATGATGAGGCGTGTCAGAGGTATTAAATCACCCCGAACTGGATAAACCAGCACCGTCCTTACATATGCCAGCGTCAGTGCAGTTTGCGCTGCCTCGTATAGACAGCGGAGTGCCCTGAGATGTGCTGCTCCTACACGTCCTACTCCCCTTACCCGGTCTACACCAGGAACACCCCTCAGGCCCAAACGGAGGTGCACGGACCACACCCTCCTCCAGAGACCCATGTCTCCCTCTGACAGTCATCTTCCCAGGCAGCCATCTCCACTTAGGGAGAGTTGGTGGCTCTGGAAACACTAACTGTGTACGCACACACACACATGCACACACACACACAGAATCACAGGAACAGGAAAGATGGAGTGTATTTCTAACCAGGAGCTCATTGAGCTTCTTGGTCCTGTTCTTTCTCATGCGTACCTACCACTGACTTGGTCCTAACACAACTCAGGGTTTTTGCCTCTTGAATACAGGAAGTTCATGTTCTCTTTCTGAGACCAACCTTTTTCCTAGTAGGGGACAAATACACTTACGGCTGTTCTATCCTGCAGAGTATACATTTCCAGCCAACCAGCATCCACTTCTCTCTCTCTTTTTTTTTTTTTTGACAGGCAGAGTGGACAGTGAGAGAGAGAGACAGAGAGAAAGGTCTTCCTTTGCCGTTGGTTCACCCTCCAATGGCCGCCGCGGCCGGCGCGCTGTGGCCGGCGCACCGCGCTGATCCGATGGCAGGAGCCAGGAGCCAGGTGCTTTTCCTGGTCTCCCATGGGGTGCAGGGCCCAAGCACTTGGGCCATCCTCCACTGCACTCCCTGACCACAGCAGAGGGCTGGCCTGGAAGAGGGGCAACCGGGACAGAATCCGGTGCCCCGACGGGGACTAGAACCTGGTGTGCCGGCGCCGCTAGGCGGAGGATTAGCCTAGTGAGCTGCGGCGCCGGCCAGCATCCACTTCTCTTACAAAATTCTTCTCCTAGCAGCCCCAATTTGTAAACCTCCTGTTGGCTACTTTTAGCTCATAGGATAAAAATAATTCTAGGAATTCATGTAAAATCACTCCCAAAGGAAGCTCTATTTGTTGAATTTACATGTTCATGTTCAGAAGCATGCATTAGAGTCTACATGTTCCATTACACATGAAGGAAATTCTTCTACTTCCAACATTTTGTCTCAGCCCTCCGCACCAGCCCAGGTCTCTCTGAGGGACACCACAGAATGGCAGACCCACAACATCAATGGGACCTGAGAGATGATTTGCTTCAACCCGCTGTGCAACCCAGACATATGGCAGATGGTCAGGCAGCCGACACACTGTCATCAATGTGCCCACACGGACAGTCCACTGAAGAGGTTGCAGGCTAGAAGGGCTGTCAGTGTTGCTCTAATGGACCAGAAATGGACTCCGGGTGGACCTGAAGCACAGCTTTTCTCTTCAGATCAACAACAGGGTTTCCCTTGAATATCCCTCAAGAAAGGGCTGTCCCCTTTTCAATTACAAGGAATTTCACAAATGTGAAGGGAGGGTTACAAATACCAAGCATTGTTTCAAAGTGTGTGAGAGGAAGTCCACATCTATCTGGCAAAATGCACCTTGCTCCGTAAGCTCCCTCCCCACCCCCTTCTCCTGCCTCATTCCTACTGGTGTGAACAGGACCTTGCAAACGCTGGAGCTGGGGGGTAACGTCTGCTGGGAGCATTCGTCCGGTCTCCAGAGCCATCACTTTGCGCTACAGCTCCCTTTGCCCTCTCTGAGAAGAATTACCTGCAGCAGCTTCTGTTGGAGGATGGTGATATCTCTAGGGTCAGTGCGGTTGTCGTCACGCAACTTGAGGGGGCGGTAGATGCAGCAGGTGGTGAAGCAGATCATGTACAGAATGTATAGGGAAGCCAGCACGCAGAAGTAAGGTCGCCCGTATTTCTTCCACTTGAAGCTCACCAGTTCCTTCACTGGCGTCTGCTCCAGGATCTGCCGAGCCTGCCGCGAAAGGAGAGGGTGGCTTGGGGAGACCAACGGAGAGAGGAGTGCTGAGCTTCCTACTGGGTCCCAGTGGGGACAGGGTAGCGATATGCCACCATCATTCATTTAGTCAGTCATTTCTTTGAAGCAAGACAACTAGTCAATTTCTACTATATGCTAGCCCTATGCCAGTGCTACAGAAGCAAACACAAGCCACTATAGCAACATTAAACTTTAACTGATGAGTAGTAGTTAAGTGAAGGCAGAATTGAGAAAGAACATTCTGTGAAGTAGCAGCAGTCTCCAGGGCAGGAGAGTGTGGAAAACCCTTGCCCGTTTGCAGATGAGGCATGGCTGGGGGAATGGGAGAATCCATAGGGAGTGGAGGGCAGAAGTTACAGTGGGTGAAGTAGATAACAGCCAGACCGTTGTGCAACAAGAATGTCAAGGCAGGCAGTTTTAATGACATGGGAAGTAGCCGGGGAGTTCAAGCAGGGAAGTAAGTTGATTTGCGGTAGAAGTACCATTAGAGCAGAGAAAAGCCATAGGACGCACAGCAGGTAGTAGGATGTGGTGATAATCTAAGCCAGAGGGGATGGTGCTTTGATATAAGCAGACGGTGAGAGATTAAAGGTATAAATGAAAGGGGATGAGGGATGAGATGAAGTGTCAAAAAAATTAGAAAGCACAGCCAAAGGTCTTAACCATTAGCAAGAAGAAGAATCTTTTTCACTGAAGCTGGAGGGAAGGAAAGAGATAGTGGGCAGTTCTCAGATGCGGCTGGCAGTCCAGGGCAGGAATTGAGGTGGCCATGGACAGCCAGCCTCTATTTGTGCCATAAGGTGGGAGTTTGGGTTTCCTGATGTAACTAAGGGTGAAGGTGGTGAGGAATAAAAAAGAGGGCTAGAAAAGAAAAGTAGCTGGTACAAGACAAAATTCACTGAAATCAAAGACCAAGGAGGTGTGGTGAAATCCACACAGAGGGACTGGGGCTTCAATTCCTAACAAATTCTGCTCCGAGTATATCTGTTGCCAGAAATATTCCCTGAGCAAGATCACACGAACTGGGCTCTTTCAATCATCCTTCTATTCGTCAGCCTTACCCATCGTCAGTGCTATGTTGTTCTGTGTGGAGTCCTAGGAAATTGTCACGTGGAGGATAAACACTAGACGTCACACCTTGCCACAACTTTGGAAGTGGCTGAAAGCTGGGAGCACTTTCTATTTTACGTCACAGTCTTCGGCAAGTCTTTTCCCTCAGAACACTCAGCACTGCATGCATGATTTATGCACGGCTACATCTCTGGAGGGCTGTCTTTGCCCCTCGTCTTTCCAGTGCCTCCCCAAGACCCAGCGCTAGCACTTCCACTCTAATGTCTTCTCTAGCCCAGCCCAGCCCAGTTAATCCTACGCTACATCTGCTGCCCTGTAGAGAGTACACACCCCCTTATGATATACATTGCACATCATGACAGTCATTGTGGTCAGGGGTCAGAAACGGAGGAAGTTGGCTGCCAAGAATTGTGCTTATTTATGTATTCTTAGTTCCTGAGACTCAGCAGGTACTCCGTATGCTGAACGAGTGAATGCTAGCAAGCAACTCCCATTGCAGAATTCCTAGCCGGAATGTTAGGAGGAGGAAAGGAAGCAGAGCGGAGCAGCGGGAGTGTGCAGTTCTGAAGGCAGTGTTGCCTGGATGTCTTAACACAGGACCTAAGAGACTGTTCTCCCTCCTCCTACGCTGAGGCTGGGGAGTGTCTGGAGCCCAGGCTCTGTGCAGACACCAAGTCCCCTCACATGATGGCCCCTGTTCCCCCTTGACAGCCATACCTCTCGCTTCTTGGAAGAGACCACGAGCTCTAGAAAAGACAGCTCCTCTCCCCAGGAGTCGATCTCCGTGAGGTCATAGAGCGTGGAGGTCAGTGGCCCACAGGTCCACTGGACGTGCTTCCGCTTCTGCATCAGGTGCTGGAACATCTGAGGGACACAGGCAGGTGGAGGGCCAATGGGCAAGAAGCTGCTGTAGGGGGAACAACATGGCTGCACTTGGCCAGTCGCTCTCCCTGGGGCAAACAATGGTGAGGAATCGGGAAACCTCTGCTTGTATAAGCTCTCTTGAGGGGAGAGTGATCTTTCTTTCCACAAACCCATAAGCTCTGGCTACCATGGCAGGTATTCTAAGGTGAGCCTCAAATCCTCAAGATGTTACTGATACAGTAGGAAGTAAGAGTTCTCCACCCTTTTGGGGATTTGGGGGACAGGGGTCCTTACGGAGCCAGCACAGGGCTGGGGGTGCCCTCACCACAGTGTTGCCCTCCACCCCTGCCAGCTTGAAGGGAGTGAGGCCCTGGTGGTTGGGCACGAGTTCCAGGGACTGCAGGTGGTCACTGTGCTCATCGTAGGACAGCAGCAGGTTGTACATCTGGCAGGCAAAGGTCTTGTTGGGCTGCAGGATGAGGATGTGCAGCACCGTGTTTCCTGGGGGAGGACACGAGGGTTCATGTGGACACTGGCCTGAGTCCCCGGTGGCCCCACCAGCTCCCTGGGGCCAGCCTCTTCCTGCCCCACTCCCACACCCTTGCAGCATCCCAGCCACCGCCTGTCCAACTCTTACCCAGGGAGTCCTGGGCCCGGATGTCGGCTCCGTGCTCAATGAGCAGCCTCACGATCTCCTCGCTGCCCACACAGGCAGCAAAGGACAAAGGGTGCTCTCCTGGGGACACAGAGGGACACATGCAGGAGGGTGCAGGACAGAGAGCTGGTCTGCCCCAGGTGACTGCCTTCTGCACCCTACTTCTCAGCTCAGGCTTGGTTAGAGACCCTTGTCCAGCTGGTGCAGAGATCCATGGGAAGAACTGGCCTCTGGATTTAAGCCCTTCCTACTACATGACAGATGGAGCTGAGAACAGGGCCCCCCTAAGTCTACCGGCCCTCTGCCCCTGCCCACCTCCCCATCTCTCCATGCTCTCCGCCCAGCCCTGGCTCTCACCGTAGTAGATGAGGTTGTGGGGACTGCGGCGGAAGGCAGCACCTGTAGCTCTGGCAGAGACGCTGGCCCCACGAGCAAGCAGTGCGCGCACCAGGTTCAGGTTCTGGTTCATGACAGCGATGTGCAGTGCAGTCTGACCTGGCCCAGAGAGAACCGTTTGCCTTGGGGTCTGTCTCTGTGCCCAGTTCTCTCAGGGGCGCTACTCCCTCAAGGCCCATACAGGAGATCCCTGGCACTCCCTGTACAGACTCCGGGCTTGGGCTCTGCAGAGTGTCTGGGGACTGAGGGCCTCAGTCCCTTAGGTGTCCAGATCAATTTCCCTACCTCTCATCTATTGGCAAAGGTGGGGGATGACTGCTGTAAAAATAATCACTGTAGTATTGCTATGAGAGAAAGAGATAGAGACTTGGTTTCCCGGGCCTATGGGAGGACATAAAGGAAGTCATTTTTTGACTGAAGTGAGCCACAGACGCTCAAAGGCAAGCCCAGGACTCCATAGCTTGAGGCAGCCTTCCCGCTCAACTCTCCATCACTACTACCAAGCCCACCCTTCGGAGGCCTGTTTTAAGAAATGACAGACGATCGCCCCTTCCCGTCTGCACTCTGAATTAACAGTCTCCTCACCTACAAATGGCTCACACAGGGCGGGCTCCTTGGCCAGCTCCGGGGCGGCCTCCATCAGCAATGTGGCGGCCTCCAGGTTGTCATAGAGGGCTGCGACGTGCAGCGCCGTCTCCCCCACAGCTCCTGGATTGGAGAAGGATGGGAATGGAAGAAGGGGTTCCGAGACTCCCAAGGCCCTTTTGTGAAAACCGTCCAAGTCCTGGGGTGGAGGGGCTGGTACTTCTGCCCCAGCCTCCACCCCATTAAACTCAGATCCCACCTCTTTGTTGAAAATCACAGGACTGGTTCAGCAGAAGTATCTTAAGGAGACGCAGATCATTTTCCTTGGCTGCCTGCAGCAATGGAGAATCTCGAATCCTGGGGGAGGATGGCCACGGGTGAGGTTGAGGCTGAGTCAGGACGCCAGCAGCAGAGTGGATCAGACCATCTCCAAGACAGACTCAACTCTCATACAGTGTGCAGAGTCATGTTGGAAAGGCTTGTCCACTGGACTCGAGGGGCTGGAGGCAGACTTGGGCAAGGGCTGGCCTCCGGACTTCCCCCATGATTGGGTTCATGATAGCTGCTCCATGGGAGTAGGCCTGGTGCAGAAGGTCCACAGCGGGGACAGCCTGGGGTCTGGAATGCTGGCTGGGGTATCCCGGGAGGAGGTCCCTAGGCCTGGCTCATCTCCTCTAAGCTGAGCACGTATTTCTGGGACCTGAAGAGCTAGAACAGTGGGATGAAGGGGCATTCCCGTCAGGGTTGCCTAGGGGCGAGGCCTCCTCAACCTGCTCTCTTCAGCCAGGGGGAGATAGAGAGACCAGAACAGCCAGGGATAGGACAGGTCGGCAGACCTTACGAAATCCAAAATCCACAGTATTTGTGAGCTACTAAAGTTCTGGCTTCTCTTTTAGGCTGTTTAGATAGACACCCCCACAGGGGGTGGAGAGTTTGGGAGCTGGGTAGAGGAATCTGTGCCTTTTGGACTTTAGCTTTAGGTGCTTAGATGCAAGGGCCTAAACGTCTCTTTATAACTGAGGAGGAGGGGAGCATCCGGCAGCCCGGCACGGGAGAAGCCTGGTCGCGATATCCACCCTGTGGGACCTCTGCCGGTTAATCTTTGTTTCTGCCCCTGCCTGGATTTGAACTAACCCGAGATAAAGCTAGAGCCAATCCTGCTAGACACAATTGTGTTGGCTCCAAAGGGGGTGTAGGGTCTGCAGGTTGACGGCCATGGAGGAAGAGAGAAGGCAGCAGACTGGTGAGTGGACCCCTGGACGTCCTCCTTCCCCTAAACTCCTTATTCCTAGTAACCCCAGGGGCCAGGGGAAGAAGATATTTTGTTTGAAGAAGAAGTCTTTATCTGAAGGTCTGCTCAGGTCTGATTAGGAAGGTGCTCCCAGGAGTCAGCCCCTGCCCTGTCTATCTCAGCACCAATTCTGATGGGCCATGGGTTCATGGCCAGCCCAGAGTGACCAGCACTGGGATTCTGAGTTCTCCCTTGTCCTAAGGCCACTAGACAAAGCCCCTGTCCCTCCATTTCTCCAGTTCCACTGGCCTTCGATAAAGGCAGGGCCTCCTCTAACACAGGAGATGGGGAGGTCAAAGGTCCCATGGCAGGGCCTGAGGTGGGGGTGAGTGAGGAAGCACAGAACCAGCCAGAGGTTCTCAGGGCTGAGCCTGGTGTAAATCTAAATACAGAATTCCTTGTTCAAAATTGCTGCGAATTTCAAGACAGTGACAGCAGGGCACTGAACCAAGCACAGGGGCTGATGCCTGCTCCCCTCCCCTCCTCCAGGCAGCTCTTGGATGGGAGGCACGTGGCCCCCCTTGGCAAATCCCTGCTCAGGCCGCTTTTCCTGGGGCTGGAGCTCAGGGCTGCCTCAGGTGGACCAGCCCTGCCTGAACAGAAAGTGCCCCAGAGCAAGCAGAAGCCTGCTCAACCTACTGGGCTGCAGGGCCTGGCACTCTGCACACAGTAGGCTCACGAAAAGTGGTTGAGCTCAGGACTCTGCAGGGTCACCTGGGTTGCCCTCCTCAGCTGGTCAGCTCCCAGTGTTGCAGGAAACTCTCCTCTGCATTTTCAGGGAAAGCAACTTGTGTTCATAGTGATGCTAATTCCTTAGTCTTTGTTCTACCTACAAGTCTTCCAAACAAGGCACTTCAAAACCCAAAAGCTGCAGCTGGCCTTGTAGAGCCCACAAGGCCAGCATCCCCTGTCAGAGTGCTAGTTCCAGTCCTGGCTGCTCCTCTTCCAACCCAGCCCTCTGCTAATGTGCCTGGGAAGGAAGCAGAAGATGGCCCAAGTACTTGAATCCCTGCCACCCACAGGGGAGACCAGGATGGAGTTCCGGGCTCCTGGCTTCATTGAGATCACTTGGGGAGTGAACCAGCTGATGGGAAGTCTTTTTCTCTCCCTGTCTGTCTGTCTGTCTCTCTCTCTGCTTCTTTCAAATAAATGAGATAAATCTTTAAAAACATCCCAGATTCCTACCCCTTTCCCAGTCATCCACTGCCCAGCAGCCTGCTCCTGCCTGCTCACACCACCCATATACTTCTGCGTCTTCTGTATGGTCCTTTTTGGTCCCCTCCCACCCCCTTTCCACAAGGTAGACAGAGGAGAGCCAGATATGTCATTCAGATCTATACCCAAAGTCTCCAATGTGGCCACAGCCCCACCACCACTAAGAGGGGCCAGCTGTGGTTTTGCAATGGGTGGCCAGAAGGGAAGGGGATATCCAAATGATGGGCATGGGATTCCTGGTGCTATATCAAGGGAATATCCCCAAATGGCTGAGAGCTGTGAGGATCAGTGCAGAGGAGGGCACAGTATCCCAGGGGTCCTACCTTTCCTGTTGTAGCATATTGACCCGGTCCCGGTACTGTTCCCAGTCTTGTTCTCCAACCGGCCAGGAGATCAGAAGTTTCTGCAGTTGGGCCCAGGGCCCCTTTGCCTTGGGTGGACAGGCCCCCATGTCTGCTCCTTGCAGGCACTGGCAGGTTGTGGGAATGTGCTAAGAGGAACAGGTCTAAGATAGTAGCAGCTGAGGAGGAGGCAGAGCCGGTTGGGGTCTGGACTCCCTTATGTGTGTGCAGCGAGAATGTGCGGTCTTGTGTGCGTGCGTGTGTGTAATATGTGCATGTGCACTGCACCAAGAGCACTGGCTGCCTTGCCTGCTGAGAGGTGCTTTCCTTGGAGGGGAGGAGCTTGCTCCAGAACCTACCCTGGGGGCACAGCTGGGAGGAGGAGGGAGGGA
This sequence comes from Oryctolagus cuniculus, assembly GCF_051225735.1. Classification (NCBI taxonomy): domain Eukaryota; kingdom Metazoa; phylum Chordata; class Mammalia; order Lagomorpha; family Leporidae; genus Oryctolagus; species Oryctolagus cuniculus. The sequence continues at coordinate 180,740,605 of NC_142869.1, read as the reverse complement.
CTACACCGTTCTTGGCAGTGGGCTGGGGCAGCTGAGATGGGAGAGGCTGAGGGGTGGGGCTGAGGAATTTGAAGGGGAACAAGGATAGAACCTGGGAAGGTGAGTCTCACAAACAAGGTGCCCAGTGAATGGGATGCAGGTGAGTAGGAAGCGAAGTCCCAGGCTCAACAATAAGGCAAGTCCAGGGCTAAATTCTGGTTCCTTTTCCTTATAAAGCGGGTGACCTCTCTGAGTCTTTTAACTCACAAAACCGGGATAGCAATTCCACGCTCTCCTGGAAGTGTTTGTAAAGCACATCACAAGGGGCTGCTTCTGAAACCAAACCCCCATAATGTAAAAGCAGGACCCAGCCTCTTGTTTGTCTCCCTTAGCCCAAGGCGTCCTTGCCTACCTTTATCAAAAGGAAATCACTGACTTAAGGGAGTTATCCAGCCTTAAAAGGTTCTAATCACCAGACTCAAGGAATCATTTGCTTCTCCAATTGATAAGAACCTTGATGGCCAGTGTTGTCCAGGGGTGGTTTGTATAGGGGAATTCCAGGTCTGGACAGAACGCAGCTGCCACCTTCTGGTTACCCCCCAGACCAACCAGAGACCACCTGGCCA